>NC_084979.1:23574110-24201532 GCF_963691925.1 Scomber scombrus | reverse complement strand
GTGGGGGCGGTGAGCGGCTGCTGCCTTCAGTGCTCCTTCAAACTCAGACATACCTCTGCCAAAGTTTAGTCACGATGCACGCCAATTAAAAAAAACAACATACAAATTATTGCTGTTTTTTTTTAATTCTTTTTTTTACGACCTATTAAAATAAAACACTCTTTCCTTTAACCATTTCTGGAACATGCACATATCAATATAGAGAGACGTGTAAACATTGTAAAAGATTAGCCAACTCAGGCCAAAAGGTTAAACTCTGTAAAACAGATTACCCAATAGTATAATTCTTACGGTGTCAGACTATATTATAATAGTAGTCTTTCACCATCAGTTTGTGGACACCTTCATCACCTAATGTTCACATTTGACTTTAATATATGCCTAGCTACGCACCCATTCTTGTGCCCTCACTGAATTGCAATATTTCCTACGGTTCCTGAAGGCAGCAGTGGGCCAGCCAAATGTTCCAGTCCAACAAAGAGTGCAGGCTAGGTGATATTTTTTAAAACTAGTAGTTTTTATAGCCTATATTTGATTATTTTAACTCAAGTAATTAAATAGGAATGGAGAAAGAGAAATGATACATGTTCTGCAAACTGCTTCATTTTGCCAACTTTTTCAAGAAGTAAAATAGCCTATTAATATAAAAAATAATAATAACTGTAAGACAAGGATGGAAACTAACAGTATCTGAACAACATTTCTAGCAATGTGCAGCAGCTGCAGCTCGATGGAGCCACTTTAAAAAACTCTTTATTTATTCAGATGGACAGGAAAACTGTCTTGCTTGTTTGTTTGATGTGCAGAAATTATTTGACTTCTAGTCTCACTTCTGAGCAGGATAATATGCTGCGTTTTAAAACCTGTCTTGGAAATGTCACTGATTTTGAGACTACATAGATTTTTGTTTAAGTCTACAGGTTTTGTGGCCGATTCGATTTCCACTCCGTCCATGTGAGATTATTCGAAGGAATAATAAGATAAGGAAGAAAAAAGGAGTCTGTCTCCAAAGATAACATTTTCCCCCTTTAGAGCCACACCGAAGAGATTATATTGCATGCGGGTTTGAAGTGAAAAAGTGTACAGTTATTGAAGTTTTTCTTTTTTCTAAAAGTAATGTTGCCCTCTGCTGGTTGCTTTTATGTCAGACATGTATGAGCACATTTTGCCAACCAAACACAACCTGTTGTTGTTTGGTATTATTTGTACTAGCTTTGAGATGCATGACTGGCAGGACGTTAAAACTAACTGTGAGTCATTCTACTGTTAAAAGATGTATACAAGGTACCTCACTTAAATATTTGAGTTTGTGAGAATATATACCTTTTTGTCAAGTACATTTCAGAAGAACATATTTTATTTATACTTCAGTACATTCATCTCACAGTCTGACAGTACAAAACAAATGGCACACCCACAGAATATAATGCATTGCTGTGTTTTGAACCACCTGACGGGTGAGATCTAGTGCACTTTGAACAGACACATAAAAGACTAAAATGCTGCTTATGTGTTAATCCGGCAGCACTCTACACTCCAAAAGGGACAGATTGTCACATTTAGTGCAGTTTCTTTTGCTTATTTAGTGTATTTTCAATGCTAATAGTTGTTCATATTCACAGCAGGACTTAATTTGTAATGGAATTGTGATATTATTACTTAGACTTTAGCTATTTTAGCTATTTTAAGTAAATATATTTCTGTTTACAGGAAAAAATATTCAAGTATATGGAAATACTTTGAATGTCAAGTTTTTCCATGGGAATATTTGATAAATGCATTTTTTTAGAATGAGGTTCAACCACAAAATTTGGTACGGTGATTTTTTAAATGCCCATTACTTTCTCTCTATGTATAACACTATTTTGGCTGAGCTGTAACAGAGGAGCCGGACCTACAAACCCGACTGTCCGTCCTGTCTGACTGACTCACATACGTGTAATTTGCACCAATTGACCGAAATGGTGGAGATTAATCTGCTGTCATTTTCTCTGTAGGGTTGTTAATATGTCACTTTATTAAGTTTTCCATTTAGATACCCAACATGTGATGAGTTTAGACAAATAATGCCAGTTCGAGAAAAGAGGATCTCAGTGTAATTTCCTGTCAATTCTGGATATTACATTTGTCTAACATCTTTTTAAAAATAAAGCACTTTTGTGTTCATGGAAACAAAATAAAATAAATATAATAAATACATTTGCACATTTTATACACATGAAACACATTTACACACAGCATTAATGACATATTCTGCAATCAAACTATTTTTCAGGTTATGTCAAAGTGAAATTATATATAATAATAATTATAATAATAATAATGATACAATTGATAAAATTAGTCTGAATCTGAACTCAACCCTTCTTACAACACTTCACCATATCATCCACACCCAAAATCTGGTGCAATGTATTATAAGTATTTTTTAATATTTCTCTTAGGTGCATCTTGAGTTACACCCTCTATTTGAGGGTGCTATGAAAATAAATGAAATGACATGAAAACAGACATCTTGCTGCGATGCCTGATGGTAACCAGGCGACGTACACATTAAAAGCCCTCTAGCGTTTTATACATGGTTCAGCCATAGACCAGGTTTTGACCAAGTCTTTCAATTTAAACAGCTGTTCAAAAACATGCTCCTCTTTGAATTTATTTCCTGTTCATTCCACTGTTTTCTGTCTGCCATGATAAAGGTTAGATGACACTGATCCACATGATGTTGTAAGGATCTCAAGAAATTGTGGTACGTGTCCATGTTTGTCAGAAAACGCCAGCGCCTAAAAGAAATTCTTGATCCCTCATGAATTGTAAAGTGGACCTCATATATGACAGGATAAACCTCAAGTATGGGGGAGACAACTTTTAGTTTAGAGGTTGGAATAAGCTGGGATTGGCAGCGGGGACTTGACTAATACAGAATATAAATCTTAATAGCTTTTCATGATATACAGCAACACCTAATGGAGTGTCTGGCCTTTTCGACCATAAAATTAAATGTCACTGTCGCTTTGAAGACCCTCATTATCATACAAGAGACTGAGCATTGACGTCACATTTCTAATAAATATACAAATAATATACAGAGGTGCAAAATGTGACTTTGTAAATCGCTCTCTCCACCTGTCCCCCAATCGCCCTGCCAATAGGATAGCTTTCCTGACTCTGTCCATCTATACTGGGCTTGCTCATAAAGCTGAGTTTTATTGTATGAATAAGAAGAGGTGAAGGCACAAATAATGCGCATGAATCAATCTGATTCAGTGACCCATAGAAAATCCTCTGTTGTCCTAAATTGACTTAAAATGTCAGATGGCTTATAAGCTACAAGGCCTAGAACATTTTAACATTTCCACTGAACCTCCGTCCACTTAATTATGTAGTTTCATTATGAATAGTCAATGTTTTGTGTGTACTTTCCATTGTGGACTTTTTCTGCAGGCTTTGAGTCAAGAGGATTCAAATGGCCCAAGAGTTTAACGAACTGGTAGCATAAAAGCATTAGTCATTTGGCAGCCCAGTTTCTCCACCTGCTCCCCTGTGAGATGTTGATGAGAGTGACATCTGAAACACCTGCTTCGATCCCATTTACAAAGTCCGTAAAAACAGTCAATCAAGTGGACGAGCTGATAAAACACGACTTTGCCCTTGAAGCACGGGCCACGCCACTTGTCTTTTTATTGAGCCCATAATTCACCTGTGACTGTTGATTTATCACGTTAGAAGGGATGGGACTCTGGATATTGCTGATGGCTGATGTGGCCAGCAAGTGAGTTGGCTGGGGTCTGTGTTTACGTGTGTGTGTGTGTGTGTGTGTGTGTGTGTGTGTGTGTGTGTGTGTGTGTGTGTGTGTGTGTGTGTGTGTGTGTGTGTCTGCTGTGTGGCATGCAGGAGGGGGGATAGGCTACAACTGGAAGTATATAACCCTGTTGGGACCAACAGAGCATGTACAAGTCTTCTTCCCTTTTGAGGACCTCCTTGCGAATCAGAAGCACTTCCAACAACAGCGTCCTATAGTGATGAAGTGTAACCATCTCCTGTCCTGGGCCTTCCTGCTTGTGGCCTCTGGGCCACTGCTGGCTCACCCCATCACAGAATCTGCTGAGATGCCTTATCCAGGACCTGGTGAGTGGAAATATTTCCATTTATTCACAGTATTTCAATAATTTGACACCCTGATGAACAGTTTTGGTACTAAAACTTAACTTGTGAAGATTAATGGCAGACGAGTCATGTCCTGAGGCCTTGAAGTAATAACTTTAAAGTCTCAGTGTTGAACACTGATTTCTTAAGCAAAGTTCACACATATGGACCATTAATGCTGGATTTTTATGTTTCTGTTCAGTTTTCTGTTGATATACTGTAGCTCAAAATACAAAGTCATTATTTATTACTGCAGAATGTTGTGATAAAAATGTTCATCTTACTTACTATTCAGCATCAGCTACACAAATAATTTAAATGAATGAAAGAATGGCATGTCTATAGAGACAAAATGTAGTTATCAATAGAGTCTTACCATCTGTGTGTGCTTGTTTGGTTCTCCTCAGTATCAGTGGAGGACCAAGGAGTCGGACCTCTGGACGATCTGGCTCTCGCTGAGCAAACCTTCCCTTCTCAGGATGGTGCTGGTCTCAGATATTCTGCTCTGATATCTGGAGAGATCAACAGAGATGGTACGAAACACAAACACACCATCTGTTATTGCTACACACTTAATACATTAAAGTTCTCATACTCAATGCAGAAACACACACATATACAGACACTCATTTTATTCAGGGTCAATTGTCTGCACTGACTTGCTCTTTTGCGGCCATACTGTGGTATAAATTTGAATTATTATACAAATTCATACCAGTGTAACCATATTTTTCTATAGTTGGCTATTATACAGCACCACTGGGGAACCAGGGGGTTGGAAGTATTGATCAAGGGCAAGTAGTTAGTTGTTATTGAAGGTGTGAGTGATACCCTTTACAATTTCCCTTAATACATCCAAAATCCCTGAAGTCTGTGGTTGTGCTACAAACCTACTTCAATGAACTCTACTCTACCGCTTACGAAAACATATGCACACAGACATGGCTATGCAACAATGCAACAAGTTTATATGAGGTATTTCAAGTATCACTATACTCTCATTTGTTTATTCTCAGGTGTCAGAACTACAGGCCTGCTTCCCAGGGGAATGAAAAGAGAGGTGGGTTTTCTACAAATGTTAGTTCCAAAGCAGTAAAAGAAAAGTAGGTTACATACTGTAAGTTTACAAGTGTTAACAACTTTATCTTCTCTTTCAGGTCCTATTGGAGAAACAAAGTCTCCTAAATCCTTTCAGCCATATGCTGGGCATCCGTAAGCAGTACAGAAAGAGAGCAGGGAATTCTGAGTGTTTCTGGAAGTACTGTGTCTAATACTGTCAACAGGCGCAGTGCTGAACATAAGAGACAGGGCTTGCACTAAAACAAAATCCCTATCTTGAACTCACATAAGTACATGCAGACAAAATAAGAAACATCATGTGTGCATATACTGTATGTGCACATATGCATGCCCTGGTGCATGTACACACACATATACACACACACACTCACATACATAAGCGCTGTCAGTATTTGTTCACAAAAAGAACAATGCCATAGGTATGATTGAGAAATGTTGCTTGAGGAAATAAAGATTTATTAACATTACCTTTATGTTGTGTGAAACTATATTTATGTACACACCTGATGTATGATGTAAGGCCGAATGTCTTTAAAAATGTAAAAGTCAAAGGTTGTACAGTATGTTGAAATTAAACTATATGGAAAATACTGTCAATGCTAAATGTCTTTTTTGATAAAAATAAAAAAAAGGTGTTGGTAAGGAACATATTGGCAGCAGAAGACCCCACTATCCCTTTCTTAAAAGTAATGGAGGGAACAAAAAGACGTAGCAAACTTTTTTATCGAGTTTTCTTCATTTTTTCCTTTTTTTATTATTTTACAGCAGAAAGAATATAAAGCATTCAGAAAACATCTTCCATATTTTAAGGGCAATTCAAAATGTTTTGCATGGCTTCAGCAGCTGAAATCTTTTTTTTTTTTAACATATCCATCGAGTCAGTGACGCTTGTACATGCACAATTACAAAAATAAAACTTACAAACAAGAGAAGGGAAGAAAAAGGAAGAAAGCAAAACACATTAGGAGAACCAAGAGGAGATGAAACTTTAAAAGGGTAGGGGTTGGGAGTGGAGAAAACTTGGGTCACATAACAGGGAAAGACAGAGAGAAAGACAGCTATAGAGGAGAGGAAAATAGATCTAACACTAGTTCACATGCAAAGTGTCGAGGACCCGTAACTTTCTATCAAAGCAGGGCCTTTTTTTTTCTTCTCGGTTTGGAATTGATGAAAACGTGCAGTTCGGTAAAGGGTGCCATATAATTGCTGTCCATAAACTACTGAATGCTTGTCTTGCAATACTGGCATTTGCATAAGAGTAAGTCGACTACATGTGTCCAATCATTTTAAACTTCACTAGGTCTATAGGTCTCCACAAAATAGTTCTTTATTGCTCTGTGTCCACAAGTGGAATATGTTGTAAAACTGTTTCTGTTCTGTTGTCCTGATGTGCCTACCTTTCTCTTGTTTGGGTGCTTGGGGAAAAAGAAGAGGAGGAAAGGCAGATTCCCAGGTCAATTCACAGAATGTCATAAAATTGATTACACTGTATACTAATGAGGAGTGCCTAACAGCTAACCAGTCATCCCATTCATAAATGGCAGTAAAAACAAGATTTGCATGTGAACTTTTCATGTAACTACACCATTAATCTTAAATACCCTCTATACTTTGTCACATAGATAAATTAAAGGCCTAAAGAACCGGCCAGAATTATACTATGATTTGACAGGCTTCTAAGACAGAACGTCAAATCATTTATCTTAATGAGCTCTATATAACAGGACTTTATTCCAGGGCTCCACTGGTGTCTGTAATATTCAAGGTTACTGAGAGGAATTGGATTATATATTATTTTCATTCATTTTAAAGACTTACGCATCCCAGTGGTGAAACTGTCTATCTCAGAAAGCACTGTTGAAAGGTTTTCCTATTTCATTTTCAGCTTCTTCGGCTGTGAATCACGTGTCCTGCTCTGTTTCCTCCTCCCCATTTTGGCACCCTGAGTAAAATACAGAAGGGAGGTGAACCAGTCCCTCAGCCTGGAGAAGAGCAATGCTGCCTTCACCGCTCAGTGTACAAGTGAAACTGACACCTTGACATGTCTGCATGTGTGCTGTGCGGTGTCTTGTGCGTGTGTTTGTGTGTACCGTGTGTCGCTTAGTTAATACTTGCTATATATACTGTCACAATGATCTCCAACCTTGTCCATTTTCTCATAATTGAAGTTGGGAGCACACTGATCAAATCTAAATGAATCAAAAACAAAAGGAAAAGTCTAAAAGTTAAGAGCTTGCTCTAAAAACAATCCTGTCCTCATGCTTTGCCATGAAAACGTCAGTAGCTTCTGAGTATTGATCATTGACTCAATGTGTAAGTTTCCCGTCCGCCCTCCAGTCACATGCCCTCTGTCTTTCTGAGTTCTGTGACACGTCAAACCAACGTTCATCGTTTTACAGAACAGTAAGTCTTTTAACAAGTCTATCTGACTACCGATTCTAGGAAAATAAGCATGCTTTAGGTGCAGTTCTGTCACCCAGTTAACTATTTTACCCATGCAAGCATAATAAATCCTTCTCCTTTTGCCACGACATTGCATTGGCTATGCATTCTAACCACAGACTAGAGGGTGAATGCAAGGCAACAAACCCCAGTAGTGGCATTTCTAAAAGTGATTTTAACAAGCTGTCCCAGTACAAAACTGAAAATAAGGCAGAAAAGAAAAAAGAAAGCTTAGCATGTTGACAAGCTGGAGTGCTGTACTGATACTGGTGCGAACAGGGAATATCATATTGTAGCTTTGGTGATGTGTAAGGTGATGGTGATCATGTGTGTTCATGTAGATGATACAGCACTGTGTGTGGATGACCATGTTCTCTCACATTTTCTCAAACTCAGGTACATTGTATGCAATCTGACACTGGAGTTGTATGATCAGGATATGAATAGGCACTTTCTACATAAACACTCGGGAAATAAAGTTTACATACTGTATCAGGTGTGTGAAAAACAAATCAATCAAACAAACAAACAAAAAAACAACCAGTCAGTCAAGGAAATAAATCTGAGAAATACCTCTTTAGCCTAATAATTATTCAACAAACATGACAACATTTCAATAAACAAAGGTTTTTCAGTGGCACTTGGCTGAATAATCAAATGTCATTACTTGGATACAGAATACACTTTCTGGTAGTTCTGGTAAGAATATATTATAGGAATTAGGCAGCAACCAACAGGCACCTCTTATCCAGCAGCTCATGTGTATTTTTGCTCGGATTGTTCCTAAAGCCCAATAATCAAAGCTGCTGTACATGTATATATTATCCAATATACAAGACACCTCATTAATATACATGGCACAAGTGCACTGTTTTGCACATTAGTCACTACAGTCATTTTTGGCTCATTGACCCTGCATCGAGGTGAGTGACAACTTTTTAGCGCTGTCCTTCTGGATAGAATCATTTTAGCACCTTTGACTGTTGAAACAGTTCATTTTGCAAATATGTTTCCAGCTGCTATCAAAGAAATCCAGTCATGTACAGTATGCTACACATGTTTTTCAACTTGACATTGTTTGTTACATGAAAGGTCTATTCAGACCCTGGCAGCCTTGATCAGGGATTGTTTTTAAAATCTTACTGTATTAGGAAAATCATACTCCAGGGGTCAGCCTAGGATTGATAAATTTGATGCTTGACGGAACATACTGTACGTTTAAAGAGGTGATCTTTCCCAGTGACAGAGAGTTATAATATGGATTGTTTTGTGGTTTACCATGGGCAAGGCTGCCATTTACAATCTTTAAGATCAGACAAGATACCTCAGTAACACATCACATTCCATTTGCAATGACAACAAAAGTAAAACTCAAACTCTGCTATGGTGTATTCAGTGATGGTAAAAACACTTCATTTTCCTATATGCGAATGGTGGAGACATGAGAGACTTCAATGCTTTCTGCTTATATATGACTCGCTCTACAAACTGTGTACCTTATTGTTCTTGTGATCCTCGACCAGTTGTGATCTCATGGTCTTCAGTGCTAGTGTGTATTTCACTGTATGATTATCTGTTCTGCAAAAATTAACTTAATTCTCTTCTTAAGCTATATAGCATTCACATACCTTGGCACCATTGGCAAAAGATTCTTGGTAGCCCAAAACAAAACAAAACAAAAAACAAACAAAAAAAGTAAACATAACCATACTTGTTTTATAATTTTGCAGACCTCTCCTAACTCTAAATACAGTTTTTTTTTCTTTTTCACATTGCAATAATATCATGCTTTAGTAAAATGTTCTTTTCAAGAACAATCAAAATAAAATAAAATACTCTAATAGTGAAATAGTTTTAATTTTACAGAGCATAGCCACTACTGCTTTGTTGTTTTTTTCCCTTTTGACTCTGTTCATACTTTTCATGCACATAGCTCATTTTTATCCCAGGTATTTACACTATATACAAACAATACAACCATACTTCTTAGGCATTCAAACAAAACTATACAAATATTCTGTTTTTGTCTCGTACCTGTTTTTGACCCATTTTTAATGAATAAAATAATATATTTCTAAAATACAATCCCCTTTGGGTAAATGTTTTTTCCTACGTACTTTCAGCCTTCTTTATATACAGAAATCGCTCAATTGTCAAAAATATGGATTTGTCAAACCCCTATTTTGGGACAAGCTTAGGGACCCCTCAAAGAATCTCTAAGACGTCAAGGCAATGTATGTGATCTTCCCCTCAAAAGCCTTCACAGGCTCTGAAGTTCATTTAAAAAGAACAGTAATAACCTGCATGACCATAACCATTACAACACAAAATAGGCAAGTTCTTTTCTCTTGTTAGGTTCCAGAGGAGCAATCAACTGAACAATGCAAAATGAAAAGAAACAGGACAATACTGGGATAGCTTCAGTACTTAGATGGTGGAACTTAAGTGGGAGAAGATGGATATGTGAACCATTAAACTGGAAACAAAAAGAAAATCAGAGGATAGGCTGAAAGACTAGACCGTAAGCACACAAGCAAAGACTTTTCTTGCCAAGAAGTCATGCATTTTTTTCTTGGTAGGATTCAACAACATAGAATCTGAAGATACAGATCACCAATACATTAGACATGATGGAACAAATACATTGGACAGTATGGAACAAATTCAAGTAATAAAGTGACAATATATACGATAAAGCATAGGGTTTTTTAAGAAATGGTAAAACAGAAATATTTTATCCCCCATTTGCTTCTGCATGGTTAAACCCCCGACTACATTCATTTGTAGCTCCACCCGTGTGGGCAGACTGGTGGGGTAGAGCACAGTGGGACAGTAGGACTTGTTGAGCTAAGTTGAATATTATATCATCTACAGCAGTGGATCGAAGTGGCCATGTGGGTTACCAATATATTTGGTTAAAAAAAATCCGTCTTCAAATGAATTGATTGGTCACTTAAAAAATTATGAAATACAATTAGAGCCCAGAGTGTTTCTGCATGGTCTCCCTATCCTCTGAGATCTTCAGCAGCAGTCTTAATTTACGTCTCTTCAGGTCCTCACGTGTGACAGACCTCCTCAGACTCGTCCTGCGTTCACTCCCTTCACCGTCCAAAACCTCTTCATATCCAAAAAAGATAAAGCAATCCATGAAAAAGTGCAAAAAATGCCATGAAGCAAATGTTCTGCACCCCCCCCACCCCAACCCTTTAAGTTTATAATCCCAAAGAAGTTGCCACTCCCCTCAGCCACCTAGAGAGAGAGACAGGCTGCAGCGCATCGTCCGCTCAGCAGAGAAAATCATTGGCTGCAGCCTGCCTTCCCTCAATGACATCCACACCTCTCAAGGGCCAGGAGATGGGCCAGGGGCATCCTGGCAGACTCCTCACCAATACCACCAGACACGAGAATACTTTTTTTTTCATTAACTCCTAAACCTAACTCCCCCCTCAGCCTACAGACCTGCTGCTATCCGCCCCTGCACCTGCCACTTTAACATCCCCCCCTTCACCCAGCAAAACAGTGTCATAACAGTGTCTGTGTTTTATGTTATTGTTAGATTTTTATTTATTTGTTAGGTTTTTTATTGAACCCACCCAGCGTAACAGTGTCTATGTTATGTTAGAATTTTTTTACTGAATATAAATGTTTTTGCGTGTTTTGAAAGCTGAACCAAGGCAAATTCCTTGTATTTCTATACTTGGCAAATAAATGATCCTTGAGTCCTTGAATCCTTGAATCCTCTCCAACCGAAATCAAGTCAGTGGAAAGAATAGATATGTGAAAAAATGCTGTTGTACATGTAATAGTAGTTGAATCTGTAACACTGCAGTAGTAGTAATAATTGCAGTGTTTGCATTGATGTTTTTTTTCCATTTCTCTTGTAAAATGTCTTGGGTAAAAACGAAAAAGAAAAGAGAAGTCAGGAGAGTGATGTCACATCGCGAGGGGGCTCTTCTGAGAGGTCTCATGTTCCCTGGCCCTTTTCAATTCTTTCACCCTGGAACACAGAGAGAGACAAATGTCCATAAATACGACATCCGTGATTTGATTTTCTAGTAATATGCTTATAAAGACACACACACAGGCCTAACAGCATCACACTGTTCAGCCACAACTATCAGAACAACATCAAGTCAGCCCAGATCATCAGGAACTACGGCTGGTCTGTGAAAGGAAATGTTGGTCAGGATTGAATTGAACAAAAGGCGATAATTATAACACAATTACAATATCATTACCATATTCATTTCTTCAATTTGAGATAAAGTGCACTTTGCACACACTGTGACTTTGGGGAAAATAAATAAAAGAAATGTTGTTATCAATTGCATTTCATTTCAAGTGTTCCAAAACAATATGGTAATGATGTTATTATTGTAATGCAGTTATTCTAAATTGATGTTACTCATTTCAAAGTGACATTTGGCATGTGAGACACGATGTAGCACATGCTGCATTTTTTAAACAAATGCAGCATGTGACAGTGGTGCCTACCAGTATGGTGCGACTACTCCTTTGATTTTTTAAAGTAAAGATTAGAAGAGCTCTCCCTCTGCATGATGTCTATTGTGTCTATTTAGTCAATGGCTAAAAGCATGAATCATTTAAGTGAAGGTCACAGTAGAGCTCACTTTCACATATAAAAGACTAAATGACGTTTCTCCAGACAAACTGGTCAAGGCTGAGAAGAAATTCTCAGCAACTCAGTGAAATTCAACAATTCATTTTTTTGCACTTCACAAAAGATTATCACCGAACTAGTGTGGGTCCGTGTGTCTCGAGTGTATGAGCAAAAAGCAGTCAGACTACTGTGTGTACAAAGTACTCTTTACCCTAAAAATTGATTTTAAAACATCAACCACCACTGTGTAATGGATTTACCCCGCTCTGGTTATTCTTAGCAGAAGGTAAACACTGCAACATTTATGCATTGAAGAGAGGCACACTATGTAGATGCATGGTTGGATGCAGTGTGTATGTGTGTGTGCTGCATCTTCTCATGCTGAGCTGACGTACTCCCTGGAGGTATGAATCCATTAAAGCTCTGTGGTGTAGTCCCAATGGGTGGAGGATCCTATTGTTTGTTTTTTCCCACTGTGACCTATATGCTATCACAGCTTTCTAACCTATATCACTGCATAGCGGGCAAGTCTGCCATCAGAGGTAGTTACAACAGCAATCTTACCTAACCTAAAAACAGGTTAGGACAGTACACAGCAGATGTGGAAAAGAGTTAAAACATATAGTATGACGGTCACCATGAGGAGATGTTTTGTGAAAGTATTCAAATGATCAAAACTCTAAATATGCTGTATATGTCCTCCTGAGTTTTTTGCATTCAAATGTATCTTGATTCATTTGTTTAGATGAACAAATGGAAGCATCACATTCAACAGTTTGACACAGGAAATTAGAGGAGTTAAGTCCCCCTCTTAAGTCTGTCGAGTGGCTAGAAACAGGACACACAGCCAGTCAGACAGACAGACAACTACTGGAGAAAACAGCAGGCCCATAGCATGCCTATAGGTTGAAGAGCAAGGCCCATAGTTGTCACCACTTGACATGCAGCAGAATAAAACATGATTGAGAAAAAAGCCTCCGGTTCTCTCAAACTGGCTATCTGCATAACCACACAAAACTGAAAAAAAACAAAAAAAAAACAATCATGAACAAAAAGTAATTTCCAAGGAGAGAAAGACAGAGATAAAGAGAGTCAGAGAAGTGCCTGTTAAGTGTTGCAGTGATATTGTCATTCATAAGCATTTTGTTAGTTCGAGATAAGTTTTGCTCTAAATCTGAGCTTCTCAGTCCACCTGTGGCTCCAGTCGGCAGCCTTCATGCAAGCAGGCATCAAGCAACAGTGATGGAGAAGGAGGTAGGGTGGGTGGAGGGGTGGGAGAGAAAGAGCAAAAGAGAAAATGAGAGTGAGGGAAGAAAGGAAAGAATGCAAAGGCTGAGACCTCAGGAAGAGATAATTGTATTATTAAAGAGTGAGAAACAGAGAGGGAGAAAGAGGCATATAGAATAAACAGGGAAAGAGAGAGAGTGAGAGAAAGAGAGGCACGAACTGAGTTGCTGAGGCTGCACTCACCCGCTTGAACAGTCTATGGTCCATCAAGGGGCTTGGCATAAACAGCAAAACAATACCAGACAGCTATTAGCACACAGTAGGCACTGTGAAGGAGGGGGTGAGGACAGGTGGGGGCCAAATACAGTGAGGGGGAGGGGGGTGGAGCTTAGGTGTTGGAGACATATTTAAACACCCACATTTTTCCCAAGTCAAACACAAAACACCCGGTAAAAAAACCCAAAACAAAAACAGTTGAGAGAAGGACAAGATTGTGAAGCTAGTGGAAGGTTATACTGTGTCTTACTGATTAGCTCAATTGGATATTATTCACTTAGACCATGAATGAACCCTTGCCAATAAATCTGAATGTGCAGTTTTTTATCTAGCCTATGTTAAGTTTTGTGTGTGTGTGTGTGTGTGTGTGTGTGTGTATGAGTATGCTGGCATGTGTTTGAGTCAGTGTTTGGGTCTACCTGTGGCGGCAGCGACGTAGGAACCTCATGATCTTCCTGGCAGCCTGATCCTGCCTCTTTGTGAGCAGACTACCTCTATAAAACACCAGATACAGAAAAGTGTTAAACGTTTGTTTGTGAAGCAGCAGCTGAAAAGTGGCACACATCTCTCTGTTAATATGAATTTACAGCTTTTAACTTTTAGTGTAGGGGTGAAGGGCTCAATTCCAAAACAGTATATAATTATATTTAAACATAACAACAAGCTGAAGCTGACTATTCATCATCTGTCTGTAAATGTGTCTGTTAATGACTATGGACATAACTTATCCTTCAACAAGGATTTACACAATCACTTTTATAATAGGTAGTATGACAAAGTAAAGTCTTCATTATCCTTGGCCTGAGTGTCTACCTCAGTTTGTGCTGCACCAGGGCAGCGGCTGCCCCACGATGGTGGGGCTTCAGCCTGCCAAACTCCTTGTAGCTGCGGTAGTATTGCTGAATGAGCACGGCGGCCCTCCTGCTCTGCTGAAACTTCTTCTGTTCGTGGTAGCTGCGGAATTTACTCTGGATAAGGATGGCGGCCTGCGTCATCTTCTTATAAAGTGCATACTGCGAACAAGAATAAAACAGTATATCATGCTTTGCTTTGAGGGAACACCTTGGGTTCACTCTGTAGTAGAAGAACAAGACCTGATGTCTGGCAATGAATTTAGCTACTGGTAGTGAAAGAGCTTTACCTTCAAGGCTATCCATGTTAGCTTGCAAACAGAAAAAGGGAAATATTGTGAATGATGCACTAACATGACCTAATAGTCATTAAATTTCATCTGAGTTTCAAAATGTTGAGGAGCTTCATTACAGATGTATAAAAGCATTTAGATGAGTTAATTCATGTTGACATATCCCTCCTAAAAGATTTATGAATGTAGACTACAGCACTTCCAGATGTGACCATATCAGGAAAGCTTCATTGCTTCGGTGCACCTACCTGTTTGTATTTCTTGTAACAACGTTGAATAACAGCTGCAGCTACTTCCTGTTGCTCTCGGAGCGGCCGCCCCTGTTGGAGAGTAGAGTGGGATAGGTCAGAGTTCAAAGTAGAACCTGCTTTTTGCCATAAAGGATATTAATGGCTGTCAAGTCTCCCAGAAGTCTCCTGGTGGCCCGCATGTGAATGCCACCCTGGCATGAGTGCCCCCCTGGTGGGCAGTAGGGAGGAGGAGGTGAACTGTTGAGTGAAAAAGAGCCAAAGGTCCAGCTCAGTACAGCTTGTAGATAGGCACAATAGATGACTGTAAAGGACAGCGAACAGTTTGTCATATGAAAACTCATTATAAGTAGCTGGGGGGTGGGTAGCGAGTTGAGGAATGGGATCGGGCAGGGGAGAAAGGACTGGTGTGTGGAGAGCTAGTTAAAAACAGGCAGTAGCAGGCTCCATACACCTTACTAAGAGAAAGAGAGAGAGATAGAGACAGAAACAAAGAGAGAAGAGGAGAACATAAGCTTAATCATGTCTAATTGGAGCAGGGATACAGGGGACAGTGCAGTCGTTTCTCTAAGCAAGGCCATGCTCTGCTCAAGCCACCTTCCCATGCTGAAACCACAGGGACATATTTTTTGTTCATGTTGTCGTGTGTATATTAGCGGAGGAACAGAGAATGAGACAGACAGAGATAGGAAAACTTGGAAAATATTAAGTGTGATTAGAAACAGGACATCACAACCCTGAACTTTAGTGTACAAATCAGAGCTCCTAAAACTAGGAGCTATAAACCAAATGAAAGTGAACCCTTCAGCATCTTTCCAAAAGCCAAAAACAAAACCATCTAATTACACCAGTCCTAACAGTACACACCCATCACTGCAGGCTGCAGTACACACAGCATATGGCACCTGAGTGCCAGGCCTGTACCTTGTACTTGCGGAAGGCAGTTTGGACTAGGCGGGCAGCTTCATATAGCTCTCTCTGCTCTGGATCTGACAGAGTCAGCTGGGCCAGGTCTCGCTCCACCTTGCTGTTAGAGGCATTGATGAACTCACTCCAGTCAGCTGGGGATGGAAGCGTGGACCTCTCCAGGGGCCCCTCTCTTAGGGGAGACCCACCAGGACTGAGGCTGGGGTTGGACGATGGGGTCAGGGGTTCATTATACAGAGATCTGAGCAAAGAGGATGACAGAAATGTTCACTTAATTTTAGAGCTCTTTATTTGCACATGTTCAGTATATAGTGTGGGAATCCAGCAGATAGTGGACATACAATCTTAGACTACAAAAACACAGTTCAGTCTGACTTTAAATTGGTAATGTATGTACCACATGTGCAGTATGTATGAAGTTTGTGTTCTTCATAGTATTTTTTTTCCTCCCAACTAATTTTTAGTCCAATAAAAATATTAACTTTTTGTATAATACCATGGTTGCATTAAAGCATAGAGAGCCGGATGAACACCTGCTTATGTAGCTGGGAGGACACACATACTGTATACATGCCTACACACATGCACATCTGCTATTGCCTGCCCCATGATCCTCCTCACCGTAAGTGTATGATGCTTGGCAGCTGCTCCACATCTCCCAGGTAGTTGGCCAGCCAGTTCATGGTGTTGCTGACCCCTGACGTGTCTAATGGCACAGAGTCTGTGGCGGTGAAGTTCTCCCTCTTGATTCTTTCTGGCGTTGCTTCAATGATGTGCTCTGCTAGAGTCATCATGTTTACCTGTTTTGTTGAGACAAACAAAGATGAGTGAGGAAATGACTCACCATGTATGTACAGGCTGAGAGACTACATATTTTAGTGATTGTACATTGTCTGGGCATTCAGGTTTAATTGTTTGGCCCTGTGCCAAAAATGCTGGTTTTACTGCCAGTGGAGAGGGTAATAATGATGACAGTGACATTGTTTGAGGCTAAAATCCCTAATCCAGCACTTCATCTGTTGCAGGAGTAGTTAGACTGAGATGGATGGCTGAAAGAATCCCTTGGCTATGGAAGTGGATCAATAGAGAGAGTTTATTATGCAGTGATGGTCATCGACAGAGTGCCAGGTACCTGGTGTATAACGCCTACCCAGTGCATAAGCTACACATAAAAGAGGTGTCATGCTTTCACCACTAGTAACTGTGTAGTTAAAATGTACTGTAGTACTGTACATATACTGCATCCTCCCTTTGATAATATGCAGATCAGTTAGTGTTCAAGTCTTCAAGTTTGTTCCCAAGCAAGGAGAAAAGTGCTGTATTGTGCTATGTAATTTCTGTGGTGTGCTGCTGTATGCAGGTATTTAAATCAACAGCAAAATATTTTTGGCCCCAATGCATTTGAACTTTTCATACAGTATATTGCTAAACTGATGCCAAGTTCTCCACACTACACTGTCTGAATTAACATTTCTTTCCATTCTCACCTGCAGGTCATCCATCTGTGTGAGACAATCCTGGTTCTCCAGATCCTCCCGATAGGATAGCAGTTCTGCATCAGCCATTTCTCTGTCTGCCATCACCAGCATGCCTAACTGTTCCCGCTGACGTAACCGGTTGACCAGTTTCTCTTTCCCCAGGCTGCTACTTCCACTGACCCCCAACCCTTTCCTCCCTAAGCCACTGCTGGAGAAACTCTCTCTGGAGGTCCATCTGGTTGTCCCCGTGCTGCCTCCTGTAGACAGGCCCTTGTCTGAACTCAGGCCTTCTGAGGACAGGCTCTTGGGGCTAGAGGACAGCTTGTGGAGCTGCTGCTGCTCCAGGCTCAGAGGAACAGACATGGCCTTGTCAGGCCGTGTCTGAAACAGTTCTGGGTTGGGTTTATGTTTTTTAGCTAGTGGGAGGTCTCTTTGGCCCTCACTGCTGTAGTAGTTGGAAGGCTCTGACCTGGGTCTTCTCAAGTCTGCAAAAAACATAACGTAACAATTAGCTGCATTATACACTAATAAGGACATCACTGCAGCAGAAAATTACGAATCAGCCTAACTACTTTTCGCAAAGAGAACTTCACTGGCCTGGATTGAGGCTGGTGGTGCTGGTTGTGGTTGTAGTGGTGGCAGGACCTCCTTTCTTGCAGCTGGATGCTACTACACTGTCGTTTGCCCAGCTGACCATCCAGCTGTCTGTGGTGGGGGCGTCGGGGGCTGGGGAGAAAGACATGCGAGTTGTGGGTGGTAGAGGGGCCGGTGGCTGTTGCTCTTCCCTCTGTAGCTGCTCCAAACATTCAGCCAATTTGGTATGGCCACGAGAGCGGGCAATTGACAGAGGTAAGCGGCCCAGAGAATCTGGGATAGCTAGAGCACGTCTGTCCCATTTATAAAGGACCACTGCTGCCTCCAGGTGACCAAGCGCACACGCCCACATCTGGATGGAAAATAGATGGAGGAGAAAAAGCAGAAAATAGAAACAGACAGTGGGTTAAAACATCAATCTGCACCAAATACATGTTTCTCCCACCACAGATCACATGAACTAAGTATCATTGCTCATACTGTTTTAAAGATGTGAACCTCAGCTCTCTTACCAGAGGCGTGCAGGAGAAGTGATCCACATTGAGAGGGTCTACTTCTAACTCCAAATCAATGCTGTCAGCATGCTTGGTGCTGGATGGAGGAGAGAACATTAGCATCTCACTGCCATAGTGTGGTGAACACTAATTAAAAATGAAAGCACTATTATATCTTGAGTATTTTGTTCTCACCGCCACTTGATGAGTGTCTGGATGAGGGTGGCGTAGCCCTGGCCAGCAGCCAGGTGAAGGAGTGTCATGCCTCTGAAGGTCTTGGAGTGGATTAAATGTTTGGACTTGGCCCAGCAAGCTCTGCTCATCATCTTCTCACAGACCACCACGACACGGCTCTCAAAGGAGCTGCTGGCTTGCGTCTGGGCAGATACACACTCCATACGGAAAAGAGCAAATCGTTATTGGTTGTTGTATATTTCTCTTCAACAACGGCAAAGAATCCCTAAGTTCTGTTACCTGTAGTTTTGTAGTAATTTTGTCAATCAATAAAGAAAAAACACAATGAGCTTGCTGTGTTTTGTCACATGCACACTGTATTTCTTATTGCACAATATATGAGTAGCATGATGTTTCTTTTTACCTGTGACTGGCTGTTGTTTCCTCCCCCTCCACCTCCTACGCCTCCTCCCCCTCCGCCTCCTCCTCCCCCTGTCCCCCCTGTTCCTCCCCCACCTCCGCCACTCCCTGCACTGCTCGGCTGCTGGTGGCTGGCCATCTCTGCCATCCTCCTCTCCATCTGCTCCAAGCGCTCCAGGATAGACATTCTGAACTGGTTATCTGGGCAAATAGTGAGACACAGAAGAAGAACACAAGTCAGCACACAAGTAGCATCCAGTGTGCAAAAAAAATGTCTGTCTTTGCTGTTACCAGCACAAACAATCCTGTGTCCTGACAAGACAAATGATCACACAGTATGCACCACAAGCTGCGCCAAATATGTTGCTCTGAGCAGCAGCGGAGCTGTCGCAGTGACTTGGGGCTTAACATCATGAGGCACACATAATCAACCTTTTAAGAATAAATGTCTCTTTCTGACACACTGAAATGTAAAAGTCAATTTCCTACTTTCCTACCTATAACACACAAAACCTTAATCTTTATTAATCTCCCCAGAATGTGAGCGAAAACAATAGCATCAATCACTAACTTCATCAAAACAATTGGCTTTACTAAAATATCCTTTAAAGTCCATCAATCATCTGCTAATGGCTCCCCATCACTAAACTTCTGCTGCACCACTCAAACACAGCTACAGCAGACTAATACAGGTTGAATGATTGGTCAATGAGTGGGGGCATGTTAAATCTGTCCACCCTCTAACACAGGGCTTCAGCCACACTCTGGGGGGAGTGTGCAGCTGAAGGCCCTCTCCAGCTGATTAAGTATAGCCCATTATGGCCGAGGAGTCCAAGCCCACCCACGTTCCATGAGCCGGTATAGTAGGAGGACTAAGAAGTGACAGTACAAAATTAATCACAACTTGCACCTATCCAGAGTCCTTGAAAACCCAGCTTTTCCATACATCAAGATGGATGGAAGTATATTAGACTTCAGATTGTTTACATGCTGCTTAGGAGGCAACTACTGCCTTGTACGCTGCCTATTCAACCTTGCAACAAGAAAAGCTATTTTCTCTGTATGAAATATAGAACTTGCTGCATAATTCAAGACCTCTGTGAGTATAGGACAAAAGAAGTGACTTCTAAAGACTTGTAAATGTATGTCAATCAATGACACAAACACATGGTGCGACAGTAAAATCGCTGGGTAGATTTTTAATTCGACTTGCTGCAATAAGTTTATGTAAGATTATGACACACGGCCCACTGGGATATTTAGGAATACCCCCCAAAACACAAAAACAAACAACAAATACATGTGTATATGAGTGTGCATGCTCAAACACACACACACACACACACACACACACACACACACACACACACACACACACACACACACACACACACACACACACACACACACACACACACACACACACACACACACACAGTATGCTGTGTACAGACAGTGGAATGGGATGGGCACAGAGAGCCCACTGCAGCAAGGAGTATAGACTGCATTAGCATTCCCCATTTAGCCACTATGAGGCCGTTTCTGTGGCAACCTGCTGCCGAGCGGTAACTAGGCGACAGGAACATGGCTGTGTGTGTGTATGGTCTGCTTGCGTGCTATTGGCTTATTGATGAAGGGGAGGAGAAGGACTCAGTACACCAGCAAAAAAAATGGAGAGAGAAAGGCAAACAATGAAAAAATAGAGTCTATAAATCTTCTTTGCTGTGCCTTATGTGTACTTGGCCTACTCTGTTTTCACACTGTTGATGCCGTAGGTAGGGACCTAAAGACTCTAAGTGGGGAGCCTTCACAGCATGACCTGGTGACATTTGCGCTTTACCATATCTTGACAGTCACGGCTCAGGGCTCTGTGGAGAGCTAATGTCACAGTCAGACCTCCTATAAGCTACTGTAAAAGAGGTCAAGTAACTGCTATCATTGGACAGAAAAACATAATGTCAGTGGCTGGTAAAAATTACTGCTCTCAGTGACAACATGCTGCACTGTGAATAATGGACTTAGAGAAAAATATTGAGGTCTTTGCCTTCTATCCCTGTTTGTGCTGTAGACTGTCTAAGTGAGCCTGCTGTCAGATCAACAGATCACCCTCAAGCAGAAGAGATGCTTTGAGTATTTGCAGTGTTTCTTCCTATGTGGGATCCATCTTCATCTATTCACATGGCGACTTGTCGAGACAGGTGAGGTGAAGAGTTGAAAGCCTGTTCTAGACTGAGTGCTTGTATCTGCAGGGGAGTCAGGGGGGTGAGATAGGTCACAGCACTACAACCCGCCTTGGTACAAGGCTATGCTCTCTCTCTTCCCATAGCTGACATGAGGGGAGTGACATAGACAGAGAGATGGAGAGAGAGAGAGAGAGGATAGTTAGCAGTAGGCTGACATGTCTTTGTTCAGACCCAGTGCTGCAGTGTGCTGCAGTGCAGATGATGTCATCTCCACCTGCTGCCTGCTGCTCCAAATGCGATGCACGTCCACTGCAGAGGGAGGATGGGGGTAGAGACGAGTGGGAGGAGAGGGGGAGGAGACATGGAAGGTGAGAAGCCAAACAGAAATTGCAACAACACGGTGACGTCGCTAACGCCCTCCCACTCTCCGGTTTACTCCCTTGTGACGGTGTGTGGCAGCAGACGTGGTCACTCTCACACATTTAGGGCAGACTGAGACGTGCTATTTAAAAAAGCAAAAATGAGGCAGCCTACCATTCATCATATTTACAGCACTTGAATGAATGGTGATTAGTAAATTGTAGTGTAAACTTCATCTGACGCATGACACAAATATGCCTTCTAAAATTATGCTTAATTTCTGTGGATGAGTCCGATTCCCTCGCTTGTGGAGATTTTTTTTACATCTTCCCCATGCTTTAGGTGCTGTGTCCCCCTGCAGGATCTGGCTAACTTTCCCTATCAAATTGGGTATGAAAAATATAAAAGGGGGACTACTGTTTCCTGAGTAAAAATCTACACTGAATTTCATGTTGCATAATTTATTTCTATCTACCTTAACTCCTCTCTGGTGTGTCATGTGGAGTGTTAAGTGTTTTCTAGTGAGAGCGATTACTATGAGAACAGCTAATAGAGTTAAGAGTAAAGGATTTTTTTTTACAGTTCAGTCCATTACATAACTCTTGTAGTGTACTTCTCGAAATTACTGTGAATACAAAAAAAAGTAAAAAAATAAAAAATAAAGTAACTTGACCCCTCTCCCATTACAAGTGAGAGGAAAACCTTTCACCTCTGGGATGAATGCCTGCAGAGGATGGGGAAATACTACACTTCAGGTCTTTTAATCGAGCGTCAGTAGCGCCACGAATGTGAAAAACATTCATGTAATACTCAGTGACAAGAGTTCTAAACCTTTTTTTACTGCATGACCACAAACCCAAATGAGTTGTCACTTGCCTCGAGACTGAGACTCATTACAATAAATTACTTGTGTTGTCACTTTGGGACCCACCAGACACTAGCCCATGACTTGGTCCCATAATTTAGATTAAGAAGATGGGCCCCGTGGTAAAAGTCACAAGTCTAGAGTGGGAAGTCACTTCTGGGTAAGATCCATAGCAGAAGTACTGTAGCATACTTTCTGCATGATGAAACTAGTGCCTAATCTCTGTAGAGTCAGTAATGTTAGTTAGGGTGTGATGACTGTTATGTGGCACTGCTGTTGCTTCTCATTAGCTTTTCTCAAAGGGCACGAGTATCCTTGAGAGAAGTAGAGAGCAGAGGACCTATAAGATGTGCATTGGATTTCAATCCACATAACGTCACAGCCCTGCCCCATGTGATCTGTGCCATCTCTGGGACATGGTAGCAGCTTCTCCTGACACAGGTTGATATACACACGGATAAGGGAAGGAAGGACAGGGCTGTTTATTGACACTCAGTTGTGCACAGTGGGAGTGAGAACAGGCTGATGGGAGGAAAAAGGCAGCAGCAGGAGATATTACAGGTAAGGACAGGACAAGGGTGAAGTGAGATGAGAGGACAGGAGGAGTATGATGGAGAAGGGAAGAAAAAGGGAGGGGAGGAGATGGGCAGGAAAGAGAAGACTCGCCAAGGCAGAAGTTGTCATGAGACAGGTTGGAGAATTTAGTGGTTGGGTCAGGTTAGTGGGCAGTGAAGGGCAGTTTGTCTGTTTCTACTTGGAAATGTCAAGGATGAGGGCAGGAGGAGGACTATTATTGGAGTCACATTATTTTAGAAATGTGGGTGCCTTGTGCACACACTCAGACACTTCTCATTTTCATTGAGTTCAAGTACAAGAAGCTTGTGCACAATATCAACACACAATTGCTAAGGGCAAGTCAGTTATAGCTACAAGTTATTTTGCAGTCAGGGTACTGGACAAAGAATATATACCTGAGGATAGAAATGTGTCAGAATAATTTAGGGTCCATTTATTTTTTTGATTTTACATAATTGGATAGGCCCACTGTATTCCTAATCAAAAAGGCATACTCAACTTTTATCATACATGACTGTCAGCCTTATTCATACGGTGACCCTTTGATAGAGTGTGGGAGGACATCTCCAACCATCACTTCTGAACCTCTGGTTGTGTTCATGTCAATCAAGTTTAGTGCTGGGTCTAATTATGTCTCTGCAGCCAGTCAACATCTCACATGCAACCCAGTAGAGAAGCTGGAGGCAAGCCTCCCTCTGGGTCTCTGTATGAGCTGACTGACAGGGGCTGGTATTTGTGACCGTGCAGAGGAAGGGGCCAGGCCATCTGGCAGCAGCCCTCACAGCTGGAACACATGGCTGTCTGGCGATAAAAGCCTCACTTTACTTGGACATAGTGTAATAACTGTCTTTTCCTGTCGTCTGTTTTTCTTTCTTTTAAAAAAAAAAACTATTCTTGTTAGTAGAGTGATAACAGAAGTTTAAGATTTTAATTGTATACGATATGGATATATTCCTTTTTTAGAATTTGTTATTATGGCATAAAATCTATCAATCTATCCATCCGCTACTGTTTATCCTGTTTAGGATCATGGGGAGCGGGTGAGAGGCAGGGTACACACTGGACAAGTCGTCAATCCATCACAAGGCTGACACACACAAACAGATAAACACATTCACATTCACACCCAAGGGTTATTTACTGTTTCCTGTTCACCGATCATGCAAGTCTTTGGATGTCAAAGGAAACTGGATCATCTGGAGGAACTCCCACAGACACATGAAAAAACATGCAAACTCCACACAGAAACAACAAATACAAGTAAAATTACCACTACAGATTCATGCATTCAAAGCTGTAAAGCTAGATGGTTGTTTTCTCTATGTCAGGTTATGAACCATGTTTTGTATGCCTGATAACTCAATCCAAAACCATCTTTATCAGAGGGGAAAATCTGTCAAATGTTTTTTTGAATGCTTTAGCTCACAACATTATGCAACCTGTAGTCATCAGCAGAAATACCTCATGCACACAAAACAATGAGCCTCAACATTTTGATTTTAAGACTAAAAACTACTTTAAAGTAAATCCAAGTAGATGCCTGCATCACTGGTATTTTTCTCTTGAAGTTGATCAACAAATTACAACAGCAACAGGTCAGAAAATTTGCTACATTAAAAGGCATTATATCCTGTTAGTCAATGCTGTCGCCTCACCGTTGCCACACTATCACAAATAATTAATTTTCATCCATACACATAAGTTTAACAACAGAATACAAAGGTCACATTGCTTGAATGATACTTTTCTGATCTGCCACATGGGTGAAGAAGCTCTTAACCTACTGGCATTTGTCCAGCTATATAGGTCAATATGAGTGCAGTCTGAACGCTGAATAGATAAACTGTGTCACATTGAAGGTAAAATGCCAAGAGTGAACACCATGGGGATTTACTGTCATCTGCTATCATACTAATACAATGATACAATATCTGCTTTATGGCCTTGATGGCAGGGAAGTTTGAATTCATAGATTTTCAATCAGTATAGTAACAAATACATATCATTAGCTTTCTATTTGCATAAACAGCTATACACTGCTTGACACATCAGCTGCAGGCAGGAGTGCAAACGAGAGATGTGTGGAGAAATTATTTCAAAGATGAATCAATCTGATATAAAACACAGTGGCCCATGGGACAGGATGTCTCCAAAGCTTTCCATTAATAGTAAGACAACACAGTTAGGCTAAATGCATTCACAGATTTGTCAGCCTGTTCTACCTATTTTTCTCTCACTCGATTTGAACATGGCACTTAAAATCATATTTCAGTCTTTTGTCACTGGAATCTGCTATCTACAGCATATTGTAGCAACAATTGCAATTTATAAATGAGGGTAGACAGGAGAGTCAGGAGAGATAGAGACTCAAAAATTGGCTGCTAATAGAGCCATCTGATATTGAATATGGCATAATTTAGACTTGATTTGGGACTATTACCTCCTTAATTTCAATTTGAGTTTATGACAACTCAGACGGATAAAACTGCACAACATGGGCAGGGACTGGCCTTACACAATCAAGAATTTGATAAGCATGTGAGCAGACTGCCTCGTAAATGCAAAGTAAACCTTACAACATAGCATGAAAGTAATATACAATTAACTAAGAATTCAGAAAAATACATTATCCCCTTGTGATTTAAAAGCAGGCTGGGGCCTGTTAGCACAGAGTTGGATTGCATAATACATATTTCAACCAATTACACAATCTATCATAGATGTCAATAAAAAATTAGGCTGTCTTGATTGAGGTCGTTCCAAATTATCTGGGAAACTTCAACTGAGGGATATAAACAGCCAGAAATAATATGCTCTCCCTGAATGACTGTTTCCCTTTGAATGTCCCTATCTCTTTGAACCCTCCGGTCTGGGGTGATCCATCACCTCCAGGTGTAAGAATTCCCACATCACGGCTGCTGTTTCTAGAACTACAAACATTGCTCTTGTTTATACTACCACAGAAAAAACTACTACTGCTGCACTGACACTGTTGTCTGTAAAATTACAAGAACTAGTTATGCTGTTATTTTTTTTTATATTACTAGTAATAGCAGTACGCTATATCTGCTACCACAGATGCTTGACAGACAGATAGACAGATAGATAGATAGATAGATAGATAGATAGATAGATAGATAGATAGATAGATAGATAGATAGATAAATTACTGCTACTCTTGCTGTTTCTGCAATAAACACATTACTACAGGTACTACTATACTGCTAACAGTACAACAGTACTAGTATGTGATGGTTTCGTGCAGTTATACTAAGACACATATTGTTCTTACTGCTGCCAACCATGCTTCCACTTTAATCCACTTTGGATTTAAGTGACCACCAAATAACGATACTCACTCTCTTTCTACTATAGGTGCATTTGCATTATGCAAAACACACAACAGCATAGTGGAAAATCACCCAGCTTTTCAAAATATTTTCTTCAAGACTTTGCAATGGGTGGTCTACTGAATTGTATCTATTTACTGTGAAAATTCATTTAAGAGGCTGAAATATAGGCAATGTAAAGGCTTGGATATAGTAAAACTGAAAACTTCACAGACAAGCAACAGGTAGATAAATGTATATCTGCAATCCTCCCACGTTAAATAGTCTGGAAAGCGCTAAACCAAAGAAAAGTTTGAAGACTAAACGGGCTTAAAGTGAAGTCGCTGTTCACAGATCAGTGGTGCTGAAACGTTAAGTGACAGCACTCACTAATGTAGCAACGTGTAGTTTACATTTCGCCCCATTTTAATTGCTCAATTAGTCCATGCTATTGCTAAGGTCAGCCCGGGAGGCAATCTGAACTATGAAACAACAGCATAGATTTTTTTTTTTACCGAAGATTCACTGGCCCCGATAACCTGAGCAGCACTCAGGGATGCGTCAACCCTCTAATGCGCTAGAGCAACTACCATACTTTCAACAACACGTGAAACAGCACTTGCAGCTGTCAGTGTTAACGACGCTAGACTGACCATGTAGTTCAACAGATCAAAAACTGTCAAGAAAGAGTCGGGGATCACTCTAATGAGCACCACGGTTTGGCTAAAAGTGCGAAGACTTGGAAAACATGGGCGCCAGAGCTTTAAGTTGACTTCATTTGCTATTCAAAACGCCAGCAAAGCAAATCGTGTTATATATCTTTGAAGGTAAAGACGTCTCTAATAAGCTCTAGCAATAGTCGTGAGTCAGGAGTTGGCTACTATCAACGTCCTGTGCTCTGCAATGAGGCAGAGTCACATGAAACACTTGAAGAAAGCATGTGGCCAAAATAGACGATTCCCTTCAAAACTCCGCTACAGCACAGTTGCACTACATTAAGACACTTGGGTTACAACAATAACTTGCATGCTGGGTGCTCGAAGAAACGTGTAACTTCAACTTCTTCTGGCATACACGAGAAACACACAGCATATATAAAAGCAGCCCAAAGCACAACACAAACACAACACAGCACAGCACTACAGCCATAAGGTTGAACTTAACACTTCTAACCTTCTATTTTATTTTCCATTGGTAGAGTCCACCTCAAAGCCAAAAACACTGCCTCTTTTGTCTTTTAGGAAATGCAGGTGTCATTCACTGGCATATCCTGACCCCAAAGAAGTCCAACCATAGCTGCATTTCACTCAGATTGCAGTTTTGCCCCCACAGTCTGATGGTCAGGCTACTGCATGGTGTTACACGGAGAAAAAAAATTAAAAAATATATATCCTTGGTGTAGACTGAGTCTCAATCTCAACAGAGCACTCGTCAACAATAGAACAAAGTGAGGGAAGAGAGCGACGTGAGGGGAGAGAGGGATAGAGAGGAAGACCGCTCACTACTCCTCTTCCTCTAATAGCCCCCTCCTCCTCTTCACTTGTTTCACCTCACACACATACACACTTTTCCTAGTGTTTCTAGTAGTCGCTGCTATCCCAGCCTGCAGTAAAATGACAAATACCGCTGCTAGGGGACGTTGTGTGCACGTGCCGCCGGTAAACAGACGCCCTAATTCCCGTTTGCCACCTCTTGCTTACTCCTAAAAGCTCGCTTCTTCCCCTCAGTGTTGTTGTAGTTAATATGAAGTCTATTAAGATAACAATTATTATTCAGATTCAGGTTGGTGATCTGCGCTGATCGGAGTCTATCCCACATTGGAGAAAGTCGGCACAACCGTTCAAAAGACGTCTCGGTTCGTCCTCTCGCAGCCTGGCTACCGTCTGAAACTAAATCTTGTTCTGTTTGCGGTAGTTTACCATGTTTACCCAAACACGCCCACTCCTCCGCTCCTGCATTGTGTGTACACGGTCTGCCGTTTGTCACGCCGGTGTAGTAGCTATAGGCTGCTCAGAGTCAGTACTATCAATACGCTCCCTTGAACACTAACAGTAGGTATGCCGCTATACGAGGCTGTAATTTGGCAGTTCCCAGCGAACCTCTTCCGGATCGGGTCGTGGGATCTGAGCACAGGGACTTATTTGGGGCGGACGATGAGAGTTCTGCAGCTCCGACAGCATTTCTGTCCTGCCCATGGCTCCGTACCTGCAGTGCTGCAGAGAAAAAGCGCCCCTTCCCCCACTCTGCATTATGACAAATCAAGGCAGGCAGGCAGCTGTGCCATTAGCACATCATAGCACAGTGAGTCTTCCTTGGGAGAACAAACTCACAAAGCTGTAGCCTATAGCACACCGCTGCAGACATAATATTTCACGTATGGCACGTAATGTCAGCAGCCTATATAGTTAATTAGGTGACTGACTGTGGGGGTTAAATAGCGTGAGTCTGTGCAGTCACGTTAGGTGACAGCAATCTTTTCACTCTAGATGTGCAGCGCTTATTGCTTCTTCTGTTGTGCTTCACCACCGTAGACATATCGATGTGATCACTACACATGCACCAATGATTACATTCTGCCCTACTTCTGAAAAAAGTTATATGGTCTAGATATCACAGTCATAACACAGTGGGAATTGACTTTCGCTGGGTAAACAAAACCAAACAGATCCAAACATTTACTTTTCAAACCAATAAATAAACAAGTCTTCTACATTAACCCTCTTGGATTTGAAAGTACGCTCTGCGCCAGAGGTGCTCTCCACCGTGCAGAGGTGCTGAAACTGCTGGTCAGATAGGCTTTTGCCATAAGCGTTCGACTTGTTTATTATAGTAACAACCCATTATGTGTGTGATTGGCACGCTTCAGTATGTTAACAGGGACATGCCTTTCCTTATGGTAAGACAGACCCTCTCCTCTCTATCTGTCACAACAAGGCACACACAGAAACTCACCTGGTGCCAAATCAACCTGGCAAGCTGGTGATGTGAATGCCTTTTTTTACATTTACTGTTGTTGTCTAATCATTGTAGGCACAAACGATTCATCAATAGTTGGAGGGATAAATTAAGCAGAAATGAAGCCAAACATTATAGGTGAAAATCCCAATGCAATCGGTGAGCTTTGTGGATCAATGTACATGTGTTTGTCATCCTCAAGTAGGAGACCGCAGATTGCCATGAAACAAATTGTGAGAAATGGCAGACAAGGGGTTAATATAAGTAAGGTAATAGGGTGGGTTGTGTTTTCACTGAGACAGTCAGCTCCTCCTTAACTGGTTCTGTGAATGGGCCAGTGAGGCAGTAGGGTATGAATGGCGGAGGGATCCGCTGGTTCTCCCATGTATGGGAGCCGCCAGCTCTCGACTACTCACTCCCACTCCCTCAAGGGCCGTCTGCAATGCAGCTGTCCTGTGAGCCTGTGCTTCATCGTGCCCTACTTTATCCTGTCAATGCTGGAGCACTGCAGCAATGTTTCCCCTTGCAGCAGACGCACACATCAGAACATGCAATATGCCCATTACATTCTGGTAAACATGCCTACCGTTGGTCATCTGACTCAAAGACTTAACTTGAATTTAAACTAAATGGAAATTTGCCAGCTCTGCATCATCTATTGTTATATATAGAAGACCTCTACAATGCTGATCTGCAAATGCTTTTACTGTAAGGGGGTCGACAATGTTATTACTGTCTGCAAACAATCATAAAAACAATGTCCAAATGTATCATTGCATTTGCACTGCTCTGGTAGCTTTCTTATTACTTATTGTAAAATAGGCAATATGAGATGGCGAGCAACATGAGCAATATAACGTTCTGGTATTTAATTTTAAAGGTGAAAATGTTCCAATCAAATCAGTTTTTGTCTAAAAAAAGCTATAACCAGAATGGGGCTGGGTCATGTGGTTAAAATCAACATCACAATATTAATAAGAATATTTTCTGATATCAATATAAACATTAAAATGAGTATACATTCATTGCAACATCGTATGGTATGGGATGGTATCGCATTGCATTGTATCATATTGTATCATATGGTATCGTATGGTATCGTATCATATATCATATTATATATCATCACATCACATAAAGGATGACATTGAATCATTGTCCAGCTCTATAATCAACAAAAGGTACTTTCAAAAAATTCACCTATCCTACACTCACACACTCTTTTCAAACAGCCAGGATTTTTCAGTATTATTTATCTTACTTAGTCAAGGACAAAAGAACCAGCTTTTCCATGTTTTAGGTTAAAAAACAAAACAAAACAAAACACAAGATTGTATACACAGCAAACTTATTATGTTTCTTTTTATCATTCCAACTTTGTGCTCCTCTTGCTCTGAGTTACAAAATGTAACACCATTGATGCCAGCCACAATTCAATCCAAGATGAATATTTGTGCAACAGAAAGACATAACAATAGCAATGAACATAATGTCTGAAATATATTGCCCATTCCATCATTGTACAAAATATAGAAAATGTTGTTACTATAAAATGTGAAAAAGCACACAATTTATCATCTGTCAGTTTCCTCAATATTTAACTATATCCTGTAGACTTGGACTTGCACTCCAGGGAGAGCTAATACATATGACTTCATAACTTGTGACACTTTAGTTCAAGCAGGATTTGTAATACATGATGATCCAGCAGATCATTAATCAGGATGAATAAAGCCAGAGGAGATTTGGAGATAGAAGAATTAGAAGTGGGAGACGAGCAAAGGCAGATTTATCAAGAATTATATAAAGAAGTGAGTAAGTTAAGAAGACAGAGGGGAAAAAGAGAGAGGACAGATAGGAAGAGTCAGGGCAAGCAAAAGATGACCAAAGCTTAAGTAAAAGACGTACCATCCAGCGAGAGCCAGTCGTGCTGTGATGATGGCAGTGAAGGAAGAGCGCGGGCCTTGTACTCAAATACCACAGAGTTGGAGATGATCTGGTTACTGACAGCCACCTGTAGCGTCACCAGACCTGTGTCATGAGCTGGGGAGGGGGACAATAATGAGAATTCAGAGATATATACAGTATATATATACAGAGATATACATAAAGTGTAGTATAAATTCATATATATATATATGCACAGTAATTCAGATATATATATAGTATACAGATATACATACAATGCCACTATTGTATAGTCAGTCACTACAACAGATGTAAAATAACATAAATTGGGGCTTGAAATGCACTATGACCCTTTTATAAAAAATACAAATAATTACAGTGACTCACATGGAGCCAGGTATAATCTTCTTTATTGTAATAATAATAATAATGATGCTCAAAGATGCTTTACAGGAAGAAGACAATTAAAAACAATAAAACTGTACAGAATAAATACATTACTAAATAAACATACAATCAATAAATCAATCAAAAGTGTGTAAATGTATTTAAAGAAAAATAGATTTTTGATCATTTCAAAGATATGCAGGGGCTTCAGGTAAAAAAATAAAAATACAAATAATTATCATCGTTTGTGCTCACCAACCAGATTTGTATTGCCGGTATTTTAATATCTACAGTAAATGTTACAGAGGTTAATTTGTAAAAGCAAATCTTTCAAAATGCATGTGTATAAACTCATAGTAAATACACAAAAAATAAATCGTATTTACAGCCTGCATAATGATGAATGAAAGCTAAACACAAAACACCAGAGTGAAAACATAAAGGATATTGTTGATTCCCATCCCTTCACTCCCCAACACACTTTGACAAAATAAATTGCCTAAAGAGCAGATATCGCTAAGAAAAAGACAGATGTTTGAAATGTTAGTAGTAAAGTTGATTCCAGCAGCACCTCTCTGATGGTTCATGAGCCATGTTTACGGAAACCTCCCTTTCACCGTCCCCTCTCTTCTTTGATGTGTGTGAGTTCTCTCCTGTCTTACCTGGGCAGTAGCAGCGCAGTACCCCTGGTTGGATCAGAGAGGCAGGGACTGAGATCTGGTCAAACAAGCAGCTGTAGTTTGAGCTAGCCTCTTGCCAGGGCCCAGTGATCAGCACCTTAACTCCACCCTGAAAAACAGGACCAATTAATAAAACTAACTCACAACACACCTGCCAGGTCAGGTTTAGGAATCTCTGATTCAATTATGTGTTGTTATTCTGCCATCTAGAGTACAGAGCTAAGAATGACACCAAAAAAGGAAAACAAATTCTCTACTTGGACCTCGGCTGCCACCACGTGGATAATCAATAGTATTACACTTCACAAATTTTTCAAAGGCACCCGACCAATACTAACATTGTGTGAAAACATTGTGCTACCCTCCAGAGGTAGAAAGAGGATAATACTGCTGATAACATCATTGTAATACTGAAAATACTTCACATTACATAGTTAGAACATTATTAAGAGATCTACTTTTTTTTTAGTAACAGTATTCCTTTAAGCCATGCCATTATTTCTATAATAATTTCAAGACATTATTGCAGTTGTAATACATATTTTCAAATATATATAATTCCCTGTTACTTATTTCTGCTCATCAGTTTGAGAAGTTTCACTCGACATGTTGGTACTTTTTTGAATTTTGGGGCGGCTGTGGCTCAGGAGGTAGAGCAGGTTTTTGGAAGTTTTTGCAGTATCCATGAGCAGATACTGAACCCCAAAATTGCTCCTAATGGTTGCACCAGCACCCTGCGTGGTAGCTTGCTAACCCAACGACTGTGTGTGCAGTCCATTCACCATTTGCAATCCATTTACTGTGTGGAAACTTACTATTGACAGGGTGCAAACTACAAGGGAGCCAGGAGTAGATTGGCTCCTCTTAATTAGACATGGGCTCCCCTGAAAATAAGATTTGTGAAATTTTGGGGGATTTCTAAAATATTGCCAATATGCTAATTTCACTTTGCATTTATATTTTTCCTCTATCTTCATCATCATGGATCATGCACAAAATTAAGCTATTATTGGTCTATGATTCATGCATGACAGTGAACAAACATTATTTCATTTTATTAAAGATACCGGCATGCTATTCTTACTATCATCATTAAGGTGTGTTGGCACAATATCATACATTTAATTCACTTTAACTCAAAGATCAAAAGATCAAGCCCCCGAGTTTGCACCTTGATTATTGGGATACAACAGGTATGGTAAAGAAAAAAACGGAAACTGTGTGACTACTATCTGCTGAATTAAGTAGTTTAAGTAGAATTATGTAGCTGACTCCTTTCCATAATAATGGTAGTCGAACAAAGATGGTTGTGTAAATAGCTGTATTATCAATGCACTAAATCACATGAAGTTTAATTGACTGATATCTACTAAAATGAACACCACACACCATACTGTTTAATTCTTTTTAGAAGAATAGTATGTATAAATAGCTGGTTCATTAACCCTGAGTAGTGTCTGCAGCTCTGTGGCTACACAGGTCCAAAAGTCACAGGATAGGGACACCTGTATGTGACCCGAGAAGCAAAACCCAGGCAGAAAAAGTCTGCAAGGTGCTTGTAAAGTTTATTGCTGAGAGTAATACAGTAATATTGTAATTGAAGGCAACCAAGATGAGTTAATCAACATTTTAATCTTGAGTCAGACTATCTCTCATTTGGATTATGGTGTAAAGGGAGACACTCAGTAAGTAAATCAAACTGAAACCTGTAAATATTGGGTGGCGGGGACAAATATATAATTTTGAAAAATGTGGGGGACATATCTGTGTTTATATTATCTAATCCAAGAAGACATGAAATATAAACATGGTAAATAACAAAAATGCCTAAAATAAACTGAAGTCTCACTGTCACAAATCTAGATCTGCACATTATCAAAATCACTTTCTTGGAAGTCAAAATGATAAACATACTTGAACTGTCCACTTAATCTGTTGAAAATGTTTGAAAATCTCAAAAATCTCACAATAGATTAGTTATTTATTTATTTATCTTTGTTTGTATTTATTCTTAATATTTGATCATTCAGCTTACATTAAGTGGTTTAGATAAGTGGGATATTTTTAAAACCTGTCGTGTATCCTCTTGGTTGTAATTCAACTGACAATTATGCCAGCACATACAATGTTATTATAACCAATAAAAAATGTTATCAAAAGTTATAAACCAAAAACTATTTACCAAAAACGAACATCAAAAATGAATTTTCTTTTCAAGAAGGAAGAGTCCCATCACTCACCTCAGGGTAAGACCACTCGGGAGAGTAGTCAGTGACCATGAAGAGCCGGCCTGTAGCCTGAAGCATCCCCAAAGCCCCGTGGGCTACAGCTGCAGAAACCACCTCTGCTACATTCATATAGGACAAGGAACCTCCCTCTCCTGTGTTCCCCCCTGTTCCAGCCCCTCCACTTAGAGACTGGGGGCTGCAGCAAGGTTGAAGGCAGAGCTCTGAGGGGTTGTAGCCAGAGGCCCTGGTACCTCCATCTTCCTGGCCTTGCTGGGGGGCTCCACCAGCTGTGTTCTGACTATCAGAGCTGTGGGATGTGACTAGCTGGTGAGCATATAGGGCCCCTCCAGCTGACATAGTGGTTCCACTACCATCCACTGAGATGAAGTCATTGATGAGGTCAGAAAACTGGTTTCCAAAAGAGATATCAAAGTGATCTAGACTAATCTCCATGCCTGTCCCCCCTGTCCCTCCATTACTGGTTGCTCCACCCAGACCTTGGTGGGTTCCGACAGCGTTGTAGAGTCCCTGGACCATGTTTGTGCCTTGGAGAAGAGGCTGCAGCTGCTGTTGCTGTTGGGTGCGGTTGCTGCCATCGCTGTTGCTGTTTCCATTATGAAGTGCTACCCCTTCTCCTGCAACACCATTACCTCCTCCTCCACCATCTGATGCCTGCTGCATATAGTGCTCTGCCGCCCCTCCTTCTCCGTTTCCTGTCCCACAGGCCTGAATGTGATCCCCTGACTTGAGTAGATTCTCTCCTCCATTCTCAGTGGCTCCAGCCGGAGCTGAACTCACACTGCCTGGTTGCTCTAGACCCACCACCTCCTCATGCTCAGCACCCATTCCAGGAAAGCTCCCCTGGTACTGCAGCAGCTGCAGAGAACCAGCCTGGCCGGGCCCCTCTGTGGGTGAGCCTCCATTACAGTTGGCCCTATGCTGGGTTTGGTGGGCCTGGTGATGGTGGTGGAGATGGCCGTTGCTGCCAGGGGAGTCTGTCTTCACCACCTGCAGCCCCATATAAGCTCCAGAGTCATGGGAGTTGAGCTCCATCATATGTGTTTTCTGGCCCATGCTAGGCCTCCCCTGCTGAGCCTGGCTGGACTGAGAGGCATCCTGAAGGAAGAAACTGGGTGAACGATTCTGGTGTTGCATGTGAGGACTGGACATGGCTTGACCATAGCTCACTGTGGCAGCGTTGGACGTGTAGTCCTGCTTGGCATCAATGGCACTGAAATCCATCTGCTCCAGGGTGGTGCTGGGACTCAGACCCCCACCAGAAGGAAGAAGAGAACCTGCTGGGGTCAGACTGAGGCTGCCTTGGCCTGAGCCAGCACCAGATGAAACAGACACCCCACTGCCACAGTTTACCACTGCCCCCACCTGGTAGCCACTTTCCTTGGCCAGCTGCTGCTCAAAGGATGTGTCTTCTGTCTTGATATTCTTTACCAAAGCTGCGCTGAAGCTGTAGCCATTGTCTGGCATGGAGGGGGAGCGCTGCAGATTGCCATTGGTATTGTTGCTGCCACCAGAGGAAGATGAAGTTGAAGAAGAGTTACCCTCTGTCTTCATTGCACTGCCACCATAGGTCTGGCCTTGTTTGGGGTTGTTCAGGAAGCAGTCAGGGTCAAAGTTCATATTGGTCTCTGGGATCTTGATGGTTCCAGAGTCCAGACTGCTGGAGAGCACCAGTTCCTCAGACACCCCAGCTGCAGACAACATGGACAGGTCTCCTGTAGCAGTAGTCCCAGGCTCCCCTACTCCTCCACTGGGGAAGGCAAATTTGTGACGATCAGAGGTCACAGACAGCACCAAGCCTTGTGAGGTGGCATCTGCACCCATCATATGAGTGTTAGGGCCCCCAGTAGGAGACATGCTATAGACAGGGTCTCCTGTGACCTCAGACATAAACACACTCTGGGACAGTCCAGACATGACAGAGGCCACATGGCTCATCCCTGTCACCACGGGGCTGTCAGCCATGTCTGGATCGCTGTTGAGGCCACTGCTGATGGAGACAGGGGAGTTCTGTGTGGTGTCAGGGACCTCAACCTGGTTGGTGGATGACACCTCCGTACTGTTCTGGTGCAGCAAGACAGGCTTGTGGACTTTGCCATTGCGTTTCTCCCTGGCGCTGCCCCCTCCGCCTCCTCCCCCAGAGCCTTTGCCTCCACCATGGGCACTGTGCTCAGTCTTCCCCTCTGATACATCGTTGTTCTGTACCTCAGAGTGAGCACTGCTGTAGCCCCCTGATCGAGGGTCCACTTTAGGGGAGATGATGCGATGTTTGGCGCTGTTGCATTTGTGGTGCACACTGCTCCCTGCACCTGTAAGAGGGCAAATAGAACAGAAAGGGACAGGGGATTTTGATGGGAAAAATGGGTAAAGAAAAGGGAAAAGAAAAGACAAACAAATTACATTGATTTCCATGTACTTAATTATTGGGCATATACTTAATAATTTTCAAAGAACAGAGACAAAGACAGATGATCAATTTGTTTTTGGAAGAATCAGTTTGTAAATGCCAATTTTCTCCTCAGTGGGTGATAAAATTAGTCTCTCTTTTTAGTGTATAGTAAGTGAAGTGTATGGGACGTTCTGCATGGTTTGTTATGTCATTAAGTCATTAGAAGTAAAAATGCAGATGGGGGTTATCCAGAATAATTTGTTTTAGAAATCAGTAAACCACTGCTCTATATTTATCTCCTGACTACAGCCCAGTGAAATTACACAGTTGAAAATGTTCAATTGATTAGCGTAACTTTCGAGAACAGCTGGGCTATTTCAGATATGGCCCTATCACAGTTATCAGTAAACGGAAAATAATAAACAAATAACCATGACACTCGATTTTATTGTAAATCACCTACAGTGCCAATAAAATAGCCCAACCACCCTGTCTGATCGACCATATAACTGTATCTTTATGATCTTTTGCTTCTCTGGCTGAAGTTCTCTCTTGAGAGCAAACTCCATCCCACACACTAAGCCCTTACCCAGGGTGCCCGTGCAGAGGCAGTTGTGAGTCCGGGGAGGTGGCTTAGTTTGGTGGCTGTCCAGAATCTGTTGCACTAGCTGCTCCACTGAGAAGCCAGAGCTGCTGTTCCCATTGCTGCAAGTCCACTTGATGCCATGAACTGCCGGGAGAGAGGAGGAGACAGAGATGTCAGCCAGCCCAACAGACCACCAGCCACGCCAACCCCCCGCCCCATACACTGCCCTTCCTGTCTACCTGCCAGTATACCCTATACTGCTCATTGGACACCTCTCTAAAATGCAAAACATTACCCTGGTACAAGAGAGAAATTACTTTTCCTGGTTTGCCCTGAAGGGAAACAAACATCCCACTAACTGCCTCGGGTAAAATTATATAGTAGTTTTATTGGTGAAATTTGAAAAAAACAATTTTCGTTTTATACATGTTCTGATAATTCTTATTCTCAGTGCTCTCTATCCTGTCTTCTCTATCATTGAAATAATTCAAAACAACATCCAGAGTGGAATAGTTTCTTTTCTCTATCCTCCCATCACTGTAAAGTCAAGCCTTCTGTACTACAATGCTCATTCTCAGTGGTGCCTCTTTCCCTCCCATACGTCAGAGAACTGATGAAGGTGACAGCAAGCCCACTCCTTCTATCCTTACCCTGACCCAATTCTGTTGTTCTGACAGGGAAAGCTTCTGGGAAGGAACACCACCTAACTGCTGCTGGATCTGCAGCTGTACCTAGGGAAAAAGAGAGGCTTTCTCCTGTAAGGCTCCACTCCCTGCCTCAGTCACACCTCGCTAGTACCCCCTAATACTTTTCATCGCTCCACTTGCCAACCAGCCACCACTTCTGATGAGACAGATAGTGGTTTTAGTGGCAGTAAGGTAGTAGGAGACACCACTAAGTGCTGCAGTGCTCAGGCTCTCAACCGAGAAAAAAGGTAATATTTCAGAAGTGAAGCATATTTAGACTATCAAACAAAATCAAGCCGGCTTTAATACAAGTTCCTCACACTTCAGTACCTCTATTGGTTAAATATGCAAGGGAGAGAGAGATAGAGAGAGAGAGTGAAGTTTAGAGCACCTATGAAAAAGAGCATGAATTTACTTAGCGCATGTCTGTTTGTATATGAGATAAAAGGAGATGGAAACAGCATAAGAGGGTGAGGGTAAGGCAGATTAAAGACAGAGCTAGTTAAAGGCAAGTGAAAAAAACTGTTGAAAACATGACTGGATGACTGTGATAAGGATCTACTTTGAAAGCTTTAAGATCTTTGGCAGATTACAGGCTGGTCACCAGCAGATGTCAGTAGAGCTGCTGTGATCAAGCTGAGATCATACGCTACCCTGACAACTTACTGTGGCAGGTCATAGAAACATAACAGGATTCATTTGATCTATTATAAAGTCAGGTTTATTCAGCCATTAATCTGCAGTGAGTGAGCTGAAAAAAGAGATTGGACAATAAATGTGACAGGAAGGTTTCATTTAATGTCAGTATAATTACTGCACAAATAATTGTGTCTGTCTGGAGATCCCATTAGACAGTGTGGCTTAAGTCACTATTCACCTCCTGACCGTCTGTAATGCAAACAGTACAAATGAGATGATTTTAGTATTACTAATACAGAGATGATAGGCCCATGAGCGTAATAAGAACGCTGTCATGAATCTCCATCCGTGACAAAGCCAGCAGGGAGACTGTAGGACAGAGGAGCATCCGTTCTGCTGATCTGACTCAGAGAGGGTGACAGATCAAGAGTGAGAGCCTAACGCAACAGCTTACATCCACCATGTAGGGCCATCCCTATTTGTCCAAACAATCTTGTCTCTCCTCCGACCTGATCCCTCATGCCAGAATTGCCACAGCCCTCTCCATCTAGATGGGCATCAGTCCCGGAAGCTGTAGAATGTTGACATACAGTTACCACCGTGTCTGCCTGTCTTCTTTTCTAACTGAGGGTTATGTTTCAAAGCAGAAATGACAGGAGCAGTGCCACTAGGTTTAATCCCAGCAGCAGCAACAGCAGAGGCACCAACAGCAACCCAGTCACATCATCATCCTGATGAGTGCATCCTGTCATGAGCAGCATCACGCAGTCCTAATGACTCACAGTTGATCTGTAGGGCATACACATATCCCATCTGGTTGCCTCTGCACCATTGGGCCCTATATGGGACAGTGGAGTACAATAGTTTACATGATGGCCAACCCTATCTGTCTTGCCGTAGTCTGTTCTTCTCTGACCCTGTCTCTCTAGCCTGGAGACAGGCCTTCTGTCTGTCTGAGTATTTGTTAAAGCCGCTCATGCGCTATCTGTCAGCAGGCTAGGGGCATAGCTGGGGAGAGTGCTGCGTGTTTATAGCATTAGACCCAAAGAGTGAATCAAGCTGGCTGCCTTGTCTATGGGACTGTAGCGTGACTGAGTACTGATGCCACTCTCTTGCCCCCCTCTTCACCCTCTTGCTTCTACTCTTTCTCATCAAACACTGCAGGGCATTAAGGAGGACGAGGTCAGACAAGGCCATGTATCATGGGGCTTATATTTGAGCTGCCATGTGTGAGCATCTTTGCGTGTGAAAATTTAGTGACAGAGAGCACAAGTATGTGTGTGAGTGTTTGTTGTGGGGGGACAGAATAAGCTCAACTGAACCATGAAATTCACACTTTTCCTTGTTTTTTTTTGTATCATTAGAGGTGTCAAATGGTTTGTGCGCTAAAAAATCATGAACAGAATAACAAAAGGGAAGAGCAAGATGGAAGAGGGCAATTATACTGCTAAAGTTGACACTGTTCTGGAGAAATAACTGTGACATTAAACTAAAAATTCCTGAGCTGAAAAAAAGCAGCATTTTATTTAGATAAGAACAATATTTAACACATGGCCACACATACTGTAAATGACCCAGTGTCATACATACTGTACAGTACACAGCAATACACTGTCTTGTATTCTGCACTCAATACACAAAATACAAAGTGCGATGGTATGGCACAGTCCTGATAAGGTGAAAAATGACATATGCCCTGCTATTTTATTTATGCAACCTGTGAAGAATCAGGTATGTTCTGCTATATATATATATATATATAAAAAAATCCATAGCATTTCAAATATATTATAACATTCCTGTGCATTGCAAAAATATATCTACTGATAGATGCCAGCAGTGTTTTCTAAGATACAGGCCAGTGTAGTAAATATATACTGTATGTTAAGCTAATGTATAATTTCAGATTAAATAATGCATGGATAATACAGCATGACTTCATCACCAGTCCTTGCTTCCAGCATTGAACTAAGATCTGTCATACAAGACCACTAGATGGCAATGTTGCTCCATCATTGAGCTCGTGTTGACATGTTGGCTTTTCCACAGAAAAGAGAGAGGGATAGAGAGGAGAAGAAAGACAGAAAGCAAAGACAGAAAGCATGAGAAGGTTTTTTTCTCCTCTTTATGTAGCCCCCTCATGTAGCCTGGCAGCTAGAGGGCATCTCACACTCACCCTTTTTGTCCCAACAACTCCCAAAGTTAATGACTTTACGCATTACTGCAAATGGTGCTTGGTTTTTACATTAAGTCACAGTAATGAATACAGTAGGCTGTTGTTGCTCAGTGGCTGTCCTGAGGTAAGGCTTTATGTTAAAATATGTCCTAAAACTGATAGCAAGCAGAGCAGTGAGGAGGACAGCAAAATTGCCAAAACCTCCAGATGATGGTCTAGAATGCCTTGTCAGTATGCAGCCAGCATGAGTGTGTGCTTGTAAAGCTGCTGACAGGCTCCTCTTTACCTGGCCACATCACTAATAATTGGCCATCGCAATATCAGTCATCGGCCTGCCGGCCCCTGTCAGACACACCCGAATCACAGTCTGGTTGTTAAAGGTATCTTAACTGCTCTCTGAAAGATTTTCAATGCCCCACAAAATCCCCATTTATTATCATCATCAGACAAACCCTGACTTTTTCCAAAACATTGCTTCAGTCTTCAGGCAGGACTAGAGACTCATAAAAAAACACATAGTGCATCTCACGGAGCATAAGTAAAGCTGGTAACAACAAGGATCAATCCAACGAGGGGGGAGAAAGACAGAGAGAGCCAAAGAACGGGTGGAGGGGGGATTTCTGGTGAGTCAGACATTCTTGCTCCCACGCACTAACATGAATCAATAACCAGCTTGCTGCCCTCCTCTGCCTTGACTTCCTTCTTGGGCCAGAAAGGAGGCGCTCTCTCAGGCTGGTCAGAGTGGTGCCAGAGGTCTAAGGGAAGAGCTGAACTTTGACCCATAACTAGCAGACGACTCCAGGAAGAGCACACACTCATATAACAGTGGAGGAACACTCAGTGACCGGAAATTCACTATGACTGAGGTGCTGAAAGCACTTAGTGTACCAGCTATCAGCTAATAGGACTGGACATTAAATCCTCAGACAAAAACAACAGCCACTGTGTTTAGTCTTTCTATGCATGTATACATGTAAAGCTGTTAAATTATCAGCTGTTTATATTAAAAGCTACAAATAAAAGCTGAGGGTGGGTCACAAGAATTGATAGTTCTGATTGGGATTACTCAAATACTCACACATGGGCTTGAGCTGACCGATCAGCTCCTCCTTGGTCCACTTGGCCCACTCCTTCTTGTCTGTATTGATGGAGCACAGTATCGGACCACATGGTTTCCCACAATCCTCAATGGCTGGAACATTCAAATAGTGGACGAGCACAATATCAGGGTTCTGCGGGGAAGACAGAGAGGGAGGGTGGGGGGAGTTATATGAGATGACATGGATAATCTCAGTAAGACAAGGAGCAGCAAAGAGTGGTGGTGACACATAGATACTGTGGCTCAGCTGTGAGGGCTTTAACATATCTGGAACATGCCAGCTGGTTGGCGAGAAATGAAATGTTACTGAGCTAGAAACACTGCATGGTAACCCTCACACTGAGAACAGAGCCCAAGAACAGAGGAGGAAATACACAACTCAAAGCACAACCAGGAAGCACAACAAATCTGGGATCAGAAATGGTCAATAATCTCACTCATTATGTGACTATTTGTATCTCTGTATTTCCAAAAGTGTTTGCGCTTGGAAGTGTATACCAGCATGTGTGTTCATGCATGTGTGTATTTGCATGTGCATATGTGTGATAATTACAATGTGTGCTCATGTAACACACTTATGGCATTTTGTCAAGTCCTCCCACATGGTGAGTTGATGCCCTCAATTAACTCTGCCTGTATTTACCGAGTCAAAACTCAACAATTTGCCGCCTGCAAATTGTTACTGGGTTACCTCAGCAAATTCCCTAAATTGACAGCTTATGAATAATAGGTAGCATTTAAAGGAATGTTGTGCTGGTGTGAATAACATCAGTTCACTTCTGTAATCATCAAAGGCTTGATTAGCACGCATAGCAAAGACTCAGACAAGGAATGTTTCTTTTTCATTCCTTATCGTTTCCAATTTATTATAATCACACGATTGCCACTAAACCCACACAAACTTAACACGCAAATGGAGCGCAATATTCCCATGCTGATGTGTACGATACAAATAAAAGCTGCACTGACCTTTAGGCAGCCAAATATAAGCAAGTATGAAGCATATGGGAGAATAAATTTAATCAGGTGTAAGAACAAACTCAAGTAAAAACACGCTCAAAAAGCCATATTTAGACGCATGCATGCACTCGCAGATAAACAAGACACAAGAATCGACAAACACCAAAGACCTTGATAGAGAAAAATGCAGTGACAACATGTGTGTGTGACTGCAGTTTGAAGCTTCATCAGTACTAAGTGGCAAATAAATCAAGGCGCTGTTACTGTAGGTCTGTGCTCCCTCTCAGTGTGTACCATTAATCTGGGACTGCACCCCCCTCTCCCTCCCTCCTTCTCCCCTTTCATCAGACAGGGGTGTGGTTGGAGGCACGCACATCCACATAAACAATTACTTCTCTGAAAGAAATATCCCAAACATACAAACAACTAGCACTGTGTTTGGTGTGTCTAAGAAGTCACAGCTCAGCAGTGGAGCAGGAAAAAGATGTATGTAAAGCAGATGACTTCCCTCCACTGCTTCTGCAAAGAAATGGTGCTGGACATTGCAGTGTGTTATCTCAGTGCTTTCCGTGTCCCCTGTCATTGGTATGGACACAAGCCAACGACTGCTGTCCTGTTTGGATGGAGAAGGCACAGGGTGGTGTGTGATGCCCCCAGATGGCATCACCAGCTGTGTCAATAGCTAAGAGATGTCCTCAATCTTTACTTGGAATGTCAGTGCCCAGTGTAGATGGCTTCATTCGATTATGCACATACATAAACGTATGTGGATGTATGGGTGCAAGCGGGGTGAATACCAATAGACGCACACAGCTCACGCATAAGCATGTGTAAATGCACAAGTACACACACACATACGCACACACATTAACACAATGAGCATGGACAAACTCATTAGCATATGACACGTATGTACTCACAAGACACACATGGGTGAGCTGAAAACAATCATACACGTGGTTACGCACAATCTCCTCTTTCCAACACCCACACTCCCAGCTGTTTCCTACCTTTTCACACATAAATACACAAATATGCATACACACATAAGTGCTAAACAAAAGAAAGAGACCATGTGGCAGTCTTACTCCTCATCCAAACACAATAAATCTGTGTTGCTGTGTTTTACTGTTAGGAATCTGCTATCAGCTGCAAACCAAGGAGGGAGCCAGAGGCATATGACGTCTGGAACTTTTTCTCAATCTTGTTTTCCTTTTTTTGCTTTTCTTACTTTACAACACATTTAACAGCTCTCTCCAAACTCAGGCACACCTCCACTCTGAGAGGAAAACAACACAATGAAAATGTAAAGCGTCACATAAATCTATCAGGATGGTAATCTAATTTAATTTCCTCCTGGCTGCTTTCTTTTTCCACAGTGTAATATCAGGAGTTGGTTCTCCAGGAGTAGGAGGAAAAAGGCTGAGGGGGAACTTTTTCCTGGATACTCTTTTCCAGAGAAAATGAGATCTCATTAACTTATTGATTAATTGTGTAATGTAGTCTTTTGGTTGTTCTTTCACTCGTTTCCCATGCGGGTCTCAGGGCAGCTTTCCAGCCTCACTTGCACAGCGGAAGTGAAGGCTGGGATGCAGTTGCAGAAGCCTGCGGTGTGCATATGGGTGAGGATGTGAAGCTGTTTGTATCATTACAATATGTATACATGTGTGTATGTGAGCTGAGACTATAAATACATACAGTACATGTCGGTATGTTGGCTACATCTGTGAGAATGTGTGCCAACCATTTACATGTTAAGGACTCTTAAAGCACTAACGTAGCATGTATGCGTAAAATGTTGCATGTCTCCAGCCAGCGTTTTGATGTTGCTCTGTTGTGTTAATGTTTACTGCGCCTCCCTAGAACAGATGGATAGATGTTGAGCTAATTACTAGCAGAGTCTTGGGGAGTCAGCCATGGGGGCGGAAGGCCTGCTGAGTGGGTGGTGGAGCGCCTTCCTGCCCCTCCTTCCACCACTCTCTTGCTCACAAATACACCAAAATACACCAACACACCAAGATCTGCATGCACATAAAAAAAGGACACACAATAATGCATACACACATGTTCAAAGTCTAAGTGCACGAGACACACGTGAAAAAGTTGGTTTGCTAGCACTCACTCACACACGCGTACACACATGCATGTGCGATATGCAAGACATCGCCATCGCAACCGGAGGATAAAGGTGCTGTTGTAGCCAGGCAACAGGTTTCTCTTGCACCCACGCACCTCAAGCAGCCAGTGCTCCTACGATCTCTCAGTGACTGCCTACCTCATCCTAAAGTCATACACCCTGTTCTACTCTGAAAGAGGGAAGAAAAGGAGGGAGAGAAAGAGGGAGAGATTCGCTAATGGAGCTGAGGACACAGACGGAGTTAGGTGTCGGTGGAGACGGATACAATGACCTTCTACTTAATACTGAATGTGAGGCAGTGAATGTGTATGATGAGCTGCCGCTGAGATATAACTAACTGAGACCCGAGTACAAAGCACATCTATTGGTGGAAGCTGGTATGAGTGATCAAGTAATGTGTCCACTGTCTCGTTAAGTCTCTGTGACCCTGCCACAAATCTGCCACTCTCTTGGAACACCTCCATGTAGCCACTACTCCAACAGCCCACTATAGCTCATTAAGAGGCAGAGGGAGCAAGGGATAGAAACAGAGTTCGAGATACAGATACGTGGAGAGACAGAGACACAGATAGAAGAATGAGAGTAATAGCTATATTGCCAGGCAGGCAGCTCTGCTCCATGCACAGCAAATGCCAGAGAGTTAAAATCCCAGAGTTTTGATGACGAGAGTAGAAATTTTACACTTTGGTGTCAAATGGGCACAAAGTACACTTCTCAGGTTGCACCATAATCTCTCTGTGGTGTTCCTCGATGAATAGTGTTAGTGTAGAGTTATTGTAGTGTTTATTTTACAATGATGGACTCCCACAGAGTCTATTGCTTGATTGAGTCTGCCCCGGCCGCACCGAGAGTTAGGTTTCGATTTCGTCATCAGCTCTCCAAGCCCTCTCATTGGTTGAATCCAGTCACATGCTCTGAGCTCTCCTGGAGTGCAGCAGCAACGGCACTAACCAACGACTGCCAGACAGAGTACAGCTCGCGGGACGCAGGTAAGAAACTATAAAGTGAATAAATAATGCGAAATATCAAGTATTTCAATCCTCAAAAGTAATTTACCGTAAATAACTAAAACTAATGTTTATAGGCAAACACGGTTTCAATTTAGTTTAGCTAACTTGCTATATCAGTTGTAAAGTCACTACAAATGTTTAATTTATCAGAATTAATATTGTGTTTGTAATGTTAGCCACGGTAAAGCAGGTTATTTGACAAAGAAAACACAGAATTGGTTTAAAGTTAGCTAACCCCCCTCCCCTCCCCTCCCCTCCCCCTCCCCTCCCCCTCGGTGGCTAGCTACCGAAGCTAACGTTACTTCAAAGCTTCCGACTCCCGCTCGAAATTAGCTGCTAGTGGGTAACTGTGCATGATACACACTTGCTAGCAGAGAAAATGAAATACAGTCCGAGCAAAACGCTGGAGCGTCGTGCCCATACTCAGTCGTCGCCGTCAACGTGAGCCACGAGCCACCATGATGAGAACGGAAGCTTAGCACGTGTCTGAGCAGAGGTCAGCACTGTGGCAGCTCCACACGAGGCTAGCCGTCCTCACCGTGGCAAAGCCCTCCTGGCCCCTGTTGCCAGCGATGGCCGGGTATGGGTCCGACGGTCCAGCGCTTTGCTCGGACTGAATTTCCTTTTCTTAGTTGATAGGTGTGTCTGACATTTCTCCCGGTTTGACGGCGTCCAGTTGTAGAAAAGAAATAAATCCTGGACAAAGCCTGACTTTGCACTGTGTCCACTGACATTACACTAATTGTATGTTTGTGTTGTAGTTGTGGGAGGTCTGCAGCAATGCTGTTCAAAGTGCAATACAAAGGGAAGAAGAAGTACATCAAACTAAATGGAGCCTCACACTCGGACTTTCTCAAGGAGGGTAAGTTAATGTCTCTGCTTTTTGTAGCCTAAAATATAGGTAGATTGTGTCATTGGGCAATGAACAGCCATTCCTAGCTCCAATAAGAGATATACTTGCAGCTGGCCACAGTAAGGGTTTTAAAGACATATTTTGCTTTAACTTTAATCATTTTTCCTCAGTACCGGAATCAACTCTGGAAACTGCTTTCTTTTCTTTTTGGCATCATGCTAGTCTACAGTGCTGTGGCCCATTAAGATAGAAAAACTAAAAACTGTATTTCCCACTTTGTCCTGTGTATGTGGTAGTAAGATGAACAATAATGCACCCCAAGCTTTATTTAATTTTTTTTTCTGTATTCAAAGCTAAAATGAAGTTCAGTATACCCACTGAAAAAGATACATATGTGCTGGATGACACTGGAACAGAGGTCGATGAAGAGGTCTTCAGTGACATTCTGGAGGAAAAAACCGACATCCTGTGGACCATTGTTGACACTCTTTCAGTTACTGGTGGTAAGTGGTCATTTGATCAAATTGTACTTTGCAAAGTTACAGTATTATCGTGTAACCATTGAAATGGACTTTACAACACAAAAATTATTGGTTCTCAGCAATATCCTGTTTAAATTTATTTTTTTTTATTTTTCATTGTTTTCAGAACCGATCCATTTACCTATGAAACATGTCAACTGATAAGAATATTGACCTGAGCACTCAGTTACCAACTAGTAGACTATCTGTCATGGACTAAATTGCTTAATATGTGGCCGTATCAACCACAAAAATTGATTGTAGCCTATTACTGGTATTAAAAAACAAAAACAGATGCACAGTTTTACGATCCCATGCTCTCACCTACTCTCAATTGAAACTGTGGGTCAATTGATGAAATCATTAGTAAAACATGATTTTGAAAATGATGTGCTCCCGCTTTTCAGACTCTCCTGCATCTTCATGCACAGACACCTTGTCACTATCATCACGCTCATCAGAGAGTGATACTTTTCTGATGTCTCCAAAAAGACATTACGTTGATGACATCTTTCTGACGTCTCCAAAAAGACCATGCATTGATGATGGCATTCCAAAGTCCCAAAAAAGTCAGCATATTGATGACAGTTCTTCACAGGCCAAAGAGGTGAGTTTTTTGTACATTCTTTTGCCATGTTCTTATTGTGTTTTTGACATCAACATTTTTTGTTTGGCTTATTTTTATTTGTTTTTAAGCTTGTCAAGAGAGTTCTGGAACAAAAGCCTGGAGGGGAGAAAATACTTAAAGAATATGCAACAAAAGGAGAGATGAAGGATCGAACACGCCGTGAACTTGTCAACATTGTTGTCGCTGATATGTTGGAAAAGTATGGGTAAGTCAAATTCTTCATGGTGCACAACTCAGTCAAGAGTATATTCATAGTATTTGATTGTTCATAAAAAAACAGGTGGTTGTAATCAAATGAGATTATCAGTAAAGGACAACAATGGCCAGTAAACTGTGGCCTTGCATCATATGGCTAAGTAATTCCATGAAAATATCAATATTCTAATCTAAACTAATCATTACCCATCTGCAAGACACACACAGTCTTATCCATGCAACTTGTATATTGTTTAGTAGTTCATTTGAGTTGACATGTCTATGGTCCCCATTGTAAATTGTCATACAGCCTTTTTCCCTGTCAATGCAACCTATCGTTTACCCCCACAGAAGAGCTCCGCCAAAGGACAAAAGAACACAATATGCATTGGGGATTGTGACACTGTTCCCTTCTCTAAAAGATCCCTACTCGAAAATGGGCTATGTGAGTATATATTTTAAAGAGAAGTAAACCAACTTTTCAAATTATAATAATAAAAATATTGTTGTTTCATAGGAGCAATAGAGACAGGTTTTTCTTGTGCAGGCAGCAAGGGGGGCAATTAAAGCAGAAGTAAGTGGTCCGGTCGTTTTCGCTAATGCTGCGTTCCAGGCAGGCTTTTGAAATCGTAAATTACAGCTTCAAGTCACAACTTACGACTTTGTAGCGTTCCAGGCAACCCACTCGTGTTTTTCCGACCTGTTTTACCGGTGAAAGTCACTATAACGGCCACTCGTAACTTCCGACCGGTGAACTCGTACCAGATCGAACTGGTATGACTTCACGGTCGGAAAAATACGAGTTTCCTTGAACGCACCATAACAGTCCTCGTCGCTACGTCACCACATTCACGGCGTTCCTTGGCTGCACACACAGCCCTGCAAGCCGTTCTCTCTCCTCATTGGATAAAAACTGTAGGATACGATAAATGTTTTCTCTTCGGCTCAGAGCAGAGCAGAGCAGAGGGACTGAGAGACCCGTGTTTCAGTCCAAACACTCTATGTAAGTGATTGCTGTCGGAAGATATAACTATTTAAGACTTATAGTAACACAAATATATCACTTACTTCTGCTTTAACATTCTTGAAAATGACAGTCAATCCAGTACTGTGTTAAGAGCAATATTTTGTTTGTAAATTTTGTTGATAAATGAATAATGTTTTGATGCATTTTCCATCTTATAGTTCCTTTCACTAGGTGTCTAATCATGCTTAAATTTCTTAATTTTTTTTCAACATTGTTTTTAGGAGCATTTCTATGATGCAGATAGGAACGAGGGCTACATTGCCTGGAAGCTCAAAAACACACAGCGAGAACTCAGCGGCGGCAGTAACAGTGGAGTTCGGAGAAGGAGCTCTCAAACTTCAGACAGCAGTGGACCGGAGTTGGAGAGGGAAGTAACTAAAGAGCAACAGCTGGAGGGAGACCAATGCTGCGAGGCCGTATCTCTACTGAAACACAGCACAGACAAAGAACAGATCTTGATAAAAATGAGAGCAACCTTCCAACACAGACAAAAGTTGATCCATGATCCTGAGCGATGCAGCACAGTGCTTACAGTTTTCCCAAGATTCCTTGACACAAAAGGCCTTGTAAGTTCACATGAATTATGTTAATTTCCATCAATAACAGCTTTGTAAAGATGTGTCACTGAAGTGGTAAGATGCTTTTTTTTTCACCATGGCTCCATAACTTAAGACATGTTTTATGTCCTAACAAGAGTTGACTGTTCACTTCAACAACATTAAGACAAGATACTTGTTAACAATAATAATAAAGATGTTATATTTTCAAGAAACTTTTGTGTGGACTATACATTCCTGAAGTGTTAATAATTAACCTCAAAGGTGTTGGGTGTACACCAGTCAGAGTACATTCTCACTCTCAGAGTGTTAAATAATCAGCTCTGAAAAGTGCTACAAATTACTTACTTAAGAGTATATCTTTTACTCTCTGGGAGTTCTAGGTTTACACTGCAAGTGTCAAAAAGCACCAAAGTAGTGTCTAAAAGTACCAGTGACAGAGTACAATTGCACACTCAGAGGGTTCAAGTCCAACTCTTTATTTTGAGTATATATTTTACACTGTTGTCGGTGTTCAGTGAACACCGAACTCTTGGACCTATATATACACCGAAACTGGAGTTAAATGTACACTTATAGAGTACAATATACACTGGGAATTTTGCTGTGTGGTTGTACTCTACCATAGTAGGCCTTGCTTTCACAACCCGTGCACAGGAGCGATAAGAACACCATTAACATGAAAGGATCTTAATTGAGAGGGGATGCTTCATGGAACGTGGATGAGCTAGGGAGTGTAGGGAAAAATCTTGTTCCTCTCTGATAAAATAACCCACACTGAGGAATGGGGGCTTCAAAGCCTGTCATACTGAACGAAAGAGCAGAGCAAAGAGGGGCTCAGGTATGGGAAAAGCCCCTCTTTTCCACTTTTACTCTGAGGAGGAATGGGGAAAATAAGCAAAGGCAGAAAGGAATGAGACAGTTCTTCATGGGAGAATTGAACTAGCAGGCTACAGGGATATCCATTTCAATGCAAAATATCATGAAAGCAGGAGCAGTCAATTGTTTTGTCATAAACATTCAGCATCAAGGCACTAATACAGAGAGGAGGTGCATGTGTTGTTGAATTTGTGTTTGTGGATGTATTTGTGCCTTTATGTATCTGCGTCTGCCTACATTAAATTATAAATAGCGTGTGAATGAGTGTCTAGAGGCAGATTTCTGTATATTGGTTGGCGTACGTAGATCAGTATGCATGCAGACTGAGTGCAATGAGCTGTGAGTGTGCGTTTGAGCGCATCTGCTATTTTGACTGCATATTCATGCTGCCTGTGCGTGCAATGCGTATTCGAATTTGTGGTGCGCATCTTCGGATATGTCTGTGCAGTTTCACATGCATATGAAACACCCGCGTATGTATGTGTTTCATGTCGAGTGCTGTGGTGCGCTGAATGGGTACGAGAGGTGATTAAGGCCCTGCTCTCTGGAGTGTGCGGGGGCAGTTGCCCTGGCAGTGGCATGGTGATGGATGGCATGGGGTGCCAGTCATTAGGCAGCCTCCTGGCCTCTGGCACTGAGGTTGCACTCTTAAACACTGCCCTCCCCCGCCAGTCCCCAAACACCACTGCTCATTTCAAGGTCAACTGCCTCAGTGGTGCTGTAAGTTCACCTCCACAAGGCACAAGACTTCTTCCTTTTGTTTGGAACCTTTATCGCTCACTGCCAACGGGTGTGTTTTGGAATGTGGGGGTGGCTGGATGGTGCTGTGCCTCGTGCAGACACACAGAAGCAGAGACACACACATGCAGCACATGAACACATACACATACAAACAGACACACATACACACACAGAGGTAAACAAAACCTCATGTCAAACTCTACCAAAAAGGCAGCAAACAGCCTGAAGCTCCTGTCTAGGTTGCAGAGCAATCCACTATCTGAACCTGCTTTCCCCCCTCTCTATGGGTCCTCTATGACAAAGTCTTTGTTTAAATGTTCCCAGTTTAGAATACAGACACCCTAATTGGGGTGTCTGGAGTCAACGCTCAACTTAACTGCAACAGTTCACCCTCTACTGCACCCAGCTCTCCACTAACTACAACTCTGCTCGAGTGCCAAGCTAAAACGATGCCCGGGGTGTGTACCAATCCACGGGTAAGAGCCAGTTTACAGAGGGTTTCTTATTGTGAATTGCCTCGATTGCCTGTGTCCAAGATCTGTAAGAGGTATGGCAAAGCAGAAGGCACAGCAGGAGATCCTGATTTAGGGATGATTCATACTCCACCTCTTTACCTCCACTACCTTGTGTACTGGCTGGGAGATATAAAAGGCAAAACTTGGAACTTTTGAGGAACAGGAAGAGGCCAGCATGTTTGAGCGTGTTTCAGAGGAAGCCAGGGGCTGAGGCCTGTGATGTTTAATTCAGTAGCACATAATCACTCCGATGGAGTTGAGAGCGGGGCTTTAAATAACTCAGCTTAGAGGGACAGAACTGCTTCACTCTGGGTGGGGGAATGCAAGTCTGTGTGTATGTGTGTGCGTGTGCGTGTTTGTGCACATGTGGGTGTGTAATTGTGCAGATATGTGAGTGCATTTCTACATGTCTGTGAGTGAGTATGCAAGAGAGTGCTCCTCTATTTTTGTGTGTGGCTCCTCCCTGCTTTGAAATATTTTATTTGTGCAGTGCACCACAGTAAAAGGTGGAGTGTGTTTGTTGCTGTGCCAAGCGTCTGCATGCATTACAATAAAAGTGCAAAAGGCCAGTATTCAGAGCCTGAATATGGAGGAGCATTCTGGATGCCAAGCAGGCAGGCAGTAAGTCAGGCGGTAAGCCGGGCAGTGAGGCATTGAAGCCCCTTTAGCTGCCACAACTCAACTCACAGTTTACAGCCTACTTATTCTTCCTAAGGCCCTTACAGAGCACACTACCCTCTCCATTACTTGTGGTGGTCCCTAGTGAGAGACTACGCTGCCCAGGGGCAAGCTGAGATAGGGCCATCAGGAGCCCATCCGGCTGCCATAATGGCCTTGGCTGAGCCCATGGCACTGATCCTAATATTCAGTGGCCATCCAGGTGACACCAAGTCACACTGGAATAAAAGGAGGGAAAGGAAGTTACTGAGCCCTCGCAGACACAGGCAGGATTTAACCGAGTGCTCGCTCTTCATGGTTCTTTTCTTTTGTTTCCGCCTCACAATAACCTCTCAACCCTTGGCTTTCTCTGAGTCTTTTCCACTTGCTTGCTCTCTCATTTTCATCTCTTCCTCCTAGGGCATAGGGCAATTCATTTGGAGGGGGAAAACACAGCTAATGCCATCTCTCTCTACTCCCTCTCTTCTGCTCTCGCTCCCTTTCATATCAGTGCTGAGTCTGATTTGTTTGTGTGCGTCGTCTTTCTCCCCGTGCCAGTCGACAAGGCGTGCTATTTATGTGCCTCTGCTCGTGTCTGTGAGCAAATCAGGACTTCACAGGAGCAGCCAGGGGAGAGAGATGTGCTGGTGCATTTCTAAACAGGGAGTCACAGGGAGGACTGATGTGTGTCCAGCAGCAAGACAGTCCAACCTGGCTGCTATCTGCCTCTGCAATGGCCCACTGAACAACAATAGATAACACCAGTTGTCAGCATCAACAACAACGGCAACAACAATTGACCCAGTCAACCATGAACTAGTACAGCATAAATGCACATATATGTAGATATGAACTCACACCACATACACATCAAGAGACTTGCACACAATAACAACAGCAGTGGCCACAGGACTGGTGAGCCTGTGTGCTCTGTCAAACATGGTGAGGGGCTCATTATTATTACTGGGATGGATACTGGAGCAGCCCCAGAGCTCAGCTTGGCAAGACCTCTCTCTGGAGACACACACACACACACACACACACACACACACACACACACACACACACACACACACACACACACACACACACACACACACACACACACACACACACACACACACACACACACACACACACACACACACACACCATACAAATGGGTAATCAAACGTCTGCCCCTGGGGAAAAAAAAAATGCTCAAATGGTTTCCTAGCAACCGATAGTATGATTGGGTCCACATGAAAAATGAAAAATAAAGATAGTGTGTGGTTGTGTGTGAGACAGAATGAAAGAATGAGGTTGAGATAAACAGTGCATATTAGAGAGAGATAGAGGGGTTTATGGGGTGAAGTATGGAGTGGTCAGAGATAAGAAGTTGTGAATGGGATGCGAAAAGGTAATGAAGAGAGAAAGACAAAAGGCGCCATCAAAAGTCTGACAATCGGATCGACAAACACAAGCATTTCCAGCCTCTCTACAGGGTTAGTGTTGACTGTGAGCTGATCCATGGAGCGGGTCCACAGACAGTTAAGGTCATGGGAACGGGTTGCCAAATCACAGCTCAGAGAGAGATCATCATGGGAATAAATCAGTATCTTACACACTGTTACAAATATGTAGCAGCACTACAGGGGAGGGGATTATGCAAGAACCAAAGCACCGGTTTTAGAGAACGTCCTAAAATGCAATGCTGTGTATCACACCAGGTTCAAATGCAAAACACAGGGGGTTGTGCAATACCAAAGTCAGACAATCAGGTGAGAGTAGGGGTTTGTAAAATTGCTGCAGAGCACAAAGAGGCGTAGCTGAATCTCTGGGGGTCTGAGGTTTTTTGATCATTGCTGAATATTGTAACTAAAACACAGCAAGTCCCCTTTAAAAAAATGATTCAACATGAAGACGGAGTTACGTTTTATTTGTTTATCTGTGTGATTGTGTGTGAAATGTGAGGAGCCAAGCAGTGTGTAATAGTGTGCATGTGTGTTTCCTTCAGATACTACTGTGTGTGATTGTGTGTGTGTGCATGTTTGGTACATCTGTCTGTAAAATTGTCTGTGTGTGAGGTAGTGAGAAGCATACTATCTCCATCCAGCAGCTGCCACAAAGAGGCTTCCCAAAACAAGCGCAGGGCTGTGACAGAGACAGAGCGACCGCAGCCTTCTGGTGGTGTAATAGGAAATTAATTGAGACCATCAATATGGTATTAATCATTAAAGCACAGGTGCTGAGGTGGCACTTTGCTGACTGCTCTACTGTTGGCAGCACTCACGTACACACAGAGTAAAAGTTTGACCTGCTGTTTTGCAAAAATGTAGGTGGAGACAAAAAGAGAGAAGTAGAGACAAAGGAAAATTAGAAAAAGGAAAGTCTGTATCCTCCATTTAAACACACAGAAGCAGCGGGCAGTTTTATACATAGCAATCCAAGGTCATCGTTGCATTGCATAAAAAAAAAGGTAAGTCTGGTTTACAGCTCCCTTCGGTAGCGACTACATAGTGAGACAGAAATTGATTTGGAGTGGGTATTCTGAAAGACATTCAAATCAGAAAATGTCAGGTAAATTTGGGGAAATATTCATCAACTCCCTTGGAAGCCATGTTTCTTATAACACCTAATCCGTCGTGAGGCAAAGCACAGTGAGGACTAGAGTGCCAGTGTTAATCAGCCAGAGGAGAGCCAAATTGCAGCAACTACATTAAGCCGTTAAGCACACCACGTCTCCAAATTGTTGAAGGTGTCTCACTGAGATGAATGCTTCTTCTTATGAATAATACATCACACACAGACAAAACCAGACACATACTTTATATATGTGTGCATGTCAATACACAGACACGTGCACCGCTGTGCGTGTCTCTTGCTGAAACAGTGCGACAGCTGTGTAGTATGGGGGTTTGTGGTGTGCGGCAGTTAGACAGGGTGATGATCCCAACACTGTCTTCTGACTGAGTGAAGTCTTACTAGCCTCAACTAGACTCCACAGGCACTTTACACCAAGCCCTCACCACTTCGTGTCTGTCAGTGTCAAGGTTGAGCCTATGAAATGTTTATGATTCAGGAGCTGTAGATAAGATGGAGATTGATCTGGATCGAAAGGCAAATAAGATTGCAAAAGCCCAGAGTCAGCTGAAAAGCAGGCACAAGGAGCAGAGGGGGGAAGAAAAGGAGAGTAAGAGGAGAAAATGCATTAACACAGATCTGGCCCTGAGAGAGTGCAGAGTAATGAGTACTTCCTTTTACACACACTGAATACTGGGGAGAGAATATGGACACATCATAATGACCATCTGATTGATGCTGTGTATGTGTGTGTGTCTGTGTTTGATCCATTTCCTAATTGCTGGCATACTTGAGACTTCACTACTGACACTATGCCTGTACTCTGATGCGTTTGAAAGGCTGAGCACACCAAATGAGACTATTGAAAAACAGCAGGTACATTCAGGCTAATTGCTGGCCAAGATTTACAATTTATAGGTTTAATGTAGCATCAGAGGGATAAGTTTGTGTCAGGAGACAAGGGAATGTACCATAATGTATATGAAATTGCAGGAAACTACTAGTCACCACCACCACCACTGTGCAAGCAATCCAAATTGGACTTTACGGGAGAACAGGCATCCCTGGCTCTCTTTAACACCCTGGTGATAGCATATCAGCTTTGATTAACAATGTCTAATAGTTGAACAAAAGGGGAAATGATGTCATCAAATAGAGCGTTTTTCAAAGGCCAGAGGTGTGTGTGCGCATTAATATATGTATTTGCATGTGTGCATATGGGACGGATGGTGGGATAAGACCCTTTGATGTATCTCCCAATGGCCCTGGCCAGCTTGCAGGAGAGGAACAGAGCAGAGGCCACCAGAGAGATGGGGGCCGAACCCTGGGGCCAGTTCTCTCCCTCCCCCTCTCAGCCTGCCTTGCCCTTCCTCCTCTGATCAATAAAGGGTCCTAATCACTGAGGACAGTATGGTAGTCCTCTCTTTCTCTCATCTCTTCTATCTCTTTTCCTTCTCCGGGTTTTACAACCTCTGTCTCTATGCTATTGCCAGCTAGTATAAATTAAACACACTTGTTTGTTCCCTATGTATGTGTGCATGTGTGTGTCTATGTGTCCATATGTGTGTGCAGCTTTGCACATGCCATATACATTGTGCCTTATATTTGTGAAAGGGAGTCAGTTTGAGTCTCTATAAATACGTGCACCAGCTTATACAAGACTGTTAAAATGTGTGTATGTGTCTGTGTACAACAAGATAAGAGAATATCCTTGAAAAAGCAACACCAACATAAACCCCAGTGAATTATGAGCAGCATGCATAAACTTGAATAATGACACATCCCCTAATTTCGGTGGCTTTATCCCAGTTATCTAATTGCCTGTGTCTTTTCTTTCTTTAATAAACTAATGAATGTGGCTGGGCTGAGGCCTGGAATCATATAGGCTGCAATAAGTAGCACTGCTTTAAACCCCAAACTGCATCAGAACAGCTGAATAATTTGTAGGAGAAATAATTACGGGGCAGAAGAGCAGGCATCAATCGTGGAACACAGACAGTGCCCTCGCTGGAAACTACCTCACCCATAAGCCAAGGCTCCATTAGGTATTGTCTGGGGCCTACAGGCTAATTTGTTTGCATCAATAATACATTCAAAGGATTTATCTAACTTGCAAATGAGTGTTCATTTACTGGTCCAAGAGGCAGGGAGGAGAGCAGGCAGCAGGAGAGAAGGTGTGAAAGGCTGAAACAGCTGGTTGGGGCTATCTGGGACACGGTTAACCCTTTGCTAGGCATCAGGATGGTAGTCCGTATCTACCAGTTAGTCAGTAGTATTCAGAAATGGTTGCTTCTGACATGCTTGGATGAGAGCCAGTGTTTATGTAGGGCAGAGACAGGCCAAGGTGCTGGTGACCATCCCTTGGAAAGGCATCAAAAATGAAGCAGAGAGCCCCCTCACAGCCACAACATATTACCTGCTGCACTGAATATTCTCTGATCGTATGCCAGATGACAAAATGACAAAGAGGAGTGTGCGTGCATGTCTCTGTTAGAAGACTGGGATGTGGCATTAATGAGAATTGGTGGGCTGGCCTTGGGGGACACTGGGTTTGCTGATGCCCTTTGATCTCTGCACTTTGCTGTCTCCCATAGGTGATATAAGGACACATAAAGCCGAAAGAAGTGGGAAGAAAAAGAAGCGAAGGCGGGAGATATCAAGAGGGAGCTAGAGAAAAAGAGAGAAAGAGAGGGGGGAGACTAGAGAGAGAGAAAGATGGGAGAGGAGGAAGGAAGCTGGCCATGAACATATGCTACCTCTTCGTGCCAAGCCCCACTGGCTCAGGCAACCCACGCATACGCTGCACTGCTGCTGCTGTTGCCACTCCAGCCCTCTCCAACACCAACACCATGGCACTACTTAGTCAAACAAAGCTGGAGATGAATCTGGAAAGAGACGGGGTCTCCCCAGTCTCAGCACTGCCAAGGTATGACTGCTTGGCTTGGATAACATAGCCCGATTACACACACACACACACACACACACACACACACACACACACACACACACACACACACACACACACACACACACACACACACACACACACACACACACACACACACACACACACACACACAAACACAAACACAAATATACAGAGTAGTGGCTTTCAGCTGTTTGGCCAGCTATCCCCCAAAATCGTGACACTTCTGATGTGGGCTACCATGCACACACAGTCATTTCTGCGAATTGTTATAATCTCTTCATGGGCTAGTCACTTTCAGTTGGATTTGCTTTGATTAATTATTGGTAGAAGCTGCAAAATATTCAGTATATGCAAAATATTAATGCCAGCCTTTAAAGCTGAGCAGTACAGTGGAATATGAAAAAAGACTATTTAAAAATATATATTTGCAATGCCATGAATTTGCAACACCATGAATCCAATCAGTAAATCTTTCCAGGGGTCAGCAGTAAATCATATTTGGTTGGTAATGATTGGTTGAAATCTGACATTAGACCCTTACACATTGCTTTAGGATATATGGTGCTGATATCAACTCACCTACAGGGAGCACATATTCTTTTTTCAGCTCTAGACTTAATCATTACTAATCATATATTTGGCAGACATGGAAAAACATTGTCTGAATGGGGAGGACCATTATTGATACTGTTTGCAATACATTTTCTTGGTGAAAACTTTAGCAGAAAGTTTAATGGTTTTGAGAAGCTGGTGTGTGTATGTGTGTGTGTGTGTGTTTCAGACAAGGACATGATGCTTGATGTACTGCACACCCAAAGGTATCATTAACACTCACAGTCTGGAAGGTTCAATTCAGTTTTCATTGCTTAAACATTTCATAAGCACCAGACTTAAAATTCACAGAAAGGTCACACACTAACATTTTAATACAATACTTAATAAGATGTTTAAGTTATATCATTTATGTATGAAATGTTTTGTGTAATGAGGCTCTTACATTATTTGAACCACTGCAGTGCGGCTAGGGGGTTCCACAAACTTTTTTCAAATAAAGACTGACCGTGTATTTGATTTTACTATGTTGTTAAAGAAAAAGAGGGCAGGAGGGAGGGAGGGCAGGGAGCGGAGGGAGAGTGGGCTCTGGGCAGCTCTGGCACAGTGCTGAACATGACTCCCCACTGGGATTCAAACCAAGAAAAAAAGAGAAAAATATTACAGGCAAACATCAACAGCACAGATTCAAATTGCTTGCTGATACACACATGTGCATACACACCCTTGCACACAATCCCACACATGTAATAGACCTATACGAGAATGCAGACACCCTCAGACGCCGAGATATATAATAACAAATGCTTGTATAACACAGAAATCAAATTCAGAGTTCATCTTGCAATCTGAGCCGTGCAAACTCAATTCCCCTCTGCCGTCTAGCCACCTCACGTTCCACGCCTTTTCCATGTGAACGAATGGGGTCAGTATCGTCACATAAACATCATCCTCTACTCCCCCCCCTCTCTCCCCTCTCTCAGTGAATGGATGCTGAGCACTGGTGCATATCTACACAGGAATGGCAAGGGCACCGAGGGGAGAAAATCAATACTATATCTCACCACTAAGCACAATCCCAACCAAAAGCAGCTGGAGTTTGCAGGTTGCTCCATAAACTGGACGGCTTCATCTGGCTGGCCGCTGTGTCGGTGGATTGCTACAGTAATGCACTACAGCACAATGGCCAAGGCCAGAGCCTGCCAGACACAGAGGTACACACACACACACACACACACACACACACACACACACACACACACACACACACACACACACACACACACACACACACACACACACAAACACACACACACACACACACACACACACATACACATACACACAGAACCCCCCCCCCCCCCACACACACACATTCACAGAGACAAACAGCATGCTCCCAGGGGCTGGGGAACAGCAACAGCAATGAGAAAAACTCTCATGAGGCAAGAACAGGGTTGACAAACACACACTCCCCTCCTTCACAAGCGAGGAAAAGCACCCCTGGACCATTTAGCCCACCCTTACAGTGAGCTAACACATACACTTGTGTGCACACACACACAGCGACGGGCCCTTAAAATACCTGGTCTAAAAATAGCAGGCGGGAAGCGGGAAACGGGACTGAGGCTATTATTATTGCGCACACGTCCTGCCTGGTCCCACCAAGGAAAGGGAAGAGACTAATGATTTTCCTGGTGCAAGCAATTAAAAAACTATTTGTCACCTGCCAGGCTGCATATGACATTAGGGGCCTTGGCAGAGGACCACAGAGTAACTCCACATATACACACTGTACACACACAAAGTGGGTTGCACCATAGCAAGCAGTCCAGAAGCAGAAATGGTACATGAGAAACAGGTGAAGGGTCATGTGAAGAAAAGGAAACTGAGGAAAGAAAGGAGGAAATGGTACTTTGGATAATGGAAGAGAGTTTGGTAAACGGCTGATTTATCTGGACAGGTTAATATCAGGCCAGACAGAGCCTTAGACAGCACACTGCCATCAGGAAGTCATACAATATTTAGAATCCAGCCGATGAAAGTCATTCTCCTGCTGCGGATCTTCAAGATTCAAGATGTTTATTGTCAGTCCATTTGGAGAAGTATAATCATGTGAAATATTTTGGTAAGGAAGCTCCATTACAGAAAAACAGTAAATACATTTTTATAAATAAAAAAAACATACAAAATATAATACAAGACATATTAAAATAAATAAATATTTGTTTTAGAAAACTATAGACACAAAAATTATATATGTATATATGTATGTCAAAAAGGTTGCATATACAATCACTGGTCAGATCATTAGCTTCTGGCTAAAACAGAAATGTGTATTCCTCCTTCTTCCCTCTATTCCACCCTCCTCTACCCCCAAAGAGCAAAAAAAGAGAGAGAGTCCAACTTCTTGCCATTCATATCCCTGACTCTGTCTATCTCCCTCTCTCTCTTGCTGCCCTCCCAGGAGAACCGGCTGAAGCGTGCAGGTTTACAGGCACAATCATTTCAACTGAATTGCAGCAATCTCTGCTAGATTTGTATAAATGGTTTAAGGAATTTTAGCACACCAAGAAAAACAGGTGCAATCTTATTTGATTGAAATATTAATTAATATAAAATCGAAATCGAAATACAATTTAATGACTTTCTATTCCCGCTTTGCTACAGTTAATATTTTAAACACCACGAGGAACAGCCTGTCAAAGTTGAATTTTCTAATGGGGCCACAGAGGAAGTCATATTCCTTTTTTCTTTCTTTCTTTTTTTTTTCACTGGGCTCTCCCCTGCTGGACTAAGAGACAAGGGGAGTCTATTGGTTGCTGTCTGTATGAGGATTAGAATGGGCCACACATGGGGCACTCAGGCTGACAACAACCTCCCACTATTTATAAGGAAACATCCTCTGATACATCCACAGGGGGCCAATATTGGGCTCTGGGGCAATGGGAGACAACCAAATAAATTGGGAGGGGGCAGTAAATACTGTTAAGACAAGTGTTATGCTTCCCTTGCACTACACAGCCCTATCCAGATCCAGCTTCAAGCACACACTCGGCTGCAGTAATTTATGAGGCAGCTTGTTAACGCCGGGTGATTTGCACTGCTCGTTTGCTCCCGCTCATCTCTACCAAATGATATCATCTTCTACCTCTAATCTTCTAACTCTAATCCCCCATTCTCAAAGCACCTCCACCCCTCCCACCTCTTGTTTCCTTCCCTCCTGCCATTCCTCCTCTGCTACCCTTTTTCTCTCTCCTCCTCCTCCTCCCTCCTCCTCTCAATCTCTCTGTCTTCTCAGGTTTGCGTGGGTGAGTTTTGAGATGGGTGAGCAGACAGAGATAGGAGCAGAGCCATCCCACTGAAGGGTGTGTGTGCGTGTGTGCTCAATATGACATCTATCCAGATCAAAAAAGACTAAAAGAAGTCTGGTTTGACTCTGAAGGCTTTATGTGCCCTTGTAGTTACTTTTACACTACCCCCTACTGAGAAAGAATGAGAGCAAGCCAAAAAAAAAAGAAGAGATATTCTCTAAAACTTGGAGAGGGGAGAAAGCTCAGCAATCCTGGGGAGACACAATGGCAAAGAGAAATAAAGACAGATAGAATGGTGTGAGGGGAGGGGGGGGTCAGACCAGAACTGAACACTAGATAGAAAAGAAATAGGGAAGACACACAGTTGAAAACAATGTTCATAACAGGTTGTTATGGACAATGTTTTTATCCATAATAAAATAGCTTTGAGACTCCCAGAACTTCACTATTCACTTCAACTCGTAAATTGATTCAACCACATTGGCCCAATGCTTTATCTTTATCTTATATCTTTTCTGCAAACAGTCCTTAGTATCAACATCCCTAACCCACAGAGAAATCAGCCTGCCTGAGACCTGATGCAGCTAACACCCCCAGACAGACAGATTTTCACAATGAAAATTGCCAATTATAGAAATTGCAATCAGAGCTGTTGGTTTGTATGTTGATGAGTGCTAGCTGGTTAAAGTAGGGGATCGATCGATAGCTGACTGAATGGAGAGGGAATGACTCTGGCCCTATATTACAACCCCTTTCATGCAGACACTTTGCTCTCCTCCTCTCTAACTTTAACACACACTTTCCCTTCCCCCCTTACCACTATCCTTTCCTTCCCTGTCTCATCTTTTCCTCTATGACATGTCCAAGTGATCGTGTCGGGATGTCAGCCCTCATCCACGGCTAATTGAGGCTCAGAGGAGTAATCAGGGCAGGACAAATCAGACAGTTCTGGTCATTAGCTGTGACCAGTGTTCTCTGGGAAGCTGAGAGATGCGCGCATGCTTCTGCCATCACGCCTGAGCCTGCATAGTGACACGGGCAGAGCGTGGCTTGACATGAGTGGGGACACAGAGATTGGCACAGCAAAGAACGTGGACTAAGCGTAGAGCCATTGATCTCCTCTGCTTTCTAACACACGCAGTCTGGAAGTAAACACAAATAAGTCTGGCTGGTGACACTTTAAACAGGGACTCTTCTTGTCTAATAAAGGAGAGGGAGCAAAAGAATGCTGAAAGAGAAAGCTAATCAAGTAAAACATATAGGGTAATATCAAATCAGGATCATGGTTTGTTGCAATACTTAATCATTTACACATTTAGAGTGACTTTAATCTCAAAGTTCACATTATCATTGAGGGAAATTTGCCTCCTGCTCTTGTTAGTGAGGCAGTTCTTGGTGCTCTTTTCAGCTGGCCAGTGAAAAGAGAGCAGGAATAGTTGAGTAACATGTAAAATATTGGAGTCAATAACAATCTTGGAAGTTACAAATGTAAACATGTCGATGGCTGCTCTTTCTGAAAGTGAAGCGTGTGACTCTGGAGCAAGATGAATGTCAATTCGCCTTACTGGCAGAGCCTTAACCTTTCAGGATAACTGAATTATTTAAGCACCACATACCTGTTGTGGGCCTCTGTTTCCCCGTCTGGGCTCAGGCTGGTTAGGAGGCTGCATGAGTCTATGGCCACGCACGCCTCTTTGGCCACAGAGTGAAAATGGCAAGACAAATGCGGCGGGGGATTTGTGATAATTGGCCGTGCTGGTGGGCTAGGCGACGGGCCTAGAGAAAAGGTCGCAGGCTCCGAGGAACAGATCAGTCTGCCAGGAGAAGTGGAGGCTCTGTGTGCCTCTGGGGTATAGCTAAACTTCTAGTCTCTTTCATCGTATGGGGAGCGAACACTCCAGTAGGGGCCATTAATTAAGCACCAGAGTAACCTTCAATTTGTTTAGAGGTCAGAAGCCCCAGTGTCACTGTTTTGGGCAGACACCAACTCAGAACTAACTATATTTTCTTTCTGAGTGGAAACAGAGGGTGGCTGAAGTGGCAGAAGTGCTCAAAGGAATCAAAGAAAAGTGATAACAGTGAGAGGGACATATTTGAATGTTTATGAGTAGAGGATAGAGAGGGTTAATGTCAGATGCATGTGTCTGTGTGACTGAACACAAGGAGGAAGAGAATCGAAGGAGATGAGGGGAGCCACGGGGACATGGCTCACACCCCGACATGCTCGCGAAGCAGCTGTTCTCCTCATGGCAGAGAGAGTGGGGGCCTGCCAGCAGCAGCATGCTGCCGAGAGCGCCATGGTCTCCCTCCATAGCACAGAAACAGGACGGCACAGCGCACACACACACACACACACACACACATACACACAAAGACAAGAATGTGCACCTGCTGACAGATATACAGACACACACTCACATTGCAGATACTGCCATCCCGTCTCCTGCCAGTCCAGTGTTGAGGTTTTGAGTTGAGCAGCACTGTCAGGTGGAGGAGTCAAATTCATATACTGTAGATCTGATCTCGTACTCTGTAGAGGTGCATTTCCATTTGATACAAACAACAGCCTGCATAGCTAAAGGCAATTATATTTCTACTGCCTCCGTTTGCCCTGAGGTTGTAGACAGCCAGTCAAAACCTTGCCAGGTTTTCCTGCCTCTCTACCCTCTCAGTGAAATCAACTGAATGGTACCCAGGCTCATCCATGATTTATCTCTGTGAAATATTCATTATGTAGCCTTGCATAGTCTGGACACATCTGATGTGAACCTGGACCTGACAGCTCAGCTTCGTCATCACACATCACCTGAGCCAATCTGAATCCAGCACCTGTCTCCCAGTGCTCAACACAGAGGCAACTAAACTGATCCGTATGAATAGAGGACTCTGGTAGATAAAGATGGATAAAGAATCCATCTGTCTGCCTTTAGCCTGCAGGCATGTCCACTCTGGGTCTGTAGTTACTGTATCCTGCTTGCACATCCGACCTATGATGGATCTCCACAGCAGAGGAGCTACTCAACTTTTCCCATTCAATTAGATAGATGGAGAGAAAGAGCAGTTTCTGCCTTGACTGGTGTCAAGACGTGAGGCATGATGACTACATGTGTTGGTCCCTGCTGACAGCAGGTGTACTGATCTTTGGAAATTGGTGGGCTTGTTTTGAAAGGTGAATAGCATGGGAGTTCAAAGGCTCTGGGTGTTTTTTGATAAATCAACACAGCCCCCTCTCCTCCCCCCAAAATAAAGAAGAAAAAGGCCTGTGATGTAGTGATCAGTTAGAATAGAGAAGGATTCAGCACCACGGACAGCGCCAAGACACAGCACAGAGCCTACACTGCTCAGGGTTCTCTTTGCAGTTATCACTCTGCCTGTCCAATTAAGTAACCTTTGAATTATTCCATAAATTAAAATTACTGAAATACTGTCTAATAGAGCTGGAATGATCACAGGGACAACAGTGACAACTCATTTTCCCATATAACACTAATTCAAGTGGTTCCAAAGTCATTATAGTCTGAAGGACTAATGTAATAAGAAAAATGTAACTGCAGTGAATAGTGATATTAATAATGTATTCATGTGAGACAGAGACTAGAGCACAGTGGCCTAAGCTGAGGAAGGTATGAGCGAGAAAGTGATAGCTGTGAAGAAACAAGGTCGTCAGCATTCCCTCCTGCCTTAGTAGTCATTTCATTATCTCATCCCTCTCTCCTCCTCTTTAAAGTAGGAAAAGCGGGAGAGGCTATTGACCCCTCTCTGTGTTCATGGCAGGCAGCAGGACAAATGAAGTTTCCCCTCAGACCCCCTCTGTATTAATATCATAATTATCCCCACCTCTGTGCCCCCGCCGGCCAGCGCAAACTCCACTGTCTGATTTGATGGAGAGGCGCAAGCGGGGAATTACATTCGATTAGCACTAAACAAGAGAAGGGGACACGAAGCGATAGAATCAATCAGTGCCACCAGGCGAGATCCTTTGTGTCAATGAGTGTGTGTCTGTCGGTGTGTGTGTGTGTGTTTCTTGACAACTTGTGGCTGGAAAGACAGTGTAGTGTGTAAACTCATACAGGTATGCCTTTAGAGATTAGGTTATTAGTGGATACATGATGTTATGATGTTTATAATGATTTGTGAACTACTGTATGTGAATGTGTTTTTTTGTATTGTTGAAAATATACAATGGTACAACACAGACCCCCCCTCCCCCCTTTTTTTAAAAATCCATTGAAATAGGAACTTTTCTGAGTGACAAACCACACAGCCTGCTCTGGGCAGCTCTCTGTCTCAGCAGCAATTTGGATTCATTGTTTGCAACCCCAGATAACTGCGGTGGTACTTCCTTCAGTCTCAGCCATTTGTGGGGATGGGCCAGACATTTTAAAGTGGTCTAATGCCATAGAGAGGTGGAGGTGCTGTGGTGGAGATGAGCAGATTGAGAGTGAGAGGTGAAAAGAACAAAAGAAAATGAATGGAGCGAGAGAGAGACCCCCCTCACAGGTCTTCATTCCTGTCCCCTGTCTCATTACCCAGGCTTTGACTCAATAAAGAGTGGATAAAGAGTGGATAAAGAGGCACACACCCAAAGGCTAAACCCCCCATCCCTCTCCCTCCCTAAAACACCTTTCACTAACCTCACTCTGACTATCTTTCTCTTTCTGGTTTTCTTGCACTGTCATACACATATCCAAAAACACACACATATACACACACTTTCCTTTTTCTCCCTATTCACTCATCCTGCTGTATGTCTTTTTTTTGCTTCAAATCTTTAAATCTGTCTCTTTAACTCCTCCAGTGCCAAGTAATTTAAAAAAAAGTTGTCTCTAGCTTTTTATGTTTTTCTGTTTCCTGTCTGCACGTCTTCATCGCTCGTTGTAGTTGGAAAATGTTCTATCGAACTGGTGGATTTTGGATTAAGTAAAGTAAAGTACTGCATATCTTCTCTACCGGGATTTACAGATTTTGAATTATTCAACGTAAAGTGCTTCCTACCTGCTCTACTGGGATCTGTTTTCTCTGGAGGACAGCAGCTGTCTCTTCCTCCAGTCTGCCAATTCAGGTGTGCCACAAAGGCCTGTCCAGCTCCCCTGCACTCTCTATCAGTGCAAAAATCACCCAAAGCTGCGCTGTCACTGATGGATTCCAGTGAGTGGGGGTCTTTTTTCAACTGGAGTTCCCTCATATTTGTAGTAATGATCTCCACTGTGTGACTGTAAGTGTGGCTGTTACAAAAGTTGTCATTCTGCCCAAATGACTGCCACACAGCTACAGAGTTTACATAGCTTCGTAATTACACTTGACAAGGGATTTTTAACCCAGTGCCAAGAGATTTTGAGAAACAGACCATTTTTACATCCATTGAATCTTGCATATGACTTAAACTACTCTCCATTGAGTTCTTTAAGTGAGACATACTCCAGTCTTTCCTCCCAGTGAGAGTCACTGGAAGTCTACATCTCCCTCTGTCACCTGTGGTGTTCCACAGGGATCGGTTCTCAGCCCCATCCTGTTTACCCTCTAAACTACTCCAAGCCCTTCTGCAGCCATGTCACACATTACGCCTGGATGAGCACAAATTTCCTCCAGTTAAACAGCAGCAAAACTGAAGCTTTCCTTATTGGCACTCCACACCAGATTCAGTCATCATTAAGTTTGATCCTCAGTTGACTTCTGATGACCATTTAAGACAATGCAAAACATCTTTCTAGTATCTCAAAAACCCTGTCAGATGCAGAGAAACTTGTCCATTCCTTTATCTCCTTAATACTGGACTGCTGCAATACACTATTCACAAGGATCCCTGGCAGGAGCATTCAGAAGCTCCAGTAGATTCAGGACAGCGCTGCCAGGATCCTGATGAGAGTGCGAAAACACAAAAGTATAACACCAATTCTGTTTTCATCGCATTGACTCCCTGTCTCCTTCAGGACTGACTACAAAGTCCTGTTACTCACATACAAATCCATCAACAGACATGCGCTTCCCTACCTACAGGAACTGATCATATCACAAACCTCCACATGCACTGTCAGATCTGGCAGCAGCTTCCTGCGGGCTCCCAGACTACACTCAGCACCATGGGGGATCGAGTCCTCTGCTCTGCTGCACCACGCTTGCAGAACAGGCTTCCTAACCATCTGAGGGCAGCACAAACCCTAGGCTCTTTTAAAAAGGCTGAAAACCCTTTCTATTTAGGAGGGCTTTTTCATTTTACCTTGTATTACTAATGTTGTGTGTTCTCTGTTATTAATACTGTAACACTTTGAGTTTCATTATGAATGAAAAGTGTGGTACAAATTAAATCTATTATTATTATTTGCTATTATTATCTCACTCTTTATCTTGTTCACAGACTGTTTCTACCCTCTCTGTCCTCTGTGTTCCCTCCCTGTCTGTGCTGTGTAATAGGAGTTATTTTCATCCCTGTCTCTCCGTGACTGTGGCTGCTGGATGGCTGAATATTTACATTTTTCACTCACTGGTGACCTTTCCCTGTTGCCGCTCTGGGAGCTCCAGTCTCCTTGCTGCTCTGCTGTTGACAGACTACTGACTGCAAATCGTATATGGACACAGCAAATGGTACACAGGGAGTCAGGGATAGAGGGTTCAGAGACTGGAGAAGGTGAAAAAAAAGACGGAGAGCGAGCAAGAGAGTGAGAGACAGACCGTTGGAACAAGGACAGTCAGTCAGTTGTCTGACTAAAAGTGGCTTGAAGACACAGAGGTGCTGAAGGTCTATCTGCATCTGCAGAGATATGGACTGAAGTGGTGTAATCTTTTACCTCTGCTGTCATAGTTTTTGTGGTTTCCTGTCAGCACAGATGGTCTGCAATAAACTGCCTGAAAAGAGATGTAAATCTGGGGTTCCAGGCATGCTCAGTGCCAAAGAAAATACTTGGTTGTAAATAAATGTTTTTTTCTTGGGCAGCAGAAGGTTCTTTTTTTTTTTTTTTGAATGAGTGGATTTGGGAGCTGCACACCACGGCCTTGTGAGTCATGTAAGGAGATACTGTATACTGAGTAGTGTGAGGGAAGGAGAGGGCCAAGGATTCAATAACCAGTTGTTCCTGGCTGATGCTCTGTGCTAAAGGAAAGAAAAGTTAAGTCAGTGAACTCTTCAAAGTTTGATGAGTGTTTATGTGTTAGTATCTTGAAACTCACAGAGAGAGGGAAGGTGAAAATGAAGGTAGTTTTAAAAAGTGAGTGAACCCATGTAACCCAATCTCTCTGCAATATTTGCTCCCTGTGCAGTGTGTACATGTGTTTCTGAAAGTCTGCATGTGTCCTTGTATTTTTTTTGTCAAGTGTAGCGTTGGTCCGTCTCTACCTGGACCTGCAGTTAGGTTACATCCACCAGTCATACTCTATTAGACCTGAATCTGACTTACACAAACTCTGAATGCACAAACTACACCACGACTCCAGAAAATCAACAAAAGATTTCCCTTACAGTTTGCAAATGGAAGAAGATTAAAAACGATATACTTTCTCACCAACACCAAGTACAAGAGCTCCCGATCCTATCATTCCTATCTTTCAATTCAGAACATATACCCCTGTGTTATTTCCCACATCAGAGTATCCTTATAATAATATTCTGTTGGTTTTCAATGTTACTTAAGCCTCTTTCTCATATAGTTCCCAGTACATTACTGGGATAACTTTCCCGCCGCTGCTAGTGATTTTCACTATTAAAAACGTGTAGCTATATTCAGGAACATTTCCGTCTCAAGCCTTTTCACACATGCCGTAGAAATGCCAAAACAGATGGGGCCGGAGGCAATCCAGCAGATGGCGGTAATGCAACACATATGGTTGCCAACCGCTATGAAACTCAACAGAAGAAGAAGATGAAGCTAATATGGATGCAGCAGACTTAAGCGGAGCACCTTTATTTCTAACTATGTTCAGTTTCAAGATATTCTTGAAAAAAGGAGATTGTTTGCAAACAAAAGAACGTGTACTGCTTGTCAGTTATCAAATCACCTGCAAAAGCATTGGCAGGGCAACCATAGACAAGTCTTGGATTCAAATACACCATCAGAGGAGTCTTGTGATTAGTCGCTGGCTCCATGTGAAAGCGTCTTTAATCAAACAGATATAACCAGTTTAGGGTGTTTGTGCCAGCATTTTCCCTAAAACGTTACTAGTCTTTAGGTCTTGAGGTGAGAAATTGGAGGTACAGATTTCCCTGATTATTGATCCCTGCTACCATTCATGCATGACCCCATGCAGGAAATGTTCCTGAACATTTCAGGGATAGACTGCATGTGTGAAAGGGGCTTTAGACTTATGGATAATAATTCTAATCCTGTAGAAAACAGTTTTCAAGTGGAAATAACCTGAGTGGTTTTGCTTATTGAATGCAGAAACTACAAGCTTTTTGTCTGCTAGTGTTTTTATTACTGCTTGTGAGCCAACAGAAAGAGACAAAGAGAGAGAGTGTATTAGTATTTAAGCATTGTTGAGGCCAGTTTTTCTCTTTTGTCTTTTCCCGACCGATCTGCTCTTCTGTTTTGCTAACACACATTGTGGTTGATTAGACTACAAATGGATTTGTCTTCTGGGTCTACTCAGTACAACAGGAATGTTGTGACTCAACACTTCTTGTTTTAAAGAAATACACTTGACAAAATGTAGTTATCCCAAAGATGCTTTTTCTCCACATGGTTTTATTTATACATTAGAATATATGCAGCACACATTGAACGACAGACAGACACACAGACAGACAGACATGCAAGCAGACAGACAGGCTGGCTCACAGGCAAAAATAGAAGCTCAACACCTCCTTATTCTCTGTGTGTGCTTTAGGCTCTTTTAAAATTGTGTGTGTGTGTGTGTGTGTGTGTGTGTGTGTGTGTGTGTGTGTGTGTGTGTCTGAATGGTTGTACGTATCAGGCACCTTCCGACAATAATGGCTGCCATGCTAAACGAGAATGATGAGATGTATTGGGGAGGTGATCAAAGGACTACTATTTACAACCACTCTCAGCCTGCGGACTTGACGACCCACTGTAAGCACACTATACTGTACAGGGAACCTCTTCCATCATGCTTTTACTGCCCATCACGGCAGCTGTTAGACAGGGGAGATGGCAAAGCTTTTAGCAGACTGAGATACCGTCCTTGTGCTGGACGGCATGTATGGGCAATGCCATCAGAAAAGTGAATGACTGGGAAAGATAAGGGAAATGGAGGCGGGGTAGAGAAACGAGGGGATAAGAGGGAGGAAGCGGGTGGATAGGTTGATGTCTGCCTGCCAGCTGTCAAAGTAAAATGCTTCGGTTAAATGGAAACTGATATCATGCAACTCATTCAAGTTCTTGTGGATAGGCTGGGGAAATTTGAGAATGAAACTAAAGTGGGGCGAACCATAGAGGAGAAGAAGAGGAGTTCTTACCTGGAGCAGCCAGTAGCACCTACGGTGGAAGGTGGGAATGATGGAGGAGTGGACGTAGCAGCCATACAGACACTGGAAGGGAGGGAGACAGTGGAGCAAGAGAGAAAGAGGGACAGAGAAAGAGGACATTACACTACAGTAAGGTAAAGACAATAGGTTGACCTCTCTGCTGACCATGACAGCTGTGACCTTTTAACCCCTGACCTCTTCCCTCCTTAGGATAACTCCCACATGGACCTGCAGGCAGATGGTCAAGCTATTGTTCTTGGAAACAAAGACATTGACCTAGAGGGAGAAAGTGGATGGGGTTAACCAGTGAACACCGCAGCACTGTCCCACCATATGACTCCTTCCTTCCTTTCCTTCCTTCTCTTCCACTCTTGCCCTGTCCTGCTTGGAGAGAGCCCCTGACAGAATGATTCACGTGCTCCTTACTCCACCCCCTCCTCCATCACCCCACAGGGCACCCCAGCACATAACTAAAGCACGGTGTTATTAATATCCTTATCGTAAACAGATAATACTGTGCCTGGGGGCTCGTTACCGTGGAGAGAGCTAGGCAGGGCTGATAACGCCTCCCGGTATCTGGCAGAGGGGCCAGGAGACATTTTTCACCAGCCGGGAGCAGCAGAGGCAAACTTACCGTCAGTGAGGAACAAGAGCAAGGCTGCACTTATCCTCCTCCTGTCCTCTTTCCTCCTCAATTCTTCTCTGGGGTACCCACAGCTCTCAGGTAACCCAGAGGGATGGCTAGCCTGCTTTTGCTTGTTTACAGCAACAACAAGAGTCTACAGCACTTTATTCTCCCCCCCACCCTTATCAACTAGGAAACAGGCTGTGATTTTGCACGATACAATATTTGTGGGAGGTGAGGGTAGGGTGAATGGCTCTTAAGACAAGAAGCTTTGCTCTTACAGGAATAAATCAAACAAGCAGGTTGGGAGGAGTTAGCTTCACTGCAATACACTTTGATATAACTGTTTGTTTAGGAATCAGGAGAAATCACAGCTGGGGTGATACATACATGTACACTGTTAGTCAGGGTGGTGCATGCACAAATGCGCCTGTGGACTCACACCTACTCTGACACTCACAGACGTGCACACACACACACACACACACACACACACACACACACACACACACACACACACACACACACACACACACACACACACACACACACACACACACACACACACACACACGTACTGACACAGCTTCATTATTCAGCTGTGTGTGTTCAATAAGTTAAGGTGGGTTTCCTGGGGCACTGTAGATGTGAATGGGTAGGCGGTAAGGAGGGGGCAGGAGTGGGGGAAGTGAGGGCGGAGGCAGCGAGGGAGGGCGGCAGGGCATGAGGACGCTGGGCTACATAGCTTGGAGGACCATGTGATAAATAGGCACCTTGAAGTGTGTTATGTGCTTGTCTTGTTTAACTAAAACCTAGTTAAAAAGAGCAGGGCCTGCAGAGGAAGTCAGTCTGTATAAACACTCATTTGCCAACATCAAACCGTCTGATTAATTATACCAGAGTACCACAGCACAGCTACACAGACTGGGCATATGGTGAGAGACACATTACATAGACCAAAATAGACCAAAAAACCAAAACATCACACAAATCCACAAACATGTATGTGCGTGGCTGTGTGTGTTCATCACAATCACACATACAGACATCCTGTGTCTAATTCACAGCCTCAACTATTCCTCCAGGTGTTCCATTGTTCCAATCACATCTATTGTGAATTGATTTCAATACTACCAAACTCTGCATGTGAGTGTTTGAGATAGTGAAAGCATACAGACTTCCCCCTGTTCTTATTTTTTTTTTGCTGTACTCTCATCCATTACAGCTGTCTGAAATAGGATGTATGCCTCCACCCACTCCCATAGCTCTGCCATCCATTACTCCACGCTGGCAACGGACAGACACTTCCTCCCACTCCCACAGTGCATCTAACATCACATTACTACAGTCAACTACAACTGCTACCAGCTTGCACATTTCTACTGTGCAGTTTTGGAAGTATTTATGTCATAAACTGTACTTTGTGCTCTTTCCAGGGGTAAGGCATTTTGTGATGCAATATAGTACACTGGTCTATGAGGCATTAAACTGTTTATGCATTTCACTATAGTCATATGTTGCAACACCTTTGTGAAAAGTGCTTACATACAGAAATGCCACCAACAACAACTCATATAACTGTAACTCTATTCATTTTCAGTGCATACAGAAAATGGCAGACTTTTATTAAATGCTGCTTATGCGCGAAATAAACTTACTGTCTTGTTAATTCTGATTACGGAGAGTTTATTGATATATCATTGTTAATACTGCTCTAGCCTAAAGCGCTTGGCCCACTGAGAGTGGGCAGTGCCGTGGTTGTGTGCAGTTGGATGAGGCTATGGCATGCTCCTCAGGATTGACAGGTGGGCCTGTGCAACAGGCCTCTGTGACTAGGGCGACTGGGGAGTGAATAAATTAGCCCCCAGGCTGCTTTCCTCTCCCTCTGTTTACTCCATTTCTCAACCACACAAAGCAGTGTGCCAGACAAACAAGCAGCTTAAAGCATAACACAACTGTTGCACCTGTCAGTGCCGATATACAGTCAGCATCAAACACATTTGCACGCACACGCAAGCTTGTACGCCTTCACCCTCCCATCACACTCCCACTAACTCACACATTCAAACACACACACATACACACACAGAATTAAACAATGTGCTCTAAAAAAACTATACCCACTCATAAACACAGAAATATTCACACAAGCACAGACACATGCTTCTACACTCACACACACACCCTTATGCACACTTACACAGACAATCACAATACACTAAGATAGAAAGGCCAACCAAGATACTTTTGAGAGCACAAGCACGCCCACATACACAAAGCTCATCATACTTGAGCGCTTATCAGTAATTCAAGACGCATATCAGTTACTGGTGTTTCTGCTGCTCTATGCATGCTGAGCGTCTGGGTGACAAAGTGACAGCAGCAGAACCATTATTTGCTGTCTTTGGGCTGTGACAGATGACAGCACATCACAGGGCAAGCAATTAAACCGTAATTATACACACATACACACATATCCTCTCATAAAATGTGCAGTCTCACAGTGTATAATTTTGAAGGGCTTTTGCACACTGATACAAACGCACCGAAACAAATACCTAGGTGTGCACGTACACACACACACTCACACATATGTATGGTCTTTAATTAGTCTTTTTTCATTGCACTTTTTCAGTTTTAGCAAAGAGAATAAAGGTTTCACAAATCTGAAACTGTGTTTTAACGAGTCTCTGGAGTCTCCTTGGTAATCCAGTCCAGATTTAAAAGGTCTAAGTATATATGTTTTGGATTTAGAACTGGTCTAATGTGGTCTGGATGGAGAACATCTGTGAAATCACCCTTTTCTCTGTTTTCATAAGCAAAATAAACGTGTCACAAATCTGAAAGTGGGTTTAAACAACGTTATTAATGCTTTTGGTACAATTTCTAACAGTTTTTCAGTGTAAAACAAGTGTAAAACAAACCCAAAGAAATGGAGAATCAGCCACTAAATATCATTATTTATGGTCTCCTATGTTCTCTCAGGCAACTGCCTGTGTCAATGCTCAAGCCAAACGGCCAATAAAAGTCATGGTCAGTATTCAAATTGATGAATCAAAAGAGCAGACTGTCTATTCCATCCCTGCATCGAAAATCTCAAATTCAACTTGATGGGGGAACAAGTGTTGAACAGTTGTGAGCACGTAGGGAGGGTAGAGCTTGTCCTCGTCACGGCCCCGTGCTCGAAAGACCACTTTTTGCACGTGTAGCAGAAATGCTCTCTTTGATGATGCTTTCTGCTCACGGATACTGTGCTTGCAGGGCATAAATGCTCCCTTCTGTATGCTCGTATCATGTGTACGTGCTTGGTTTTTATGTGTGAAGGTTTTGAGAATAATGAAATCGCCATACATATGTGAATGTATGTTTGGTGCACTGATGTCTAGGGGGTCCAAATGACACACAATAGAAGAATGATACATAACAGTTTATTGAAGAATTCAAGTGACATGTCCATAATGTATTCATGCGCTGTCACTGTGGACAGCAGGAAAAAAGAGATGAAGCAATATGTGTCCTCTAAAGTCAGACACTGATGCAGCAAATTCATTTGGAGTTGTCACTCAAGCAAGCGGCCAAGGCAATGAAATGCTGGCCCAATGAGAGGGTATTATTGGCTGGCCTGAACACGCCCCCTCTTGGGGTGTTAAAGTGGTCCCGAGTGGAGCAGGATCGCAGTTCACACAGGGCAAGCAGACCAGACAGCCCAGTGATAAACAGCTTGGCCTAAATAAAGCCTTCAGATATAAAGGCAGGGCCACCACCAGTTACCTGTCCTGCCTCTGGAGGCCACAGCTGCCCCTGGCCTGCCTGTTGCCCTGGTGACACCTCACTTACATTCATCCATCATGGCTGACAGGTGTCAGGCAAAGCTAGAGATGGGTTAGTAAAATGCAAAGTCTGTGAAGGCAAAACTGGCAAGCAGACATCCAGTTATAGTGAGACTGAGAGAGAGTGAAAACTCTTTCATTAGACCATAATGATGTGTGAAGACAGTCCTAATCAGAGCGTGGCACCTTATTTATGTTGGCAATTTGCTGTTTTCCTGCCGTGATGCAAACGTCTTACTGTCAGAGGCTGCCACACATTTGTCTGTTGGATTGTTGGTCCAACTGGGAAGAGCACACATACACAAACGTGTTTGTACTTCGACCCTTGTGAGAACCCTCATTGACATAATTAATTCCCTAGACCCTTACCCCAACCTTAACCATCACAACTAAATGCCTAATGCTCAACCTCAGACAGCCCTTTGAAGGTCCATCACAAAGTGAGGACCACCCAAAATGTCAGCATTTTCACTCCCATGATCTAAAACTCAAATAGTTCCTCACTTAGATAGCAAGTTAGATAGACACACACAAACACACACACACACACACACACACACACACACACACACACACACACACACACACACACACACACACACACACACACACACACACACACACACACACACACACACACACACACACACACACACACACACACACATTTGCTTATTTGCAGAAATATGCACCAGCATTGATAACATGCCTGGCACTTTGTTAAAAACTATTTCTTCCTATTTTAAAAACAAAATCCTTTGTCCAACTCCCAGTTTCTACCCATCATGTCCAGCCAACTATTTCAAGCATACTTTACAAATGTATGACTCCTTTATCTTCTAATATTTCCTTGAACCTGCAGTTTGGAACTTTTAAATACAAATGAACGTCTGTTACATTAAAGCCCTTGCCAAACAAGTTCACACAATGCTGATTAAGCATATAATTACCAGATAAATCTCTCTGTATTTCACAGTATACAAAGTTATTAAATCTGGTGTCAGGTTTGATATTCCCGCACCCGGCCGTATGAATGCATATTGCCTGAAGAGCATGCACGGTATGAGCCTGGGCCTTCATTACCAAATATTTCCGCAGGCCGAGCTACTAACATCCGGTCAGCCTTCTGCTAATTTGAATGGGGATAATATAATTTAATCATGCAGCTTTTCTAGACTTTACAAATGTTATTGGACCAAACTGATCAAATTCTGATTGTGAAACAAGTCATTATGCAAGGGTTGCATGACACTTAAAACAATGTATCCACTATTTTACAGCAGAAACAGAGACAGAGTAGGCTACACTGAAGCCTATGACATAAGTATCAACAGTGTTTTTGTAATTACTCTCAATGCTAGAAGGGGGAGACAGAAGTCTTCAACAACCAACACATATTCACATGTTTGTATCATCATTCTGGACATGAATTATCTATAGCATTTTTCAGCGCTTGCTTTTTTGGATGATTTGCTTCACACTATTATACAGGTGTTGACATGGACATTTACCTGGTAAAGTCACTTCTGGTTCACTGCTTCATTAGAGGGAATGTATCATTTTGTGTGTGTGCACTTGTGTATGTGTGCATGTTTGCATATGTCTGTTCACATGGATGCCTCGGGCAGGTGATTCAGCCTGGGGCACAGCAGCATAAATAGAGCTCATGCAGCAGCCAATCAGGCAGTACTATCAAACCCCATCCGGGGAGGGAACGCAAAATCCATACTCAATAGAGATTCATGGACCATGCAAGATTCAGGCTACCCTGGCCATTGACAGCATCCATGATGACTATTGATCAACCAACGATTTCTGGCTCTATACAGACGTGATTAGATGACTTACGGCTGAAAAGTGCCACTTCCAGTTTGGAGGATGAGCTCATTTTCGACAGATACCGTAATGCTCTGAATTTCACCTGCTGTCTTTACAGTCAGTCACTCTGCTCTGCTCTCCCAACCGTTCAGCGGGAATCAAATTATCTGTAGTGTCTGGTAGGGTGGCACTATGCCCAGAATGCCCATAATATACAGTATCTCTCTTGCATTTTGGATTCAGAGAGAAATGCACAGATCCTGTATATTACTGGCACAATGACTGTGGCTTTTATCCCAGCTACGTCTTTCTCTATTAAGATTCCTCTCCTTCTTTATACCCCTTTAAATAAGCCACTACTTGTAAAGTTGTAACAGTATAATTCTTTAGTGCATCTGAAGACTTAAGCAACGGTTGATGAGACATTATACATAATAAATCAAAAGAGGCTTAGATTTATCTCCTCGGTCCTCTCTGTTGGACCAGCTGCAGCCTCTAAATCAGTCAAAACTGAGCGAGCTACAAAATGAATTGGCAGGCTTCACCCGAGATGGAGGAAAAAATGAAAAACAAACCTAAATTCCTCAACAAAGCAAAACAAATGATGCTCTGGAAAAATGCATGTGTTATGGAAATGAGTGTGCTCTAAAAATAGCACACTCCTTGTAAAATAAACACAAACAGTTGATAAACAGGCCCTGAAGAGGAGAATTAATTAGCCACGCTGGACGCGTAAACACAGCTATACATCAAGTTCAAGAGGGAAACAATAACAGGGCTGAGGAAGTTAGGGAGAAACCCCTGACCACTTGCCACACCGACATACCTGACTCTCTCTGGCCTCATTCCTGAGGCTAAGGAAGACAAGAACAAATTCAAGGCAAACGAGAGGAAATTCATTTTAGGGAGGAAAACTGTGGTGATGAGGTTGGGTATAGGGAGTAACAAGAGAGAGATGAGCGGGTGAGAACAGAGGAGAATAATAGAGAGGCAGAAAAGATAGAAAAGGGGATATGGGGCTTTTGCACGTGCAAGAGGAAGCTCATGCACATGCCTATACACGTCTGTCTCCCTGACTGAAGACACAGTGTCTGTTGATGCTAATGCTAGCCAGCTGGGCTCACGGCCAAAGGCATTAAGTGGAATCGAATTCCACCAAACTAGCTTTAATCAGCAGGTTTTTAAGGTTAGAATTACTCTCTCTCTCCTCCAGCCCGCTGGCCAAGGTTAAAGCAGACACAGGCAGGGGCTGGGCTCAGCTAATGGGATGGAAGGGTGGCATGGAGCCTACGGCATGCCACCGTACACCAACACACACACCAACACACATAGGAACAAACATGCACACACTTTACTGTGTGCCAAGTTGCACCTGCAAACAACAATAATGCACATTCACCGACAGAAACAGAAGTACATCTACATGTGACTAAACACACAAGTGTGAGACAAATATGCATAATGCACACAGCCATGAGAGCCCTGACACAAGCTGCAGAATAATTCTCAGCAAGATCAGGTCATAGCCAGACTACATGCAAAATGAATCACCATCAGCATGTCAGCAACGTCATTATGACACAGCTTGGCAAAAAATATAAAAATAAAATAAAAATATAGTGAGTTGAGTGATTCCTTTACATTACAAACTATAAATAGCTAGCAGCACAGAGTGAAAAGATCGATGCAGACCATCAGCTACCAAATATCAGTGTCTTCATAGACAAATCAGACACATATTCATGTATCCTATAATATATCAATTAAGATGATCCTATAGCAAATGGATATGCAGTATACATACGCATTAAATAAACAAACCTTGATCAGGTTTCTTTTACTGTAGATACATCTGTTCTGAATGTAGCACTGTATAAAGACCTATTCACTTAAAGTAAGCCTAACAAGACTGTTGAAAACTTTTACACAAAAAGAGAGGTGAAATGGCTGGACAAGTAAATATATAAGGCTGTTTTTTATACTTCACAAAGAGCCAGTAGAGGCCTTGCATTGACCTAAGCCTACAACAGCAGTCAACACATTGATGCCTGTCAACAAAGGGAAGCTCAGTAAACCTTGCAGCGCTTCTGTCAGGCTCTCAAAAGTCAAACTGTGTTTCTATCGTAACCACACTATGAGCGGAGGCCCAAATGTTCTCTTTCTACTTTCTCTCGCTCTGGATTTCATTTTTCTTATCTTTCTCCTTCCTTGGACTGACTTTGCTCTGCACATGAGAAAGTGGCCTTACTTTGGAGATGCACTACAGATTAATTTAGTTTAAGTCAAGTCTTTGTTTTTGAAATGCTAATAGGTTGTCTTGCAAAATTATGTTTGAACTCCCTGCATCTTGATAATGCAAAATAGTTTTAGTTAAAAGTGTATGTGAGGAGATCAGCAAATTATACTAATGTGAGAGCTGACAATTTACAAATGGATGTTAAGTATATGTTTAAAAGGTAAAATAGTAAATGGAAACCGGTCATTATCTCAAGACACCATTTCCTTATCATCTAACCTATGAGCTGACCCATAGATTGCCTGTCTAGAATAGACATGTAAAAAATGTCTCGCAGCAAGAAGAGTAATGAGCATCTGTTTGCATTACGAGCCTGGGGCTATCAACCACGACAGGCACTTCATTCCATTAAAAGTGGAGTAATGGATACAGCAATCAGGTTATCGGGCCACAGTTTAAAGACACAAGATCAGAGGTGAGGTTTTAGCTGTCATTTTTAGTGGGTAGGAAACAGCTGAGTCTAAGAAGACTTTCCCGTACCTGGTGTCTCCATTCCGCTTAGTCAAACCCAAATGCATGTGCTGGAGAGTGGCCAAAGCGATATCAACACAGAACATTGATATGAATTCACATCCCTTGGATGGAAACAGGGAAGAAGGGGATAGAGCATTACAGCTACAGATATTGCTACAGTAGTAGGGGTAAAAAATCCCCAAAGAAATTTGATCTGGCTTAAGTTTTTTGTACTCAAAAATACAGGGCACAAAATGTCCCGTATTTAAAATGAAATAATCAATTAGAAATCACATGGTGAGGCTGCTGCTGCTGCTTAATAAACATAGATGGCATTGTTTGAGTCTGTATGACCGCCCATTAACCTTCCCTTGTGTTAGCTGAGGTAAGGATAAAAGTGCCACTGTGTGAAGAAGGGGAGCACGTCCTCTGCATTAATGAGAGCAAACCATCCAACCCTCTGTTTCCCCCCTAAAACACACACATACACACACACACACACACACACACACACACACACACACACACACACCAGTGGAGACCTGCTAAAGATGACATCACAGGCTCAGCCTCCCTGCCGTGGGTTATGCCAGGCAGACGTGCTGCCTAATTGTAAGAGAGAGCTCAGATTTGTAATGCTGTGCAGTTCTGTTAGGGCTGATTAGCGGTGGATCACGCCTTCTCCCCCTGCCGTGATCTATAGGCACTCCAAATTTCCAATATCTCCGGTGTGAGCAAGGAAGAGCTGAGAGAGACTGTAAATCATGACAAGTTCTACTGAGCAGAGGAGAGAAAATAGGATGGATGGAAAGGGAGAAAGAGAGTGAGCGACAGAGAGATATTCAGCTTGTATGGAAACATGAAGGGGGGAGAGGAATGGAGAAAATTATTGAGGGAATGAGGTGATGGGAGAGGGAGTAGTGCACATATAGAGGACAGAGGAGCACACATAAGGGAGACATGAGAGAGTTAGGGATGGAAGAAGAGAGGAGAGGAGATATGATTACCAAGGAAACAGCAAGAAAAAAAATCCTGCTGGGGAGAAAGAGACAGAGAGTGTGGAGCAGACAAAGAGGAGAAAGAGCATGGGGGGAAGAAAGGGAGTGGGAGGACAGAGAGACACAGAGAGAGAGAGACAGAGAGAGGAGAGGATAGAATGAATGCTAACAGGGAGCCCAAACCCAGTACTGAGGCTTTATCCTTCACAGGCGGAGGAGCAACAATCGCAAACACATTTTCTCTCGCCCTGGCCCTAAGAGAGATAAAAAAGCAATTTGTATTCTATTCCTATTCAGCGTCGCTTGGCCTGTTTCTCTGCCTGCATATTTGTAAACACAGCTTTGTCAGAGCAGCTTAATCTTTCCAACACAAACACAGACTACAGGAAGGAGGGGCGAAAAACGGGTGAGGAGGGGAGGAACAGTGATGAGGGGAGAGGAGGGTAAAGGATGAGTGAGAAGGAGAGAGGAAGGGTGAGGAAGAGTAAAAGGGTGAGGAGCGACAAAGGGTCATATGAGAAGCCGGGGCGGGGCATCGAGGATCAGAATTTGCTTCTCTCTCTGCTACCACGGGATGCCCCTGTGACAGTCCCACTGTGTGACACACACAAGCGCACACACACACACACACACACACACACACACACACACACACACACACACACACACACACACACATTGGCTGACCCATTCCCCCCCTATTGCTGTCTCTACCCACTGGCCATAGGTCAACAGGCCAGATTACTGACAGAAGCAAAAGAACACGCATCACATCATTCCTCATAATATGGCCTGGATGTGACAGATGGAAGAGGTGGGCCCTTGTGCTTCCTAAACTGTCACCATGCCTCTATTTAGTGCTTATGCTGCACATTTAGTCTGTCGTGGTACTTGCAGGCATGCACTCCTAGGTTTCAGGGGGACCAAAGTCCATGTTCTGTACAGGCCAAATCACACAGTCACGTGGAAGGACAAAAACATCACCGACTATACATTAAAGCAGAGAGAGAGAGGGAGTGGAGGGAGGGAGTGAGAAAGAGAGAGCGAAAGAGAGGGGACTTGGAAGTGGCGATCGTCTGGGTGCACATTCGCTCACAGAGGCGTGAAATTAGGCAGAGCGACACCTGCCAATACGCATTGCATTAAAGCGCACTAGGTTCCGCTCTCCACCAAACCCACACTTTGGCCTCCATATCACTCTGTATTTCTCTCTCATTCTCCTGCATTCTATTTCTCCATACTCTGAAATCTCTTTATTATGGCCCACAGTGCCCAATTAAAGACTGATAGCCGCCCCATCCATTCCCAACACTGCGGGGAAGATGGTGCTTCACTTCAGAGCATGGCAACAACCTTCATCGGCTTCTATGCACCTCGCTTTCTACCCCCTCTCTTCACCCCTCCTCACCCCAGGCAGCACCCTGCCCTGTTCACCCAATTTGGACAGCCAGGCTCAGCGGTGGGATTAGTGCGATTGAGAACAATGACAGTAATGACATTGATCACAGAGGTACTATGGAAACGGCAGCGAGCTCAGCCAGCCTGTATATTCTGCCTCCTGTCATATCCCCTGTGCAGAGCTGCGACTTCAACAATGAACCAACTGAATTAAAAAAAGTTAAATAAGCCTGGCAGTGGAGCTGTTTGTCTGTTAACACACATACCCTTGAGTTTGGGCCTATCAGGGTTTATAAAAGGTCAACAGCATCACACTGAAAACAAGTGAAGTAGGTTATAGAGTTGAAGACTCAGCTAGATAGCTGTGAGCTAGACAGATAACCAGAGTGCCTGGGTAAATCACACACAGTGTTGTAGGTCCTTTGTGAAACATAACTCTGTCTGTATTCAACTGTAGATGAGCATATAATCAAAAAACTTCAAATTGCTTATACAGCCAATGTTCATACTTCTGACTGTATGTGTGTGGGGAGACCGAAAGCCCTGCAGACAGACACACAGGCAAACACACAGTCGACAGATTTGGAGAGACTGGGATTGCCACAAACAGACAGAGAGGCAAGCAAGGGAAGACAGGGAGAGCTGCAGACACACAGCAGGCAGATGGAGGAGCCTGAGAGCCCCCGGGCAGCCCTGTGATGAAGACAGTGGGGAACGCAACTGAAGGAGGCCATGTTATGTTCAGATTGTGATGAGGAAAAGGAGGGTGGAGGGGGTGGTTGGTAATAGGGGTGGGATAGGCAGACAAGAGAGAGGGAGCAAGAGAGAAAGGAAGAGAGGGAAAAATCAGCCAGCGAGCCAAAGAGAGGGAAAGGAAAGCAAATGAAAAGTGACACTTTAATTCAGAGGGCTTCTTCTGCCTGAGTTATTATGAGATGTTTGTAAGCTGGCTTGTTCATGCATCTCCCCTGGCCTCGTGCCTGGCCCCCCTTCACTGAGGAGACCTGTGGCGCTAACCTGTCTTTATCTGAGCTACACAGCAGGGGACAGCACTCTGCCACCATCCTCTGCTTTGATCCTCCCACTTCCGCCATGGCTGCCTCACTGCCTTTGCAAAATGTCGCTCTGTGTCCTGTTGCGGCTTTGATATGGCCAAAGTCCTCCTTACTCCCTCCACTCTTAATTAATTGCGATTACTCAAATCTGGAAGCAAAGGTCAGCTTTTGGCTTCACAGAAACACTCTTGGGCTCAGCGGTGCACTAGTACTACATATGAAGATAATCACAGGGAAGAGAGAGAAACAGAGAAAATACATCAAGCAGAGTGAACATGTGTGTATGAGAAAGAGATGCGCACAAAAATAGCAACAGACAGAAAGGGTGAGAACTAGGGCCATGGAAACAAGCACAGAGAGAAATAAAAATGGGACTGAGACTAAAATGATTTGACATTCTTGGCTGAGCAAAGCATGGTGTTTGAAGATGGGAGCCTGACCAGAGTATGTGATTTCAACTATAGGAGAAGGAAGGCCATGAGGGCTGTTTTGGGCAAGGGGCAGCAGCTAGGGAGCAGACAGATAAAGGAAACAGACAGATAAAGGAGACAGACAAATAGAGGAAGGGAATTATAGGAGCACGTAGATACATGGGCTAAGATGTACCCGAAATGCCAGACAGAGGTACAACCTGGCAGCCAAAACAGACAGGGATGGAAGAGGAGGGGGAAGGGGCCTGAATGTAGAAAATTCAATCAGGCAGAGAGATGCACACACACATATACAAATTCAAGTGGAGCCAGGCAGACGAGAACATGGGTAGATGCACTGTATGAATACACAAAGGGGGATGTGATGTGAAATGTAACAGTAAAGCGGAAAGGGGGAAAGGACCCAGAGCAAAGTCAAAGTGAGAATGAGAGAGAGAGAGAGAGGAAGAGAGAGAGACGGGGTGGCAGTGGGGGGGTAGTAAGTTGGAGTAGCGACAGGTCTCCAGAGGTTGTAATATATAGCATCGTTTCAATCTCTCAACAGCAACTACAGCCCTCCTTTTTCATATCCTTCCACAGTCTGAGGACAGAGAGATACTTCTGTCCTTCGGAGCCAAATCGGCATTCAAGATGATATAATGTGCTCATTTTTTGACATTATATCCCCAAATCTGGATGTGTTATTTGTAGCTGGATGTGCTCTCTGTCCCCATTCTCTCCTGAAATCTCAAGGTTACTAATGGTAAAGGATGAATATAAAATGCCAACGTCAAATGTGTTTCTATGTTTGTCTTGTTCTGTCCCCCCGCCCCCCCTCTCCCAGAGAGGTTCAAGACCAATGGTTGATTTATCTGCTGCATGCGCCATTAATCCTGCGACCATGCATGCCTCTGCTGAATAATTGATCTCTGAGCTACTGTAACTAAATCTGTCAAAACAATGACAACCCACCTCCCTCTCTATCCCTTTACTTCCTCTTTACCTCTCTCCTCACCTGCGCCTCGCCATACCTCCTTAAAACCCAAATTATGCTTCAAAAAAATGTATAAAAATCTATTATAGACTTTTCAGTTTTCTGCCAAGTAGAATTGGTAAGGGGAAGGGTTAGTTAAAGTGCTGTCTTATCACCTAAGTTAGGTGTGTGACACTGATGTTCAACCACCAGAGGGAGTTTCCCCTTTGATAGCGTATATCAGGATTCAGAGAGGAAACCCGGCCACTTGCCCAAACGCACAAAACAAAATATAAAGATGTAGTTGACAGGGTACTCTGACAATGCCAATGCCTCCACTTTAGAGCCCTGGCAGCCAAGTTAGTGAGGGCTGAGAGCAGTGGTGACCTCATAAGGTGATCAGCTCTCAGTTCTCTGTCTAGACCTCAACAAACAGCTGCTGAGTCTGGACCAGAAGGGGAACAATGACCCTTAATTTATGTTCACACCCTTCCCTCCTCCCTCCTTCTGCCTGTCTCTTTGACTTGTTTTTGCATACTGCATTTAAAGTAATAAGTACAGTATCTCCTTGAATGCCACAGTGCTATAAATCAGAGGAAAATATACCTGTCATCTTAGTAAACAATGCATGGGACCAGTTATCATTAAAAAAAAAGAGTTCTGGAGGAGGCCTAGCCATGCATACAGATGAGGAAGAGACCAATCTACCAATTTCCTTGGATCGTCCTGAGCTGCTAGCCAAATTTTACAGAGGTGCACAAACACATACGGACACACACAAACACACATCTGAGCAAACACAATGAAGGCACACAAAAACAGCATATTTTTCTAATTTTAGGATGTCTCATGTTATCTTTGTTGCTTATACAGACGCTATTTTGAATAGTTTTTGTACAAAACACAATGTAGAGTTGAGATATACCTGTGTGTCAAAAAGGTTATTAGAAGCTGTTGTAACATATAATCTACACAAAAGAACACATTTACCTTTCAAAGGCAAAAAGAGCAGAGTCTCTTTGACTTTTCAAAGTAAATACAATGTGTAGTTATGCAGGCGGTATTCGATCTAGAAGACACTGAGAGATGTTGATTTCCTCAGACCTCAATGTACGGATAATGGCTTCACAAATAACAGTTTGATTATGATATTTACGCTGTATAATGACTTCTCATGACAAATAGCGTACGATCACGGAGTCATTCAATCATAACATGTTGGTCAAAGTGACATTACTAAGATTTAGGTCAACGCTCGGAAAATGAGCTCCGGATTCGATTGCAGAGACGACATTGTTCAATGTCACGACAGTGCCATGAAAATTTAGCATCATTTGTTATGTAGTGCCATCAATGTTTATGACAGCCAATCCATCTTCAAGTAAGCTGTATGTCAACCTTTATGTCAGCTTTATGACACATGGATTGCATGAAATGTCATGGAATGTCATCTCTATGTTCCCAGGCGCCAGAGCACAAGTGACGGATACAACACATGAGAGAAAATTACAGTCTTTAACACATGTTTGCAGAGCAAGGTTGATACGCTTCATGTAAATCAGGCACCAGTGTTTCTGTGCCCCTGTGTAAGGTGGCAGGCGGATGGCTCCCGGCAGCGATTTGCATGCAAAGCTGCATATCCTCCTTCCATAGCAGGGGCCCCTCAGGTGTAACTGAGTGGAGGCTCCTGATGGCACTATGCCCTCTCTATGCCCAAATGAGATTGGGCTGGAGTCTCCCTCATCTCTGTGTGCACACCTCCTCTTGCCTTTCCAAAGGAAGCACAGACACAGACACTGGAGTGAGATATAGAGGTCAGCAAGCCAGACTGAGAGAGATGGACACAGAATGAGTGGGAGAGAGATAGAGGGTCTGGTCTTTAGTCAAGAGACTTGGGCTAACATTTACCCAGCTGCTGATTTCATGACACGCGATGAACACTGAAGCCAGATTTTTAGATAATTCCTTCTCTGATGATGACAGTAATGGAGACAGTTTTCTCCTAGGGCTAAAAGTTACTCTAAAGATGCCACAATTTGAAAGTAATTGCTACAACCCATTAGCTCCTTGAAAACAAGGTGTATCCCTAAGTGATACTTGATGAGAATGAAGATGGCCATACTTCTGTGTAGATTGTACCTACAAACAGGCCTCCAGCACTAGTTGTGCTGTACAGTAATAGGCTTCGCTGAGGCCTGTAAAGTGCTGTGACTGCATTTTTAGAGTGGGTAGAATTGCAGTGCTACAGAGTTCGTAAAGGGGAATCTGTGAGGAGATGGGGTAAAAAATCTGTGCAAACTAGAGTCTCTGTCTCAAGTCTTCTTTAAGTCTAATGCAGGTTGTTATCTGTCAGGGAGAGCTGAGAGATGCTCTCTTATCAACACACACACACACACACACACACACACACACACACACACACACACACACACACACACACACACACACACACACACACACACACACACACACACACACACACACACACACACACACTCAAACATACACAATATATATACACACAGACTTAATTAAAGTTCCTTTTTCCATCTGATGAACATGGTTGGGCTGTGTTGTCTGTCTCTGCCTTCTGATAAATTCATTCTGCCTGCCAGATATGAGCCAGCTGAGCTGTGTGAGCCTCTGTCTGCAGCTGCCATCCTTCAGATACACTTGGTGACAGAGGGGTCCAGCACGTCCTCTGTGTGCTACATGAGGACTGACATCTTCCAAAGGCTCCTCCCACCGCCATCCCTCTACTTCCTCCAGAGACCCAAACGCTCTGCCCTATCTCATTATGTGGGCGAGATGTTTGGGGGTCTCTCTGTGCCATCCTTTCGCACTGTCAGCTAGCATAATGCTTCTCAGTGGGCGCCTAGCTAATGTAGCACACAGTTTGTGTGTGTGTGTGTGGCTGTGAGTGCGTATGTGGATGGTCTCGTCATCCACAGAATTCCTCTCCTCTCCTGCTGGATCCTTTTCACATAGCACAAAAACAAGGGTGGGAAGGGGGTGGCTATTATAATCCAGAGGGAGTCTAAACTAATGTGCGATTCAAATGTCACTCAATTTTCAACTAACCGGTGTAAATGCAATACCTAGATTTGTCTATGTCTTTTCAATTTATGTTCATGGCTGATGGTAAGATTTAATTTAGTGGAGAGATTTAAACAACCAGATGACAGTGGGGCATTGGAGTGCACTGGTGAGAGTTGCCATCTAGACTGCAGATTAATAACAGCCTGTGCAAAGATCTGCAGGATGACAAACAGCGAGAACCAGACAGAACAAAACAAAAGTAAAACAATCAACTTCTTGAAAAGGCTTAAATGACATTTAATATATTTACTGGCAAACATAAACATAAATTGACACCGGGAGGCTGAGGGAAGTGAATACAATATCTCTGATTGCTATTACTGGCATAAGCAATGACAGCATGCACTAGATTGGAGTGGTATATTGAATTTCATGTTCTTTGAAATGGAGTCTGAAATGTGAGATTTGTCTTTTGCCTCTGAATAGCTCTCACCATCGGCCCCATACCCCCCACCCCTTATTCTCTCTCATTTGGAGACTGGCACATTCAGTTAACTAATGTGCAGTATATGGCAATGCTACACTATTACCCCTTTCTCTCAACTGCCTGTCGAAAGGATGGAAGATCAGATGTGATTTGGAGATGCTTTCTTCTTGTTTCCGTTTCACATCAGAAACATACCTGCTGGGAAGATTTTCTGTCTATAAATTTCTCCTATCTTTTGCCAAAATGCTTTTCATCTCATTACGGTTGATTGGGATCCTCATTACATTATAGAGTGTGCACAAGCATGTGCACGTATGTGTGTTTTCATGCATGTAAATAAAGACAAGAGATAATGAGCATAGAGAAAGAGAGCAAGAGAGAGAGAAGCAGAGAGAGGGAGCGAGAAAAAGAGAATGAGGGAGGGCTCCTCCCTCCCTCATGTGTTAATGAGTGTGAGATGTGCTGAGGTCGCTGTGTTTGTTCTGTAATAGTGTGTTGCCGCAGAGCACCGCCACCTCAGGTGGGTGATTAGCAGTAATTATATAATTACACAAAATGTGATAATAAACAGCACAGAGGGAATCAGCTCCATCATCTACTTTGCTACACCTCATATACGCATATACTCATTTTCTCATGAACAAACAAGTAAACATAAAAATACAGTTCTGCTTTTTAACAAATACACACACCCTCTATTTATGCAGGGCCCTACACCAACACAGAGACGGACAAACCCGTTCGCACCCAGATAATTCCAACCTGATACAAAAAGTAATGGAACACTCACACTTGTCCTCCACTCGCACCTGTGAGTAAAAACCGATTTGCTCCCTGACACACAGTAACGGCCAATAAAACAAGTGCTGACTCGCTCCCAAAGGCAGCCGAGGGGAGCGGGGGGACAAATGAACACAAACTGGGAGTAAAAAGCTGCTCCCAGGAGGATTTTGCCTTTTCTGTAGTCCTCATGCTCTTTCCTGCTTGAGTGAGAAACACTATCTGAAAGAGCCCACAATTGTCCATCTCATCTCTGGGCCTGCTGCAAAAAGAAACAAGCGCATAAAAAAAAAGAGAAGCAATTGTCTGATGCGTCCCTCAGCGCTAGTGAGAGCAAATGAAGTGGACTTTTCATCCTTTGGTCAACTAAGACTAAAAGGAAACCGTGTATGTGTGTGTGTGTGTGTGTGTGCTTGTGTCTATCTGCCTTTACAGTGTGTCACAGTGACCTCCAGCAGGAATGAGTTTACATATGGGAAATTACCAAAAGAAGGGAAGACAGAGACTCACAAGACATGAATGACAATCCAGACAATTTCGTAGTGAGATGACACTGAGTGTGAATGGCATACAAAAGTCAAAAATTGAGGAAGACTGAAGAGGAAAGTGGAGGAAGGAGAGGGCAATGTCAGGATCCGGAGGTAAAATAGAGGATAGGGAGTGAGAGAACAGCATGGGGTGGAAGCAGAGGATAATTACTGCTAATAAAGCCTAATGGAATTCAGACCTCACGTCAGGTGCAAGATGATCTGATTACTGTTGGGCAGCTGGGGGAAATTGGGAACTGATCCGTTAATCCCGCCATCCCCTTTTGTCTCTCATTCTATGTGAGAATGTGTGTATCTGTATGTGTGTGTGTGTGTGTGTGTGTGTGTGTGTGTGTGTGTGTGTGTGTGTGTGTGTGTTCACAATATTGCAAAGTTAGTTTAACTCAGACTTGTAAAAGTGATGCACACCGCAAGCACAGTAATTTAAATATTTCACATTCAGTTTCAGTATATACAGTATATTTCAATGTAGAACTACAGAACTCTACGGTATAACTGAAAATCATATTCGATTTCATATTATATTTTGTCTTATTATTAGTGTGTGTGTGCTGAACTTACTGTGAGTGTGAAGCACAGGGTGTACTCTTTCACAGTCACTGGCTGTGACCTGTGGTGTCTTTGACTCAACACAGCCCATTATGCTCTCTGCCATGGCTTGTGTATGTACGTGCATGTGCTGTACAGCTGTGTGTGTTTACGTGCATGCTGTTTGAACTTTTCAACTGCCTCTCCCTCCCCAGACCTCCTGCTGATGGCTGCTGACCTTGGCTCAATATCACAGTCTGGTGACACAGAGGTCAATGGAAAATGCTGCCTTTCCACATTACAATGTGGTACAGTGTGTGTATTATATGTCCATTAGTGTCTGAGTGAGAGAGAGAATGAGTTTTTGTTTGAGTCAGTACAGTATGTAGTGTAATTTGTGTTTCATATATATATATAGCACCCTGCAAGGGTAGGACGTGTGTGACAGGACAGGAGCCTGTGCTGGCATCTCTGAAAGTTGATGAGTTGGGTGATATAAGTGTTTGGAGAAAGCACATACACACACGCGCACATCTAGATGAGTATGTGTATACGTGTGCAGATGTGAAGGCAAGCATCTTGTTAGTGTATATGAGTGCATACACTCCAAACAATCTCTTCCTCATCTGCAGGAGACCATCTCCAGTCTGCCTCAACTTCTGTGATGTTTCCTGCTCTCATCTGGCTTTAGCCTGGCTGCTGCAGAGAAACTGTTTCAGCATAGCGAGTTGAGAAAGGAGCAGGCGTCATTAGCCTGGGTGGAGATGCCTTTCTCAGCCTTTCTCTATCTCTCCATAGCACCTGCTCTGTCTCCAGATGAGATCAGGAAGGTGGGGCAGTGGAGGGCAAAGAAAGGGTGAAGCACAGGCAGGCTCGAAGCGGGAAGAGAGGCAGATGAGAGTGCAGAAGAGAGATGGGAAGGAGGAGGGCTGCGTTCCGAAGATATCAGCCCATGCCTTGAACCAGGCTCGAGGCACTCGTTATCGTGGTTTGATTTCTTGCTATGCTGCTCCACATACTCAACTCATTGTAATGGCTGTTGGGTGTGAACATGGATGTGGCAGCTGCAAGTCAAAGGGATTAGCCATTTAAAGGAGGGAAGATGTTTATTTTCAAGTGCTGGGCTTTTAGCATATTTATCAAAATGAACATCCAAGGCAACAGGGAAATAATATCAATCTAATCCCTGAGGAAAAATCCACTTCCTACATAAACTCCCCCCCTCACAGTGTAGTTAAGTTAAACGAAACATCAACATGATGCATGTAAAGTCGTGGCCTTCCCAATGTGAAATGCCCCAATAAATCAGTAGATCAGTAAATCACAACATTTAAAACAGCACCGACAATAACAGCAGACATAACAAGGCCTTTTCCTAACCCAGATATGGTCACCTTTCAGCATTTATAGACCAAGACAAATTTTTACGAGCACCGGAAAGATGAAAGGCCCATATGAATCATTATGTTTAACATAATAGCATAATGACCTTGTGTTGTACCATGCCATACCAAAGAGCACACATGAGAATGGTCTTTTCACTGCTGTTTTCTGCCCCTTCACATGACCTACATTATCAGCAGAGTAATACAATTATTTAGCAGCACCACAGCAATGTTTACTTACATCTATTTTGAATTGTAATGTATTCACTCACATTTCGGAGAAGTGTTGCAATTATTTACGCAGCAGTCTATCTTACCAGTGGCACCTGAAGTCCCTAAACAACTGGTCAGAGTCTGTTTGCCAGTGCCATGTGGGGCCTTTACAGGTTCACATAGTGTGTAAAAAGGCTTTTATTGCAGGCCAATCTGAGGGCTTGTTATGTTTTTACAGAGTATCATCTCTGCTTGTTGTGTGAGGATGGGATAACATATTGGATGTTTATTATACCTGGAGTCAATGCCCAGGCCAGAGCGCTGCTATAAAACTGCCCTCTATAGCTGGCCAGTAGAGGCATTCAACTGGGCTGCCAGCCTGCCCAGGCCAGATGCCACTGGGCTGTATCTCCATTATGTCTTATATGAGTGTACTTGTATTTTAACTGATGTGTGTGTATAATCTGAGACTGAACCTAACTGGCGGAGAGGAGCACGTCCGTCCCCAATCCCCATTACCACCAAGTCATCCTGGAAAGGCCCAGGATTCATGCACACAGAGGGGATGTCTGCTTTGTTTACTGTAATGTGTGACCTCTACCAGTACATACTGGTAGCTCGATTAATGTTTATTGCACACATTATACAAACATCTGTGCATGTGTGCCATACATTAGCAAGCACAATAATGGCTATTTGCCAGATCTGTACTGCAACAGTCCCCATGCTTAACAGAGTAGGCAGTGTAGGGCTGAATTCTGGGATCCTCTCCTGTATTTATTTTGGGCTTCTTCAATTTTTTAAAAGGGGAGCCAAAGCACTGGCCAGAAGCACTTTAGAGACCCCTGCAGAAGCCGCAACATGAGAGATGAGCCTGGCTGAAACACACACAAACACAATCGCGCACACACGTCACGTCAAGAGCTGGGCAGCAGGGTGAAATGCTGGGTGCTTAGGATCTGATGGACGCAGCCAGTCCCTTTCTCATCGATTTCTTCCTCAGACCATTTAGCACCTCAGCTACTCTGGGGGCCATGGCCACAGCTGTGTCTGTGTGGTCCTACAGCGCCAGCTTCACCCTGGCACGCCTGGTCGGAGGATCATGAAAGACAAAATATCAGTCTGTGTTTGGGCAGTTTCTGGGGCACTTTCAGGGAGATTGTGGCAGTGTTATGGAGCCGAGGGGAACCGGCCCCATCTTTATTGCTCTTTAATCAGAGCAGTGCAGGCTGGGTAAAGATCAATGATCTCTGAGTGTTAGCAATGACTGGGGCCTACAGCTCCCAATCAAGGGCCCCTCTCCCACCTAATGTTACATTTAATGAGCCAATTAGTCCACAATGGCGTGGACGGCATCTTAAACTGTTGTTTACTCTGCATTCATTATTAATATCTCATAGTTAGGTATGAATAAAATTAAAAGGAGCAGCGAGACCATTAGCTCCCCATGGTGGATGCTTATTAAGATAGGATGCTTTGTTATCTGAGCAAGGGTTGGGGTGGTAATTGTTCGTGGTGGGCAGGATATGCTGGTTCAGTAGCAAGAGTGGTGTGATTTATACAACCTTGGAGATGTTGTTGCATGTGTGTATGAAAGATGGAGAGGTGCAGTTTGCTCTAATGCCTGTGAGAGCAGAACAACAGACTGCATTCAGTGGCGTCAGATGCTGCTTTAGCTCCCTCATAAACACTCTTTCTGTTCTAGCCCTCTACTGCTTACCCTCTTTTCTCTCTTCTTCCCACCCACTTTAACAGAGACCTCTGGGAGGGGGTATGCAAATTAGTTTTATCTCCCATTTCTGTCATTCTGCCTTTTCCGTTTATTGTTTTGTTTCTTTGTTCTGGTTTGTTTTTCTTGCGAATAGGAGATAAAAAAGACTACTAAGTGGTCAGGGTAGAAACTTGTAGCACTGGGAAAAAACATTGATCATTCAATAAAACTGGAGGTGAGTCAAAATTAAACACCTCCACCTATTGTCATTCACACGCTTGTTCTGGCAAGGCTGGATGTGGATGCATGGGCACTGGGACCAGAGCCTGCTGGGGTTTTTTTTTTGCCTGTTTGGCTGTTCCTCATGACGAAGATAGAGTGAGAGTGTGTATATGCAGGCTGGAGCAGAAAAAAATAAATCAAAAAATCAATAAAACATTAAAATCGCTTCAGTCAACAGAGCAAGACCCAGCTGCATCGAGCAGCTCTTTCGGCCAGAAAGATTCTCTGCTGCTTCTGCTGATGGGACTGACTCCAAATATTCAGCAGGCAAAGCTGGGTCCACACCTCAGAGGAAGGCCCTGTGTATTTCATTTGGTGGAGAATAGAATTAAACATATTGCAACAATTTATGGATGTGATGTAGAGGTTACTGGCCTGAGACATAGTGCTTATGTCTAATCAGTGTAATTCTTTGTAAGAATTCCTGAAATTCAATGATCAGTGAACCAATTTTGAATGCCTCTTACTGTCCCCAAGGCAAGTGGTTGGACAGATACTGGCTGAAAGGAATAATCATTAAGTTATGACAGACATCTGCTAGAGACTGTATTATTGGCAAAATTTGAGTTAAATAATGTAAAGCACTCTGAATTGCCTTGTTGAAATCTGCTATACAAATAAACTTTCCTTGCCTTGCCTAAAGTCTTGATCATCCACCCCTCCACTCATTCTTCTATTCATCTATGGGCTCCTGTTAGAAAGCAACAGGGTAAGCCTCTTCGGTTCCACTGCTCCTCGCCACTGAAGCAGTGCATAATAACTCATAGCCAACATCGTGCTGGAACGCGGCAGCAATTGCTTTCAAGCTCCCACTTAAAATAGTCCTGGTGACAAGCCTGCTGCTTTAAATAAGCGCCTCAGCCTGCCTGGAGAGGCTCCTTAATCCCAGTGGTGAGAGACACTCCAACAGGAAGACACTGGGGTGAAAAAACACTCCTGCACCAGAGAGACTGGAACAATTTACAGCAGGTGACTATGGGAAGCAGGATTCACCGGCAGGCCGAGATAGTGGGAGCGGCAGAGTGTGCATGGGGGCTGGGGAGAAGTGGAAAGGGAATATACAGGTAATGGAAATGAGACAGCTTACCTACAAATACCTCAGTGCCCGCACCCACACCCTCTAAAATACATCCTTTAGGGGCACTCTAGCACAAATTTACATTTTCAGACTGGAATTGCTCGAAATAGAAAAGGCCTGAAAATACCAGCATGGAAAAATAAAAATATACAAGTCCAGGTTTCAGCAACAAGGCCCAAACATCTACAGTCAGTGCTTCCTTACACTGCTCAGTTTGTGCTATCTGGCCTCTGTGTCTGTGCACCACTGTGGAGTGAGCCACACTCTGTCCCAACTAGGTGACGTAATCTTGGGCCATAGAGGGAGACAAGGGGGCAATGACATCACCCAACACCTCTAGCACCTCGCTAACACCCCCCCACCTCCCCACCTCCAACACACAAGCTCTGACAACAGTGTATCCAGTACACACAGGGGACGTTTTTGCTTGTACTCCCTCACTCACAATATTTCTTCCTTCCCCTCTCTCATTGCCTCCTTGTCCCACCCTCTCATTCTTCTCCTCTCGCAGCCTTCATCCCCTTTCTCCCCCACTTTTCTCCCTCTCTCCCCCTGCCACCCTATCACTTCCTCCTTCCCTCCCCTCCTCACGCTCCAACCCCTCACTCCCTCTATACCTGAGGCTCTTGTTCTTTTATAGCAAATTGAACCTTTCACTCTGAAAGAAATAATTACTCTCTGGAGAGAAAGGGGACTGCCGTGGAATGCTGATATGACACACAATGTCACCTTGCCACTCAGGAGCTGCATGCACACCCAGCACAGACAGAGAGAGGGGGGGAGGATGGGAGGGAGGGAGGGAGCAGGTCAGGGAGCGGGAAGGGTGAGGAGGGTTATAGAAAAAAAGTAACAGAAAGTAACAGAAAGAGAACGAGAAAATGCATGGGTGAGAGAAAGGGAGACCGAGAGAAAATTGTGTCTGCACTACGAAAAGAAAAAAAAAACAGAAGACAGGCAACATTGAGAGAGCAAAAGCACAAAGAGGAGAGGGAGAGTATAGCAGGTAATAAGCCATGGGAAATGAGGAAAGAGTGACCAAAAAATATAATAGGAATGAAAATGAGAGGGAGGAGACTGACTGGAGATAAGTGAGGTTACAGGGCGAAAGTGGGAGAGAGAGAGCAAAGTGGTGTTTTTGGGGTCAGAATGAGAGAACGGGAGTGAGAGATAAAGAGAGTGACAGGCGGGGTGTGACAGCAAGAGCCCTCACTGGGGTCACACCAGGGCTGGATCCATCTTCATCCACTGGCATTTGTGAGCTGGGGGAGCGAGAACAGCGAGCGCCATGAGCCGGATCACTGCCATTTCCACTTATTACCCATCATGCCTTTCAGCAGAGTGGCCATGCGGTCATGCTTTGGCCCCTGGGAAGCTAAACGGCCCTCTGTGGGCTGAAGGGCACAGGGGACATAGGGTGGACAGGAGGAAAAGATAGGTGGAACGATAAAGGTTTTGGACCCCATAATACTGTGAGAGGCTCTCGGACTAAGCTCACGGCTGGATCCCGACTTACTATGTGTAAATCCAAGCTGGAGCTACTGCCAGAAGTTTCCACCAGTGTTCATTTCATCAACAAGAACGATCATAAAAATCAGTTATAAATAATATGAAAAAAGGACAAACAGGAAGTCAGTGGTATTAACAGATAATCTAATCCCAACAATCAGGCTGCACTCCTGACTGATGATAATATGTAACCATAGTGACAGCACACCATAGCCTCTGTAGTTGTCTTAGGAACTACTTTTTTTAAATTTATTTTTTTTACAGCTAAAGACATAAATTTGTACATTACACTGTGGTAAAACACGACTGTCTGGTGACATCAGATGTATTTCAGTTGGTTTGGCTTTTCATGTACACCCATAATGATGCTATTTTCAGGGATATCAGGGATTCTGGCTGTTTTTGGAATTTCATCGTAGAAAATCTTAAGACAAAACTGAAACTATTTGGTGGATTTTCTTCAACAGATTATGGGTCTGAATTAGATGGTGACTGTAAAGATTTCAGATGGTAAAGGTATAAACTAATCCTAACCCTAATCCCAACCCTAACTCAGTACATGAAAACAGTTGTATAATATGTTCTGGAAGTATTTCTCTAAAGCCTGACAATATAACCCTGATGATGTCATCAGCTTACCCCATCTTGGGTTTAAGACTTTGAAGATTTCACCCCAACTTTATGGCAAGTGCAATACTAAATTGCAATGTGTACAACTGATTACATTATGACTAAATGTAATAAAATATTGACTAAATAAAACTGACTTAAACTGTCTTAAAGTTTTTACACCAATGTTAAGGGAATAAAATACTAAATTGCTGGAGCACTGCTCTAATTAATTTAAATTAAATTTAAGATGATAAAATATTCAACCACTAAGAGTAGACTAAATTGTCTGTATATGAACTAAAACTGCACTAAAACTTGCAAAATTAAATGAGTGAAATGTCACTAAAGCTAATATGTTCTTTTGTAATGACTAAGACTAAACAAGTAAGGTGCACTTTATCAATTTGGAGTAACATTATATTAGATAGTGAGACTGTATGTGGCTATTGTGGTAGAAATACTGTCAGATTATGTTAACATAGTTTATAGTGAAGGGGAAAATGTGCCCACTAGGTTTGGTACTGTATATGTAAAAATATTGGCTGTTATACAGTAACACCAAGCTGTAAATAAAGCAAAAGTAGTGTATACTGCTATTGTATATATCTGTATAATACCTGCAGTGAGCCAATTTATTGAGTCAGAATACAATTAATCTCTTTATCGTGACATGTAGCCATTAGTAATAAAGTTAAAAATACAGCATATTCTCAAGAAAGAATGAAAGAAACAACAAAACATATATATATATATATATATATACATATATATATATATATATATATATATATATATATATATATATATATATATATATATATATATATATATATATATATATATATATATATATATATATATACATATATACATATATATATATATATATATATATATATATACACATACTGTGTACTCCTACACACACCTCTGATAACAGCCAACCTCCACCACCTCTTCCACCGTGGCTTGTGAAATGAGGGCTATTTTTAATATCTGCTCTGGTGCTTTCTGAATAATGGGCAAATATTACTCAAGGTCACAACTCATTTGTCAGGCTGTGAGTTGAAGGAATGGCCCAGTGCACTAAGTCTAACATTCAGCTTTTATTCCGCTGATAAAACCCACAGTGGCTTTACGAGTACAAGCAGTTAAAAATGGAAGAATAACAGGCATTGGTAAGACTGAGGTATGTGGCAGAGAGTGGTGGACAGCGCAGCATGGAAGAGAATAATTTGCGGGGAAGCAAGGAAGGAAGGAAGAGGAACAGGGCTTAGTCTTGGACCAAATTGGAGAAAATCCATCAGCTTATTGCCTAGTGATGTTATAACAGAATGCCAAAGGTGGCAGGAAGGTGTGGCTCTGAGGATAAATCATGTTGCCTCTACCTCCATGACAGCTTTAGTCACAGTGACGTCCACAAAGGGGCTGTAGTGATCAAACAGGAGCTGTGATGACTTCATCCAAATGTCACGCAGGCAGTGCTACAAACAACCCGTGTCTCACTGGGCAAGCATTATTTGATCCTGGGAGACGTGCTCATGACAGGCCATAACATGACAACTAGTCTCATATCTAAGACAGTGAATGACAAGACACAGTTTGCCAAGTCTATCTATAATACATAGAATAATAAAACAGATACAGAGGACACCCCTACCAGGTCATGCCTCACGGCTATATTATTAATCACAGGGGTTTGCAGTTTACTGTCATACAACTGTAAACTATTACGGTGCTCTGCCACTATGTGCTTGCAGCCCCACAACCCCTGGTCTTAGGTTATTAAATCCTACAGCCCCCAGCATGCATCTACGGCTAAGATGCTTCCATCCCTGGCCAAAGACTTTTATCTTCCTCCCCAGCACAGGCATGGCACCTCCGTGATGCTTTCAATTTTCTGCTCTGTGCTTCTGTGTTTTATGGGCCTGTGCAAAGGTTCCAGACTGACTAGATGGGCTGACCTGGACTCCCTGCCTGTTGGTGTGTGTGCCGCGGTTGGGGTGACATCAAGGCCACTAGCTAACCTGGGACAGGGCCACGCGGCATGATCAGCCAACCACAGAACACACAGACACCCCATCCACGGATACATGGGAAGACATCATGTTCCACACAAGCTGGCAACACATGCAATGCTGTCACATACAGAGAATAATCACAAACACAAACCGCCAGGCTGGGGTGATAGTTACTTTAGTCCAGAATATTGTGTCTCTTCATATGTCCCAGCCTTTGCTCTGAACAAAAAGCAGATTTTCAGTGGCACAGTCAAAGAGTCTGTGCTAGTCTTTGTTTTTGTTCCAGTTTCTGTGAAAATGGGTTATGTAAGGCTAAAAGGGAAATTAAATTCCACTCTAAACCAGCCTCAAACAACAAAATTACCTGTACACACAGATGGATGGAACTAGTTAACCACAGCTACTGTACAGTCAGAGCATCAGAGCACATGAAAGAGCCTGGTCTGCTTTTATATTTAACAGCTAATGATGTACACCAGGTAAGACTCACATCTTTCTTTCTGAGTGTCCTGTCTGCTTCCATTCATTAAGGCCCATCTTAGCATTAGCTCTAAATGGCTATTTATTGCATCAGTGACTTATCAGTGGTATATTAGGTAGCGGTCAGTGCATTGTAGGTGGTCACTGCAGTGACCTCATTCAATAACAACCCCGTCTGACATCTAAATATATAATGTATGTCATAGTAAAATTATAGACAGCAGCTGCAGCCTGTATAACCCAGATTTATTATCTCCTCTGAGAATATGCAGTCTCTTTGTACAAAAACTATGTTAGTAAACGTTTTAGCTTGGATGGAAGATACGAAATAGGGATTGGATGACAAAATAAATAACAGTTGTACCCTCCTGAGCACCCACCTTCCGATGAGCACACATTTCCCACGACCTCCCATCTTCCTTGGCTGCAGTCTTAGTTGTTTTTGCTGCCTCTTGGCACTCCACGGATCCAAATGAAATCATTACTTGGATTGAAACGCTCCAAAGTTGGCTTTTTTCAGGTGTAAATACAAGGTTGATGGGAAGATAACTCAATAAGGAGGATTTAAAGACACAGTTAGCTGACGGCCTGATGGCACAGTCCCATGCTGAAGGAGCAACTGTCCTCCAGCACATCTAGGTATCTCCCTCCCTGATGTTGGATTCAGTTCAGCTCCTCTTCATGCATTTGTACCTGGTTGGAGCTGGCTGAGGAGGCAGAGTTCAGGACCCTGTCAAATCCTCTCTCAAACCCTGGGCTTCTCACACTATTAAATCTAAATCCCATGCGGGGAATAAGGCAAGGATAGAGGAACCTAGCTCCACTGAAAAGACTTGAATAGTGAGCAGAGGTTTTTCCTGTGCAGGGGAATATGGTGTGATGCATTACATCTTTCTACCCAGCACCCATAGCCCACCGCTTAGCTGATCTTTGAAAGATATTGCTTATAAAAGAGATGACTCCAGGCGACGGCCAAGTTCTGTAGTTTTATTACACCTTGGGGCTACAGCGGCCTGTCTTTGGAGAGATAAGGTTGTACCCTTTTCATTTTGTATCCTCCGGCCGATATTTTAAGCTGGCTTGTTAAGGGCAGGCGAGCTGAGCGCTGGAACAGAGTTTGATGCATGGCTTTACAACAGGAGCCGGGCCCATAACGCTCAAAGGCCGATCATTACTGACCTTAATAGCCCAGTCTGCATCTGGGCTTGATTGATCGTGCCTAGCAGGTTGTGAAATGCGCCATCTGGAAGGAAGGAAGGTGAGATGGGCAAGCGGAGACGAGGGAGAAGGCAGGCAACACCAGCCGAGCACGGAAGAAGGGAGGAGAAGAAGAGAGCAGGCAGAAAGAGGGGAGAAAAAACACAAACCTAGACGATCTTGTACTGAAATTGATGGCCATAGTGGGATGTTGTAGAAACTTAACTGCACTAAGAGGCCCACCAAGCACCATAAACACTGTCCCTGACATAAACAACAACACTTAGCCAGACTAGGTGTATACAATATTCATCTGAGGAGCTGCTGCTTGGTAACTCTTGTTTACTTGCTCTGTGCACTTGGAAAAATCAACACTGCTTAGGTGAGACGCTAGGGTGGTAGAGTAAGAGTGATATTAGTTATGCGAATAAGTGTGACTTTGAATGTGTGTGTGTGTGTGTGTGTGTGTGTGTGTGTGTGTGTGTGTGTCCATGAAGGATGTGTAAGGAACAGAAGGTGTTTAGGTCCACAGTGGCCTACTACTGTACAGTGCTTTATATCATGAAGCCTGCATAATGTATGATCCTCAACCGCTACACTGGTGCCACGAATTATCATAAGGAACTCAATATTTTGCTGCACAACTGAAGCCAAAACATTGGTAGGTCACCACTTTGCATGAATCCACCCTATATAATAAGTGAAATGCTTTTAAATAACACAAGTTTAACAGTAATTTAAAATCACTCAGAAATACTTGCTCTTCCAAATCTACGGAGACCTGTCACCTACGAAGACACACACATGATGTCTGTGCTCTATACAAAGTTCATGCATAGTAACAGTATCACTCAGACCATTCATGTGCAATGAAATTTCACTGCCATAAATATTTAAGTTGGCAGAACACCGTTGAGCAGCCCTTTCGTGTCAGCTGAAGCTCCCAAGAGCCCATCAAGCTTGTGTTCTCCATTACCATCCTCTCCTCTCAGTCAGTCAGTAATGGTAGCTACAGTAGGGTGAACTAATGTGTATCTGGTACAGAAAAAGAACTCTGACAGACTCCTTTTTGCACTTCATTAGACCAATTATTTGGCTTGCTGAATCATTTGACCCAGCCAAATCAAAAGAGTTATGATGAATGCAGAGAGCGTTATACTGTACTGTGACTTTTGACATCAATATGTTCATATTTCTGCGTTTGGCAGAGATGCCAGCACATAGGACCGTATGTTACACACCATACTTTAACTTGGGTGTATAAAACTGTTTAACAGCAAATTTATGTGTGCTGTAATCAGCACCACAAAATATCTTTGGGGGCAACTTTATGTGAGGGAAGATGAAACATCTGGTATCAGGTAAGTTAGGAAAAAGAACAAGGGAGAGAGGAGAGGGTGAGATACATGTGTGCTCTATGCTTACAATATCTGTACAGCACTGAATTGTGCGTGTTGCTTTCGTGCCTGTGTTTAATTGTGTAAGTGTGTGTGAGAAAGAGATCAAGACATGTACTTGTAGGCTTGTGCGTGTGTGCGTGGTTTTGAGAAAGTGTTTGTTAGAGTGCACTTGTGAGTGTGTCTGTATGTGTGTGAATGCCTAAGTGTGCGTGTGCCTGTGTGTGTGTGTGTGTGCGCGTGTGTGAGAAAGGGGGAAGGGGATGACAGAGGGCCAGGTGGAACGGAGACTTCTGTCGCTGACTCAACACCTTTCTCATTTTATTACCAAATCATCCATGACAAACAGCTCTGGCGTTTGGCAAAGGTGAGGCAGGCAGGATAAGAGCTGGGATGAGAGCAGAGGAGGTCACCTCAATGCTGCAAACATTGCATTGATAATGTAACATGTCTGTGTCACTTCAAGTGTCACCTTTACATGATGCAGTCATCCATGTGTCATCTCTATTACAGATATGCTGTGGTGACAGTGATGGCCCTCGCTTCCTATAGACGTGCACTCTCACAACACAAAAGGCTGGCGACGGAGAAATCTTATCTCCTGAGTGACTACCAAAAGAAAATGCTTGTTGACAACACAATCAATAGAGCCTGCAAAATATGAAGCAATCATTTTTCGTGAACATTCAAAAGCAAGTCAACCATAATAATGACAAAATATTTTGAACTATGCTAAAATACAAGTGGTCGAGATCCATTTTATTGAACAATGATAACATCAGTTACTGTTTATAAAACACTGTCGCCAGCAACAATAAAAACTAAATAGTGGAACTCATATTGAGCCTTTTTTATACCTCTTCATCTAGTCCAGTTATACCTGCTTGTGAATTCTTGTTCTTGAAACAACAGCAAGATTGTTTCTGACCCTTATTTGGGTGTTAGATTGGGCAGATGTTTGGACAGCTCAGTGCTTTGGGGTGCAGTTAGAAGGCAGGCCTGCCATTCTTTGATGTCAATGAGAAAAGCCAAAGCCTTCTGCGGCTACGTGAGAGGGAGCAGATTAGCCTGATTGACGGCTATAAGATGCTAAGGATGGAGCTTGAAGCGCAGCAAGCCAGGGCGTTGGAGTGGAATGGAGTTCATTCATGAGTTACGAGTCTGTTTCAGCGATGTAGTAAAAGACGAATAAATCCTCCCAACAGCCTGTGAAAGAAATACAACCTCAGGCTTGTGATGGAGACTCATACAAGACAACAGGCAGAAGACTGAGACACTGGCGGCTGACACAAATACAGTATGCCAGAAAATCTAACCACAAATCAACACCAGATATAGTAAACAGCAAAAAATACACATCAAACTGCCATGCTACTTCAAACAACTTTTTTTCCCACAGAGTTTAATATTTTACCCACAGTCAAGACAGCACTGAACACAGGCAAAGAGTAGCCCTGAAGACTGTCACACTCTCCTTTGTCAAGTTTATTTTTCAAGGAGATATTTCCTACTTAAGAGGCCGAGGGAGCTCGTGTGAAGTCCTGGACAGACAAGGAGCACGCTGATATAAATACCAACACAGTTAAGAGCTCTTCTCTGTCTCACAAGGACCCAGACCTGCAAGGACAAATGACCGTCCCTGACGCTGTCCCTGAGTCCCTGCACTAAAAGAGACCAGGTTAAGGTTAAGAGGACCTTACCATCCACCACCAAGCTGCATTTACAAAGTCAAACTTCTCCTCTCATGAGAAGCATCAGATAACCTACTTTACACGCAGTATTATCATGCAGTATAGGAACATTAAAGATTTTGACTGAGGCAGAAAATATGATGAGAAATTAAACTGCTCAGAAAGATTTTAAGGAGAAGTCTGGATAGTTTTTAGGTGTCAGTGAAGGATGTCCCCTGACTTCCTGTTTATTATCAGGTTGACTGGTGTAGAAGCTCCCAGTGGAGACCAAGTGTTAGGGATTAACATGTCATCACAGAGGGGGAAACACAGACATTTTGACAGTTACACTCATGAGTCGAGGCTTCATCTAACACCTGCCTCACACCTCCTGTCCAGAAGCGCACCTGTTCTGACACAGTGTGAGGCTCAGAGCCTTTCCTGGAGCAGTGTTTACACCTGTCCCATCCTCACAGCAACACACCACGATGGGAAAGAATGAGAGGGGCCGAGGATAAGGGAAATCAGGGAAAGAGGAAGATGCAAAAACAAGAAATTGATGGAAATTTCCTGTGGAGAAGCTGGGGTGGAGTAATGGCAACGCCTGAGCACGCTCAGCAGCGCTGTGGTGTCGAGGTAACATTGATGCATGGTGTGACCTTACTTGTAATGCCAGCCTTAATCTACGCAAGTGGAATAAATGAAGTGGGGCCGCTGCGGACGTGTCACCCAGACTTATAAAGACAAATCCACCGCCGCTCTGAGCTGTGTACATGTATTCATAAAAGTCAGAGAGACGTCTCGACAGAGTGGAGTGCCCAGCATTGCCGGCTGGCTGGCGACGAACACATCCTAGCTCATGGTTGTCATGGCTGCGTGGAGCTGTCCATCATTAGGTGAAACACATGGAGAAGGTAGCAGAGATGTGAAGGTGAAAAGTAGACGGCAAGGAAAAAGTCAGATGAAGAGGATTGAGGTAAAAAGCTAAAGATGACATAGAAACTAAATAGTTTTTAGTTTAGTCTGTTTCAACGCTTAGGTATTTCTATTATGTCCCAAGAAACAAAAAAAACCAAAACATAGTCACATTCTGACTGACAGTTGGAAGAGGAGATGGCCACAGGCCCTGAGTCTAATGACTGATGTGATTTAACTTTTTCATCAGTGGGTCAAGAATGCACACAATATATAGATCTTAGTTTATGGCCCTTACTTATATATGATCAATACAGAGATAAGCAGTGGGGTATCCTTTCCCTAAGCTTGTGTGAGTATTTGAAAATGACTGTGTTTTTTTTTGTTTTTTTGATTGCTTGTTTTGTTCTGCGTCTTGTTTTTGAATGTGTGTATGGTCTTGTATTATATGTTATCTTTTTGTGACAGCAGAAAGCTGTGGTCATATGTTGCCCTCTTGATGAGTATTTGTTTTGCTGTCTCAAAATGAAAATCTAAAAGAAAGTTAAAAAAAAAAAAAAGATTTGTGAAGACAGTACTTGAACTTCACACTCATTTGAGACAAACTGCTTTATTTTGAATCCCAGTGTGCTGACCCTAACACAACTTGTCATAACCACTCATTACAGTTTAACGACAAATGTCCTGACAAACAATGTTTTCTTCAGGATAGCCGACTGGCTGTCAAGTTAGCCGCAGTCAATTCATACTTGGCTGACTTTATTGGCATGTAGTTCAAGTAAAGAGCTATCATTGATCACTGTGTGTTTAGTCAGTTTGTTTCTGAGCAGTGGGAGCGGGATGGATTGACAACAGGCCTACCTACCCTTGATAGATGCTGGGATGACAGTGGACATATGGATGGGGAGCACTGACACATACGAGGGGCATTGGGATAGGGGTGTGTCTGACATGCCAACAATCCCGCGTCCACTATGAGACCTGCTCCCCGACTCCCATTCTCCCCCTGCCCCCTGTCCACTCCTTGCTCTGACATGGTTGTGATTAATGCCCCTGGCCAAGATGATGATAATAATGATCATAATTAATCAAGGGTTCCCTGGAAAAGATACCCGGACTTCTTTTTCCCCTGTTCTCCCCCTTCCTCTCTTTCTCTTCCTCCCTCTCCTCCTCCCTTCTTGCTCATCTCACTGACAGGTCTGAACCTCGGCCCGGCAGAAAGAGCCATGCATTATCCTGCCATCACCACTTCTATTTATATCACACCGTCCATCACTATCACTTACTCTCCTCCACCCGCCTTTCCTCTGCCCGCCTCTCCAAAGTGGAGTTTTCTTAAAGCTGCCCCATATTTCCTGGTGGAATAATGCTGCCTATGCAAATGGCTGGGAGTCAAAGAAGCAGACTAGGTGACAGTGAGAAACTAACATCATCATTTTTTAGACATCCACTGAAACCACGTCCAAAACAAAAGTCACCACCTTTTGCTGCCTGAGGCCTGATAGGAGTCTCTCTCTCCCCTCTGTGGTGTATTCCTGAAGGTGCGTGTGTGTGTGTGTCTGTCTGTGTGTCTGTCTGTCTGTGTGAGAGAGAGAGAGAGAGAGAGAGAGAGAAAGAGAGAGAGAGAGAGAGAGAGAGAGAGAGAGAGAGAGAGAGAGAGAGAGAGAGAGAGAGAGAGAGAGAGAGAGAGAGAGAGAGAGAGAGAGAGAGAGAGAGAGAGAAAGCATTTCTGTGAGGGAAGTACGTGTCTCTCACAGAGATCTAGAATATATGCAGCGGTAGAATGATATTTTAAATTCCTTGGCGGCTGCCAGGTTACAGTAGCCTGGGGCAATGGAAAAGTTTTTTGTCTCACCTTCTCTTTATTTCCCCTGGTGAGGAGGATACAAAGCTCTTTTGCTCGGCTGAGTTGTACGTGCCAGGCATGTGTTGAAAACACCTCCCTCCTTCTCATACTACTCAAATGCACATTGAATACAGGCTGTCTTTTTTCATCTTAATGTGTCTTAATACACTGTGTCCAAAGTACTAAAGACTAGGGCTGTAAGTAATGATTATTTTCATTAGTGATTAATCTGTCAATTATTTTCTTGATTGATCAATTACTTGTTTAGTCAATTAAATGTCAGAAAATGGTGAAAAATGTCAATCACTGTTTCCCAAAACTCAAGATGACATCATCACGTCTTCTTTTGTCCCAACTAATTGTCCATAACCCAAATATATTTAGTTTACTGTCATAAAGGACTAAATAAACCAGAAAATATTGATATTTGAGAAGCTGGTATCAGGATTATCAAAGTAGTTGATGACTAATTTAATAGTTGGCAACTAATCAATTATTAGACTAGTCGTTAAACACTGGTGCTGACAGTGTTTTCAAATCACAATGCATTAATCCCAGACTCAAAAATATGAGGAAGTGTCACCAATTGCAGCTCTATTTAAAAACTATAAACACCTTCATGGTGTGATACTAAGTATTGCAATAAAGTGCTTTCTGTTGTTTTAACAAGAGGCAACATCTCTCCTGCTTTTCTTCTCTAAATGTTTTTCGATCTCTGGATTTTTGTCACTTTGCATTGTGACACATTGCTTATCTCACTCTGTATTTAGGGCTTTGCTGGATCTCAGTAAAATCACGGCACTTACCAAATCCCCCTGTACCTCTGTGCCAAGCCCAGCCGCCCACGACAGATCCTGCTATAGAAACAACTGCACGACATCATCAGAGCTCGACCCACACACAGCAGGAACAAAGAAAGACCTACATTTACCCCTATACCAACCAGGTGGCCTACATTTCCAAATTGCATAAGATACAGGATCTTTTCTGCCTCTAAATTTATGCAGTGTTTCTTATGCGATACAAAATGTCTCACCAGATACTTCCACATCCAAATTAAGTTCTTAAAACATTGCCTCTAATTATCATTACCGTCATCACTGACGCTCAACCCGACCACTAAACCCATATGTACTAAAAATGTACAATAGATCTGACTCCATCTGGGGCAGAAGAGCACTCTGCTGATTTACAATGCTGTTCTTGTCTGTATAAGTGCCATAATGCTTTATGATCTGATTCCCTTCTATGTTGACACCATGAAACTAAACTGTTACCGTTCTCAGCAATGGTAAAACATAAACCACATTTGCTCCATAGTATAGCTTATGATCAGTGTCCAAACAGTAGACACAATCAGAAACAAACCTGTTTAAAAAGGGATTAGTAATGATTGTGAGAAAGCAGCAAAGCAAAGAAATCACATTGACTAAAGCTACAATACACATCCATGATAATAAAAAATATGACATTGACAGACAAAAAAGGTAAAATCTCATTCATCCTCAAGGTCATACAAACACAGTAGTCAAATTAACTGACAGTCATTGACTTGCTTGAAGGGTCACCCTTCTTACAAAGGCCATGGCCAGCCTACCCAGTAAAATCCTTGAGCAAACTGCAAAGAAGCAAATGATGGACTGACTGATGTACAGACAGTACAAAAGAAGGGAGAAAGGATGATGAGAGGGAGAAAAAGGGAGGGGAATAGGGGGAAAGTCCCTAGAGTCAGGAGAACAGGTAAGGCAGACATTGCTGGCAGCAGAGCAGTCATCTTCAGTCATTGGGGCCAAAGTGAAGTGCCTAGAGGCACTGACTACGCAACTGTTCCAAGTCCGTGTCTAAGAAAGTCTAAAATGAAGGCTTCTTATCACAGAAAAAAATACAGTACGTCTCCAATGAACACAAAGATGCTGTTGATAACCTTGCACTTGTGTTGAGCATCATCTCTCCCCAGGAAGCTGAAGGCAGAGAGGAAATATTGACAGAAATGTTTTCAGATTATATTCTCATGACTAAATCAATACACAGATGGGCCATCTCTTCAGAAAGGAGTTAAAATGGAGTCATCGTGAAGGTCAAGCAGTTAGCCCATTAAAGAGGTAGCTAGGCACGGGATTTGACAGCACATCTCTACCTCCTCCTGCATGGAACGGAGGTAGCAACCTTGAGGAGTTGATTAGCGGTAGAGACGGCTCCCACGACACAGGAGACCCCCGCCTCATAAAATCCTGGGCGCGGCAGCAGAACAGGGGAGCCTGGGAGAGGGGAACTGGAGGGAATTCAAGGCAGAGGAACTGCCTCCCTGCCTCATCTTTTACAGGACAAATTAAAACCACAGCGGAACAAGTCATAAAACAGGAAATAATGAATTCAATTATACTTTTTAGTGTTTAGGGACTGCTGGTGAGATGTGCTGAGTGGGCATCGCAAAGCGCGCGCACAGCAGCGGGCACAGGCTGATGACTATGTTGGTGGCGCTTAGCTCTGCTGAGGGCTGCGTGTATGCTGACTGCATGTCTGCATGCCCCTAGGAGCTGTTTAGACCTCGACAGGGCCTTCATTAGCAAATGAATGACTCTTAATTGGCCTGGCAAATACACAGGATGCTTGTTGAATATAGGGAGGGTTTTTTCAGCCAGTGCACTTCTACACAGATGCACAAATACACAAAGTCTATACACAGCAAGATACAACTAAAGTAGCACAGAGGCATGCTTTAGCACAGGCAATACTGACAATAACTGTCATGTCATCAAAATGACAGACAATTCAAGGATTTGCTGTGCCAGGTTCAAAAGCAGGGCTTCGGCTGTCAACAAAAGATTCTGACAAAGGATTATGGGACATATTCTCTTTCTTCAGCCTATCTATACTTTTCTCCCTCTACCTCCTACCACCTATTTTTCACTCTCTTTCAATCCGCTCTAGCTTGTCCCCTGGCATTACTAACACCTCAGCGGGAGGGAGAATCGCAGACAAGAGTCCTGGTGTCCTAGATTCAGCAATACTGGCAGGAGTGCGGCACATACTGGCCTGTCCTACTAGCTGCCACGGAGGACTCAAAAAAATCAGACGCACACAGCAGCCCAGTTCAAACATAGTACAGAGGACCCCACAGAAACCCCAGTCTCTCTCTCTCTCACACTCTCTCACACACACACACACACACACACACACACACACACACACACACACACACACACACACACACACACACACAAACACACACACACACACACACACACACACACACACACACACACACGAGTAATGACAACGGGAATGAAATGTGTAATGGTTAGAATTATTACATGTTTGTTTTATGTCATCAGCACACTCTTTTTATCTGTGTGTAACAATGTGTTTGAGTGAGTTAGAAGATAGTACAAAGATATACAAAGAAAACACGGTGTAGAAGGATAAACATATTGATTTATGACTTATATTTGTGGATCTATGAGTAAATAAGAGCCACAACAAGGAGGGGAAGAGAGAGATAGGGAGAAAGAAAGAAGCTAAGGAGAATTAAAGAAAATGAAAAGAAAGACAGTGCAAGAAGGAAAGGAAAAGACAAAGAACAAGCACAAATGTGTATATAGGGAAAGTCAGTGTCCCCTCTATGCCCCAGCCCCTGGTGCCACTCACCCACTGCCAGCCTGCCAATTAAAGCCCTGATTAAAACCGACAAAGTGTCTCCAAATGAAGAAAGAGCTGTTGGAGGTCTTAACTGCTGAAGCCTGTCAATTACACTGCCAGAGGAAAGTGATGAGGGAAGAGCAAGAGGGTATAGCAATGACACACAAAGCAGGGGGCATAGATGAATATAAGATCTCTCACTCAATGCTCCCCATGCTCCCCCAGAAAAATTGATAATATGTGAGAAGGAATTTTAGTTGGAGAACACAGAGGTTGACTTTTAGGTTGTTGTTTTTTTAATTTATCTCAGCCTTCAATTATTTTCTCTTCTTCTGTTTATGTGTTTGATTTGAAAATAAAAAAGGAAAAAAGGAAATTAGCATATAAATGCTAATATTTGTGAGGAAAATATTTTTTGTGCTAGAGATATCACGAACCACTACCACAGTGTCCTTTTTGCTACCTCTTGTTGCATGTTGTTCTGTAAGTCATAGAAGCCCCACAGTGATGGGCTCAACAGAAAAGCCCTCAATCCCAGATAAACCACCCACAGTGTACATCAGCTGCTAAAATATGATGGTATTTGTGAGGTCATAAATCTTGTTTTAGCGGGATGGGAAGAGAGAAGAAGCCCTAGACTCCCCTGCATCGTTACAGCTGCATCCCTGCGGTCCATTCCACCCCCATTTAAGCTAAATGTCAACTTTTCAGCTTTTTTCTCTCCTTTTTCTTCCTGCAGTTGCCATTTGTTTTAACACAGGGGGAGGAAAGTAAGAAAATAAGTCAACAGGAAGAAAACTATAAGAGTTTTTTGTCAGCGGCTTTCAGGGCTGAGTGGATGGCCAAATGTTCTATAGTTCACGAAGAAGAAAGAATCCAATGGAGAGTAAACTTGGAGATAAAATAGATTCCCGGTCTGTCTGAATCTCTAACCCAGGAGCCAATGATATAAGTAATGAGGGTCGGTATTTGTTATAACATTGCCCTGTACCTCACTGAAAGAACAATTTCACGTCCAACTAGAACTCTAATACGCTAATACTTCATAAATGTTATTATTATTTAGACATTAATCATCATTAAGAATCCTAATGATATTCTTTCAGTTTAATTAAATTGGAATGGGTTTTTTTGTACTCAGTGATGCCAAGTGAACGTACTGCAAGACGCTGTGGAAAAGCGCTCAATCATTTACAGCCAGATGGCTGTGGATTAAAAAGTAACTGGTGTGCAAATTCACGAAGGTTGGATGGAAACAGAGATGCACCTTGACTATAATATTGTTACTGTATGACTTACCAAATATGATGTAATATATTATAGAGAAGATAAATATATGTGTCCTTTTGAGAAATATGAATGCTATGTATGTAAGTATGTGTGAAGTGAAACTATACAAATTGTACAACTGCCCAACATCCACCATTAAAAAGGAAAGAGCTAAGCATCTGTTTAATTTATTCATGCTTGCTGCTGTTTTTGTTATAGTCACCTTTTAAAGAGTGGTCTGTTGTTCTGCCGTGGGAGGGAAAGATTGCGATGGTGTCGGGTGAAAAACAACGAACAGATGAGAAAGCGCCTCCATGCCTCATAAAACAGAGATCGCCATAGAACAACCATTTCCTCTCCGCACATGGTGAAAAACACAGCTAGAGGACAGACAACAGGCTGAGGCGGAGGAGCCAACGCACTGGCCATCTGATAACATTAAACCCACTGAATCCCACCTCTCACAGCCTCTCTTTTTTCTTGCTCTATCCTACTTTCTCTCTTGATTTTTGTTTTTCTCTCTCCGGTTGGCAGACGAGGACAGAAGAGAGAAAGGTTGGAAGATTAAGAATAAAACATTAAGAAAATTGCTGAGAAAAATACACACAGAAACTAGGAAGAAGAACGACAAAAAGAAAGAAAGAAGAGAAACAAGCGAGGTGGTAAGAGCTAGAGAAAGGGCCCTATTTTTCAGACCAAGCTGAGGCCCTAAGGGGCATGCATTAAACACTGTGTGAGGCAGACCTCACCCTTTACTACTCTATTGGCTTATTCGGAGGGGAGGCAGCCACTGTTAATATTTCATGGGCCAACCAACAGTATAAGCAGGTGTAAGCTCACCAGAGATCTCTATGCCCTCTCGCTTTCCCCCTTGGGTCAAGCTTCAAATGTGTGCTGTCACATTCATATTTTGTGTTCGGCTCATGTGCTGCGCATGTATCAGCATGTCTACATGTGACACTGTCTCTTTCTCCTTTTTTCCTGACAATGTAGAGTAAATGCATTGAAGAGCGAGGCTGAGTGGTCAACACGCTCATTCAGTGGATTAGTGATGGTGGCCTCTATCCTTGAACTGAAGAGGTGTAGTGCTGCAAAGAGGGCTTATTTTTTCCAGCAATGTGATCTACCTGTCCACCACTAAAGCACGTAACATTATAGAGCTGCCTTAACATGCATACTCACATTATCTTCAATAGAAAGCACTTTCTCATTATCAAGTTAGATGAAAAATAGGCAAAGTATAAACTGGTGATAATTACACCATAAAAACTAATATCACAGGCCTTAAAAGTCCTTTGTCCACTGCACCAAACAAGACAACAGACTTTTTTAAAAAGCCAATCATGAGCTTTTAATAGGCAATTGTAAGATGCTGTGTCAGACATCTATGTGTGCCATTCTTCACTGGCACCTCTCAAGTATCTGCATGAGTTGAACAAAAAAAAGAAGAAAAGACAAGAAAAAAAGAAAAGAAAAGAAAAGAAAAGAAAAAGAAAAGAAAAGAAAAGAAAAGAAAAGAAAAGAAAGAAAAAGCGGGGCACAGCCTCAAAAGACACACAATGAATCCAGTGCTCTGGTCTTGGCTGTAAGAGGCACTTTGCTGACTGCGTCCCCTGTGTGCCAGAGCAGGAGGACAGTCCTTTGTGTTGCAGAAGTCTTGGGCCACTGAATTCCCTGTTTCAGCGATTCTTTACTGGGGACAGATCCCGAGAGGTGCTGCGTCTCCATGGGCTCCCCCACTGTGACTGACATCCACCTTCTGTTCTCATGTAGAGGGGTAAAAACGGGCCACTATCTGACCCATTTCAATGGCTCACTCCACTGCTTGAACTGTCACTCCACAACTGTCCTTAAAGCCTGATGTGATGATTAGGAGAGGTCACCTATAATCACTCGGAAAATGAGCAGTATGAACACATGACAGTCTAAGAAAGAGTCGCAGAAAATAAGTGGTCCATGAGCCAAATGACATCACTAGACTTTTAAAAAATGCATCATTTCCATTAGGTTAAAGGACCAGTGACAGGACAGATTTAGTGGCATCTAGCAATGAGGTTGCAGATTACAGCCATGTGAATACACTTTGCCTCACTCTTTCCCTTTAAAGTGTGTAGTAGAACCTACAGTGGCCACACAACTCACAAGGCACAAAATGTAAAAGGCCCTCTCTAGAGCCAGCGTTTAGTTTGTCTGTTCTGGGCTACTGTAGAAATGTTGTGGTGCAACAGAGCAGGCTCCATGGAAGGGGACCCGCTTCCTATGTAGATATAAAGGGCTCAATTTTAAGGTAATGGAAACACAGTGATTCTTATTTTCACTTGATTAAATGCAAAATAAAACATACTTTTATTTATTTATTTAAATAATATATTCCATTTCTGCCTAGTGCGTTCCCCTAGATGCCACTACATCTTACACACCGGTCCTTTAATGTAATGGCATTGTTTTGGTTTTTCAACATCCCTTGTGTAAAAGGGCCACATTCCTGATCACTTCAGTCACTACTCGGCTTTAAAGTCATTCATCATACTGTTCTTCGACTGGGAGCACACAAAAATTTGCAGAACAAGAATGGAATCAAGTGCAGCGACTGGTTTACACGCTGGCCTCAGGCAGCACATGGTGATGGAGAAAGTTACTGTACAGATATATCCCTCTGAAACCATTTCAGCCCGTCTGGATGGAATTGTTTTCATAAGCCTATCAAATTCATCAAGGGACTTTTTATGGGGTCATAAAACAAGGTGTGATAAATACAGTGCCTCGGGTCAAAGAGCTGTAAAGTTCTGATAGTCATGGTGAGGCCAAGATCTGAGCTAGACCAGCTTAAGGCAGGGCAATTATTCCTCTTGAGAGTGATGTCAAGCCCTGTGTGGCAAGGGTTAGCGCATAACACTTGAAATACAGGTGGTGATTAAGGGCATCACCTCATATGGTAATCTCCCACACAGTCACGGAAGAACAACACCAACAAACAGTTTAGAGTGACAGGAACAATGGGAGGGAGAAACTGACTGAGCTGCCATCTTAATGAATAAATCACTTCTATGACATTCTCGCAGCTGTCCATGGTGTAAAAAAAAATACTGGTTTTGATAAAAAACAAGTAAAAGCACGGCTCACACACTGTGGTTCAGACCAGGGTTCGAAACTCGCTTTTGATTTTGAAGTGAAGTGGTCAGATTTTGACTAAATCGTCACTCACAATGCCCCTCTTAGGTGTCCGTCTGATGGATGAGCCAGGCGGGATAAGGCTAAGATGACGGTGCAGCTGCAGGGGTCAGATGCAGAGGTAGACAGAGAGGGAAAGCGAGAGCGAGAGAGAGAGACACTGAGCAGCAAATGAATGCAGAAGCCGTAGAACACCTTGACAGGCAGATATCTTGCTATGCACGAGATCCACCTCGGGGGACGTCTGGCTAATTTCCTGTGAAAACAGCAGACTACCGAGGCAGCAGGCAGCGGGTGGAGGTATAACAGAGAACAGGGAGGAGGTAAACTATTTTCAGTTCCTAGAAAAGTCTCATCAGAGTTTTTTCTGCGAGCAGTACTGACATGGGACAGGTGGACAGGGAGAGAGGTGGGGAGAGAGGGATACGAAGGGCAGTGGTGGGGTTGTGTCTGGGCTGAAACAGCTGTGATGGAGACCCCTCCCTGTCTGTGATGGTGCATGATTATTCAGCATGGCTCCTCATCTGCATCTCGTTTGGGATGCCGTGGCCCCATCATACTGCCTGTCTTTCTGCAGCCCCAGATCCTAGCGACAAACACTGTCAAACACACTTAACATAAATACATTAACACTTCCATCCACTTTTTGTCTCTCTCTCTGACTCACACAAACACGCACACACGCACACACACACACACACACACACACACACACACACACACACACACGCACGCACACACACACGCATACCCTCCAGTTTCCACACCAAATGGCACCAGGGAGAGATAGCAAATGACAAATTCAGTTCCATATTCTCTGTAAGGGAAATATGGCTCCCCATTCTCATGACATATTTGATATACAGCCATTACAAATTAGCCATGAGGCTGCAAGTGTGGAATGAATTGATATTCCAATCATCTGCATGATATAACAGCACACAGAACAACGGCAAAGTCATCTGCGTCGCTTTGATTACTGAAGTACACAAGCAGGAGAATACAATTGTCTGTCTACACTAGAAGCATACTTGTTTCCTAGCAAAGGCCTGCGTCTAATAGAGGCAGCCTCCAATAAATTTGTACAAATATTCCAACAGAAACGGGAAGGCTGCTTCATCAGTGGGATGTGTTGATAAATAATGGTGATCTCTATTAGCAGACGCCGCTGTCAAGGATGTGCATGTCAGCCCCACCAAGCAGAGAGAGGCGAGAAATCAGAGAGTGAAGGCGAGACGTGGGGAAAGAAAGAAATAAAGAAAGAAAGGAAAAAGAAAGAAAATAGAAATGGAAAAAAGGGAATCAAAAAAGAGGTGAAAGAGTGAAAACTGGGGTTGTTCTCAGAAAGGTCAGGCTGATTGTCTCTGCCCAAATATGCTGGCCTTTTCAAAATTAACTTGGCAAAGGCGATATTTTCCACAAAGCCGGCATCATGAATCAAAGAAGCATCTATAGTTCATCCCTGAAAGCAAAGCAACTTCCCTCCCTGTGTGCTCCACTCGCTCCACTGACACTCCACCCTCCCGCATAGAGCTGACATCTTCAGTAATTATGTAATTAACACCATGGCAGGCCTAATTTCAGAGATAGTACGTTATAATTGCATTTAGTCGTTCATTAGTTAGGCCAAACATTCAATACACTGTGCGCAGGTGCGGAAGGGGGCCAAAGGCTACTTGTTTTTTGGAACACAATGTGGTGTCAATGGCTTGATTGGTTTCTGCTTGATATCGCTGACAGGACAGATTTTTGTAATTTTCCAATAATTACCCTCACGCTCTGATACAATAAAAAAAGTCACTGGTCTCTACTAAGAAGAACCAGTCAGGGTGGATTTCTTCTGCTCCCTGCCCAGTGGTCTGCTTGTCTGGTGTGAATCATGTCTAGTAGGCTGTACCACACTGAAGTAAATATTACAGAGGAAGAGAAAAAAAACACTAAAGCAAAATAACAGGACATTTTGTCTTCCTGATGCATGTGTAACACTGTATCAAATAATACTAAAACAGTCATTAGCTCAGTGATAAAGGCATGTTAGGAAAACCTGCAATACACATGCTGTTCAGCATGATGCATTGCATTAGTCAAAACAGCGGCATGTCTCTGTGAGCTGCTTTTAATGGATTTTTTAAACCGGCAATAGGAGGAGTGGTGGTGTGGGGGGGATCCACTGGCATTATCCTTTAACTTATGACTGAATTGAAGCAATTCACACTGGGTGGAACATAATTAAAATGAATTTGGTCCTAGTCTGGTATCCTCTGTAATGAAACACTTTACCTGTGATTAGTGGACGGATAGTATCACACTATTATGATGTTACAGTCTGGTTAGGCAGACAGACAATTCGGTCCCAGTAACACCAGATCTGTCCCAGTCCCTGTGATGATTTCTTCAATTAAGCCTTCCTGGCAGAGGAGGCCAAATGCTTAACTAAGCAGAATTGGAGCTGCCACTAGCTAGAGGTAGCAATGGGCTCCACTTCAACAGCTCATTCATCAGCCCCAGCGTTACCACTGGGCCACCTGTTCTGACACCACGCAGGGATGGAGTCATTTGCATTCTGCTCCGACCGTCCTCTTCCCCTCTCCTTACTTTCTCCCCTCCTTCTATTTCTCTCGATCTCTGCCTATACAACTTTAAAGTTCCTCAGTGGCAGCTCTGGCAGATAATTGAATACCAGGGTTTGATTTAGTTTGAAATCAATTTGGGAAGGGGCTTTTCATTCATTATGCTCCTTGGCTTTGATACTACGTCTAAAATCCCTCAAACTTTGGCAGGGGCTCGAACATCATCAATTCAAAGTGAAATTAAGCAACCCTGAGTTGGATTGACAGGAAAGTAGAACATGATGGGACAGGGAGGGTCTGATATTTGAGTGTGGACTTCTCTTCTCTCCTCTCCTCTCCTCTTTTCTCCTCTGCACTCCTCTCCTGGGGAGCCTCACTCCTCTGTGCTCTTTGTCACCACCAGGTGCTGCTGTGAAATAAGGAGAGAGGCGTCGACAGGAGGCAGCCATGCACATAGCTTGACATTTTAGCCAGCTCCCTGCAGACACATATGGCAAGTGTGTGGGTGGATGTGTGTATGCCCTTATGTGTTACAATTTACTTCCGTGAGCATACGTGTGTGTGAGTGTGTGTGTGTGTGTGTGTGTGTGTGTGTGTGTGTGTGTGTGTATGTGTGTGTGTGAGTGTGTGAGTGTGTGTGTGTGTTTCGTCCATGTTTGCACATATACAGTATTTGTTTGTAGTAATCTAGATTTTTCTATCACCCATCACTCTATCTCTATCTATTTGATTGTTTTACATCTTTGTGACATGTCCAGCTGACAGCAAGGCTGACGCATGGAGTACAGTCAGTTATAAATCAATGTAATGTATTATACAATATGTTACACTGCATAGTGGAACGTTATACCAAGCTGAATTTGAAAACAACTTGGTGTTATTGTGAAGAAATATGGAAGTGCCCGAGCAGAGCACATTCACCAAGCACTTTGCTAGGGTGTAAGAGGAGTCTTTAACATGGACTGGAGGGTTGAATGCCAGCTTTCAATAAAGAAAAGGGATAACATTGTCAGGTGAACAACTGTAAGAGAGCCTTAACTGAGAGGGATGCACAAATGGACGCTTGGCATCAAAGCCACTGTTAGGGACATCAGTGTCAGAGATCACTGCAGGTTTTCTCCACTTTAAAAGCAATTTCTTCCTTTTGAGCCAAGCCCCCCCCCCCCCCCCCCCGTCTCCATCCTCCAACTCCCTTATCTTCTTGTGTGCTCGACTCAATTGTCATCAGACTGACTTGAGGCTGTGTTAGATTGTTAAAGCCCCCGGATATGGTAATCTGTGAGCTGCTATGACCTTGGGAGAGTGTGTTTGCAGGGTGTCAGACCCCCTAATTCATCAGAGACAGGCCATTAGCTAGCTATCCAGCCACACAAACACACAATGGAACAGGAAGGAAAGTTCTCAGGGAAACAGCAGCAGCCCCCATTCCTGAGATATCATTAGTTACTGCCTTTCAAAACTGCTGAATTGGGACACTTACCTGACTTGCCCCATTTTTTGCACCACAAGAGCCAAGATGTTGATGAATGGTTGTAAGAGACTGTCACTACCAGAAAATGGAGGGAATAGGGTTAAGGACATATCCTAGCCAAGCTCTTCAACATGAGGGACTAATGTAGGCATACTGAAAATATCAAAAAGAAACTCTGAAGTATTTTGCACTTTTCAAATTTACCGTAATTAATAAACAGCACTCTAATTTAAAAATACGGATCTGCAATATCCGTTAGTTGCATTTTGAGCACCTCTTGAAGGTATTAGTGAATGAAGGACAGGATATGTAAATTAAGCATTTTCAAACAATTTCAAAGATGGCGAAGGGTTGCCACGTGAGGTCAGTGGTTGTGAACAGCCTCATATATCTAGATGCCAAGCGAGATGGAATAGTAATTACTCCTGTGCATCTCTGTGCAGAGACACAGCTTCTGTCTTGTAAGCGGCTATGATTGACAGCCTCAATAAGAGCCTCACGCCGCGCCCCCTGCCCTCCGCCTACACACCCCTGCAAAGACTGGTCAAACCCATCGTCTGGTGCCCCCCAGGCGGGGCCTGGGTGACACCCCCCTCTGATAATCCTGCCCATCACATCCATCATGCCACCCTGCTCACCCCATGAGAGGGCACAACCGAGGGAATCTAATCAGGCAGTCTAATTGAGGAGCAAATACCCGGGCTAGGAGGCTGGCTCTGCCTGGGCAGGCTCAGGGGACGTCAATAACACTCAGCGGGTGTCGATTCATCAGACCTCCTTAATGTCATTAGCCCTGAGAGGCTCGCTTCACCCCTCTCTCCTTTCTTCCTTCCCCTTCCATCTATCTATCTCATTCTCTCATGCCTCAAACTTTCTCTTACTTTCCTTCTGTTGCCTCTTCTCTTCCCTGTGTCTCTAAATCTATCCATCTCCCACTCTCATTACCCTCTCGCTCAGTAATCTTTCCATAGGCAATAATATGTTCACCTTGCATAACAAGTTCAGGACTCGCCTAGAGAATGTTATATCTCTATGCCTGTGTTTGGAAAATTAGCATGTGTAAACTCTCACCGCCTCCTTTTTTAGACTCCACTACCCAACTCCTTTCAGTCCTCCTCCTAGCTTCTTTCACAATCTCCAGCCCTCCCCCTCTGCCCCAATATGTTCTTCCTCTTGCTCTCCGACAACATGTGGCGCACATTCCAGCTGTTTATTAAACAATGCCAGAGCTTCCTGTGAGCAGGTGATGCAGTCAATTACTCCACAATTACCTGGGTAATTATGCAAAGGAGGAGAGAGAAGAGCAGTAGCAGAGGGATGAAGAGGACCTTGGCAGAGGTGGATTGGCTGCGTTGGCAGTTGTTGGGGTCCAGAATGGCAAGCGATTGAGACCTTGAAGTGACAGTGCCAAAAAGAGTGCAGCTATAAAGGACGATGTGCCCCCTCACCTGCCAAAAACATACACTCACACACACATAAACAAGCACAAACACAGCTTTGAACACTCTGCTTCTGCCCCAGTACACTGACATCCTGATGTCTGTGTGTATGTGGCTTTTCTGAGTGCACAAGCCTGCTGTTTTTGTTTTGGTCAATAACTATACAGTGTTTCTGTGTTTTTCACTCAGCGGTTTGCCTCTACTCCCGTGACAATTAGGTGTCTTACACCTGGGAGAATAATGTGGATAGTGGTGAGGATAGATGGGGAGAAAACAACAGAGAGAAGGAGAAAAGGTGGAATAAGACTCAACAAAGAAATCTGTGCGAAGTTGCCAGTAGTTCAGAGTCTACATACTAATACTGATTTAATAAGTGGGGCTGCTTGTTTCCTTGTTTTTGCTTTTAGTGTATGAAAAATAGGCATATTTGTTAACATGCACATTTTCTTTCTCTCAAACCCTACTCACTACCACTAACAACCAGTGCTTTACAATCATCCATGTGGACTGTTTTACACATTGACAACGAGGCTCATGTCAAGCGGGCCTGACAAGCATGTCTTGGTGTAAATTGAACCACACAGTGGCTATTCTAAAACAAAAAGTGTCAGATGGAAGAAGAGAGCTTGGCGTATTGCCTGCCATGGGAGCTTTATGCACTCGGATTGAAAATATTTTCACTGGCAGGGTGAATAGTAAATTGCTTAGTGTCAGCTCATCACTTAAGGAGGATTGTTGGTGGGTATAATACTTCCCAGCACATGGCTTCTCCAAATAGTCTCAAACCAGCCAACCCCTCTTAACTCTCTCCAAGAGTCCCAATGTGATGCTGTGGCTGGAGTCCTGTCTATGGACACTAAGCTTTTAGTTATGACTCCCCAAACTCATCACTTTGGCTCATATTCGTTTCTGTGTTGCAGATTAATTTATAAATCCCTCATCAAGAGGGAGGTTGACTGACCAGCCAGAGTAAACATGACCACATTTTCCTGAGGCACAGTTGAAGGGAAAGTATGGCAGAAAAGGACTGGCTCTACAGCAGATGAGATTGTGAGTATTCTGTGATCCTGGGAAAAAACATTTTTCCTAATTTAAAAAACAAAAAACCAAAAAAAGAAAACATATTTGTCCTTGGCAGTTATATTCCTTTGGTTTTCTCTATGTCCACCTGTCTGTCTTTGTGTAGCAAAGGGGCAGAATCAGGTAGTCACATGACCATTCTGTCTTAGTGAAGATGGGCATGAGGGAATTACCTCACAGCTCCGTATCTCAAATCTGTGGGATTAAGCTCCATTAAACATGGAGCGCCGCCGAGCTTTATCTCAGGATTTCACTCTGAGACAGAGCAGAGCACACGAGGAGGAGGGTGTCGGGAGGGAGAAATAGCGACGAAGCGTCCTTCACCTTTATCGACCAAATTATATAAAAAAGGAGGGATGAGAAAAAATTGCTTGCCTGTTCCATAGTACAATGGTGAAGGGGAGAGCTTGGCCGTCTTACACTTGTGTGTGTAGCATGCTTAAACATCCAGTTAGCCACTCCAACTAAGGCCACTACCCCTGTAGCTGCTCCTGGCACACACACATTTTCTGTAAAAACAGACCTTTCCCCTAGGCGCACTGGTCACTTAATGAGAAATGACCACTGCTGTGCTTTTGCACTACCTCTGCTTTAAGACAGAAGCACAACCTTATTACACACACAAGCAACTAAATTTGCGCAATGCACAAGCAAACAAGCTCTGTGGGGGTAAAACAAGATGAATTAATCGTTTAGTACTTTACCTTTCAACTGATCAAATGGCAAACTCATTATTAGACTATAATATTTTTAAATGCACTTTAAGACTGCCTCATTAGATTAAGTGCAGGTTAACAATCTGCTGTAGTGAAACGAACACAAGAGTATCCTGACACTTGTTTTCAAATGTTGAATATCCTCTGTGTGGCTTCATTTGAATAATCAATAGGTCATACTTACACATAAGCATATTGCCAGTTTTCACCAAGATTATTAACCAGTGTTCAGGTCCATATATTAGAGGGGACCTATTATACTCATTTACAGCTCTATATTTTTTTTTATCCTAGGACTCCACTAAAAATAGCTTTTGCATGATTCAGAGTTCAAAAACACCTCATCTTATACTGGCCCTTTATGCAGCCCTTCAGTTTAGCCTCAGTGTCTGACCAGCTTTGAGGCCACTACTTTGATTGGTCATCTTTGTGTTAAGTTGAATGGAAACATTTCCTGCTTTACTACTACATAACAGGATACTTTTATTGTGAAGAATTTCCAGGAAATTAAATGTGTTCCTCGCCAAATTAGTAGAGCTTCATTAGCAGAGCTAAAAACCTGTCAAAACAACAACATATGGTAATATTTGTCGCCATTTGTTCATCAGTTAGAAATAATGCAGGGAGGACTAGTACAAGCAGAAACAGTGAGACATTGAAATGTTTGATGAAGAGCTGCAGACAACCAGCACACCTCCAACTGGTAAATGACATATTTTACTTTGCAGTGCTGTGTAATGGAGTAATGGCTTGGTGTCAATACACCAAAAAACAAAGGAAAAAATGCCATAATGTTTAGTGGAGCAGAGCAGTGAACTTGCGCGCTGTGTGTGGAGCAGATGATCATATAAAGAAATCCGCCATGAGCTGACGCAGGCTCGAGCTGAAAGGTAGGAAAAAAACTTAGGAAACCAAGCATTCAGAGCAGTCTGAAGCTGGTGCTTTTTGCTAACAGGGATTCCTTAATATATATATATATATATATATATATATATATATATATAGTTGCCTCATTATTTGACACGTTGACCACATTTCATATGAATGACATCCAACATTATATACAGTAGTGTCTCAAAAGTCTGTGACACACTTTGCCACTGGGAAAGTGTCTAGGATTGAAAATAAGGAAAATCATAAAAGGATGCCCTGTAACTATGCAGCCTGAGAAAGAAAGAAAAAAGGTGAGCATGCTGGGAGTCAGTGTGGTCTAGTGATGAACACCTCCTGTGTCCTCCCTTCATTCCTCTTTCTCTCTCTCTCCCTCTCGCTCTCTCCCCTCCTCTGGGCTGTTATTGATCTGATCTCCTCCTCTCTCAACTGGAGCCATGATTCATGTTGTTCCGACTGGCCCTCACTCACCACACACAGACACAGCTCAGTCATGCCCTCCCCTATCTATCTGTCCATCTGTCTCTGCCTGCTCTCCCTCTCTCTGCCCTCAGGCAAGTCAACCTGCTGTCCACACAGGGCCACCATGGCCTGGTTTTCTCCTGTGTGTGATTATTATTATTATCATCACTATCATTATTTTTATTATTATTGTAATCATTATGTTTTCCCCTTTGTTGTATTTCTTAAAATATTATTAAGGGATTTTGACATTTGAATCAATAGTTCACTGTCTTGATGTGCTTGCGATCTTTCTTTACATGAAATGGTAAAAATCACTGAAGAACTTATATACAGGGAGAAATACAGCTGATTGTATAATTAGACTTTTAAATCATGTGGTAGACTTTGGTAATACAGATGTTAAGTTAAAAATAATTTCTTCACACAAGAGAATCAAAGGACAGCTTTCACCAATTGTTTGCTCGCGTGCCATTTTTACAATGTTTAATATTTTCCTGTTTATTCAGGCTTCATCTCTCAAAGTGTTCCCGTCTATTCCAACGCAGAATGCTACAGAGACAGGGAGAGAGAGAGCGGGAGAGAGAGAGAGAGAGAGAGAGATGAGGAGAGAGAGAGAGAGAGGAGAGAGAGAGAGAGAGTGAGGAGGAGAGAGAGAGAGAGAGAAGAGAGAGAGAGAGAGAGAGATGAGAGAGAGAGGGAGAGGGAGAGGGAGAGGGGAGAGGGAGAGGAGAGGAGGAGAGAGGGAGAGAGAGAGAGAGAGAGAGAGAGAGAGAGAGAAGTGAGAGAGTGAGAGAGAGAGAGAGAGAGAGAGAGAGAGGGAGAGGGAGAGGGAGAGGGAGAGAGAGAGAGAGAGAGAGATAGATGTGTATAGGCCTTGCAGCAGCAGCAGGAGCACATAAAAGCCCAGCTTCAGCCAAGGCCCCTGCTCCAATGTTGTAGAAATTAATTGAGTGAAAAAAATCTGCTGTTTAAGGTTGAAGTGGGTTATGGGAGGCAGTGTAACAATTGTTTTCTGTTTGCCAGGGGCTATATATCGTTCATTCCGGCTTTCTCTCTCCTCTCCGCTCAACACTCCGCCCCTACCTCCCCTCCCTCCCCCATCCTCCCTCCTCCCTTGCCATCCATCCACCTTCTAAGCGTCTCTCTTGCTCCCTCCTCCCTCTCCTGCTCTTTTATTTTCCACAGACTACAGTCTTTTTGATGAATTTTCATTTATTACATAGGAGATTTTTTTGGTATCTTTAAATGTAATTTCCTAGCAATAACAGGCACCATTAATGAAATGAGGTTTTACTTTATCTGTTTATGTGTACATTGAGTGTGGAAATTGACTCACATGAGACTTGCATGCATACATACATACAATAACAAGGATCCCCCCCGCCACCCCGAGATTCTTTAAGTGAAACTAAACAAATGTAGATGCAATAATTTGTGTTTGCGTTGTGTGTGTTTGCATGTGTGTATGTGTAGTGTGTGGTAAGAAAAGTATGCGTGTGTGTCAGAGCATCTGTCCTAGATGCATGCATCATTATTTGGTGACAGTGACATTAACACGGGACCAGTGTCGACACACAATGCAGAACAAGCTTAGCACCCCCTTGGGCTTTAGGCAAATGACTCATAGTCTCTCCACATATAAATGTGCAATAGAGAAATCCCCATAAGTCTGCTGCTGTAGTTAACTGCTTTTGATTTCAGATCTATCAAAAAAAACCAACCAAAAAAATCAAAAAGGAACAGCTTTGAAAAGCATCAGAAACTGAGGAAAAAAAGGACAGAAAAAGATGCATGTGTTGTACTGGACACAGAAAGGGAAACATCTATTCAGATCACTGTAAAAAAGAACAAGGTTAGCACTGATGTATCAGCCAGGAAAGAAATAAGAGATGTAGACTGCAATACAAACACAAGAACAGATGATATTTAGAGGAAGAAAAATAGAAGGCAGGAGAAAACAAATTTCTGACTAACAAACCCTGCAAGACCATTAATGAAGAGACTTTTATCGGCATTAGTGTTTTTCTCCGTTGCCCAAAGCAAAAGGGTTAAAACCCTGTTTCTCCTGTGTTAAACTCCTCTTTTAGCACCCTTTTCATGTAAAATATCAAACCTTTCAATATCACTCTGAGGAAAAGCACAGTTGCTCACCCTGTATAATTCTATACAAACACTTAACCATTCTCTTTGAACTTTGCAGCTACACTCATTATACCTCCTTTGAAGAGTGAATGTTGGAACATTGGTACATTTTGATTTTGCAGTTATTTAAATGTAACACAGAAGCAAATTACATCTCTAAACCTCTGTGTTGCTGGTTAATAATACATAGGCCATGTGCAGTAGCCAGCAGAATATTGTAAATAGCCAAGCAAAAAGAAAGATAAAGGGTAGCCGATGAGCTAGACGCTTGAGTATTAACAAATTCACCTCGCTTCAGACGTCAATACACACATATTTTTGCAGACGAGGCAGGAACGCTCCCGTAGAATTGTGGGGGCCAGCTGTACAGCATATGTGAGTAAAGAGCAGATAATGTCACTGAATGTTTCCTTCTCAAAGCCTTTGCACCTCTGTGTATAATTAGTATCCTAAACATCAGTGCTGTGCTTCCTATCTGAAAAGATATTAAAAGACCCAAGTGTTCCAGAGCCAGCAGGGGAAAGAAGAGATGGTTTTGCCAAGGGCCTTACAGCATTCGAGGAAAACTGCTGCTCTCGACATAGGGGTATGCCTTCTCTACAGGAATGGCCCCATATTAACAGAGACCATTGGAGTAAGCAGCTTTTTCAAAGGGAAGAAGCAGAGGGGAGTAAGGTAGAGAGACAGAAGAAGAGAAGCAATATATAACGATGGATGGGGAAAAAAAAGGAAGACTATATAATGCATTTTACAGGTTTTCAGGGAATAGAAAACCACTCTTTAATTCTGCTCAATACTCCTCAGACCTCAGCTGACCCTTTGGTTCTAGCCTGTAGACAGAAACACCCAAGAGATGTATGAATCTGCCAAAAAACTGGTTACAGATCATTACACACAGATTTTGCAAAGGACTTGCACCTTGACATATGAGATATGGCGGTAAGATTGACGGTGAAACAACTTGCTTTCCTTTGAACTCCTATCTTTGAATTCGACTGAATCAAGCGATGGAATGAGGTTTAGACCATTTTCAGCTAAAAAATGGGCCTTTTGGTATATAAGACTGAACACTGTATCACTTGGTAGTGGTGTTTTGGTCTGATCAGTATGACTATCTGAAAAGTATTCTGGCCTGGATCTGAGAGAACCAGAAGCCTTGTGAAAGTTTCTCATTAACATAAAACCCAGGCCCTGTGTTGCCCAGGGATCTGTTTCGCTCACGAGACGCGGAAAAAAGGGGAATCCACACTCTAAGAGCAAACCACAGAGTCATGCAAAGCTTGCTCACTGCCTGCAGCGCTCTGTTTTCTTCGGCGGTTCTCCAAACCTCTTGCCCCTGCTTTGCATATCTGGTGTTGGTTCTGCTCTACCACTCCCAGGAGGGTACCATATATCAAATGATTTGGTGCCCCTACAGTAATAATGAGGATAATGAGTGACATGTGAAGCGCTAGAAAGCATCCCTGTGTAAGTCTCAAAAGATCTCCGTGCCAAATGTCCCAGAAGAATAAGCAAAAGTAATTTGGCCTCAAGTTATCTTCAGTTTCTCATTTTACTGTTCTCCATGATTCTTTTGAATAGTTTTTTCCACAGTGGAAATGAAGGAGGTGTATTGTAGCGCCTGACAGTTCTCTCTTTTTCACAGGATCTAAGAAGGGAAATGGAGAGCTGCAGCCTCAATAAAGCCCAGTCTATAAATGGAAGTCCTCAAGTTTTGCGACAAATAAAAATATTTCTCAGGCCGTTTACTTGGGGATATTTCCTCCATCACCATCTAATAAAGAAAGGGTCCCCTGTGGAGATGCCTCAGCATGACAACACTGCGACGTGTGGCAACAAGTGGTAAATTAAATTACGGAAGCTGTCGATAATGCACTGGTTTTTGACAGGCCCCTTATACATTCGCTCTCTACAGCAACCTTTCCAAAATTAGCCCCTCAAATCTAGCTGCTGGATTGAAATGGTGATAGAGGGGTCAGCATGAAAGGCAGACCAAGGGCTTAACTGCTGCTGAGTGATTCGGCAATTGTAAGAAGTAAGAGGGGAAAACTAATTACAGCGAGCTTAAAGGAAAACCATGGGTAAAGTGGACGTTCCCAACGCTGGGAGTAAGGCATTCATGTGGGAAGGCTTTGGTTCAGTCGCTAATAACAACATAACAACCCCCATTAAGCCATTATGCTGGGTAGAGGATCACTGCTTTAATCTACTGTGCTGGATAAAAAAATTAAATAAATAAATAAACAAATAAAAAATCACACAATTACGAAAATGGATATCCAGCTCCATCACCAACCTACTATGCAAAAGGCAACATTTAAAGCTGAATGCTGCTATTTCCAATTATATTATATATGATATTGTTCATTATTGTACTGTGAAACCTTTCATTGTCTTTCCAACTGTTTACCTCATATTTGCCTGTTTAAATGAACCAGTAATAACTAAACCATATACTTCATTTGCCTCTGCAACCACTCACTGACTATTGCTCCATGTGAGAGCATAAGGTTAAGAATTATAACCATGGTAACTGTCTTTAGAACATCACAAAGAGAATGGACTTAACTCCTCCACAATCAAGTAATTCAAATAGGAAGAGTTATCTGTGTGAGCTCCAAGGCAAAGAAAGAAAGCAGCGAATAACAAAGCAGGCTCCAGGAGAGGAGCAAGAGGAGAGAAGACAATGGAAACAGTAATCGATTTACTGTCTTTACAGAGCAGGCAACTGACTGTTGTCTAACAGACAGACTATAAGTTTGAATAAACATGGAAAATACAAACTTTTTTGCTTTGGGCATTGCCTGTATCAGTAATCTGATCTTAATTTCACAGTTGACTTGGAGCAGGGGCAGGAGGGAAAGCATGCATGGTGCCACCTCCTCTCAGAAACAGGGGTTTGTTTAGTGCCCTCTCACATCTGGCCTCACAATCTGGTGATATCAGCTGCTGCATCTGTAAATCACAGCTACCACTGCTGCTGAAAAAAACATACAGCCACCCAAAACACCTCTATTTCACAGATATACAGCTAGTTTGATTATAACTTACCAAGCTACCCATCCAGGTGGCCATGAAATTGGGATGTTAGATTTTCTCAACATATATTAACTAGCAGAGAAAGAAGGTACAGTTATAAACTTGCACCTTGAGAGAGTCATGATAATTCAGAAACAAGTTTGCTTGGATGGACAAAAATGTAAAGGTTTGGCTTGCTGCTAAAGGATGAGCTAGACTACTAGTAAAAAGAGGACTTAAATGTTGAAGGTCATGTGATATTGAAAGCCAATGCAGTGTAGCATCCAGCGCGCATTCACTAGCATCCACTCCATTACAACATTAGCAACTAATGTTTTGACATTTGTCTTCATTATTATCAATGAACGGAGGCGATTGAGCCACCAGCATGCTCCATTACCTTCCTTCATTGCACAGTTGCACAGTTGAAATCACACATTAGGGTGGATCCAACATGAAATGACAAGTTACGGGGGCTAAGGACGCACCAGCTGATTATTTAGGTGGTGGAGAGTGAGAGGGTGGGGTGAAGGGATGGAGGGGTGAAGCTGAGGCAGGAATGGGAGTTGGGGAATTGGTAGAGAACTGTATTGGCATTAAAGTCTGGAGAGTGGGGGCGACGCAGAGCAGCACAGCACACCTTAAGAAGAGAAGCTCATTTCAATCGGTATAATTAGCCTGTGGTAATGAAATAAGTCAAGAGACACTGCCACCTTCACTTAAGAGAAAATCGATCTGCGTTTGAGGGAGTTTATTAAAGCTTAGGAATAATGGGGAGATAGGATAGAAGGAGAGGAGGAGTGGGTGAGATGGGGAGGGGGGTGAGTCCACATTAACAGCTAATCAGCAAGAAGAGATGGTAACATTGGGGTAGAAGCTTGACAAGAAGCAGAACGGAGATCAGTTGGAGTTTGTCAAAGCAGATGTATTCGAGGTCTCTGCTATTTCACAGCAAGAAGCCAGGGGATGCTAGAGCTATGTACACCAGGAGATGCTAGAGCTATGTACACCAGGAGACCTAAAGCCTGAATTGAGATGACATCACTCTGTGGAATAATAAAGCCAATCAAAACCTGTTGTGACTGAAGTGCCTGATTGATTGACAGGAGGATCCTCATTGAAGTTTGACTATGACCAGGAGCTGGTGAACAACTTCAGCTTGGTAAAAGGAGGGTGTGGTGACATAATCGCTGATGGACATCTCTCCTCAGGTGCCCCAAACGCATGCTGGGTGCTAGGGGTGCTGCTTGCTCATTTATCCAGCCGTCTGGCCAACTCACCTGGAGTGATGGGGGAGACGTCAGGAAGGCAGGCTGCTATTTCACGGCCTGTTAAGCGCTAATGCCGCAACATGCCCTGCGCTCCAATTTTAGGGAACAGGGAGCATTACCGCCCAACTCAAGGTTCTGTCCGTCTGGACTGTGGACTTGGTGGTGGAGGGAAGAGGGGGGAGGAGAGAAAGGCAGTAAGGGGAAAGAGAGGTGGAGGAATAGAGCAGGGCAGTGAAACATTTAGTGGAAGAATTAAAAGGCTAAGAAATTAAAGACACAGACGAGGACAAAGGAGAAAGACACCAAAAGAGAGTTAAAGGTAGAGACAGAGAGACAGAGAGAAAGAGAGGGAGAGGGAGAGGGAGAGAGAGAGAGAGAGAGAGAGAGAGAGAGAGAGAGAGAGAGAGAGAGAGAGAGAGAGAGAGAGAGAGAGAGAGAGAGAGAGAGAGAGAGAGATAGACGACGCAACACAGTAGAGCTTCGGTTTACATGCGCTGCTGAGCCAGCACTGCAGAGCAGACAGGACAGCAGCAGCACACGCTGACATCTACTCCTGCCACGCTAGGCTGCCTCTTGCAGGCCCCAGAAGGCCCCTCGCTCCTGGACTTACAGCCTCTCCCTCACCGGAGCTATTGAACATCACTGGCCTGAACCACCCACAACACTTGTCCTCTCTGTGCACTAAACGTGGCCCATGTAATAACCACAGAACCTCTATTAAGCACTGGATGGCTGGGGAATCAGAGCAGCTGCAGCACAGTATGAGTGAAGTAAAGAAACTGCTGTAAAACAAGCAAGGTTATACTGAAGTTATCTCAATATATTGGGTTCTGCCTGGTGAAGGAATGATATAAATAATGGATTTAAATGGAGCTTTCTTTTCTGTTTCTAAATAGTAGTGAATAAAATAGTAAGCTGGAATAGATAGCTCGTCATTCTTTCTTGTGGACTCATACCCTCACTGAACAGAGGGCATAGGTCAAGTCATTTGTATGTGCTTATAGTAAACATGACTGTGCATGTTGAGTCATAGATCCCATCATTGGCTGGCTGCGGCAGTGATTGATCACTCCTCTCTGTCAGTCTCGAGGGGCGAGGTGCTTAAAGGACATGATTTAGGTCTTCCAAGGCTGCAAGATGTGGATGTGTACACAAACACACAGGAACACACAACACAGTCTCTGCAGTGTAACTCATCAGAGACACTGTGTATACTGTATCTTAATGTACAATATAGGAAATAACTGTTGCGGTCCAGTTTCTATAAGCTCTCATGTGGCTCAGCAGTCCAGAGTCAGTCTCTACCTGTGCTGTTTTCTCCGCTAAGCTCACCTTCACATCTTGCTCTGGCTCGGCTGCTCACACAGCAATTAGCTCCGGTAAATTAGACTGGTTACAACATAGAGGAGCTCACAGAGCAAAATAACAGGATGGAGCGTTACATTGTCTTCAAAGTTACTGCCCTCAGCTCAATGAACAGACATCAGTCTTAATGTGTGTGTGTGTGGTCGAGACTCATGCTTTAGTACACCTTTTATCTTAAGTTGAATACACTCCACAACACAGGTTTAATGATTTGACAAATGTACTGTATCTGAGCCTCTGACTGCTTATTGCTACTGATGGACATAAAATACTGTAATAGTCACCAGTGCATTACTTGAAAGTTCAAGTCAAGCGACGACTGGGATGGAAATAAAAAAGCTCCATCTAAAACACTCAAAGGTTATTATACGCATTTCTTATTCTATCCAGCTTTGCTTATATTATAGCAATTGCTGTTTTGAGAATGACGCCCACTGACCAGCAAGCTCTCAAATAGTCATGAAGCTTAGTGAAAGTTCAGTCAGGAAGATTATATTTTGCATTGAAGCATAGTGTTGCTCATTCCACCTGTCATACTCGTCTCTTACCCATGTTCACTTATCTTCACACTCAGGGCGTGTAGTTTATGTTAAAGCTGTCAATTGCTGATCACGTCTAACCAATTGCACAATGATGTGATCACCTGTTAGCTGTCTTTTTTTTTTTTTTTTAAATATCTCTCTCTCTCTCTCTCTCTCTCTCTCTCTCTCCCTCTCTCTCTCTCTCTCTCTCTCTCTCTCTCTCTCTCTCTCTCTCTCTCTCCGCACTAGTCTGGCATGTAGCTGTTGCACCACTAGTGTCTGGACTCCATGGGGGGATCTATCTCGCAGCTGCTCTCTGGAATGACGTCCTTGTGGAGTCCAGGCACCAAATACTTTATGACTATCATTCCAACTCATGTGATAAACATTATTTTGTTCTCATTCACTTGTCTCTCCTGATTTAAAATACATTTGCGCCTCGGAAATTAGAAGCTGAAGAAAATTCTCCCTCCTTCCTGTTTCCAGCATGTGTTTCTTTTGTTTCAGTCTGGCTGAGGTTCAAACCACTGCCACCACGGGGAAGCAGTGCATCATATGCAGCATGTCATTTGACGAGCCTGGCAGACGCTGTGGCATAAATTGAATCTGGACTGCTGCCCTGGATTCAAGAGACTTTTGTGTTTTATCTCTCTTGATTCCTCACCTGGCGACCCAGTGTCTTAAGGCCTGCCTGGAAATGTATTTGTCTAAATAATATCTATATAAGCTTAGACTGTTGGTCACAAAAGTCTGGATATTTTTATACCTGTCCATTGTCACAGCTACAAGACCACAGGAGAAGACATGCTACCATAGGACAAGAAAAGTACCAAAGATACAGTAGCTGTGATGTGCCAATTGAGGCAGTGACTCGGAAGACGTTTGCTTTTCTGGAGCATTGACCAGCACTGATGCTGGAAAATAGGACAGTGGAGTACAGTACAGTATTCTGTAGGGGGACAGTGCTTCCACCTGTTCTGAAATGGGTCTCGCTGAGCATATATAGCAGACACAAGAGAGATAAGGTAGACACATATGATATTTGTTAACACTTAAATGTTCTGCTTTTGATATTTGTTAATTCATCTTGCTTATGCATGCTTTAGGACTTGTTTAGGGGGACAGCGTGCTCTTGTAATAATTGTACAAGCTGTGTTTACCAGAAAAGAGTCAGCTAAATTCCTGCCATATCATACTGCACCAACGTCCCAGGCTTCTTCTTGAAGGGACGTTTTGAGAGCACAACTAAGACGTGAGATGTGACGCCATATTTGTTTTTTACTGGAGACGAAAAAATCCACAAACGTGCAGTTTGAGTGGTGGGGTAGAGCTGAAGATGGTTAAACAAGTGACAGCCAACACAGTTTATTTAGACAGACTAAAAAGGCCTGGTAAATTCACACCAACACACCTCTCCACACCTTAGTGTCCTGTTAAATTAACAATGATTTTCGCTTGTCCTCAGCTGCCACCAATAAACATTAAAAAGTAAAACTGGCAACTGTGAACCTATCTTGTTGTTGAAACAAACACCTAAAAAACAACAAACAAACAAAAAACTCACTGTATATCCTGAGGTTTTCAGATTTTCCTATAAACTAAAGACACTATTATGTGAACATAATCTAAAATCATTTTAATATGAGCATATTAATAAAAGTTGGCTGACTAGACCTTCTGTACAGCCAGGACTGTCAGTGACTAAAAATATGTACCCAAGTCCAAAAGGATGGATGTGTGCAGTCCCGACAAGTTATCAGACCACTGCAGGAGTAGAGGTGACACTGAGCTAGCTAGGTGAAGGAAGGGGCCATTTTCCTGAAGTGACAAATATCTGGAGGAGTACAAACAGAGAGCAGAGGCCCTGTTGGGAGAATGCCTGAGCTTTGTCTTTGTCACACTGTGTGACACAAACAACACCACTCCCTGAGGTGTGTGGTTATGTGTGTAAATGGTGTGCATGTCTGTCTTTGTAAGTGCACATGTGCGCACACATGAATTGGGAAAACAGCATTTCCCACACTCACATCTTTACCTCTACTCTATCTCAACTCCTGTACTACTGGCATCAGAGCTTTTGGCTAAATATGTGAAGGAGACCAGAACCCAAACTTCAGCACTATTTAAATCAAAGGAAGTAAAGGAGTTTGCGCCTGAGACTTGCCTGGTTTCATGTGTGGGAATGTTAATAAAACACTGCATTGCCACCACCTCAGGTCAAGCAAAATTGAGCATAGGTGAGCCAAGGACAGGTACAACTGGGCCTTTTATGGCAGCGGCTGGTATAGGTAGTGACTTGGAGTGAGGTAAGGGAATGCTAGCTCCACAGTACTGCTTTGAGTCAGCAAGATTAATGTAGGCTCTCTGGAGCAAAGGCAACATCCAGAGCCTTAATAAGGTACAAACAATCGGTTCCACTCCACTGGCTTCCCAGGGAAAACTATTGTTGTGCCGCATTGTTTCCTGGTGAGGCTCCTTGGAGAGAGCAGCATGTGACTGTCTCCATTACAGCCAGGGGAGAGCTCACTGTAGACCTGTGTTTGTCTGTGTCAGGGTGAAGGTTGGCCCTTCGCCCGCCCCACACCCACCCCTACCTTTCCTCGTTCCCCATTTACTACCTGCAAAAATCCAAATTGTTGTCAGCCCACTCACCTCAACTCCCTGCACTTTCAACTTCATGTGATCCTCTCGCGTGGTCTTCCCGTCTTTCCTCTTCTTCCAGCAGTAGCCATCCTTTCTGTACTTCACCTTCTTCCTATTGTACAATATCATCGACCCATTCTGCGGCCTGGATCCGTGAAGACAGGACAGAGAGAGGGGAGAGCAAAAGAGAGAGGGAGATGAGATGAGAAGAATTTTTAGGCAAAGCTACAGCACAGCTCGGGGACTCATTTTAGAGATGTACAAAGAGGCGACACGAGTCTGCAGAAAATGCACGAGTGACTTAGATGACAAGACTTCTTTATGGTGTTTTTCAGCATTGGTATGCACGCTTTGACAATGAACAAAGCACCCTTCAGCATACATTTCTCGCAATGAGAAGTATGTGTGCTGTGAGCAGCTTAAGTGACAGTCCTTCTTCCAGAGTAAGTTACATGAAGGCCAGTGTGTGAAGCAAGCAGTATGGAAGTGGAGGGGGGGGGGTTCCTTCCTTATCTCTCATTCATCCAACTTAAATGAGTTGTGGTATTGGAAGTCCCCAGAGGGGAGAGAAGATCCTCCCTCACACTCCATTCATAATTCATTCTCCCTCCACCAGACCACAGCCTGTAGGCTCATAATGATATAATGTAACTATTTGATGATAATCTGCCTTTCCACTTCGATTTGTAACAGAGGCATTTGGCTCTCAGTGTTAAACATTAACAGAAAGTGTAACATAAAACATTTATGACTTACTCAACAATTAGTGAGCATACGCTGAACATAGTTTTGTGTGTGTGTATTTGTGTATTGTGGAGTGGATGAATCGTCTGTATGAATCCATACTGTACATATGCCACACTGAACATCAGTTTACCATGCAATCTTGTGCTTCTCCACTGCACGTGCGCGTACATATACACACACACACACACATACACACACTATACACAGCTGCTATAATTTGGAGAGCTCCCAAATGTGAACAGGTTTGCCTCGGTGTTAGGTGCCTCACAGTGAATGAGTGGGAAAGCCGCCTGGCCAAGCTGCTGAGGAAGCAATGTAACTGTTGAGGGGGGCTTAACCATCCAGTCAGCTGGTTAGCCTTGTGCTCACTGTTCACATGCATAAGCACAACACACACACACACACACACACACACACACACACACACACACACACACACACACACACACACACACACACACACACACACACACACACACACACACACACACACACACACACACACACACACACACACACACACACACACAGACAGACACATGCATATAAAACTAGAAACCCTCCAAAACTATAAAAAGTCTCATCAAAGCAAAGAACAAAAGCCGGGTTGATTTGAGTCTTCTGTAACAAAATATCCAAAATAAGAAAACCCAAAGCTTGTTTTGCATTGTTTTGTTGTTTATTGTTTTTTTCATAAAGTTTATTTATAACGCTTCATGCATCATTTTGCAGGGCTGCCTTTGGGGGCCAGGGCGCGTGTTTATCTTGGTATCACTCATCAATCATTTTCTCGGCCGGATCTCAAGGGCCGGTGGGAAGGGAGGAGTATTGGGGGGGAGGTGGGGTCCCTGCAGTCCCCCTTCTGTGGCCCCTGACAGCACCTTCTAATGAGAGACGCCACTCACACACTGACGTGCTCACTCCTCACTGATCTCCCTTCTTCCCCTTTCTCCTGCCTTCCTCTCTCTACAGCCCTCTCTTCTTGCTGTCAGTCAACTCAGGCTGTGCACCAGGGAATGTCTTTGTCTCCTCCCTCGCTCCTACTCCTCTTCTGCTTTCTCTCTCTCCCTCTTGTTTCATCTGTTTCAGGATCCCTAACCTCCACTCTCCCACACCTCCCTCTCTCCTGCTGTCTTCTCCTCACTCAGTGCCCTCACTTGTTTAATACTCAGCATACTTTGCAGAAAACAGCTATTAAGCAGACATTTTTATTGGTCAGTTTGACAAGTGGAATTGCTCAATCGATGTATGCGATATACGCAAAGTGTAAATTGTATTCTAATTTACAACATCCGTAATGTCACCCATTGTGGAGGCGTGATCATAAATGGCTCTTATGAACTAAGAACTTTGCCGCAATCTTAACATGTACTTCCACAGATTTGCATCCCAAATGTCACTTGAAGGACAGTCATTTGACATGCCTACGTAAGCACTTGGTATCAATCAAACATGGGAATGGCCCTCTATAACAGTGTGATCCTATTATTTGTTTCAATATCATTCTGGGATTTGTCCTTCAAAAGATACAAGGAGTGTGTGTGCTTCTTAAAATGTAGCTCTGCGTGAGACAAAAAGATGGGCGCGGATGAGATAAGGCAGAAAATCAAATGACACAGGGCTATCTGATCTCCTCCAGAGCACTGGAAATTGGGGTGAGGCTTCGGTGTCAGAGGCTCCACGCCGTATTTATCGGCTCGGCGCAAAAACTTATTCGCTCAGCTATTTTTGAGGGACTGTTAGGTAGATGCTATTTTCAATTCAAGGCACTTTGGACCCAGAGGAGAGCGCCTAGGCACCCACTCTGGAGTAGGTCTGAGGCAGAGGCCAGTCTAAAATGCATGCTTTGGCAACATAATGTGTCTCTTCTCTCTCCTGCTGTCTCCCTCCTTCTCCCTCCCACTCATCTCCTGCCACTGTATACTTAGTCGTTTCAATTAATCTTATCAGAATTATACATATTTATACATGAGGAGAAAAAGCTAACTGCTCTGTTATCAAAGAAGCATGACAGGAGGCCCTCTGTCTCAGATGCCTAAATGTGGCAGATTAATATGGAAATACGGGCCTCTGACAAAGTGCACACAAGCTCCACAGCCCCCTCTCTCCTCTTTGGAGTTTGCAGCGATAATAAGCTTTACCCTCAGGGTGGTGTTAGGCCTTGTCCAGTCCTTTAGGAATCATTCATTTACCCAGGTAATGGCATTCGCTCAATCAGATTTGTTCATTTGAAAAAGTCAGGGGAGGGTGGGGGGGGGGGGGGGGGGGGGGGGGGGGGGGGGGGGGGGGTTTATGAGGCTGGTGACGTGTTCAGCATAGGAAACAAAGACAAAGCAGGGGAGCCCTGGCCCACCGCTCACAGGGCTCAGCTCCACAGTCTAAAGACCTATAGGCGCTAAAAGAGAAAAGAGAAAGAAGCTAAAACAGACAGACTGAGAGAGACAAATCTCTGAGTGTGAGAGATTCTCCTGTTCCAACAGGGATCAGTGGGGAGAATCCACAGCTCTGGTGAATCATACTAAAACGTTCTGTGAAAACACTGTAATGGAACTTAGAAATGATCTGACTTGAATAAACATTATGCATAACAAAAATAGACTTTGTGTGTGAGTTCATACGCATTTGTGGCGACTAGCTGTTCATAGAATTGCAAACCAAAAACACAAATCTAACACAGTATGTCCTCAATGTATTACTTATATTACATGAAATAAGCTATTTCTGTATTACCGGACTCAAAACTACTCAACTGTATCAAGTGTACTCAAGTGTAAGACAAGCATACAGCATTTTAATTGGCATTCCAGCATATGATGGTATGATTTCTGTGCTGCTAGATGTATTCTTGTCAAAAGAGTTACAGAGAATGAAATATTTCTGTCTTGGTGAACCGGTGTAGCAGTAATAGCTGGGCTCCAACCCCCCCTCCCCCCACACCCTCACTCTGCCCTATTCCCCATGGTGCCCTGGGTTTGATTAATACCATACATGCTGTTTTTCTCTCTAGCAAGCTCAACTGGCAGTACAGCCAGGAGGAGTGGAGAGGAGAGGATAGGAGAAAAGGGGAGAGGATAGGAAAGGAGAGGAGAAGGCCAGCGTGTAGTGAAGAGAAGAAGATGGAGAGGAGTGGAAGATGGAGAGGAGAGGAAGATGGAGAGGAGAGGAGAGCTGGGCTGCAGAGGCTTTGAAGATCGAAGGGGTGAGCTGGTAGGGGCCTGAAGTGGCTCAGGAGGGAGGTGACACCTGCTGTTCTCAATTACCCATCAGAGCCTTCAGCCATCACAGCCTTTACCCCACTGTGTCAACAACCACACTTACACCTACAACTCATCCAAACACATCCACATACACACATGTGCACACCTGCATTAGGTGTCACACACACTGACCCTATTAAGTATAAATATGAGGCACAAATACGCCCCTGAGCACGCGCATGCATGCATCACACACATGTACACATACACACCAAGTTTCGAGTAACCCTGTTGCTCCATCTTGGGATAACACTAATAGCAAGAGTGACAGAACATCAATAACACACTGATGCTGGTCATTACTGGTACTGTCAATCACAGGTAAAACATAGGTCACATGTGTTAAAACATGTGGGATTGTGTGTGTGTGTGTGTGTGTGTGTGTGTGTGTGTGTGTGTGTGTGTGTGTGTGTGTGTGTGTGTGTGTGTGTGTGTGTGTGTGTGTGTGTGTGTGTGTGTGTGTGTGTGAAACCTCATACACATCTGGAGCTGTAGGCACTGAACAGAGGTGTTTTCATATGTAATGTAATTACACTTCAAGCAACAGTGCTCCATTATATGGCACATCATCTTTGCGCAGGATGTGTGAGCAGAAAGGTGCGGGCTCTGTGTTGGGAGCTCCTATCTGGACGCATCACGTGCGACTGATGACTCGCAGATAAGCTGCTCCCTTCAGCCCTGCAAAAGAATGCATCAGGAAGTGGGGCGTTTGCTAAAACTACTTTAAATGTAAATCTGCCACGGCCTCGGGATTGAGATTCAATGTCTGCGCTGCTCTGAACCCCTCCAACTCCCCCGCTAGTGTTCGTATGTCGAGACGCCGCAGGTCACGCTCCTCTTTGACTGCCAATGAGGCCTCAACGTCTGGCCACTGTGATGCCCACAGTTCTTACTACTCTAGTCCTGAGTGGCCTTAGCGCTCAACCATGAATGCTTCATTATACATGGTAAGTAAAGGAGTAAGACGCTTTGTGGTGCGTCAGTCAGCTAAAAGTTAAGCAGCGTGTTCACTTTAAATCATATCACATCCTTCTTTCTTTTTACTCTTGACCGTCTGGAAAGGCTGAAATGCCACGGTCATCTTTGGACAGTATTAAAAGATAATTAGGAGAGAAAAACAGAGAAGCACAGGGATTGCCATGAAATAGATTGTGATGAATGATGAAGTTTGCCAAACATGGTATCATCTACTGATCTCCAAGGCTGTACAGATGGAGAACAATGTTTGTTTACCCAATGTGTTCAAGTAAATACGACAGTAATGATGAGAGGGTAGCTGGGCCCCTGGAGTTGTAATTCAGGAGAGGGAGACAGATTGTGAGCCTCCCCTCTTTCCTCTCTATCTATACTGCCAGTGATTGCCACAGAACTCAGGCCCCGGCCCACTGCCTTCCAGCACAAAACAGATGTTCCCCCCGCACTTATCTGAATGAAAAAATCACAGACAATTTACAAAGAATATAAATTACGGTTGTAGCTACACATCAGTGTCTCTGTCCCTATAAGACCTTGTAAAGAGGATAAGGGTGAATTGGTGTGGGAGGGTGGGTGGATTGTTGGGGGACAACATAAGGCGGATGGAAGCAGTAGGGGAGGAGGGTGGTGTATGTCCATTGCTCTTATCTGGTCCACAGCAGCCCTGCAGAAAAAGAGGGAGGCTGGTGACTGGCGGTGATGCTGCGCTGATAGCGCTAAGCCGGTTTCATGCACATTTCAGGGAGACTGCCATCACTTCTCAGACTTAAAGCTCTCAGCTTGTGCCAGTGGATGAGGTTGGGACGTTATTTACAAATAGCAATGTCGTACACTGGTTACACCACTCCATTCTCTGTGTCAACACATACACATCATAGCTTTGATGTACAGCTTAGGTGACAAGGAATTTGAATTTCAGTGCTTGTAAGGTTTTGGCTGTGAAGACATTTCTTGTTCACTCATGATATGCACACTGTTGCTGTGTGTGTGTGTGTGTGTGTGTGTGTGTGTGTGTGTGTGTGTGTGTGTGTGTGTGTGTGTGTGTGTGTGTGTGTGTGTGTGTGTGTGAGCGTGTATAATATGTTTAACTGGGTTGAAATGTTGATGACTTTCAACTGCCTGCTCAAAAGGCTTCCACATCATATTTGTGGTGAATGCTTTTTTTCAGCTTTTAGTCAGTATGCATATGCTTACTTGGAAATAGCGACTATAGAGACGATGATTCATACCTCACATCCCCTCTGCTAATCTTCACAAATCATCCGTGGTGTGTCTTAGTACGTTGTAAATAAAGGTGCCATCAGAATGAAGCTTCTCTATAGCCTGGCTCCTGCTGAAAAATACATGCTGTGTGCATCGTGCATGTGTAGACTTAAGTCCTGTAGCACTGCCTTATTATGACACTCTATAAAGAGGATGCTTTTGTACTTTCAATAATGCATGAGCAGCAGGGAATTGCATACAGCCTTATTTTATGTCGTGGGGTAAAGTTGCTGTTTTAGCAGCTTATGTTCTCCCATGGTAAGAAAATACTAATGCAATTAAATCTATGTCAAACTAGACTGCAGCGAGAAAAGGTCAGGTTTTCATTATTACTAACAACAACCTTGCTTTCTATTAAAATGGAAAGTTGAAACATTTTAACCACCAAGTTAATGATGTGGTCATACATTTTCAAGAACCAAATTTGGAGCATCAAAGCTTTTTATTTCTATTATTCTCTTTATTACTTCTTTTTCATATTAATGCCATGTTCAACAAGTAACATCAACTTGTCATTGACAGTCTTTAAGATAAAAGTGGGAAATCAAGTATGGAAATAAAACGCAAGGATGAATCAAAAGAAGAAAAGCAAAAGAAAGAGAATAAAAAACTAGATCATAAAGCTGGAGCACAAACTGTAAAACCTTGAAATCCTGAACTGCTCTGAACTGGCAAGACTTTTACATGAAAGTCCAAATTATTACTTTTCTTCCTGAGTATGAAACACCTACTACTTTAAAATAAATATATTACGCTCAGATTTTTAAAAAGGGCAAAATCTGAGATGATATGCGGATGACTAGAGGACCTTGAAGTCCACCTGAGGAGAGGGCAGTTGTCTGTATCTCCAGAGACCAGGGCAGAGACAGGATGGGGCAAGGACAAGATCTCCTTCCCATCATGCTTCATGCCAGACCGAGCTTATGGATCACCTAGACATGGCCCTCCTTGTCTCTCCTCCAGAGCAGTCACCACAGTGCCACTGACCTTCCCCTATTGATCCCCAGTGACGGAGCACAGCTAAGGCCAGCTATTGAACCACTTATGATTAATTCACAAATCCTGCCTTGTCCACAAAAAAGGTAAAAGAACAAAGCACAAGCAGTAGGGACAACTGAAAAGAGAGATGGAAAAAGAGCCAGTGAGGAAAAAGAGCCAGTGAGGTCAAAAAAACTCCACTTTTTAAAGTGAGACAGAACTACAGAGTTAGAAGTACTGCTTTACAAGCTGACCAAGCTATAAAGCACATCTCAGAGTCCCTTCTGTCACTAAAATGTCAGCACAGTGAAGGATGGGGGTGTGGTGGGGTTGAAAAGAGGGAGTCAGAAAAGAGAGCGAGACAGACAGGAAAACAGAGAGAAAGAAAAAGAAGAAGCTATTCTTCCCCTCCCTTCACCTATTCCTTGGTCCTATTTTAGTCATGAGGATAGACCAGTGAGGGCAAGAGGTTGAAATTGAGCCGTAACTCTATCTGTGTGCTGGAGCGAATCAGAAAGTCTATCCCACCTTTCACCTGGGAATCACAGCTCTCTCTGTGCCCTGTCTGGTCACCATACCAACCACAGCCAGGCATCATGGGATTAATTGGAGCCCAGGGCTCAGTGGCAGCTCAGCCACAGATAGAGAATGAGGGGGAGAAGGACGGACACCAGCCATGGTCAAGTGATGGTGGCCATGCAGATCAAATTGAATTTCAAGCATTGCTTGCATTGCAGAGCTGATACGATTGTAAAGTAACACTAAACATATTGGAGCCCGAGCCACCTCCGCAGTAATGCTTGGATTGGATTCCAGGATGAAGTTCATGGTATAGCTCTAGCTTTCTTCTCTGATCTCTGTGTGTGGTGTGGGGATTTTACACAAACACTGACACACTGTGATTCGCCTCCGTAAACACCATCCATGCCAGAATGTTGAGTTTACAGAGCGACAACAGAGTAGAGCCTACTGTGTCGTGTATGTTCTTGATGTGAGATAAAAGGGAAAATGACAGGTGTGGATGAGTAAATGTTTCCCAGCAAATTCAGAGTTCAAAGAAAAACATGCATTTTGAATTTTATTATTTAATTTCTATTTTTAGATACACATCTGTGCATTGTCCACTATAAAGAAACATAAAGCCAACTGGAAGCTTGTCGCCTGCATAAAAAGCTGAGTAGTGGAGCTCTGTATGTTAATGAGTATGTTTATGCCAGCATTTCTTTTCCATAACAGCTAAATCAAAGATAAATATGTGCTAGTTATTCTTGTGGACAATTAGAAATCATATTCACTGAATGTTTTATTTTTTGCTGTGGATACTCTGCAGTCAGTTAATTTATTGATCATCAAAATGAGTTTCAGCTTCAGCACTGCAGCAGGAGAGCAGTGAGTGTGTGGGACTATCAGTATGATCCAACTTACTACAAAAAAAGATTAAAGCTGCTCAGCTGGCCGAAAGATCAAAATGTAGTTGTATTGGGAAGCTTCCAGCTACGAATGTCTGCAACTGTGTCAGTGTGAAGCAGGGCATTCATAGAACATATTATTCATGCTCATCAAATCTACTGTACACTGGTGACACAAAAAATAACAATTCAGACAAAGGAAAAGCATGACGGCTAGCGCTGTTTACTTGATGACAATTATAAGTAGACAATTTTGCTTCTGTAGATGATGTGGATACTCTGCAGTCAGTTCATTTTTTGACCACTGACCATGAAACAGTACTACAGTATAAACAGATCTGTTCATTTCATGGTGGATGGAGGGATGCTCATCCAGGCATACCCTGATAAATAAACAATCCTCATGGAACTGTGTGACTAAAGAAGAAATACCTTGAATAAATAAGAGTTGATTTTCCACAAGTGACATTATTTGTCACAGACTAAATAGATACATAAGTAACGGGTCTGGCTTAAATAGTTTTATTATGTCTGCAAGTCAAAAAAGGAGAACACAAATACAAAACTTAAATGACTTGTATGTGTATGAGTAAGATTTAAAAGATATTAACCTGAACTGCTTTTCTTTCCTTCATGAACCCCTGGCATTTTGTTTTGTGTTCTTGTCTACTGCTATTTTTATAGTAAATATCACTCGCTAACTGTTGGCAATTTAAAAAAAAAAAAAGTATGTTTTGACACCAACTACATTTTAAAATCATATTATTTCTGGCAGGCTTTGTTGGTGTTATTTTGAGTGAGTGCAATCTGTAAACAATAGCAGAATGGAGAAAAAAAGAGGAGTGTATGGGGAGACTGACAGAAAGGAGGGATGTGGGTAGTATATGATGTTATGGGTGAGAGTGTTAGTCAAGTGGTCCCCCAGGCCCGGCGCTCTCTCACACTCTATTTCTCTGGGTATATTTGTATATGATGACCCTTGACCTTGGCCCCTGGCACATGTCTGAGATCACTCCGCTCCGTCTCTGATGCATCAGCTGGGGCCAGGACCTCACATCCCTCACACACATACAAACACACCGAGTGTGACTGAGCGAAGCAGAGGATAAGTCAACTCTGCTTCTCCTGGTTATACACACCAACACTGATAGGCTATACCCAGACAATGAAGATGATAGACTGCCTGTGTGTCCCGCTTTGTTTATCTACCCCCGTCCAGCTACAGACTCCCACCGCCATCCGCATGGTGCATGTACACACACACATCTGAATACACTCAAAGTATTCAGCAAGGCACACCTCTAATCATGGCCACCTCTGCCTTCTCATTTTCCAAGTTCAGTGGTCCATGGAGCTCCCACACACTAAATCACATCAACGCTCTCTCCTCCATAAATGATCCACACAAAACCATTCTCTCTATACTTTCTTCCCTTGCTCCTTTTTATTTCTTAAAAAACATACTCAGACACACAGCACACGCACACATAAAAATACAGCCAGACAGAGACACACTCAAGCCAGGCTGGCATGATAGTAGCATAGCATAATAAATCCCACACAGCTTGGGGTGGACTAAACACAGATACAATGAATATCTAGCCATGCCTTCCAGAGAGGGAAGAGGTGTAACCCTCCTATTCCACAACCATAAAATGTTTATCCTCAGTCTGGCACAGAACATGACTTTTACACACTTCCTGCAGCAGAATTTCCAAACTACAGCAGCACGCAGGCCTGTCACACCAGCCGGGCTGATTGACTATTTCCCCCATATTTGACACACCAGTGAGTCTGCTCATCAGTCACCTCAGCAAGTAGGCAGTGAGAATTTAGGGGTGGAGGGTGGGGGGGGGGAGTGGGTGGGGGAGTCAAGGCAACAGCCACAGCATGGAAAAAGAGTTGGCTTCTGGCTCTGTGCCGCATACAGGGCCTGGCAAAGGGAGACATGCTCCTGAATGGAACCTATGTTTTATTCATCGATGTGGTATACGTACTTAGTAGTATACACATAACTTTACAACTCATCAGTTGCTCATATTTCTTTCAAATGTCGTATTCAGCAGGGTTTGCTTTGAACAAATGATGTGTAGGGTGGAATGAAGGCTGAGAGAGACCCACTATTGTCACCCAGAGACCGTTGAAGAGCGTTATACAAAACTAAAACATAGCACACTTCTCTATTTCTGATCTGAGTCTGATTCATATACTCTCTCGTGTTTGCATGTGACATTATTTGATAAAGCCAGTTCTGGGATCAGTTTGAGCCTGTGATGTATAGTATAGATACTTTAGGGAACTATGTATGTACCTTACAGAATTTTTTTCCTCTGTGAGTTTATACAATGTACTGTATTTCTCAGGAAATTGGGTCAGCCCTGATGAAACACAGGGTTGAGAGAGACAGTAGGTTTCATATACTGTACCCTAACGCCACCCACATTCACAAACATGGTCTGCTGCTCTCGCTGGAGCCACACCGTCCTGCTCGGCAAAAATTCTTGGAGGACAATGAGACACTGATCTGGCCAGCGTTGGCATTGTGATGAACTACTTCTGGAAGCAATCGTGTGAATTTACATCATCTCCTGACATTTAGCCTCACACTCCACACACTATCAGTGCTGGGTGTCTTCTCTGTGTAGGGTTTTTGAGTGCAGCTGTATGCATGTGTGTGTGCACGCGGTATTAAATATCTTTCCCTGACATTTAGCCTCGCTGTCCACATGGCACTCTGCAGGAAGAGGCAATGTGGGAATGCCAATCTTGAATCTCGCAACATATTATTTTTGTGTGTGTGTGTCTATCTTTGTGTGTCTGTTTTGTGCAACCGTGTCAGAATTGGAATACACAGTTATTAAGAGGGGAGGCCTGCCACTCATGTGTCTCCAGAGGGTGAGGAGACCAGACACCATATAGGAGGGAAGGCGAAAAAGAAAAGGCAAGACTGAGGGAAGAAACAGTGAGAAGAACAACTAATGAAGGAGAGGAAGGGAGTGTTGAAAGTGTCAAGGCACCCATTGTATTGCTGGGCAGGAGCAGTAAAGACAAGCTAGTGGCCTCTGCAACTTTAAGATTGCCATTAAACTCTCGCCTTACTCGTGTTTATGGTTGGCTTTGTGTGCCAGAGGAGAGGGGGATCGTAAAGCGGGGCTTTGTCTGTCTGCCATCGATTTATATCCTTCGTTAGGGTGATGACACTGCCTGCTTATGATGTCCTAGCACAGACTGTAATTACAGAGCACTTCTGTCTTTATTGATGTCACTTTGTTAGTTTAATTACGCTATATTGGGTTTTAGAGTCACGGCAAGAGCAAAGCTATGATGTAGGGCAAAAATCATCAATGGAACATCCTCTTTTGAAGATGTCGGGGGGGGGGGGGGGGGGGTGGTGCAGAGAGTTGGTAGATAATTATTTCATAGACAGACATCTAAAATAGACCCTGTACATCTCAACATCTACAAAGGCAAAGAGAAGGTAATCTGAAATTTAATGACTATTCCGTCTGTGTTATGACCAAAGTCAGAGGGAGGAGGCTGTGAATGTGATGAGGGCCTTAATGGAAATGAAACACCTGGGTTCAACCTTGAGAGCGACTGTTTACGCATCCAGTCCCCAGGTGCTGGGGTTGACTGAGAGTCACACAGTATGAGAACCATTGGTGTGTGCGTGTGTCCATGTGTGAGCATAAGTGTGTGTGCATACAGTGTATATAAGATGGGATGGGACACAGGGGGAAGCAGTGCCACGTGAAGGTGACCCTTGAGGGGAAGAGGAGGAGGGAGAGGCCACCTGCTTGCTGGCGGAGGCGAAATGAGGGTGACAGCCATCCACCTGTCTGAGAACACACTCATTCCAGACCCCATCTGCCCACCCCCTTTGGGATATCTCCTCCCCAAGGGACCCTGTGACCCTCGCTGTCGTCTACTTGACCAGGCCTCCTGTCCACTGTCCCTGCGGCCAGCTGAAACTGCCACCGCTCACCTCCGACCAGAGGCCAATATGGGGCACTGTAATACTGTACAATACTGTACATAGGGGCCTCTGCAGCAAACACTGGCAGTTTTACACTGTTTCTCCTTTTCTTGTTTCAAAGTGATACAAGCCCCCAGGCCTTATGTGTTAGACTGTGCAATAAGTCTCCTGGCTTTGCTAAGTCATCACAGGTGGCCAACAGGGAAAGCCGTTATTTGCTCTCTTTTTCCTTCACTCCGATGTTCTCCAAACTGAAAAACTCATCATGGTGTCCTGTAGCAAAGATAATCGCTGGCCAACAACAGAGCAATTTGGCAACTCAAACAATGGTCACATATAGTACACTGTGTATTTGTCACTTCCCTCTCTCTCCCTCTGTGCATGCAGCTGCCTGTGTTTCCTGCCATTGCAGAGTGGAACACACACAGAAATACATTCACTCGCCAACCAATCCACCCTGTGGATATACCTCTTTATTCAGACCTGTCTGTCTGACTGCAGTCAGGCCCATCTTTGTCTCCCATGGCTACAGACTCGTGGCCTGGACCTAGGGCTGTGTTTGCTCTTTCTCTATGGGCTTCAACCACATTACTGAGTTGAGTCTGTGTGGAAAAGACCCACCAGCCTTCTGACATGTCTTCTGATCTCCTTTACCCCTCCAGGGCTGACGGGCCACTGTACTCTACCTCTCAACAGAGGAAATTTTACTCAGCTACAGCAGAGTGGCAAAATAAACTGAGAAATGAGAATTTGAAGAGACAAGCAAGACAGAGAGTATGATGGAGAGATGAATGGTAAGAGCCAAAAAAGAGGAGAAGGGAAAAGGGCAGCAAGGAGTCAGAGGATATCTGAGATAAAGAGAACCATCAAGTCTTTGCTTCTGAAAAAAAAAGTGTCTTGCAAGAAAAATACTGACTTACCAGAAAATAGTGTGCCCACAGAAAGGCAAATCTAATTTAGGGAAACTCGCAAAGGTTTGTAATTAAGGCAAGTTGGGGCATGGAGTAGTATCTAGGAGCTAGATTTCTCTCAGGCTATCAGAGCGCTCTCTCGTATGTTCTGCATGATTGCCTGTTGATTCACACCATATTGGTGTTACCCTGGCTGCCTCCCTGGAAAAAGACACAATGATATCTCTACCTATTCAAGGCAGACGTCACGAGGAGAAGCTGATTAACTGCTCTGCTGCTCCTCTAGGTGGGTGGGGGTCTTTTCTTGCAAAGCTTTTCTCAATTGTAAAAAGTTGAGAAGACATAAAAGAGAAAAAGTTGAGAATGACATGAAAGAATGGCAAAACATTAAGGTGCTTACTCTATAAGTCTAACATTTTGGAGGAACAAGGAGGGGGACATCATATTATTGGATAACAAGAACAAACGAGTGATTAAAAAACAGAAGACAAGAAGTCCAAGACCTGAATGGTTACTTTGAATGCCATATAATCACTTGTTCCATTGTGCAATTCCAGCAAAGGACCCATTTTGCATGCCATACAAAGCTCTCTCTTTCCTTGTTTCCAGTTTGTCTCTTCACCGCTGGTGGTGAATATGGTGCATGAGTAAGTTTAGCAAGCAGCAGAGAGCACGAAAAACAGTGCTCCTCCACACAAAAACCCCACTATCTTTACCCTTCTAGGGCTTTGCTTTGATGCCTAAAGAGTATATGTATCATTGAGGCTGCTTCTGGCCATTAAACATGCCAATGGGCAGAGCTCATTATTGATAGATATGCTCATACAGTCTTGCACATGCAGAAGCACGTACATGCATAAACCAACAACATTTCATATGCACACAGTACAGTAGATGCCTACAAGACCAGATCTGTGTTTTACTTATGAGAGGCAGCTCAAAAACCGATCGGGCCGAGACACTGGGGATTCCTATGGCTATCCATGTTATCTGGCCTTTTCTACTATGTGAGAGACAAAGTTTGGAATTTGGACAAAATAGTGCTTTATATCTCAGACAATTATTGGTTTCAGCGCTCTGACCAGTGCACGGGGAATCTGCAACAGATGCCAGAGTTTTTGTTTTGCGGCTCAATCCATCTATTACCATACATTTGCAGATCTACACTCGTGATTAAAAAAGATAAACAAACTGCTCATAAATCTTTGCTTATCACAAAAAGCTAAACTGTCTTCCACAACAACAGCATTAGTGTGTGTTTGGCCAATGGCAAGACACAGTAATAGATAGCAATAGGGTTTATTAAAGGAAGGCACACTGACAGAAAAAAGAGAGAATGTGTAAATAAAGAGCAGCGGGAGATGGAGAAAAATGGTTATCGGAAAAAATGGAGTCTGAACATGAGAAAACGTAGGGGTGGATGAGACGGTGAGAGGCGGAGGGTGACAACGAGGAGAGGGAAGGTTGGTCTCATTACTATTAGACCGTCTCTCTCCCTCCAGGCTCAGGTGACCCCAGCATTCCAGCCCTCTGCCTTCCACACCACTAATCATTTGGTTTTAATCACCGGGATATTCTCCCCCTTTGCCCCTCCCCCACCTCTCCTCCCCTCTCTTCCTGCCCTACTGTGCGCCCTAGCCTTTGCCAAGGTCCAGCTAATTTTATTCTAATTGGCCATAGCCTGGGCTGGGACCGATCTGCATCATTGTCCTCATTCATCCGTCCATCCTGTCTCTGTTCCAGTCCTCGTCCTTCCTGCTGTTCCTCTGTCTCCCTCCCTCCCTCCCTCCCTCCCTCCCTCCCTCCCTCCCTCCCTCCCTCCCTCCCTCCCTCCCTCCCTCCCTCCCTCCCTCCCTCCCTCCCTCTTGCTGCCTTCACAACTTCACGGCTGTGCTTGTTTCTTCATCTCCTCACTGCCTCCTCTCTCCGCTTCATCTCTCTTTCACCTCTAATTTTTCTTTTACCCATATGCTGCCGCGTTGGCTCCCCTCCTCTGTCTGTCTTTCATGCCGTTCACTGACATCACAGTTGCGCGAGCATTTTCCAATTTCTGTTCTCCCTCTCCTGTTGACCTTACATTCCACCAGACAAAACAAATAGCCTTGATGTTGTCTGCCAACAAAAAGCTTCGTGTGACTGCCTTGATCCGCACACAATGGCATGAAAGAGAAATGTGAAGCTGTTCAATTAGGTAAACCTGATGGCTGAAGTCTGACATTCTCCCTTTTTTTTTATATAGGAGTGCAGCACAGACTGTGCATCAAATGACACTGAAAAAATGTGTATGCGCTGTATGAGGAGCAAAGGGTGATAAGATGCCCGCTGGACAAAAAGCACACAGAATCAGAATGAAACAGACAGTCCAGGGAACAAGCTGTCTAGGCTTGTGTGAGCACAGTGGACATTTTTTAAATTACAACAAAGAAAGCATTATCTTGTTGAAATTGAATGCTATTTCACTTTATGTGGTATGTTGTATGTGAATTATTTGCCCATAATCTTGTCCTAAGGTTGCTTTATGACTGCATATAAGACTGCAGAATGTGCACAGTGTTTGGTGCATAAATATCTGTGGGTTGATTTTGGTCATTTTCACTTAGCTCTTCTCATCAAAAGTCCTGTCATTAATGTTCAAGTTAAATCATTTGAAGTCATGAAGTCCAAAATATTCTAATAAGGAAGTTTTAATAAGCATCCACATATACAATATTTATAGCTGCTTGCTAATTGGCGTGTTAACAAAGCACCAAACATCGAAGCCAGATCTCTCTATACTGGTCATCATGGCTAACTTTACCTGTCCCTGCGAGCAAAAAAAGGAGAAAGGCAGATGGAAATCCTGCATTACAATCACACGCTACAAATCCTCTACTTTTCTTTTCTCCTCCGGATCAACAGCTCCAATAAATTTTCATTACACCTGTGTGAAGCGCTTCAAATAGAGCCACAGAAGCAGAAACTAATTACTTTCTAATTTATTGACTAATGGCCACAGCCCTGGGAGACAGCTGCAATTGTTCTAACAGTCCTGCTGCTCCGACTGCACTCAGGTCCACTTTAGATTCATAACAAAAATAATTTATCATTACAAGCACATTAAATTGAACCGTATAGACCATAACAGTGGTAATTTATATCATTTTGTTGTTAGGGATGCTTTTCCCTCCCCTGTCTTGAAAGCATGCAATCTTTGCAATAGGATTCTTCTCCAACCGGTCGTTGCATGTGGCAGGTTCACTTTGTTCTTCAAAGGACTCTTTGTTTTGTGCTTCATTCACCATTTGTTGGAGCTTAAAGTAGAAAGGAGACCAAAAACAAGGTGTGCCCCTTTTTGGAATTTAAAAAAGCCTCAGCAGAAGTTTCTGTATCACACATAACAAGCGTGATGGCCAAGTCAGGAAACTACTGTCATTGCCGACATGTTCTATGTACATGGAGTGATCAAAGCATCAACATGAAGAGCTGATAAGCTGGCTCTGCACTGACATGGGGTAAATTTCAGTCATGATTCATGTTTCAGCAATTTCTTTGTCAGCCAGGCAAAGTCTATGCTGATCGCGTATTAATTTTCAGCAATTGCCTTTATCCCATAATGCATCTCTTTCTTGATGGGAACAGTGCCTTCCAGGATGTCAATGTCCCTATCAACGAGACACAAATGGTCACCCAGTGGTTTGAACAGCATGATAACAACATTAGCCATGTGTCAAGGCTTTCTTAATCACTACAGAGGATGCAATTTGTGCATTGATGGGATATTCTGAAGCAAAGTGTGAGATGGCATTTTCCACTGGCGTCATTAAGATTGAAGACCCACACGATCATGCAAATTCATTATGTAAGCAGTGATTAGCATTGACCTTGCCCCCCTTTACGAGGTGAGTGGCCTGAAACAACGCTCGAAAAATACTCCAGATCCACAGAGCCTGTATGTGAATCGGCCCAGTATGTGAATAGAATAGAATAGAATCGAATACAATTGAATAGAATAGAATTAAACAGAATAGAATAATGGCAAAAACTGTGTTGTCCATTACGGCCGTTATTTTTTATTCAAAATTTGAACTTAGTTTGAACCTGGGGAAAAATGTAAATATTCAAACTGCAATGACCTGTTCAAATTCAAAATTTACAGCCTATAAATGTAACAGACTGAAGTAGTTTGCCTTGTGGTCCATCACAGGGTTCTTAAAATTCACTATCAGCTTGACTTACTGCATGCTCTTTGACCTATCAGTAAACTAAGCTAATGAATAAAAATGGAGACGGACAGTAGCGAGCTATGCCATGCTGATCAGATAATAATAACATCGAAGCATCTGAAAAGCAGTGTGTGGAAGTATTTTAAGGGGCTACACTGCAGGAGGCAAAATTACCAACAAATGTAAGCTGTTTGCTAGCTTTGTAAAATGCAGCTGCTTTATTCTACAGCAACAAAAATCTGAGGACTCACCAGCTTAACACACAAGTGAAGCAGCGGGGGCATCAAACAAGTGGAGAAAAATGAACCCTACAGCTTGTCTGACACAGTGCAATCTAAAGAAACTGTGCAGTTTAATGACACCTCATGGGAAAATATAAAGACTATACTGAATGGTAAGCCATCTCTCTAACAACTGACGGATGGACATTGCTGGCCAAATGCCAGATGACAGTCACAGCAAATTGTATCTCTGACACATTACAGTATATGAGTTGTGTTTGAACTAATTTGAACAAATGACTCTTTAGTTCAAATTAGTTTGAACTTGACTTTTTGAAAAAGTGACAGCCCTATTGTCCATTTCCCTTGAGAGTCACTGTGTATGAGTTTAAACAATGATTCAATTAAGTCTTTCTGAGTCAACACAACATGAGACATGACAGAATAGATTTTCAAATGTCTTCATGATGGTGTTTCTTTCTATTCCACCTTTTATGTAAAATAAATTAAAAAAAATATTCAAGGTTCAGGAGTTTAGCCAGATTTCAGCAGCAGGATTGTCGGATCTAAGGGATGGATTCCCACCTCCTACGGCAACAAACACTGATCCAACCATGATGATAGTACCAACATTGTAGTGTTGAGTTACTAGCAGCTTAGTTGATAGTGGTGCAGCCCTGAGGGAGGGTCTGAACAATAGCAGTCTGTCTCTTAGGCTTTTTCCATACACACGTGCTGGCTTGGCTTGACTCGATTTGAATCGGTGCTTGAGCCCAGTATGGCAGGGATTTGCATCTGCATTAAGGCTACCCACTTGAAAGTGTGTCTTTAACTGATGACGGGCTTGTCTTGAGTTGAAAAGCAGCGGACGGTATACATCACAACTGTGACTAGTGGTCAAAGAACCAGAGTAAGTGGCAGCTGTAAAACGGCAGATAAGAATATTTAATGTACTGTAATTTCTTCACAATAAAAGCCTTCCGTTAGTTTGTCAGTGGAAAGCTTTTAATATGAAGCAGCAGGAAATGTTTTCATCAGCAGTAACTTAACACAGCTCCAATATAGCTGAAAGTGATCAGGAAAAAGGTGAAATAAAGGAGCTATTTAAAAGTACAAACAGAAACACAGGAGATAAACTAAACTTCAAACCTAATGTATTCAGTTAGAGGCTAAAAAAGTGCTGAGAGCTACAAAGAAGCTTTTAAAAAACAGTTTTCTCTCTGGTCTGGACATGAGTTGAGTCTCGGGAGAGGGGGGTCATCACAGGTTGGCTGCGGTCGGCGAGACATCACCACAACCTGCTTGGAGGCGGGCATGCATTGGCCCGACTCCAGAGACCGGCACATCTCATCACGTTTAAACTGGTAATAGAAACACAAATCGAGGCAGCATGGTTTAACTCGGTGTGGCCACAAGTGCCAATAGAAAAACCCTTTCTGTGGGTGGGAACCTCCATTCACACCTCCCTGTGTATGGACATGCCAACTGCTACATTTACACTTCTAACAGTTTCTCAACCTTTAAAAGCCACACACACAGCAAAACACACAAATTATCAAATTCAACAGTAATTTGCCATCTGTAACAACAATGGAGTGGGTGACCTTTTGTCTGCAGTTTCATCTGCAGTTTCTTCAGTTTGTTATGCTCATGCACTATGTGGCTCTGTTACAACCTGGTAGTAGCTTGCAAAATTGAGTAAATAGGTCTTAAGACATGGCCTGGCTGTAAATTCTCAATCACGACCGCTGTAAACAAAGCAACACATAGAAGCTGCTCACACAAGCTCAAGTGTCCTTAGCAACAATATTAATAAATCATCAATGAGACTAATAAATACAAGATTTTAAACCTGTACTTCTAGGGACATGGAGCCAAATCCTAATTTCTATTCTTATGTGATCACCAATACCACACACACGCACACACACACACAAACACACACAAACACACACACACACACACACACACACACACACACACACACACACACACACACACACACACACACACACACACACACACAAAAACACACAGATTAAAAAAACACATATGGGCACACTCCTTGTCCTCCCTCTCTCATACTTTCTCTCTGCCCTGCTCTTCAGGCATTCAAGCTTTCACAAACTGATCAATAGAATCCAGCAGGCCACAAATACAGAGCGGAGGGTGTGTGGAGGGGTGTCCCTTGGGAGAGACAATAAGGACATTGAGAATAAAACAGAGACTGGAGACACACAAACAGAGACACACACAAACACGTACATATAGCCCGTTCTATATTTCCTAGCCAAGTGATGACGTCAGCCTCCTGTTTAAGACATGGCCCACCTAATGGAGCATAGCCAAGGCACGATAAGTGTGTTTGTGTGAGTGTGTGAAATAATGTTGGACTGAGAGAGTTTACCCACTACAGCAGAGGCAAGTGAAGGACATGCCACTACAGTGGAACACACACAAAGTCAAGCACAATAGCCATTAAATCAAAAGCAATCTCTCTGCTGCTGGCAATTCATACACACAGAGCTTGCACACATGCATGTCCCTGTACATACACAAAGCTGACAAATACCACTACCCAATACTCTGCAATACTATTAGGTTACTTTAAAAGTGTGGAGAGAAATGTGGGAGGAAATGAATGACATTCCAGCAGTACATCCTCTCCAAAACCTGAACAAAATGTGTCAGCAGTGGGAGTATAAAATCTCTGAATGAGAGTTTTTTGGCATAGGAGATATGGAGAGAAATCAATTTCAGGGCCAAGTATGGTGCCAAGGACGTCCAGAAGGGCATAGCTCTGTTGATCTGTTCATATCAATTTGCTCCCTTCTCCAGACGGAGAATGCCACAGTGTGCAGCGCTGCATCTTTAAGGAATATCGCCCTGATAACGGTGCCATAAAACACATAATTTTACAGTCAAACCATCTCTGTCTCAAATGCACTTGGAGCGGAAGCCATTTTCAAGCAACATAAAGTTTAACATGGCGCTACATCTGCCGAGCTGCTAGCTTCCACGCTACGTGGAACTGGGCGATTTAATTAGGAGACATGGGATAGCGCTGTGTGACACCGCAATGAGCCCCACCCTCTCGATCCCGGACTGATCCCACCTGAACCTGCGGTCCTCTCTGGAAGAGCAGAGTACATATTGAATTACGGGAACTGAATGCACACACTAGCCGAAAAGTTTCTAGCAAATGTATCATAAAACACTGTGATAAATCACATTAAAATGCAGCCCTGCTTAGATGTGATTATACAGATGAGCAGCTGGTTTGTCTTTTTTTTATCTAATCAGTCAATTTCTGTCTTAATAGCACAGAATATTAGGATTTATACATTTTTATCCTGCATGATTATGTGACAATGTTAAACACCAGGAATATTTTAGCTATAGACATACTCATGGCCTATAGTGATGTTATTGTAACAGAATATTGGTCCTGGATGCAAAATATAAGCCTATTAACATTGAGATACCTATTTGTGACCATCCAGCTATCGTGTCTATGTGGAACACAGCATTTCATCCATCTTAAGTAGATATTTTCTACATGAATACATTTTGTAAATAAACCCATTCAAGGGCTGGAGCAATTTTACAGAAAAGCAAAGCAAAATTGCTTGAAAATAAAGTGGAGATTTAGATGAACTACTTTGATAGTCATTAGTTGACTGAGAAGTGACTTTCCCCCAGTCGAGATAACTTTTTGAACAATAATGTCTCCCTTGAAAAGTCATATTGAAAATCTCTTTTAAAGTTTCCCCTGTTTTCTAATGGAACCTCCCTCCACTGAGCATTTCAACCACCTGAGTGAGAAGCCACTAATGCACCCTAATTCCACTAATGCACCCTAATTCAGACAGTATAGATTACAGATTGTCAAAGGCAAAAGTTGGATTTTTTTTCCTTGACCAACTAAAAGCAGATTCCCAATATAAATTAAATGGAGCAATGGTGATGGAGGTGTATTGTGAGGGACCCTAATACTTCCTGTTGTGAATGACCACGTACAACTGGGATCACTGTGCTCTGTAGACCATTACTAAAAGCAAAATGATCTATACGCAGCCTTGAAAGAAAAAGAGTTGAGGGTGGTGTTTAGACTGCTGCAAAGTGCAAGCTCTACTATAAACACTTGAAACTGTGATGCAAAGTCACTGGTTGCTGAAAAAAGCAGGCACTGTGACATAACATGAAATGACAGAAGAATAATTGACAATCTCGGTTTTGTTTTTATGCTCCTTAAGAGAGTGTCTGCCACTACATAAGATTCATAATGGCAATCCAGAAAAAGAGTTGACGTGGTGGGTTGTGGGTGAGTGAGGATTTGGCCAAATGGAGATACAAAGGCGAAAGTTCTATTAAAAATGTTAAGGGAAATCAATTTGTTTGCCTTAATTACTTTGTTAATTTGTTTAAGCATATACTTCGAAAAATCCTGTGTCACATTTTCTGCTGTGATAATGGAGCCACGGGTAGGGAGGGGCGCTTGGTTGGGTTGAGTGCCTTTTAAATGGCTCACCCTCTGGTTCTAAACACAGCGCTCAGTATGCCTGCTCGCCCATCCCCGAGTCTCTTTTGCAGGGTGTATTGGTAATGAGGCCCTCCTGTAGTGCTGCACTCCACTCCTCTGTTGGTGCAGAAAAGCGCACCCCCGCCACGTCCTGACATTCTGACAGATAGGAGCCGCAGAAAGCATATGGCCAACGTGGCAATGCCTCCAACGCCCTCCAAACTGTCGTAGGGCTCAGGCATAATGAGTGGTAGAGAGATGAGCCCAAGTCCTACACGTAGGAGACATTAGTCATCACTTTTTTTCCACATCTGCCACAGATCAGCTAGAAAAACTCTTACCTCGTATAAGAGTCAAGAGATCCCATGAATTTGTGACTTTACAGAAGAAAGCTGTGTAGTTTAGAATAGCAGAGCCAGACAGAATGTCTCAGAGAAAGAGGGTGCATATCTAGGAATACTGCCAAACGTTTGTTTCATCAAACAATGTGAGTTCTGGTGGATACATAGAACAATTAAAATGTGTTGGTCGACTGGTTTAGTGGTTGGGCTGCGTTTTACATGCATCACAACATTGAGTCAAGTGACAGATAGTCTGGGTAGAAACAAAGAGGGATGTCATTGACTGAGGCAGGAGTGAGTGATGGTGTATTGGGCCAGGAAGGCCTGTCAACTGTCAATGGCGTTAGTGTCCAGAAGCTCATGTCCAGAGCGACGACATGTGATTTTAGATAAGGTGCCCATCCAGCCGTGCCCTCTGCATTGCCTCCCTTTGGCCCAGACTCCCCTGCCAGTCTCCTTCCCTCTCTCTGTCTGGCCTGTTATCCCTGACCGTCTAGACGCCTCTCGGCACGCAATCCCTCACCCCAGCCAACCCGGACTGTTCTCAGCTCTTCTGCTTTCGCTCTGCTCAATACTGCGTCACAACTCTGGCTGGCTGGAGGGCTGTGAAGGGCCACAGAAAAAGGACAGCACAATGCCATGCAGTTCTCTTCCTCACTCCTGTTCGAGTCACTCAGTGGAAGGCTCAGAAAATGCTGCACTGAACTGCGTTTCAATCCTCCTGCGAGAGCAACTGAAATTATGACTTAGCTGAAACTTGTCAGACAGTCTCAAGGGTTGACTGCAAGTGTGAACAATTGTAATGAGACAGGTGGCACCAATCATTCAATGATGTAGACACACCTCTGAAAAACAAAACTAACAATCGAAAGTACTTCAGCCACTTTTTGTAAACAGGCAAATGAATAAGAACAATAAGCAAGCCAAGAGGCAATTACAGAGCGTATGGCTTTGGGTACACACTGATCTGATGGTGGCAGTGAAACCACCTGAGCGCCTGTGTTCTGTATCTCAAGCTGTCACCAGTGTTAATGTCGTTAATGAATAATTTTTGTCATAGCTTTCATCAACAACACTTTTTCACTAACCAAAACAAAAGGATAACTCAAAAAACTAATTTATGATGACAGAATCTATTGACACGTTTGTCAAAGCATAAAAATGAGACGACAATGTGAGGGATTAGCATGTAGAGCGAAGATCACCAGTGAAAAAACACGATGAACCTGAAGCATCATTACAAGATGAGTCATTCCAAAAAAAATTTTTTTTTTTTTCAAACTAAAATTAATTTTTCTGATAACCCGAGCTGGTGGGTTTTCGCTAAACTTGTAATACAATACAAACTAAAATAAACCACTGCTGTCCTGTACTGATTAGAGAAGTGAATGACCCAGAGCTGCACATTTTAGATCGTAATTGAATAGATAGATTGAGACAGATGATAAGTGCAAGATTTCAAATAGTCCTCAAATTGAAACAAATATCTGACAAATAGAAGAATGCACATCTGAAGAAATTAGCTTCCAGTACCACACAGACGTGTCAAAAAAACATAATATTTGACTTAATGTTAGACATATGATGGGATAAAGGAGCAGAAATGTTGCATAGAAACAGCTCGGAGCTGTGTGTGCATGTGATGTGTGAGTGAGAGGGAAGACGAGGTTAGGGGGTGAGCGAGAGAAAAATCAGGACTCGATTTCCTTTTCACCTTATTCAACCTCACAGATACAGCAGACCAAGGATGACAAGGATGGGCTTCTTGTTGCAAAAAGAGCTAGTGCATCCCAGCAGACTATTTCAACAGCTCTTCTAAGTGCTTCTAAGTATAAAAGTGGCTCTAAAGAACAACATACCAAGGACCAAACCATACCAAATGGACTGGGCGCACAGGATTACTGGTCCACACACTAAAGATGAGGTCTATGTAGAGTATATCTAATTGTTCAGGGAGAATAGGCCTCCTGCTCATTTGTGTTATTTTGTTATTGTCCAAAATGGTCTTGTGCGAGAAAAGAAGGAAAATTCTTGCTTCTTTGATATGAGACTTGGTTTCATTTGTATTTGGTTTTATGATAAATAAATACACATTTCATATAACAACAGTAAAAACTAAACTAAACTATTTAAACTTTAATACCATTCCCTAATAACAGGTAAATAGATGTTTCCTCGAGGAGTCTATAATGAGTTTGTAGAGAAATCGTGTATATACAGAAGATTAACTGGAATTTCTAGGGACATGTTTAAATAATACATTACACTTTAAGTAATTCTTACTAAAATATTATATTTGGTGAACTAAACTAGACTGAAACAAAAAACAATTTAGATGACTAAAATAAGACTAAAACTAAATCAAAACTTGCTGTCAAAATTAACACAAGCAGTCAGCCAAAAAAAAAAAAAACAGCTTCCCGAAAACCTTCATCCTCTGTACCCTCATTGCCCAACAGGTGGAGTTTGGACACCATACATTCATTCAAGTCCTCATGTAAAGCTGTGTTACCCTGACCTGTTGCAGTAGATAGCGGGGGGTTACAATGCATCAACATCACTTCCCTATGCACAGAGTCTGGGCCTCACACCCATGACTGATCTCTATTAAATTACATGGATTAAATCAGAGATCCTTAATTAGGCCCCAATAAAAGTGTCATGTGGCTTTTGAAACCTCTGAGCATGCCACGATTGGATAAAAAATGTGAAAACATACGAAATGAAATTGGTTTACTGCTGAGTGTGCGCCCCATGACTCTTGAGTGGAGCAGCAAAGCAGGGAGAAATAAAGAGAGGAGGAATAAGTAAGAGAGAGAGAGTGAGAGGGAGAGAGAATGAGAGAGAGCAGAGACACAGATGCAGAGAAAGAGCATGAGGGAAGTCTCAGGGCGAGTCACACCTCTTTGCCTCAGAAAAGCTCTTAAATTCCATGTGTGACCTGAGGGAGAAAGCTCTAAAGAGTCAGCCTTAGATGCCATGATACAGAATTTGACTTGCGGAGCAGTGAGCTAATACAGTCTGCCACAAGCCACACTGAGGAGCGCTATAGGCATGACGCACAGCTCCTGGAGACAGACCAATCCTTCATGCATATATATGTGCATACCGAACACAAACCTACACATACACACTTACAAGAACACTCAAGCACACACATCTGGGACTTGCTTATTTCAAAAAATTGGAGCGTTATGCCTTCTTGCTCCTCTGGACCCTTGCAGCTCCTAGTGTCAGGACGGCCAAAAGCTTTTAAGTGCTTTAAACTCATAATAACCCTAATGCTTAGTCTCCCCCTGTGAGCTCTGTGTTTGTCAGTATGAAAATGAAATAGATGCAAAGATGGGGGCTGTTCAGACATTTTAGGGGTTGCTGGGGATTTGGCGTCTGTAAAGGCATTAAGAAGGGAACAGAGAGTAGACAGGCTCCCAGGACATGTTACGTGGTGACAGGGAAAGCTGGAGAGCAGCTACGCACAAAACTGCTAACACACACAGGAGGAGCACAGCACGCACTGAACTCCTTATTTTGCCCTCTTCTCCTCTTGCATATTAGCTTGTTATGTTGTTTGTGATGTTTCTATTTTTGAAAAACATGGGGATTGAAAAAAAAAAAAAAAAAAATCACAGATCCACAGCCACAATGCATAGCAGGGAATAGTAAGCGCACAAACAAAAAACAGCCCCCAACCACCTTCCCACTCGCCACTAATCCTCCCATGCCCTAATTGTGGGTGCAGTCACCCCAGATTCACTTCTTCAGGGTAAAAGAGAATGAGAGCTAAGGCTCTGGCTGAGAACAGACCACCCTGTCTTCCACTCGAAACGATTCTCTCTGCCAGAAGACACCAGAACGGTAGGTGGTACTCTCTCTCCATTACATTTCACTTTTATCTCACTTCCCCTTTGCCTCTCCATCTTCCTGTCATTTCTAGCTCTCTTTTCTCTCCCTCTCTATTCTCTACTGTAAACCGCCTAAGGTGATTATGGATTGTGATGGTGGTGGGTGGGGAAGGCGAATCCCTGTCTTTGTTTCCTTAAAATAGGTTTAATAGATTATTACCTAACACAGTTGAGAACATCTGTGTGATTGCAAAACAGTCTCAGCACTGAGGTCAATATGTGGTCTTTATTAATGACAGAAAAAGTGTGCAGGTGGCTCTGTGCCTACTGGTGGTTGGTGGTTAGTGCTGGCAGGTTGGATCCTGCCAGGTCTGCATTTCAGAAGGAAATGCAAGATATCACACAAGCTCACTGGAGACACATTAAAACAGGCTGTTAAACTCTTTGGCATTTGATTTCTTTTAATCAAAGAGGCATCAGTAAACTGAGCAGAATCTCGCACCACAGGTCTCAGAAGAAGATGCTAGAAAGGAGCCAGCGACTGGTGGCTGGCTGTGTTTTATCTGAAACGTTTCTACTATTGAGAAGGCTGTATTGGAGCGGAGCCATGCCAACCTTTACAGCGGCATTCTGTTTTCCTGTCTGGTTCTCAGTATCTCTCTCTCTCTCTCTCTGTATGTGTCTATATGTCTGTCTCATACCCTCTCTCTTTCAGGCACAAAACCAAGGCGCACATTAGGTGCTGGTGCTGCACATTTTGATGCTTGGCTGTCACTGTATCATTGTCTGGTGACATAAAGCGCAGTAAAGCACTGAGCAGTGATGAAGTGGAGAGGTTTTAAACCTGCGCTCGATGGCACATTTCTTGCCTTTCAACCAATGTCATTTGGAGAGTGTCATCATCCCACTGTGAAAGTAGCCAACCCCCACCCACCCCACCCAAAACATAGAAGAAAGAAAGGGAGAAAGAGAGAGAGAGAGCATCCACCTTGGCAGTACTTGCTCCATTATTCCGCTGGAGGCTTGATTAGACAGAGGGGGTAATTTACGAGCCACTTCATTGCCAATTCAACGGGCACATCACCTGTAAATAATTGAAACCCTTCATGTCCATTCCGACATAATCATATCGCTATCATGTTAATGTATCCAGCAGTGCTTTCCTTTGGGTCAGGCGCAGGACTACTTTAAATCTTAGCTGACCTGTCTTCATAACTCTCCCGGGCACCACCCTCCAGCAAACAAACAAAAAAAATAAATAAATAAAGATGAAGAACTGCACTGGGAAATGATGAAAAACTGAAAATACAGTAAACAAATACAAGACTTCTCAGGAAGGCAGCAGTGGATTGCTGGTGGAGGGTGCGTATTTTTGCACTGGCTTGTTAATTATCTGTGCTTATGATATGGATAAGGAAGATTCATCATCTCCTTATTTATTTATCTCTCTCAAAGATCTATCAGTCAAGCAGTGATATGAAAAGGCAGCACCATTTGGATGGTAGTAGCTATTACAATGAGTTGAGGGGAGACAAGGAGGACGGGGAGAAATCAAATCCCTTACTTTTAATTGAGGGGAATTGTACCATCACAGGAATTGTCTCTCTCAAGCACTCTTAATTATACCAGTGTTTAATAAAAATGTGATATTGAATTGAAAGCTATTTTTCTGACTTCATTTAAAAAAGTTATGAATATTAATTATCCAATCTGAAATGGTTCTCACCTTTCCTTCTGCACACTCCTCTCAAATGCGCATGACAAAAAAGATTTGAATAATTTATCAATTGACTTATACTTGAATTGATTAATTCACTGATGCAAAATTAATACATGGCTATCCTCCACATTCCACCCACTCCATCCTTTGCCATCGTTAATGAAGCACTTTAAGTAGTAAGGGTCTTGCCTGGGTAAAGTACTGACGGAGGAAAGGAGCACGGGTATGGAGGGCTGAGGTATCTGTCGAATACACCTCTGCAATAATGAAGACGTCTCATCAGAATCAACAGGCTCACTATCTTCTTGACTAAGACAGGTTTGAGACAGCCTGTGTGTTTCATGCTAATTGAGCCAGTTCTCTTGAGGGAGTAGCTTCAGGGTAACAAATAGAAAGAAAAAATCAAATAGGCGAGAAAGACATACGGTGAAGGATGGAGACGAACTGTGGGCAACCAGATGTGTGAGGGGCAAAGGTCACATAAATAAGCGGGTTATGAAGCTGAATGCTCTGAGTATTTATGTGTGATCCATAGAGCAGGCCATGGAGTAGCGGACCCATAGAAAGCCAGGCTTCTTTCTTTGGTCGCTAAATGATGACTAGGTGCAAGAGGTCAGTGATGCTATTTGCCGTTTTTGCACAGTGAATGGTGCCACGTGGCAACTCATCATCCGCTGTACTTCCTGTACTGTGAAGCTCAGCTGGGGCGAAGAAATGGGACAGAATGTGTGCCAATGTGTGTGTGTGTGTGTGTGTGTGTGTGTGTGTGTGTTGTGTGTGCGCCCATGTCGTGCCTGTTCTTTGCTGGTGATTCACCCAGCTCTCTGGCAGGCATCCAGGACCTATTTTCTACTTCTCTTTACATAACAGCAAACGGTATCACTGAAGCTGTGTGTCCTGTCCTTTCTCTTCCTCCTCCTCTTGTTCCACTGCCACTTCCTGATCTGTTTTCCCCCATCCTCCACTTTCCTGCGTGTGTCTTTAAACGGCAAACTGTGTTTTGCTCCCCAGTGCCACTGTACCACCCATGGGATTGATAAAGTCACAAGTCAGGAAAAAATGTTTGAGGACCACACCCACAGCACAGAGTGGACAACCAGATTCTGTGGTGTGCCATAGAATGGTGCGTGGGATGGGATGCTGTTGCTGACTGAAATGCCCCCTAGTGCTTTCTAAAGGGCCAGGATCCGGGATCCGCTACACCATATGCCTACAGGACAGCACCCAACTGGGCACCAGGGCGTGACAGGCTGAAAATAGGGACTTGCAGTTGCAATCCGCACTGTACAAGCTAACATACGGCAACTCGGCACCAACAGAGCAGAGCGCCGAGGTGGAAAAGGATGGTACAAGAGGGGGTGGAGAGCAGAGGGGGGTTGAAAATAGAAAATCAAGGAGGTGAAGGGAGAGGAGCTGAAGAGAGTTTAGTTTGTGGGGAGGAATGAGGGTGAGGAATGAGGTGGTGTGTGTGTGTGTGTGTGTGTGTGTGTGTGTGTGTGTGTGTGTGTGTGTGTGTGTGTGTGTTGAGAGTGTCAGTGTATGTGTGTAGGAGGGATGTGTAGGCAGGCTTTAGTGTCTGGACTGCACAGTGACTCAGGTGTGAATAATACGTTAGGTCTACAGTACTACAGTGTGTGTGTGAGAGAGAAAACGAGAGAGAGCATAGTGAAGTGGTGGGTCGGTGTAGGGTTGGTCGTCTATGTGTCTAGGTGGCTGAGGGTGTGCTCCGTTGTGTCTATGGCCCGCTCCATGACAGCCAGCCTGCACACTGCTCACCGGTGCAGAAGTGCTAATTGAATTAAGTCTTTATTATCAGGCTGCAGAGGCAGCACTTCTCCCCATCTCGGCCCGCTTGGCTGACACTTTCTCCTTGAACACCTGCTTGACATCAACTTCCTCCTCTATTTATTTATCCCCTCTCTCCTGTGGCAAGCCACTGGCTGCACTCCTTCCTCCCCTCCACCTCCTCTTCCACATTCACATACTGAGCAAGGCTAGGCCTGCTTGTTTTTAAAGCAGCTTCGACTATCTGCGCTGGGCAATGCTCCTCATCTTGGATAACCTCAGCATCACAGAATAAAGTGTCTTTTACCTCAGTGCTCTTTGTGAAAGCTACACAGCACTACAGGTAAAAATGTGCCACACACCACAATGTGTATTACCATACAAAAAAAGGACACATAATAAAAAGGATTAATTCCTAGGACTGCCCTTCCTGGCCTTCAACAGTAGTCCTGGTGAGTGTAGAGGGAATAAAGGCAATAAAGTTAGATGATGTTCTATGTTCTATTGAATAGTCTCCGGTGGGCAAGCTGGCCAAGGTAATATACAGCAGCTGGGATGAGAACTAACATATATCTAGTCCCCTGTCCATTTCCACTAGCCTAAGGCTCAGGCTGCTTCCCTGGGCTCGGCTTGGGCATTACTTTAGAGGACAGACAAACAAGAGGCACTATTAGGTTGGCTAGGAGTCTGAGGCTCAGGCACTTGGCCCAGCACAAGCTGTAATCTATTGACCGTTTGCATTCTCCCTCCCATGCCCCAAAACCACAGGACCTTTCTCTATCTGTCAGTTGAATCCATTGCTCACCTCCCTCCATCTCTATCTGCTGTTTACCCACTCTATTTTTCTCTTTTTTCTCTCCCTCGCCCTCTGTCAGCTCAATCCCCCTCTATTCCATCTTTCACCCTCTCTTTCGTCTCTTTGCGTAAATCCTCTCCCCCCCTCACTCTTCCTCCTCCTCACACCATCCATCACTATTCCTCCCATCTCCATCTCGTCTGTTGGCTTCTCTTATTGACATGTTTCCATTTTCTAAACTGCTCTCGCTCCATCATATTCACTCTTCCTGCAATGGCCATTTTTCATTTTCTCTTTTTCATTCACTCTCACCTTATACTGTTTGGGTTCACCTCACTCCTGTCCTCTCTGTTTTCCCTCATGGGCTTTATTTCACACAGCCCACATAGCCCCAGGTGGGCATAGCTGTCCTTGTCAGGGCTGTTGACTGGGTGGAAGCAGCGTGGGACAGTGTCCTCCAGGGCCCGACAGAATGGGGCAGCCAGGGGAGAAGTGTCACTATGCAACAAACTAAACTTTTACTGATGATAAGTTGGGATAAAAACAACAGAAGAGAAGGACATGCACAGCAAAGACATGAAAGACATAACACTAGTTCACCTCACCTATAGTCTTTTCACATCTACTTGACACGTTGGCTTTTTTCATAACTCTGGCTTGATTCAGTGCAATATGTCCTCCTTCATTTCAATGAGATCTTATCTAATACCTCTTTATCTTTTTATACCTTTGTTTCTGTACATGTCCCCCTTTCTTTGAGCCTTCCCCTCTCTCTCTCTCTCTCTCCCTCTTTCCCTATCTCTCTCTCCTGCTGCTCCTGTCCTTTTCCACTCTCCTCTGAAACTCTGCCAGCCAACGAGTGCCACAAAGCATTAGACGCCCTTTTCAGGCACATCCTACACATCAGCCCCCACCCCCACTCACACTCACACACACACACACACACACACACACACACACACACACACACACACACACACACACACACACACACACGCACACACACGCACACAGAATGCCCAGTAATTCCTCACACCATGTGCCAGACCTGGTGACAGAAACAGAGTTTACACATAGGAGGTTTTATTCATGGTGGCAGACTCACCCAGATATTACCTCTCTCAAAAAAAAAACACAGACATAGCACATACAAGCACTCTATTTTAATTCAAATCACATCCACACAGATTGACTGGTAATTATGGACACACATACCATCTCTGTACATTCATAAATGTCTGCATATGTTTTTCCACAATACATATTTCAAATGCCTAGTCATGCTCTCTCAAGCTCGCAGACATACTGTGTGCATACACCAGAGTACAGTGATGTATGTATACATATGCGTAAACTCTATCCCCTCTACAGTATCTGTTTCTCCCTCACTCACACCCACACACAAACACTCACGTACACACGCAGTCACACAGATCTGCACAAACTCACAAGCTCCATACACAATAGCAAACACCATACACAATAGCAAACAAACAGTCATTAGTAGATTTCAGGCTGCCTCTCAGTTCTGCTCTACTCTGTTGTTGGTGTGCCCGCGCCTCTGGGGTGGCGCCGCTGCTGTAGGTTTTAATAAAAGCATTGTCTTTGGAAGCTGTCTAAAGGGACTTGGTTTCATTTTGGAGTGCTGCTGCTGCTGCTGCTGTTGCTCTTGCTGTGGATGTGGGAGGAGAGAGGGCTATTGCGCTGGGACGTGGGGGCGGCTAGGTTCAGTGTCACTGCAGGACCCTCCAAGGTCTGGTGCTTATTGCTTGATAGTTTCAATATACAATGTGTGTGAGTGTGTGTGTGCATGCACGCGCACGCACGTGGGTGTGTGTGTGTGTGTGTGTGTGTGTGCATGCGCAAGAGAGTCATATAAGCGCATGTTTAAATTTGTGTGCTTTCCAAACTTGTGTAGAAGTTAGAGCCCATGGCTGACACAGCCCACCACTATAGCTGCAGAAATAACAAGTCTACTGTATGTTTCTATTCTATTCAAGAAAATAAATTACACAAACAAAACACACACATGCAGAGCAATCTAGTGACAGACTCTCCCTGTTGTGTTTTGAGATGGGCTGGTGTTAAATAGTCCTGTAAAACAAACTGTGGAGAAAAGAAACAATAATGTGAGTTTGTTCCACTCATGTGCCATTTGAAGGATGCTCAGGATAACGAGCTATCGTTATACGACACACAGGTGTCCATTAGCTATATGGGCTGACCAATCCATGACACCCTCTAGTCAATAGTTTGTCCATCTGTCAGCACACAAACACCTCTGAAAAAGCCCCTCAAGGAGACATTTGTGTCATTTATGATGGACAAAGAATGTCTGCTCTCAACAGGGGCATAATGTGATGCCCATGATGAGGTCAAATCACATGTTATTGTCTAGATTTGGAGCCACAATGTTGCTATGTGCTGGTGTTTTCACTCTCCTCCCACAGGCACCCTCAGATCCCATCAGTTGAAGCAACATGGCACATCTTTAAAAAGGCGACAGGAAAGAATGAGTATTGCTATCTAGAAGGATGTAGGAGAGGAAAATCCTAATTGTCCCTTTAAGTGTGTTCCCTCCTGTGGAGTGAAGGTGCGGGGTAACGGCCATCTTAAATCACAGCCTTGCCGCGGCCTTCATTAAAGCCATAATGCCAGGCTCTCCCTTTAATGGAAATGGAAGCCAGCGAGGCTGTGGGTGTAAATTAAAGTGTAAGGCCCGAAGAGGGAAAGATTTCCCCAGCTCTGACAGGTGCGGCCTGAATTAGCTGTAGTGCTGTTCAAGCAGTCAGTGGGAGAACACTGGTATTGATTTTAAGCACTGTTGCACTTCCTATCTGAAAAGGAATGTGTATTACTACAGCTAGGCACATCAATCACTCAGTATTCCACCACTCTCCCCTGGCACGCTTCAGATTTTGAAATGATAAACAAACAGAAACAGAACCGAACAAAAAGACAGCACTGACTCCTCTGGTACTGTATGGACCTGGCTGATGTGCACACACATTAGTGTAGTGAAATACATCTGTGCATGCATGTAATTGGCCCACTTCATCTCATCTTGCTTGTGTTGACAGGATGCCATCTCTATTCAGGGCATGTCCTGCATTGCATGTCACCTTGGTCAAACAGCTGGCGTCAGCTCCTTGAGCTCTGGCTGTGGCCCACTCCCATGTTTACGACCTGCATGTGTCAGAGTTGTTACATGCACGCGGTGCAGCCATGCAGTGCGGTGCCTCTCCGTGTATGACCCCGCTGCTTATCTTTGCCTCCCATCATGCCCCGCTGACCCTGTCTACAGGCGCTGGCAGGGGGAGAATTAGCCTACTTAGCCTATTCCCCACAGGGGTCAACCCACACACAGACATGCAGACAGCACACCCACAGTCAGATGTGCACACCCACCCACCCACACACACCCCGTGATGTGTGATGACAAATGATAAGGCAGCACTTAACCACAGGTGTCCAAAGTTTGACCTTTCACCCGTGACCTTGAGCAGAAAGCTTTTCATATAGAGGCCAGCCATCAATCAGCTCCCATCAATCACACATATATGCTGCACCCTTTCACTCCCCCCCCCAACCTTTCTTTGCCCCAACATCCATCACTATGCTCTACCCTTTCACTGACACCTAGAAAAACACAAACACTTCACAACCTCGCCCCTTGCCTCCCTTGTGCAGAACCACAAACATTCAATAAATGCACACAACAACACACACACACACACACACACACACACACACACACACACACACACACACACACACATACACACACACACACACACACACACACACACACACACACACACACACACACACACACACACACAAAGTCCTGAAGTGATGGCTCCTCTAAAACATGGGATGTGTTGCTGTGTTGTCAGGTGATCTGCAGGTGTACACTAGAGGCTGCTCCCTGGTGACACATTTGCTGAGATATCAGAACCGATCACTGAAACATGACATGGGGTTGAAATCCCTGAGCACACTGGCAGCTGAGACCGCTGCATAAGAGACAGCCAGTGGTGACAGACTTTGGCCATGAGCATCCAGAGGACCGTTTGGCTCGAAAGTCAGTGGATCAAAAGTCTCTCACATTTCACACAAGTGTCATTTTTGGGGCTGTCTTGTGCTGGAGGATGCCAGCGCTGTGACATTTGTGAAGGTTCTAGTACCCTTCACAGTTTTACTTTTCTTAAACCCTTTAGATTTGTTCCTTAATGTCATTTACCATATTACAGCAAGATAACAGCATCTGCACATTCTGGAAAGAGTAACAAAGGTAAGTCTAACACTAACTATGCAGGCCAACTCTCATGATTAAAATAAGCATGACATTGGTTTCATTTTTGGTGAGTTCAAGAGAGGATGCTTGGGGAGGAGGGGACATTCTTGATAAAAAAAATAAATTAAAAAAAACAGGTGAGCTCGGTGCTCTTTTGGCCCATGCTCCATAATTACACCAGAGAACGTATTCTAATTGGCAGTGTCTTTATGCAGAACTATTATCAATGTCCCTCCGAGGCAGCAGTGGAAAAGAGGAGGGGTGGGGTGAGGGGATGTGAGGAATGGGTTCTATGTCAGTAAGCCCAGGGACCATTTACACATGCATGAGGACTGCTAATAATGCCAGCAAAGCAAAGTCCAGCTAGTAGATAAAGAAAAAGAAAGGTTTTAACATATTGAGCTGATTCAAAATGCATGAGCATGTAAATGTTAGCAAAGGGAACATTATGTGAACAGGTTATATTTGCTGTAGCAGTGAAATAATGTTGAGGCTTGACAGTGTGATACCAACAAAACGGACAAAAAGAGTGTCCATCCTGGAGCTGTCCAACATGGAGAGATCCACAAAAGCTACTCAAACAAAAGGCCTATCCACTACTTCCCAATGTAGAGGAATGCTATCACAAAGCCACATGCATTCATATATTAGTATACAACATAGCTTATATAATGACATTATAGCCACTGCTGCCACACAACAAATCGGGTTATTAAAAAACCTCAGCTAAAATAATTTCAAGGGCTCAAGTTTACTGAAAATCCAAGGAGAATTTGTTCTTCATCTGCAAATTGCCCCTATATGTATCTGCATACATTAACAAAATAAATTAACTGCGATGACGACACCTCTTTTGTATTTCAAATATCACTGCAGCTCTTGGCATTTTGTTTCACATGTGGGTGTAATGTCTGACCCAGACAAACACCCCCGGCTCCGACAGTGTTATTAGCTGAGTGGTGAATGTGCAGACAGATAGGAGCACATTAACAAACCATTCAAAGCAGATGCTGCACCAGTGCACGTTATGTTAATTGGCTTGCTAAAAGGCAATTATTTGTCAATATTAATATTCTATCATTTATCTGAAAACTGCACTTTTTTTTTTTTCCTGAACAGCCATCAGCGGCCTGTAATATTAAACAGGCGATGCTGAACTTGAAGGAGGTTTCAAGCAGCGCATAAAGGAAATGATCCTGTAAAAAAAAATGTGCAAAACTAAAAATGGAAATTTTGGTTTCCATGAATGTGCTACTTTTTTAGGGCTATGAATCTCAACTTGTGTTTAAAAACAGGGCAGGGGTATAATTGTCTTACCTTGTTTTAGGGGATGTCGTTAGCCATTCTTCATGCTTTTCAAACGTTATCAAGTAAGCTGCGATCTCCTGTGAAAAAGAGAAGAGAGGAGAGAGGAAGGGAGAGAGGCTTAGATATGTCATCTTTAATCACTGTTCTCTTGTGTTTGTAATACATCGGTGAGACTGCTTCATTGATATTCAGACAGTCTAACCAGCAGCATAAACACAGGAAAGACAGAAACAGGGGCAGTGCCGGGGAGCTCAGGCAGGTAAATGGAGACTGGTAAAAGTAAAGTGAAAGACAGACGCGGAATGCAGCTGAGGTCAGATCATCTTCTGAGACTATCTTTGTTACGAAAGCTTTGATCAAGTTCTCCTCTGAGGACATCAAGGTGCTCTCAGAAAGATTTGACTGTGTTTGAGAGTGAGCAGCTTTTAACATTTTTGGTCCGATCCTCCACCAAATCCCTTTGATCTGCCCTTGACACTCCTCTATGGATCAATCCACTCTTTAACCTTTGAATAATAATTACACGCCACTCTCACAATATTGACATGCGTATGTACTGCTACTTCAGTAAAGGCTGTAGATCCTTTGGAGTCAGTTGTGTACAAAGAGACGCTATAGACACTGAAGTAAAAAAAAAAAAAAAAAAAAAAAGCCCAAACTGCCACTGGCATAAATAGAGATACTTCAAACACTTTCATGTTTCCCATGCTTGCCCTGCCTACTGCATCAGCCTGAGTGTACGGGGGGAACTCGCTAGACCATACCCGGCCATTTTCTCACCAAACTAATGGGCAGAAATAAAAGCACTTTGGATGCTGGTAGACAACCTAATGATTACCAGCGACAGCCCGCAATTCACTCTTCAGCAAGAACATTTGTCAGCTTCTCAGACTGTTAGAGAGAGAGAGCTAGACACAAGGACATACCTGCTGCCACCTTCCACAAAAAAAATCATCTTTTTTAGTTTAGAGGGATGTACTTCTCACCACATGTTGGCGTGGCAACAAACATTTACGTGTGAATATATTGCTCAAATCAAGTCTTGTTTGGTATGTCAGGCTTGAGTTCAGACAAGAAATACTCAAGGGCTTTATGTTGCTACTTTGCTTGTCCACATGGGGCAATGATGTGTCCAAAAACACCAGCTTTCTCTACAGCACAAAGATATGAGACATATGTGCAGCACAGCGATTACTAAAACTGAGCCAGTTTGGGTTTTTTTTCTTTTTTTTTTCGTCTTTTTGAGATTCTTCCCTTCCTTTTTTTCTCTCTACACGCACACACACAAAATAAAGTATGCACCACTGCAAGCCCATTGGCTCAACAAGGCTGTGTCACAAGTGTGACCTGGCACAGACACACAACACACTGAAAATAGCCCACGGGGATGCTGCAGGGCACTGGGGTGTGAGGGGTTCCCGGGCTGGCAGGGGTCCCAACAGAGAAAGGGTGGTAGCGTGACTGGCACCCTTGCCTCCAGGTGCAGGCTGGGAGATAATGCTGCGTTGATTAACTTCCTGTTCTCTGCCATAACGACCGGAGGCAGTGAAGCCATGACAAGATGGAGTCTCAAATTAAGAAAAAGATAGGAAGGGTATGAGGCTGTCAAGAAGAGCTCAGGGCTGCTCCTCTCCTTCATAACTTTGCCTATCGGAAAGTTAAAAAAAAACAATAAAGCTGAGAAAAGTAGAGCAGTAGCCACAGTGCAAAAGTCTTGATGGAGTGAGCAAAAACTTAAAGCAAATGTGATGATAGTGCCAACAACAATTACTGTTCACAAGGAAGAAAAAAAGTAATGCTTTACTAGCAGGGTCAGAATGAAGTTACTTTTCTGCATACATTTGTAAGTAAATTAGACTAACACGGCAGTGATTAGATTAATCCCTGGTATCCTGTGCTCATTTTCGGAGGGATAAACGGCAGCACGAAGCAACGGAAGCTCCTTCAGTGACCTCTGTGCCTGTTAGCACACAGCCCCTTCAATCACTCCTGTCTTTAAAATCCAGCCACAGCCCCAGCCTCAGTGGCAGAGGATGAAATAGGGGGCCGTGTGGTCTCGTATTTAAAAAAAGAAGAAAAAAAAAAAAGGCTCTACCTCTGGCTCTTTACGTACCCCTCCCTCTCTGAACAGATGCCAGGGATTGTTCCAACCCCCCGACCAACCATAAAGGTGCAATAATCTTATGGTGAGGAAACAAACAAAAACAGACGTGCAGCCATTAAACAGCTGCAAAGAGACAAAGTTTGCATGGGCGGCATAATGAGAGGCTAGCGTGCGTTCAGGTTGAGCAAACACGCTTGTGGGTTAGTGCAAGAGGGGCGGAGGGGGAAGCGGTGTGCGGAACACTGATGGTGCATCACAGTCAAACCAGCAGCTGTCAATGGGCTCTGGACGAGATCTACTGACCTCAACACCTCTGCTCTGCTCCGTCGCTGGGGAAATATTAAGAGGAGGCTCTCTGTACACACAGCTCCTCCCTTACTCTACCTCATAAGTCAAATTCGTGCTCCTGCAAGGCTGTCTATACTTCCTCCCTTTTATGCCTCAGTTTCTTCATTGACATGATCCCTGCTGAGGTTTTATCTCCAGGTGCTTTTGAAATACACTGTACAACTAAGGGCTGTATTCTGCACAGCTTAAATTGAGAAAAATTTCCCTTCCAAGGCTGATCTAAATAAATAACAATCAGCACAAGCTAGCAGTGAACCAGAGAGTGAGTATGAGCAATACCTCCTCTAATTGACACGGTGGTTGCAAAAAAGTGGGCCTTTCATTTTCCAGGGGAAAGAACAACCCAGAGCTGTTTGTTGTAACCCAGCCATCTCATTTGTTTCCTTTGACTCTGTAAAAGCTGCGACACACTGTTAGCAGAAGGGGCCGCCCCAGAACATGACGGAGCAGTCTAACAGTTTCAGACCTGATGGAGATGGAGCGCCGAGAGTTTGTGTGTGTGTCTCTGTCTTTTTACCATGTTACAATCAGAGGGGCCTGATTACCGGTTACCTGTCTCGACCTGGCACGGTATTAACATGCTCTTCAGGAGGTGTCACTCCTGTCCTCATCACCATCTAGTTCTCTTTTCTCATAGCCTCCACGCACCTTCTCCTATCTGAGTAACACTCAATCTCATTTTTTCCCCCTTCCCCATAACCGCTGAGGTGAAAAGGAAAGCCACCATAAGAAAATTTTCATTTTAAGATGACTGGCTTTTACTGTCTCACTTTTCAAATGATATTTTCACTCTGGAGGTACAACATTTTCTCCAGAGAGAATCAGCTTTTGAAATGTCTACCTATTTGAAATGGGAAATGACACTAACATATTCATCCCATTTCACTTCTCTGCACCAAGGGAGGGAGCAGCAGCAGTAAACTCTCAGAAAATAAACACTGTTTGACTCGTCCCATATTTTGATCGTCTCAGAAATCAGGTGAAATGACAATTCTAGAAGCAACTCTTTGTAGGCCTAATTGAATAGATTTCATTAGACCGACACTTTTTCGTGTTGCATAAAAGAAAGTCAAACATGACGCCGGTGTTTGATGGAGATATGCCATGCTAGATCCACTGTCCCGGGATGACCCGAGGCTTGATTGTTTTTCTATTCCCTCTCATTCTCCCTCTCACAAGCAACTTTGATTTATGGGAGAAAAGAGAAGCGTTGAGAGGACCAACGCTCCAGCATTTGGATGACAGACCTGATCACTTGAAACAACTGTCGCTGTTCCATTAGAAGGAGAGATAGGAGTCTTTTGGCATTATCTCAGGACGCATCAGACACCTGTCTCTAAACACCATCCATAATGTCTCTCCTGTCCTTCTGCTCCCACAGTGCATTTAAGCTGACAGAAAATGAGAGGTGGGGACGATGCAGAGCTGGGAGGACACAACTCTGAAGCAAATTCCCTTCTGTGCCCCTTCATTAAAATAATAACAGTTAAATCAGTTTCTGAGAATTTAATCTCTGTTTTTTAAAACCCCCGATTTACTAGACACATTATGTAAAAACACAGCATAATGCCTCATTCTTCGTGAGCTTAGTCGTTTAAAACTTCATCACCCAAAAAGAAGATTCAACAATTACAGCATGTGTTTGTCCATTACAGTATTATTCCGGTTAAACTGGTGCTCTAGTGACACTAATGAAAAGGCATTTAATGAATAGCTGTATTAGAAAAACTAACTTTAGCAACAGTATTGATTGCAGTAAAAGCTTGAGCTAATGAAATGAATATGAGAGAGCGGGAAGATGTGAAAGAATAGATGGAGCAAAGTCTGGTTAGGGAGCAGAGCACAGCGCCTCCAGCCAGCCTTGTGGTGAAGTCTGGGGAATGCGTCCTCAAAGCTTCGACCTTGCCCTGCACTTGAAAGCAGGAAGTGGATGAGAGGGGGACCAAGGGAGGGATACGGTGAGAGGAGCCCTCCCTGATGACCTGGGTTTTACTGTGGAGTGCCAGGTCATCTGATATTTCCTCCAGGGCAGCCCAGGAAACTAACCTGCCCAGGGCCAGGCACAAATGGACTGGCAGGGGTTTCAGGGGGTGGAGAGGTTTGCCGAAGCTCCAGGCTATCACAAGATTACACCAGAAAAAATTCAAATGCAATTAGACACAGACGAGATAGAGACAGGGATTGGAGAAAGGGATGGAGAAGGAGGATGGGAGAGTTACTGAAAACAGAGAACATAATCATAAAGGAGAGAGGGGGAACAAAGTTGAAAGTTTTTTTTTTTTTTCCCATGACAGTGGTTAATGCATTTAAAATAGGAGAAGCGTGAAGGTATGTTGATTAAAAAAGTGCGCTTCGGTTCGATTCTGCAAGCAAAAGCGCCTTTGCTGAATCATTTTGGGTTTTTTTTTGTTTATACTTCATGAATTCTTAATGCACTAGCAATAATGTATCACACACTGTATCTATGTAATCTCATATGGCCATATTACTCTTTTAAGCTGGTGAAAGTAGTGAAGTAGAGTCAATCTATTCTAGCAAGCAGTAACCTCCAGCTAGCCTTTAAGATTGTTTGAGCACGGCTTATAATAGGATGCAGTGGATCTGCTATCAAGACGAATAGCAAGGACAGAGGAAAAAAGAGAGAAAGTGACGGGGTGATATAGAAACAGAGACATAAAAAGAGAGTGAGAGAGAATGTGAAAGTAAGCAACAATCGAGCATGGAGCTGTTGACAGCTGCACTTGGCATCTGTTGAAGAGGAGTGAGGCTTTTCTATGAGTCCCTGTGCTGGGTTAAAAAGATGCCCTCTCCAGCACATTGCTCATTAGGACCTGCATGGGGCTTCCCAGGGATGCCCAAGCTGACGGGGAGGGGAGGAAACCACACTGTGTCCACTCTGTTGCTCCATTTTGAAAGAGCAACAAAATTGTTGAGCTTTAGTTTATTCACAACCACAAACAATTGTACGTTTTGGCAACTGACGTACCGGATCAATTTTTAAAAAGTGCATCATCATGGCTGATCAAAATTCTGTGAGGGAACGATGAGCAAGCCAACAAAATGCGTGTTCATGCATCAAGCCCAGCATAGTTGCCCACCACACACGTACTGTACACCTTCACCACAAAGGCGTTATCGTATGTTTAAAACACACCTTAGAGCAATTCTGTTCTTTTTCTCCATCTCGCTCGCTATGTACCTCCTCAGCTCCTGAGGTCCGGCTCCCTCTTGCCTTACAGGAGGTGGGAAGACTGAGACTAGCCGTCCACTGCCCTACATTATACATAGTTTTGGGATCAATTTGGCATTGATCCCGGATAGCTTAGATGTTTTCCAGTAGTTGGTCAATGCCTCTCTTCACATTTCTGCTTGGCATGCTGGCATTCTCCTGGGGAGCCTCCACTCACTCCTCAACGCTGCACGCCTCTCTGCTCCCACAATCAATGTTATCCATAGCAGCTGCTACACCAACACTCTCCTTTTTGTTTACTATATTACTTCTATGCACTATATACTTTCATAGAAGCAGAAGACTTAGTGGTAAGTTAGAACATTGACAGAGGACGGGTCTTCACAGGGGTGTCAAATTAAAGGTAAAAGCAGAATAAATCAGGGGGAAACAATATGAATGCAAATGTTTCCATATATGACACAAAGGGTCACTTTAATGGTTTTGAAGAGTATGAAAGTGATATGAATCATTTTCTGGTCAGATCTCAACGCAATCCGACACCTACGGGATATTTGGACCAGCATGTTAGACAGAGCTCTCCACCGTTCTCACTGAAACATCAAGTTCAATATATGCCAAGGTGTATTGAAGCTGTACTAAAACACTCTATGTTGGCATTTTGTTGAATTTGTCTCCGATCTGTATATTTTTAAGACAAAACAAGTGTTCAATAACCAATTTAGCAGCCAGGATGTCAAGTACTGCAAGTCCTTTCTGCTAAGAAAAGGTCTGTCAGCTATAAGAAATCTGTAAGAAATAGTCAACTGCGAAATCAAATACCAAATACAGAAGCTGGCACAATACAACAAGCTCTGATTAGACCAATGAAACTACAGCATTACAGCAGAAGAAAAAAATGAAATAAATTGGTTAAAATTAACTACAGCGGCTGTCAGAAACCAGGTAGCTTCATCAGCTAACTGAGTAAACCACTAAACTAAAAGTGAAGTCACATTTCTTTCTGAGGGAAAGCAGGTGACTGTGACAAGAGACAAAGAAGATGCTATAATATTTTAATTAATATTCCTAAATTGCAACATTATGTTGTAAAAGACATTATTTGCAAAATAATCATAATTAGACCTTGAAAAACTACAATGGTCAGCCACTGCCCCCCACTCTGTAACAACTCAGGAGGCTCTCATGCTTGTAAAAGCATTTGTGTGAACACACCTGTGCGCACACATCTCTTATTTCTGTGAGCTTCTGTACAGCAGTGTGTCTGTGTTAGAACAGGAGAGATAGTGGAGAAGCAGCAGCAAAGACAGAAAAGACTCGAGAGGAGAAAAGCAGAGAGATTGGTGCACAACCGAGCACCAAATAAACCTGGAGGACTGATGAGAGAGGTTTATGTGGGAATGGATCTACACTGTGCGGAGTGTAAGGGACACTGAATGAGAATTGGACATAAAGTTGACTGAGATGAAATACATCCATCTTTGTCAGCCATAATTAGGCAGCATTGTGACCCTGTGGTTATTGCTGTGGATGTGTGTGTGCCTGCTGATGTAAAGCCCATATGGGACCTCCTGCTGCTGTACCCTTGAGAGATGTGTCTTGTGTAATGATTCTATTACACCTCTCTCTTCTTCTATCTCTTTCTCCCTCTGGCTCTAACTTCTTGCAAGACTGTAAGACGTGTTGGAGGCTTGGTGGAAATATGGAACACTACATTAGTAAACAGAACAAAAAGTGTGTGTGTGTGTGTGTGTGCGCGCGCGGATGCATTGTGGTGCGCTGCAGGGTGCGGCGGGAAGCGGCCAGGTTCACTTCCTGGAGCCCCCTGGCTGTCTGACCTCTGGCGTCCACTCTGCACGTCGTCTTCATCATCTATGCAGCAGGATGTCTATTCCCCCCTGTTGATAGCCCAACCAAGGAGAACGGAGACTGGTGTAGCCTCCATGATGCTGACCTTACCCCAGGCCCACTGCCGAGACTCCAAACTGTTACCCCACTCTGCTGCTGAACTTTTCTACCCCTAAAATCCAACTTCATGCCAACAAGAGATGGGAAAAAAACCTGCAGTAGCAGTCAAATTGACGATAGGAGGTGATTCTTTCTTTGTCTCCCCTCTCTCTAATTCTTCACTGTATGTCTTCTATTTGACAGATGGTTTTGTTTTGGTAGACAGCAGATATTGAAAGTGCCGAGTCAGATTGTACAGCCAACAGCCGCCAAGTCTGTTTGATTCCTAATGTAATTCCACAATTTAATAGAGTGCTGACATAAATGTTACATTTGTTGCTTTCTTATGCTTTGTGTGAGAAAGATATTGCAGTGAAAATCCACTGAGAGGGCATTAAATGTCATCTAAATATAATTGAGGTGTGATTTCTCTCTGTGGAGACATTGTAAGAATCTAAGCACTATATCCTCAAATATCACCCAAATTTTCCCAAAAGTCAAGGAGCGATGGTATCATGCATAAATGAAGTGACAGTGGATCGTAGAAGGTCACCATTCACTTCATATCAATCAACTGATGTCAGCTTTCATTTTAAGGCTCCTGCAGGACCTATCCAAAGAGGGGAGGGGAGAGGAGGAGAGACTCCCCCGTCTTCCTCGAAAGGCACAAATGAGCAGAGTTCTGTCTCATGTGAGCTTGAAAGCCTTTTTATTTCAGGCTCCAGAATCAATTAATGCCTGCATTATCCTCTGAATTCCACTATTCAGTGCAGCCAAATGACTGGAGCACCCTTGCATGAAACCAATTTCTAACTTTCAATCTGAGACACACCCCAGAACCACCTACAGGTCTTCCTCCAAAATTGCAGCTATCTTTGACCATGGAGTTATACAGGTTTGCCTGTTAGCATGCAGTGCACATATGTGTGAGTGTGTGTGTGTGTGTGTGTGTGTGTGTGTGTGTGTGTGTGTGTGTGTGTGTGTGTGTGTGTGCTGACGTAGCATGCTGTGCTGAGAATATGCGGGGTTATGTAAAGTTTATAGTGTTTGGTTCAGCCTGTTCTCAATCTGCAGCAAAAGTGAAAGAGCTCTTATACAAAAATGCAGAATGTTCTGACAGCAGCGAGACGTTTGTGGGAGAACAAACTGTGATACACACCAACTAAAGCAAGCTCACTGTGTTAAAGGCAGGGAGGGAAGAGGTGAAGGAGAGAGAGGAGGAGGAGGAGGAGGAGGAGGAAGAAGAGGAGGAGGAGGTGGAGCGGAAGAGAAAGGCAAAAGAAACAAATTGAAGAGGAGGACGATTTTGTGTTAAGGGGCAAAATGTTATGTCTTTAATCGAATACATCTTATGTCGTGAAGAGAAACAGAATGAAATGTGGAGCCCACACTGTCCTGTCCAACCAAAGAATGTGACACACTCAGCTCTAGAGACATAGAGAAAAGACATGGAGACAAGACAAGTCTGAAATTTCACCAAAGGGATGGCCAGATCTCCAGCTCAGGCCAATTAGCCGGCAGAAACTCTTTTTTCCCCCAACTCCTCGTCAGCATGAAAGGATCACCCTTTGTCTGTCAGACTCATGCCTTTATCCTCTATTGCCAGTTCCTGTACACAGTCTCACACACGCACACGCACGCACACACACACACACACACACACACACACACACACACACACACAGACACACACACACACACACACACACACACACACACACACACACACACACACACACACACACACACACACACACACAACCTTTTAATTCTTACATGAACAAGTTATATTCTTGCAACTGCCTTTTCTTTTCCTGTCATCTTTCTGTACGCCTGTCAGCACACACATGTCCAGGCGTAACACACACACTACACACTACTCACACTGAACTGTACTTGCGGGCACATGTACAGTATCAGTCAAATCCTCACATGAACTGCTCTCGTTTTATCTCCTCTCAGCTCCTGCCATCTCGCTGACTGATGTGATTGTTAGTTCTGGAGGAGGGCTCTCTTTAATTGAAGTGGGTGTGAGTGCTTGCTTGTGTGTGTGTGTGTGTGTGTGCGTGTGTGTGCGCATGTTCTTGTTACCTCACTGGGAGCTTTTCCAGCATAAATACCGACCTTGCTGGGAACAGTAGACCTCAGAGGACCTAATAGAGGTTCTAATGAGGTGAAACGCAATTTATGAGGTCATGGTTAAGGTGAGCGGTAGGTGTGAATTTGGTTAGGCATGACTTGGTGATAGTTCAGATTTGGGATAAGGTTTGTTTTAGGCTGTCCGCAATGAATGAAAGTCAATAAATTGTCCTGACAAGGATAGCTTGTCTGTGTGTGTGTGTGTGTGTGTGTGTGTGTGTGTGTGTGTGTGTGTGTGTGTGTATGTGTGTACATGTGTGCATGGAGCTATCTGTCCAGAGCATCGGCTTGCCATGGCTGGTATTGTTTGGCCTATCAGACAAACTGTCAAGTACTCTCTCTCTCTTCCTCTCTCTCTCTCTCCTGGCTTTCTGCCGCTTTGTGTTCATGTTACAATAACGGGAATGTGGGACTGTGAAGGTCACAGATGCCTGAAGTCAAACCGGCTTGCCGGCATGCATGTGTTGTCTCCCAACAGCAGACCCCAACAGCAGACATCTATGTAACACTAACCATCCATATGATCTACAGTCAAACATAACACAACAAATTATCATGTTCAAGGTCATGTTCATCATTGTGAAGCTACCAAGTACTAAAGTGAATCTGACCAGCTGTACAGGTTTCACTTTCAATATTTTTCACTGAGTTAAGTTTTCCTCAACTTTTCTGCTTCTATCTGCATACTCCCATCTGCCTTGTGTGCATTATCAATCTTAGATCGCTCTCCTCTAAAAGTTTGGCCTGTTGAGAGGGGAGACGCAGGCTGCTCTTTGTGAGGGCTGCTCACTGCAGACGGTAGGGAATCGATCAGCCAGACGCTCCAATGGCCTGCTCCTTTGTGAGCCCAGTCTGGCTCTGTGCAGCTCTCCTCTGTTTATCTCCCTCACGTCGCTTGCTGGCTACATGCTCTTAATTAAACATGCCGCACGGCTATTAATTGTCAACCAGATTCAATTTGTTCCCCGGGCACGCTGTGAATGGGCCTCTCCTCCCAGAACAAAGGTGTCTGAACAGCCATGTCAGAGTTGAACAAAAGGCCCAAGGCATCACTTCTATCTCCCACAGACTGAGCTGCTACAGCTCACAGGCAGCCATTGAATGAGGTGTTATCCCGACAGGTTTCTAGGCAGGTGTTGAAGAGATGTTCAGAGAAAAACCATCTTGTACTTTGCCACACCATCTTTTTTTCACCCAATGACATTTGGGCAGAAACAAAGCACTCCATCAGAATTTTGCAGCTACACCTTTGCAAGCTGTCATAATACTTTTACCTGCACAAATACCCATTCGGTAAAATACTCTAAATCGGCCTCATTTTTTAATCTTGTTAGATTTTTTTTTTCCTTTTACATGGGAACTCTTTTGACAAATTGTGGAAACAAATAAATAAATAAGCCAATGACTGCTGAAATGAATCTGGGAGTAAGCAGCTGCCAAGGCATAATATAATTCATGGCCATGCATCACTGTTACTGGAGACTGCTCCAGCACCCAGCCAGAACCCACAGAGCCAGGTGCCAACACATCCATCCCTTTGCAATTCCCTCATCCGTCCCACCCCTCAGTCACTCCAGCCATCACCCCAATCAATGCTCTCTTCCCAAAAACCTAAAGCTCTAGGCCCCAGCTGGTGCCAAGGAGGCCTGGCTGGTGCTATTGTGTCACCGCCTGAACCCCTCTACAATACAACGATAAACCTTCCCCCTCTGTGCCTTCTAAGTCACACGTGGAACAGATGCCAAACCAAGAGCTGTCCATACACACTCACAGTGAGACCTCTTAACCGCATGGCCTCCAATGAACTGACATAGTCAAACAATGCTGCATGAAATATGAATCTATGTTTAATGTCTAGAATTTACCTGTGTTAATAAGGGGAAAAAAAAGACCAAAAAAAAAAAAAATCATTTATACGTTCCGCAAGTCTACAAACAAAAGCAGTATTGTAGTGCAGAACATATTATTGTGTAAAGAGCCTTGCTCAAAAACTACGTTATGGAATCTTTAATGAGAGTTGGGCGAAGGTGCTGTAGCATATAGAGAGAGGAGATCTTTTCCCCAGTGTGCTTCTGCGCCTGCCTTTTCAGCAATCCCAATATTTTGCTGCTGGTGAACTCACTGAGCAGTTGAGGAATTACTTATTTAAAAGATAAGGTTTCCTCTGTTGTCAGCAAAAACCGCCTCTTGTCCATAATGGGAGAAAACCAATGCAGTGTGAAATCAAAGGTCACCCAGAGACAAATAGCACTAACAGGCGAGAGCAGGGGTGACAAACGCTCCCTCTCTGTGCTCACCAAATTAATTAAGAGTGGAGATTCAACATGGCATCTCCAACACAAAGGAGAACAAGCAGCCTTGTTGTTGCAGCAGCAAGACTTTAAAGAGGACAAACACACTCCATTCTTCTCTATTGTAATCAAAGCATGTTTACCCACTTCTTTCAAATGACTTTTTCATTGAATGTTTTATATGGCAGCTTTGAGAAGTCATTGATCTCAATCTAGGCTGTGAGATGCCTCTGTTGAGCTTGCTTCAGTCTCACAACTCAGCCTGCCTTTAGCCCAGGATCCTTGGGACACTGCATTAAACGCCTTACCCCAGGCAGCCTGCTAATCCACAGCATTCGCAGGTGTCTCTGTCTGGCCGTGACCACAAGATAAGCCCAAAGCCGGAGGAGACAGGAGCGAGCAATAGACACAAAGTGCACGTTTGAGTGTGTCTTCGCTTTCAGTCCACAGTCAGTCACCCAGTTGAGGAGATGGGCTGAAAACAGCAGGTCTGAGACCAAGCCAGGATAATGACACCTCATCTGGGAACAGCTAGCGAGAAACATCTGCATCCCCTTATCTCTGCAATGGCTGCACTGTCGAAACGACGCACCGTCATTTACTGGATTACCCTACAGTAAGCTGCTGCCTGATGTTCTTTCACAGATCAGTGTAGTGGAAATGTTTATACAGGGCGAGCTGGGACAAGAAAGTTGTCTCAATGTCTTAGATAAGCATGAGAAGTCAGCATGCCAGCCTCAGGCACAGATCGCAGTTCACTCACCTAGCATTTATCCCAGTCAAAGTGCTCAGTCAACCAACTGTGGACCAGAAATCCTAGTAGGTTTGGTGTAGTTTAATTAGTCCAAAAAGTTAAAATGAGAAGTTGTCATTTTGTCAACGGCATCATTGTACTCAATCCATTTAACCAGTATTCAGTTAGTACAACTCTCTACAAATGCAGTCAAAGGCTTGAGCCAGGAGGGTGAATTTAATTTCATGAAATGCTGAATGCTCTCATTTTGGGGCAATTAATTTCATGAGAAAAATAGTCGATTCCAGACAGAAAGCTCGTGAGAAATAAAAGTTTGGTTAATTAGATTTACTATCAAGGGCAGTTAGTAATCACTACACAATATCCTACAAATACTATATTGCATTAACAAATATTTAATTTATATTGCATGAACAATGAGGGCCTCTGTGCCCTTGGTGCTGGTGAAATATGGGTTGCGGTACTCATAGCACATGGTCAGAATGTACCAATCCCATGTAAGGTCATGTTCAGCTGTAGCTTTTGGCCTGTTAATGGTTATTTATTGTTCATCAAGTGTGTGTGCACACATGTATGTGAATAATTGCAGGTTGCAATGTGTGTGTGTTTTATGTGTTCTCTCCCCCCAGTGGGGGGCAGCACCACCCTGGCCTCACTGCCTCCACCCACTCATCCATCCCACGTCTTGTCTAATTAAACATCGTTAACATTCATCCCAAGGTCTTATGCAGATGAGCACAGAGGGAATGTGGTGCACTGCGCATTAAGAAAACAACTTGGGGGGTGGCGGAGAGGTGAACACAGGGATGAGAAGGGGTTGTATCTGAATTGAGACGTGCCTGGATATCTCCGATTTGACCTCATTCATCAATTAATTACCACCATTAGTAGGAGGTGATGTGGAACCAAAGCTGAAATCACTGCACCGTGGCGTCTCCATCACCAGTTTGTTGACTGTGTGTGTGTGGGCATATGTGTATGACAGACAGGCACCCATTAAGCACTGAGCCAGGTACGTTTGAGTGTGTATGTGTATCTACAGTATGACCAGAAAGGCAGACAGATAGACAAACTGACAGGCATCCAGTCAAGCCCTGCCATCGGTGTCTCCTCAAGAGAGCTGTGATCACAGCTCAGTCCTGTCATGTGGCTGTCACTCTATCACAGTCACACACACAAACCACACAACCACAACACATCACGCCGCAGCCATACCAACGCCTGAGACTGTATGGTCCCATCTTAAAAGACACACTTTGTTCCTTTGTAGCTTGTAGGGCACTTGTCTGGTCAAATAGTTTTCCCATGTCTAGACAGGAAGTATAATTTGAAAAGCAGACGGATACCCTTTTGTACATATCCAGTGTCCTAAATTACCACCAGGGACAATATCATCACTCCATGTGAGTCACCATCAGAATACCTAAAAGCGGAAGAGGTTATGAGTGTGTCAACAACCCTGTGTAAGGACGCCTTGTCAGTTCAATTTCTCCAATAGCTATTTTTCACAAATTGTGAAGGTACCTTCAAACATTTCAGCTATTCAACTGCAACATAAAAGCCATAAAGCTGGCATTAGCTTTGCATGCATTGTACAAAGATCTCAACAGGGGTATACTGTGAGCAGGGGCATTTGTCAGAGACAGAGACAGGGTTTGTGCACTAGTCTGGGCATGAATGGCATATTACAGTATTTAAACCAGGAGACTAAAATGGGTTCAAGAGGCTGTGGTAGCTGTTATGGTCTGAGGGAGTGCCTGCCAGGGAAGTGGGGCGAGTGTGGCAGCAAGACTGTGAGTTATGCACATCGCACATGGGCTCATATTTTTTAGGCCAGGCTGACGGGTGGCCATGCACGGCAGCACAGCACAGCACTTCCTAAGATCTTGTTTGTAACTGTCTGTGGAACAAGAGCCCGAGGGAGGAGCCTGCTTAAACTCACTCACCTTCACCGCCGGCCTCAGATCCATCTCTGTGCACGGATCCTACATGCACTTATGCACACATGCACCAAGACAAGTACACACGCAAAAAAATATACTAGCACGCATACAAACGTCACACAAGCTATGTGCAAACATAGCATGGGGTCAGCCCACCACATGTGGGCCTTTGCAAAAATAAGTAGTCCTCAAAGGACCAGTGTCAAATAGGCATGCATGAAAAAGCACAAAAAGCACTTTGGCCTGCATACATATCTGATGCATGACAGCCAAGGTCAGGCCAAATCCTCTCCCTACTGGCACACACTTGAATCACCTTCAAGGATCAACAGTTTTCACATGGTGCTTTGTGTGTCTCTTCCACAAACATGCTATCCTACTTGAGCTCCTGTTACTCTAACTGAATGATAAACCCATTGTGGTCTAGTCGTCAGCAGTGCCATAGCTAAAACTAGGAGCAGGGGGCGCTCTGTAGACAGTCAAGCACTGGCAGTGAGGGTGAGCAGGCGGGCTCAGGAAACGATGATGAAGTGCAGCATTAGTGTGGTGATTAACTCCTTCTCCCGCTCTTCCTCCTCTCGTTCAGTCCCATTTCCTCCCACTGCGGGACGGGAGGGGGGCCTCTGATCAGTGTGTGTGAGATTCCCTTGACACACCGTCCATCTGTGTGAGCTGGGAAGCCAGCATGCCTTCTTCACCAACACGCTGTTGAGATTCCTCTTCAGTGTCTCCTCCAATACAGACCTCTTTTCGCAGACGTTCCAAACAGCACTGAAACTTTGATGAGAGAGCATCCCGATTGATATGTTATGATGGTAGCATGTTACGTAGGACAAGTGTGTAAAAGCAACAACATGGATCCACCTACCATACAAATACAATGAATAAATTTTACATAGGATTGAAGGCAATCTGTGCATGATATTTCACACACAATCTCTTTTCCCTGTGTGGTCTACTACAACCTGTGAAATATTGTTATGTACAGTGGACTTACGCAATATATGTATAGGCTAGTGTACCATGGAGACCCTTCCTGAAGAAAATACATGATTCTTCATAGCATAATGTCAACAAGCTGTGCTGAAAAACAATTAGGCACTTGACTCATTTACCTCAAAACTATCCATCCTAAGGGCACTTCTGTGCTTAAAACACAAAGAACCACAATATCCTTTGGTTACATCTCTCTCTCACTTATTTCCTGTCATTTGTCAACAATAGCTATCTCATGAAGCCCTAGAAAATACAAAATTACATATCCATATTTGTAGAAAATTTAAAAATTGAAGAAAATGTAAACTGAAAAATACAATAATCATTGCAATTCCACATTTTAAGTTGGCAAAGTGTTGTGTATGTTTGCCTTGTTCTACCTTTTGTCAAGACTTGAACCTAAAAATATAAAGAAATTGTGAATTTGTATTATTAAAAATGAATTTGAAACAGGCATTTCTAATTTATATTTAAAAACATTTTTGAGGGAGCATTTTTGTAGAGGACAACACAGGAAGAGAGACCAATACAGCTTCTACAGCCCTTTCCAAGCAGCGATCAGAGGGGCCAGGTGGCTGTGGCAAATGACCCGCACTCAATGGTGCAGTAATAGTTTCACCTCTTCACCAGAGAGGCTATTCTGTGATCACATAGCCCCCACTCATATCAGATTGCATCACCAGCCGCCGAGCAGGGAAGTCCTTTTTTTTCCTCACAGGCGCATGGAAAAAAACTAGCTGAGTGGAAACCCAACAAGCTAAAAACACAGCATGAGTCAGGCTCCTGTTATTGGCAAATCTGCAGAAGCTGACTCCTCCAGATGACAATAACTGGGGCTAATAATATTCTGATGTGTGAACCTATTTCACCCTCATTATCCATAATGCCATAGTTCATTGTCAGTAAACTGGCTGTTTCTTTGTGCAAATCCAGATGCATAATTTGTATATATTTATTAGAGAAAAAATGTTTGTATTACCCATAGTTAATACATTACATGGCATATTCTGCTCTCTTGCACACCCTAAATAATCTTATAGGTTACACCTCTCTCCACAGGTAATGGGACTGTCTCTGAACACATAAGAGAGGTCATGGCTTCACTCAGACATGGCCTTCTGGAGGGAGCGGAGGTATTGAACATGTCTTGCAGACAAGCTCCTTAGGAATCCCTCTCATATGCAGATTGAGAATAATGCCCCATGGACTGCACACGATGTGCACCACCTTGTTAGGCATTCAGTAACATTCTGACTCAAGCTGCTGCCAAAATAAACTCTCTCTCTCTCTCTCTCTCTCTCTCTCTCTCTCTGTCGTTCTAACAGAATTCAAAACTTTTATCATTTCAAAACTACTGCCGCTGTTTTCTACAAAGAGGATAAAACCCCTGGAAGAGAGGCACTCTTTCATACAGACTGGCAGTCAACCTTAATAACAACAGCATTTACGATGTTTTGAAGATTTTGTAGACTTTCACCTGTTATAACCATCATTATTAAGTTTCTTTCGGTAAAGGTGATTCTCTCAGTGGGTATCTCCTCTTGTCTCTATTTCTCTCTTGTGCCCTTATAAATTCTCGACAATTACATGCCAACGCTTCTTTTTTTTCCAAGAGTAGAAATTACAGCTGTCTACTCTCCTCTCTCTCATCCTGGCATCGCTCATCTATTATTCAGATTTTAATTTGGCTATTTGAGGTTTGTTCCCTCGTTTGGCGACAAGTAAGCCTCCGCTAAACAGGCACCTTATCCATTACACTAAATCTAGCACACAGCAGACAGCATTCTGGAATTGACCATTAGAGTGGTTATTGATATAACCACCATTCCCTCTTGTCATTATCCCTCTAATTTATCCGTAATTGTATAGCAGCTTTTTGGAGTTATTCTCACCTTGGATGCAAAGAGAAAGCATCTTTACTTTTTGAAACATATCCATGTTTGGCTAGTTTACACAAAAACCTGTCCATAAAATTATGGAGGGGCAGTATTCATTCTAGCCAAAGCCAAGTCTTCATTGTGGCCATTTTGTTCAAGAGCTTTTGTGTTTATGACAAAAGTTTCCAAATTGCAGTCGGCATTTATGCAGAGCACCATCACACTTCTGGTCATCGTTACAGAGAGCTAGGCCTCTCTGACTGATCTTCAGACTCCTGTAATCATATGCAATTGTAGTAAAGTGAAAAGAAAGACATGGCTCTTTACTGGGATCTATGGCTCATTGTATCTTATGTGTCACACGAGCCAAGGATCAATAGCACTCAATAGTCTATTAATAGGCAAGTCTTGGCTCTGTTCAGACTATAGCACCACCCTGTCCACTAGACCAGGCCATGAAAAGAAGAGGGTGCAATAGAAACCAATCCTCGCTTTTCTGTTAACAGTGAAAGCCTCTTAATCATCTCAGTTTCCCATTGACTTACCCCTCCGTGCTTCTCTCCCTCTCACCAGTGGCCCATCTTGGAGAGGATAGTTAACCGACCCCCTCCTCCCCTCCTTGCCACAGAGAAGATGATCGGAGATGGAGTTTGGAAGTTAAGGTCAAGGAGGTTTTCTCCAGTTGCACTGCAACATAATGCCAGTCTGGACTGACATTTTTGGGTAATAGTGAAAAAAAAAGAATTCAGCATGCAGCTGCACTTCAGTAAAACACCATATTAGGAGAGCATCTTAATTATTAAAATTGAGTGATTTTTTTTTATTACAAACACTCCTCTCCACATTTAAATTGGATGATAATAAACTTCCCTGAAACAGGAGTGATTACTGATAGGCACTTGGACAAGTACAAGAGAAACTTCATCTTAAGTGTAAGTGATCTGCTTAATAGACCATAGTATGTAGTTATCTGATAGAGACAGTCACCAACTCTGCGCTCGACTCTAGTCGTTCACTCATGCAGACACTCAAAGGACACCTAAGTAATATAAAACAAATATTGCTATTGATCTGCAGTCTTTAATTTCCTTCCACCTCTAATAATGTTGAAAACCAAATAGAGCTTCGGGCCTTCCACTATTTACCATCTTGCACAGATTAGCACATCAATTCTGGTCGAAGAAGATCTATTGATGAATTCCTTCGTGTTTGTTTAAGCCTGTTATTTTGTCGAGGGCTTTTATTAAATACTGCACTCAGTTTAAAGAAGTGTTTGTTATTTCCCATCATTTACTCCACGGAAAATAAATATACTGCATACTTTGGCGCCACTCTGTTGATTTCATGCCACTTGTGCAGCTGTATGTGTTTTTGAGGACGAATGTGAGGGAATAAGGAGGGAGGCAGTCACTCAATAGGATCATCTGATATTATTTCTCCTCCTTTTTTCCCTCTGGTTCTTCCACCACCTTGGGCTCAGCTAGTAGCGGATGTAACTAGAAAGGGGAGGTGGTCAGCATCACATGATCTCCCCTCGGTAGTTGAGCACCGCCCCCCTTTTGCGGGACGGGGGCTGTCACATTCGTCTTTGTCATGGCGCGGCGTGCCACCCATTCATCAGGCCTGCCAGCAATGGCATCCCTTTCCTCTGTGTGCCCGGAGACTGGGCACGTCTGGGCCTGACTGCATCCCAGATACACACAGAAAGCAACACACAGACACTCTGATGGATTCATTTATTAGGCCTTTCATTACCCAGGGGGCCAATGGTGAATCGCAATGCACTGAATGCCACAGCAATGCACAGCTATGCTGCTGCCCTTTAGGCCCACTGTTATCATAGACGGGCTTTCAGAGGACACAATAATCTTCTGGACAGTCTCCCACTAGACACTACAGTCATTTGGATTACCAAAATAAATGAGAAAGCCAGCATATATATCAGAACCACAAAAGATAGTTTGTCCATGTTTCTCTACATCTCCACTGCAACATAACTTAAAGATGATCCCACCTCTCCATCTTGCCCCAGCCGGAAAATGATTCTACTCACATTTTTATCTGACTACATACTAGGAGGGTGTAAACTCCTTTTGTTTTACTATGTGGCCCTGTCTTCACAATTCCCATGGCTTTATGAACCTTGTTTTAAAATGCCAACTCAGAATCAGTTCTTTTGTGCATGACAGCCTACAGATTCCAAAGCAATTGGGGAGAAACCAACCACCGGGTAGATGTGTGAGGATAGAGTTCAATACTCCCTGCAAAACTTAGTATTATTGATTGCCCAGGATGGTAAATTCAATATAGTCTAAAGAAGTTAGAACTGTGGATCTACAAGCCAAGCAATTCAATAGTGTTCATCCCATGCAATGGTGAGGATCTGGGCACTGTCTGATTCAATCCCAGAAGCCGTGGAGAAGGCTAGCAGGGATGGAAGAGCCAACAAATGCAATATGCTGCAGCTTCGGAGAGGATCTTTGGAGTCAACAAATTTAATAGAGCCACTTTATTCCCTCATATGTTCGTGCAACTAGATTTAGCGTGTGGAGGTTCCCCCTGTGAAGCTCGTAGGAGCTGGGGAGTTTATCCTAAATAAACTGTCGTCTTTATTGCATCTTTCTCTAAGTCCAAGCCAAGCCCTGGTTTAATTATGACAAATCCACCGCATGTGTTCACTATGTTTGCCAGTAATGAAGGATGCTTAAAAGAAAATTGCTCAAAGCAACTTCTGTCAACAACAATGGCAGAGGGGAGACATCTCTGCCTTCTTGTAAAATATTTAAGTTTTACTCTCGGTGTAAACACTAAACTCCTCGTCTCTTTTCTCTTCAGAAGGCGAATAGGCAGATGGAAAAAAACTGTCACAACGATAAAGAGGTTTTCATCCGATGAGAGACATGCTCATTTGAGAAGCGCAGTTGAAATTCAAAATCATCTAATCCTGCGAGACCGTGTACGACTCAGGCACAGGCACAATAGCGACAAGACTCTCATCTCACCCCGGACATTTACAATCAAGGCCAAATTAAGTGTGGCATAAATTAGCCACAGATAACATAAACTAGCGCACAGGGGATGGAGGAGGGATATGATGTACACCACTCAAGAGGATACAATACATTTCTTTTCAATTAAGAGTTTGAACAACGTCAAAGCCTAGCTTTAATATTGTCCATAATAAAAGAACTCATTTGAATATCTGCTCCATTCTCTCAAGATATTAGGATGAGGAATCACTCGTTAAAAATGAGGAGAAGAAAGGGAACAAGATAAGCGTTTTTAATTGCTACCATGTTTGTTTCCTAATACAGTATGTGACCCGCGACACTAAAATTATGTAGTTTGAAAACAAAAAAGGAAACTGGAAAGGCATTAAAGTGTGTGCTAGGAGGAGGCAGAGGCGTGCGAGGAATACTCAAATACAAATTTAGCTGTGAGGAACCCTGAATAACACAGGCGCTGGTTGTAATCCCAACACTATGCTGCACTGTCAAGCAGCTAATAAAAATAGGCTGGTGGCAGATCAAGTCTGTGATTCAAATACATTCAAAGCCTTTCTTAACTGAACTGCAAAAATCCCATTCTGGCTCATTTTCAGACGTTTTTTTTCTTCTTTTTTATTCTCCCTTACTGGCTTCTCATTGTTCTCTAGGTCTCTCTCTCTCCTCTCTCACTCCTGCTCCCTATCTCCCCTCTCACAGTATCATTGCTAAATCTATTTGGAGACGCCGCTGGGAGCAATTGAGCAGAAATGGGTTTGTGCACGTCTTGAAAACTGTGTCTGTCATAAAAACACAAAGGTTCAGCACAAAGAACTGGTTAAATATCCGTGTGTCTGGCCACTGGTAGCCTGCAGGTGTCCTCAGCTAGGGCAACTGTTGACTTGGAACAACATCAGAGCAGCACACCCACTGTACTGTAGCTTTGCTTTAGCAATGTGTGTACCACAAAAATCAATTCTCTGTCTATCCGGGACTGCGATGTGTGCTACACAGGCTATTACACAACTTGACCATACTGAAAGCAAGCTAAGATGACCAGCATGTACAAATGTACTGCTATCACAATAACAGTACCTCCGAAAAACAAAAAAAAAACAGCAGTACAGCTGTGCCTGGAGAGACATCACACTCTCTCCTTTTGACGAATCAAATTGCGGGGATGGCACCATGTGACAGCGCTATTCCATTTGTTGGAGTGAGATAATATGACTTCAGCTAAAGCCCTCTGAACCTCAAAGAGCACGTTCATCTCCATGACTTTGAATTCATTACCCATCAAAGATAAGTCTCCTTTTCACAGACGGCGCTCTATTTGTCAGTGTCACCACACAAAGAAGAGGGGCAACTTATTCATGCCAAACATGCCTCTAGTTTCAACTTCTGGTCGCCCCTTTGAGCACTGTTTTTTAATTAAAAGAGGTTCCCTTTCTTCTCTTTTTTTTAAGCAGGAATGTCTCTTTGATACCGCTTTCCTTGAAAGTTTGAAATAGTCCCGATAACATATCTTTCAATTACAGTTTTATTGTGACTACCATCCGGTTGCCATTCAACCCTTCTCTTCTCTTCATGCCACGACGTACCTGCAAAGAGTGTCACACAGGTCTGCATAGAAACAGCTCTGATTTTCACCCATCACACACACAGGCAGGAGCGAGGGGGGGATCACTGGCTTTTATCTACAAGCTGACGGAACATGCGCCGCCTGGAAAGAAGCTGTAGGGTGGCGGCGGATGGGGGAGGGGTGGATGAGTGAAACGGGGCGCAAAGCGAAGGGACAGAGCTGACCCGACTCCCTTCATCCCATACCTCGGCTGTTTCCCTCTTCACATTGACAGCTGGGTAGATTGAGGGCTAAGATTAGCAGCCACTTTCTCACAGAAGGCCAGGGAGATACAGTATTGAGAATGAATGGTCACGTCATGTTGTCAATGTTGTAACCTTGGCAACAGACAGAGTACTATTTTAGTCCCCCCACTGGCCACCGGGATGGTTGGCAAGCCGAACTGAATCTTCTCTGCTTTTGGCCAGAATTGTTCACATACATGTGCGTACAAAGAGGTGTACTCAGTGCACCTACTCTGAGAGTTTCATAACTAAACATTGATGTCATATAAGCATGTCACATATTTTCAATTATCAAGCCTCCCAATCAATACTTTAATACATTTACGTTTCAGGCATGTCAGCAGAGCTGGCCAGACAGAAGTAAAATAACAGACAGTGGCGATACAGCTCTAAAGTGGACACAAAGTGAAATCCAATCATGAACAACTCGTTCATATAATTACAGCCGAGCAACATCTACGCATGCAGCAGCCTTTGTTTGTTTATGTAAGCAATGGTGGAAAGTCATGTAATGGCTCATGTGTACTTCTCTTCACTCAAACCTATAGACAAAGACAAATCAAAGTCAGTAAACACAAACTAAAGTAAACTTAGATTAAAAAAATCAAACGTAGTTACATCTCAAGTGATGGCTGTCAATCTGTTCTCCACATCACTGTCAAATTATTCAAATGTTTCCATCACTTTGAACATGTGTGGGATCCAATGCGTCACAATGGCTGTGTTTTCCTGTTTATTTGCAAGTCCAGAAACAGTGTTCAACCAATCAGGACAACACGCTGGGACAGACCAGCCTTTGATGTCATACATGCTGGCAGTTTGGCAAACAGCATTAGGCTGCATTTGCTGTAAGGAAATATTCACAAACACAGTTACGCTTCTGCTATCTCAAAACGATGCTTTTAAATTATGTTGATGAATTATTGACTCACCTCCCACTATAACATAGGTCTGAACAACCTAAACATGGCAGGTTGTGCAGGCTCTCCTCGTCAAGGGCAAACTGGCATAATCAGTTTGTGTTGTATGAAATAATTCCTAATTTGCTTTTTTTCCCTGTGATTATTTTGCAAGCAGAGTGAAGTCAAAGCGCTGTATTAAAATCTAATCTTCAAACACCAACCTGGCTTCTACTGATCAGCCACAGGCTATTCATCACTGCCATTACCTCACCACACATTTTTATCCTCCTCCTCCTCCTCCACTGCTGCTGGCCAGTTCTCCTCCCTCTCTTTCTCCATCTGACTGACCTCACCTCTCTCCCTCCATCCTGACTCCCTTCCTTGATTTACAGGCTCCCGTTTAGCCCATTCCTCGCTATTTTTCTCACACCTTTCCTCAACTCATTCATTATTTCTTTCCACCTAGTCCCCTTTTTTCCCCCCATCTCCACCTGAGACTGCATTCATTCTCACAGTTTTTCATAAGCGCCGGCTGTCGGCCAAACAGGCGACGACTCATGTAAGTCCAGCCGGCTACTTTATTATATTAACAATTGATTCTAATAAAGTCATTTTGATTAACACGTTGCGATTCGCTATGTGTGTACATTTACAACCATTACCCTCTGCTTCAAAACATTATTAGTACGATGGTAGAGAAACATGCCTATCTGTCTGTATCAGTCCCATTCCCAGAGGCTCTATATGAATGTCTGTGTGTGTGTGTGTGTGTGTGTGTGTGTGTGTGTGTGTGTGTGTGTGTGTGTGTGTGTGTGTGTGTGTGTGTGTGTGTGTGTGTGTGTGTGTGTGTGTGTGTGTGTGTTCAGATGAGAGGTTGTGTCCTGTCGAACAGAGGGTGGATAGAGCTTCAGTGTTTGACACATATTCCAAAATAATTGATGACAAAACACATTAAGAACTGCATTGATTACACAGACAGGGGACATCCTCATTAGATGGGCTACCTTGGAAAAACTGGAAAACAACAGTGGCACAGCAACGTGACAATTGTGCATTATTAGTAGTATTAAAAAGTCCACTGGAAGCGCAGTATTTTCAATATACACCACACAGACGTTTAAGGGCTTAATGAATGTACAAATTAATGAATTATCTTTATTTGCACTTTGTACAGCACTGGAAGGAGCCATCTTTAATCCTTTGCAAACACCCATTAACAGGCCTGTGTCATATGAAGTAAATGTAAGCTATGCCTAAGCTTCACACTCAGAATGACAGTAAAGATGACTAGAAGTTGAGTTGATTCAGTAGATTCACATGATCTGAGTCAAGGGATTCACTTTTTAATTTTATTTTAGAATTACTGTAGTTTTGGTTTATTTAATTCATTTAATTTAAAGGCAGTATATGAACTAGATAAGACATGATTAAAAACACATTCCCCCTTTAAATAACTTTGTTTATGTTCTTTGAATTAGAGTGCATTTAAGTTTCTAGTAAAATAATACATGAACCATCACTGTGGCATGTCTTTATAAACCTTACACTGAAGGTGTAAATAAATACATTAATTAAAAATAACAAATAAGGTCTAATGATTTTTAATTACAAAAGTTGTGATCAGTCAGGAATAGGCGTGGTGTTAAATATTAATAGCTATTTACAGACTGTGTGGGCTAAAACACACAAGAAGCCTAATTCTCTTTACAATAATTCACTACATGTTTACAATCCGCCAGGCAAACTCATTAAAATATGCAATAATTAAGATCAGTGTATATGATGGAATAGTGGCATTAGAATGAATCAGAGGCCACCAAATTTGGGTTTTTATGGGTTTTATTTTTACGGGGGCATTGTAATATGTCAAGCTTATGGAGGACTTACCAGGTTTTACCCGTACAAATAACTGATTTAACTGTGTATCGTTGGCAAGCAGTGACAATGAACACCATACTGCAGAAAGTATAACAGTAGAAGCAGAAACATGAATGTGAAGAAAAACATTGGATTTTGTACTGAACTTTGAGGCATAAATATAGTGTTCTCTCCTGCACATACCTAGTAGTGTTAGTAGTGTTAGCAGTCTTTCACAGACAACATCCATTACAGTATATTTCAGACCAAATCCTAGCTACACTGGATATATTGTTTGTTAACACAGTCTTACTGGCTGCTGTTTAAACATATGATTGTACACAGAGGAAATATTGTTTCTCCTGACTAGATGGCTCTATAAGAAAACTGCTCTCCTTTTTCTCCTGTGCTTTGTTCTTCTAATTTTCCCTGGTCCTTGTGCATACCCCCAGCAGGGGGTCCCACTTTTTGCCTTACTGACAAAGTAAAAATAGCACCACTTCAGGGCAGTTTAGCCGCAAGTGTTTTTCCTTTCCTTTTTGTCTGCAACTGGAAATGCTCAGAGACAGGCTGACTGCTGAATCTGGAGGATTAGGGAGACGGCTCTTTGATCAGGGCTGGGTGAGCTCTGAGATCTCTTTCACTCTCTCTCTCTCTTTCCCCCCCTGTTCCACTCTCTCTCTTTTCCCCTCTCTTCCTCCCTCCCTCTCTCTATTTTCTATCAATCCTATTCCTCCCTCTTTCCTTTTTCTTCCTCCCACTTTCTTGTAAGCTGCCCGCACTTTGGCCATGCCTGCTGGCACCCCAGGGCTCCGAGACAGGAGGTGGCAGTGTTACACAGTCAAGACAAATGGGTGCACTGAGGATGGCATCACAGGAGAGTAAGCACTGGTGAGAGGGAAGCAGGGGATAAGGACGGCACATGAGCTACACGCTTCTGTTCAGATGACATGGGGAATAAGTAATCCCTGGCCCCTTCTGGTCTGACTCAGCAGTCGTTCCTCTGTCTCCCCCACTGGAGATAAGTCTAATGGAATTGCAGCATTAGAAGTGCCGCATCGCCACGGTTGGGTAAAACTCACAATACGCCTCTTTCTGTTATGACACAGATTTGTTTGCTGTTTCTGCCTACCGAGGGGCATGTGTTGTGGGCAGCTGCCCTTCTTTACATACACTTTACCAAAGTGTGGGAGGGGTTCTGAGCGTAGCAGAGGTGGCTGCTGGGACAAGGTGGGTGCAGCAACTCGTTTATCGAAACCTGCTTTTGATTTGTGTAGTGGATGAGGTGTAGGGATTACTATCCACTGCTACGTAATGGCAGAGCTGAGGAGCCATGAGCAGTTACACAGACAGCAGCACATCTGTGTGCCGATTAAATATTCAGCAGTAAGACAGCTCTCAGGAGGAGAGCAAGCTACAACTCCTCCACACCTCCTCCACCAACGTTAATGATTTATCAATAACTCTACCCTCCCGCAGACTGCCTATGATGCTGGGCGCACCTCATTAAAAACACCTGCCCGACATGAGGAGGAACCCGACATCAAAAATAGATCTATCCAAAAAATGAGAGTGGGCGAGGGTAGGCCGGCCTTGCCCAAGCATCAGCTTTACCGCCGGAGATAGGAAGGTTTAGAAGCCCCCCAGCACCTTACCACCCACTACCCATCCCAATCACAAACACAGTATAAAGCGATGTAGGTTGCATCCACAGTACAGAATATAATCCCAGTGTTTCCACCTGTACAGTACTGTACAATTCCTTTGAGGCTGTTTTGTGTATGCTGACTCAGAAAAGGTGAGCCTTGATCAGGTACAATAAAGCTCTCGCATTCTCACGTCAAATAACTACACCGCTCCTCAGGCAACGTTATGTTTTACCATGAAAAGATGTTGTTGAAATAAACTATGTTGGCAGCTGCCTGTAGAAACATTTAGTTTGGAGGTTTCATTCCCAGAGAATGTGTAATTACTTGCTCAACTGGACCATGGCACAGTGATTACACCAATATCTCAGGTAATGGTCCAAAAATCTTCCCAATTGCCATTGCAAAGCTAAGCTGAAACTGTATGTTAATAGTAACTCCCTCACAATTGACAGGAACATCCCTCTGCACAGGGGGTGGGTTTAGGGTAGAGAGGTGTATGAGGGAGGCGATGGATATGAGGAGGTGGGTGGTTTACTGTGAGTGTGAATGTTGAAACTATAAAAGCAGTGGCTCGATTCGTAGGGAGAAGAAAGGGAGGGGCTTGAACAAAAAGTTCATAATCATAGAGGAAGCCTATTAACCTTGGTTGGTACTTTAAATGTCATTATTTTTAGCTGACACAACAAAAAGGCCTGCGAGAGCTGTTCTCTTCGCGATGCGCCATGTAAATCACTTTTGCAAAAAGGAAATTACTTCCCGGGGCCCAATGTTATTAATCTAAATTCTCTGGTTAGTCAAATTGTTGCACATAATAAATATGGAGCAGCTGATGATGCTTATCTGCTGTGACATCCCATTCTCGCCAAAACATTTTTTTCCTCATTTTCTCTTTATTCATGTCTCAATGGCGTTCTTGAAAGAGACAGCTCTACTAAACAGCACTAACACTGGAGGAGTAGCACGGGTGTGGGGCTTGTAGAAGAGGAGGGGACAGGGCTGGGAAGACGCACTCTCTCTCGCTCATAGCCATCTTCCCATCTCTTCCGTATATGACGCCTGTCTTGGCTGGCTTCTCTCTCTTGCATGTCTTCATCTATTCTATGTCTCGGACTGTCTAGCTTGATGACACACACAGACACGCGCGTGCACACACACACAAACATTTGAGCGCCTTTACCCTCTAGCTGGCAGCTGCAGATCTGGTTGCCAATATAGAGCGGACCAGATAACTCACTACGCTGTCATATTAGAATAAGCAGCCTTGACAGAGAGATCATTTGCATGCACCACATCACAAAATACCAAGTCGTCTCCTGTTTTGCACAGAGGCCATGCCGTCAGACTGGAGACACAGAGAGAGGCAGAGGAAAGAGGGGAAAGGTGAGAGAGAGAGAGAGAGAGAGAGAGAGAGAGAGAGAGAGAGACAGAGACAGAGACAGAGACAGAGACAGACACAGAGAGAGAGAGAAAGAGAAAGAGAGAGAGAAAAGAAAAGCAAGCCACAGAGAGAAAGTCACATAAACAAACAGAACAGAAAATCCCATACACAAACACAGAACACTGCTGTGATCATCTTGCTGGAAAATATAAATTGTCTCTACAAAAGAATGTAGCCACCCCTTGTGATAATGTCTCAGTGCTCTGTGGTGATTTACTGGATCTGGGACTGGTGGGAATGTGGCTGGGACTCTGGTTGGGGGTCCTTTGGGCTGTCTCAATGATGTGTATGTGTGCACACATACGTGAGTGTGTGCATGTGTGCGTGGGTGTCTTGATTATGCAGGTATAATTGTGGAGAGGTGGGGAAAGCAGAGCCTCAAGGTCAGGGTGGTGTGGCTCATCAGCTCTAGCCTCTATCACTTTAATTAACTCCTCCGAGGGGCTTAGGAAAAGGCCCTTGTTAAAAATTCACCACAATGGAGCCGACAAGCATTGTACGAGAGGGAAGGGCAACATGCAGGTTGCTAAAAATAACTCCTCTAAGCAAAGCACATGACTACTAAGACGGTCCATTATGTAATTTCACCGGCTAGGAAACTAGACCAAGTTCAGTCTGTGGTAAGTTTTGTGTTACCTCTGCTGAAATGTACTAATAAAAAAATAAAAACTGAAAAACACTGCTTTCTAAGTTCACGATGTGCTAGATTCCCATAGTTCTATATACAAAATAAAAAAAGTGAAGGAAAGAGCTGTGCTACATTCATGTGATTCCTAGATGCAGGAGCAGACACAGGCTACAGCACTGTAAGCCCACCAATGTGTTCAGGACATTCAGAGTCTCGTAGCGTGACATGAAGCATAATGCTACCTCAGCACAGCTGCCTCAGAAAGGCCTTACACTGTGAGGAGAGGAACAGGGTGCAGTGACTGTTTAGCCCGAACACAGACAGGGACGGAGTGTAGGGAGGACTGTGTGACATGAAAAGCACCTGGGAGTACAACCATGTTTTGGATGCATATGACATAGGGGCAAGGGAATCTGGACTGGCTGTATATCAAGTGTTCTGTTTGATCTGTGATCCTATCAGGGCCATGCAGAGTCCCTGAAAACCTATGAATCAGCGTTATACTGCAGTAAAAGTGATAGGGTCCTATATGAAAAAACTGGTTACTAGACATAGCTTTTTCAAACATTTCAGTATTTGTATTGTATCTGTGCTCTTCTCACCAAGAAGAAGTCGAAGTGCTGTGTCAGAATTTAAAAAATTGTTCAAAGACAAACGGATTGGGGACAAATTAAAGTAAAAAACTAAATAAAAGAGTGTAGAAAAAAATCAAATTCAGATGCTTCTATGTACCAGGGCTCACTGAATGTTTTGGGGAAAATAAAAATGATGTGGATAGACTGTAACAGCGTTCACATTCACCAGATGTCAACCCAGTTGAACACCTGTGGAAGATTCTGGACTAACGTGCAAATGCTCTCCACCTCCATCTCTATAAAATCAAATTATATAATCCAAACTTTAATCCCTAACATCTATTTATTGATGTATGTGATTGTCTTTGGTGCTTTATGTACTTTTAATATGTCTGTCTATGTTTGTTTTTCTTTCTTTCTTTACTGCTGCATCCAAGTCTCTCTTGCAAAAAGGATCTTGATCTTAATGAGATTACCTGATTAAATAGCGCTTGTATATATAAATGATTGAATATGTTCTGGAGGAATGTACGAACACACTTTACACTGAGATTTAAGTTGAGCACAGAGAAACTTTCCTCCTTCAGCACACAGCCTTCTACTGCTGTCAAACATTATTCTGCAAAGTGAGACTGGAGTAAAAAAAAGCAAAACACTGTAGATTGGATGAGGATTTATGTTATTTATGTTAGATCAGGGTGTGAACTACAGGGGACCCAGGGGGAGATTGGCTCCCCTTAATAAGACATGAGCTCCCCTGAAAACATGATTTGTGAAATGTGTTGGGTGGGGGGTAAAATACTGACAATATGCTATTTTTGCTGTGCATTTTTATTTTTCTGCATTCACATTATCATGAATCATGCGTAAAATGAGTCCATTATGGAGGTATGATTCACGCAAGAGGGCTATTAATCACTAATTCACTTTAATAAAGATACTGGCATGCATGCTATTCATGCCATCACCATCAAACTGTGCCTGTGCAATATCATAAACTTCACCCAGTTTAACTGAAAGATCAGAAAAAAACATTCTTGGTCACTCAGTCTACACACCAAATTGACGTTATTTATTTGTCTGTTATGTGGTAGTCAGCATACAGTGATGCCAAAAAATCCAAGTCAATTGACTCTGAACACCGGAGCCAGTGGCGTCTTCCACCGCAAATGTTAGTGACAACCGACATTGAGCGTACACCTTCTGCCGGGACTGCTGTCAGCCTGAACCTGCAAACACCCGGGCTGACAACACAGGACAAGCTGACAGAAGAAGCTGGAGATTGGGGTATCTCCAGCTCCCCCCCAGGAGGCCCTACTGTGTTTGCATCATATGTTGCATGAACATCTGCAGGCAGTCAATATGTCTGAAGATTTTCTGACACATTTGTGTAACACTATGTTGTATTTGTCTGTACATATCTGCTTATAATTGGGAGTAACTGGGAAAGACATACACTGCTGCACTTGAATTTAGAGCTTTCAGGTCCCAGAAATATAATATAAAAAGAGCTCACGCCTAGTATTAAATCAGTCAGTCAAAAACGAATAAATACATAAATCACATGCATGTGCATACGAGCACAGATAAACAAATGCTGCTGCAAGAGACAGCCACCACTATGGGCTGTGTTATGCAATTAACCACAGAAGTGACCATCACCATAATCAAAAAATACAGCAGTCTAATGGATGGCAGCATAGATGTCAGGAAACCACAACTGTTGTTTTATGATGCCATTATGGGGCAGTGTTCACAATGAAATTTGTTGCTGAGGGTGGTAAAGGACAGATCTGTATCATGTTGTTTGCAGATCAATTTGAGAACTTTAATTAGCCAGGGGGTCAGGCCAGCCAGTGCAGCAAGCACAGGTAAAGCTCATCAGCGAGGGGGCTTACAGGTGCCTTCGGCCCTAATCTCTCCGCCCATCTCGATGAAATTAAAGCGGCAAATGGGAAATTGATTTCTAGCCCCCCTGTCCATGGCAATATCTCCTTTTGTTTTAAGGACATTAGGTAGGCTTGCACTTGCCTAAGCTGTTCTTTAAAACGCTCATTATTGATACGGAGGGCCGGGCTGGCAGACAGCCAGGGTAACCATGAGAGGATGAAGAAGAGAGGAGCTTTCTGAGCTGCTGGCTCTGTCATGGCAACAGGTCGTTCACGCAACGATCCTCAAAACAAGCTGAGTGGAGAGAAAGACTTTGACCTCTCTACTCTAACTCCAACCCGGACTGCTGCTGACATGGCACCTACTGCAAGATTGAGGAGATTAGACCACTCTGGGATAGCTGGGCTCAACTCTTCAAATAGAACCTCTCAATATTATCCAGCCGATCAGTTAAATCAAATATGTTAGTTCTGAGCTAAAGGAAATAGCCCCATGGGTTTGCCAACCTGCAGGAGCACAAAGCTCTCCAACTCCAACCCTTGGAGAGTGCAGAATGACCAGGGAAAAAACCAGGAGTGAGTCAGCAGAAACTATGAACCGACAGGATAGTGAAACTGTGGCTACTGATATCGCATAGAATCAAATGGAGTCTAATTCATTTCCCTCCCTGCGTGTCACTTGCCTCAGATCGCAGTTTCTGTCGTGCCGTGTTGATGTTTTCCACTTTATGGCAGGATGCTATTTGTCATTCTAATGAACTTCTCTGTGGGAAAAAAAGATCCCAGGGAACATTTCTCAAGATGTCAGGGAGCAGAGAATGTAAAGTGTGCAACACAGTTAATTCAAGTGGGCCTGCCCTGCAGGCAAGAGGCCTGCCTGTGTATCAGTTCCTAACAGCGACAATTCATGCCAAATTAAGGCAGGGAATACAGTATTTAGGAAGAAATCCAGAATACTGTGTTGGAGAGCCTATTCTCTTTATTTGGAAAAATCTGACAGACAGCACTGACATTAACCAGCCTTGGTTTATCTTGGGAACATAACAGAGAAGTTATAGCCAGGTATACAATGTGTACCTTTATTTATTATGTAGCATGGAGCAGCATCATAGTCCTACTGCCCCATTATTCAAAAGCCAAAGACACCCAAAGTGCCCATGGCCAATGTTGCTGTGAGAGTGGTACAGAGTGTGTTCTGCACCGTAGAGGAGAAGAAGGAGCTCGCCGGTCTGTTGTGTGCACGTGATAAATCTGCTGGTATGCCAGGGCTCTTTTCTCATTTGTTAGGCAGCCATGTGTGAAAATGTTAATGAAGGCCCATATAATCTAGGAAATTCTCACCATTAAAATTTCCTTCACGTAGCCAGGCTTTCTGCTTACACACTGACTATTGTGCGCATCAATCCTTCCACTGTCGTACTAATAATAGACCTAATTGCCTCAGTCAGCCCACTAGCTTTCTCTACCCCTCTATGCATCTCAAAAAGGAGTAGAGGACTGTCTTATGACAAGCCCATGGCACACAACAAGGAGTAAATCAGACTATATATAACAAGCAGACACAAATACCAGTGGCACTCTGCATGGTGTCCATCATCTACCTAGCCTCCATCATCTTATCTCATGAAATATTAAGCATCCAGATGCCAAAATATTTGCCAGGTCTCTGCCAGGCTGTGCAACGCTTTTCCCCCTCCATCTCATCCATTATAAATAGGATGGAATAAAACTAGGCCTTGTGACATGATGTCTCCCCATGACCTTAAAGACCTCTTCTTTTTGCAGTGGTTGATTTGTTTGGAAGAAGTCTTTGTGAGATCTAAACAATATCTTGCTTAACAATATCTGCCTATTATTTGACTTCACCCCGTCCTTGTACACATAATGTGAAAATATGTAGATCCCTTTTGGATTTCTTGCTTGAATTAGCATTCAATGAATCTGAGTGCCTTTTCCCCCTCTTCGCTCAGAGAGGCAGAATTGCGTAATTACTCTAAAAGGAGATGGAAAGGTGAAGGTTTGGCAGTCTTAATCTCTCAGAGTAGAAGCCTCTTTAAGGGAGTGGTGACTGCAGGGCCAAAACATCCATAAACCTGCAGGGAACAGCTAACGCATCAGAGCATGTTGGTCCTTCACTGAAACGCGGCAGCCAACAACAATTAATGTATTCAATATTTCCAAAGCAGGGTCAGAAGAAAAACTAAAGTAAGAGAGTGAGAAGTGAGGCTTGACAATTACTTTGAACCCATCTGCAGAAGATTAACATGTAAAAGATTTCCTGCACTCTAAAAGTCTTGAGGGACATGAAAAGCCACTCTCAGGACAAAAGATAAGAAAAGAAAATGTCATGAACACTGTACAAAGCTGAAGGAAAAAGAAGATTAGCTCCTCCTTATATAGGAGAGGTCACTTAATTAGTAAGCAGCAATAGCTGATACAGCAATTAAAGTATTGAAAACAAATACCCATTATAGTAATTTAAGAGATTGATCCGGTAAATTCTGCATTAACCAAATAGTCTCTAAGGTTTCTGTCTTTTCTTTGTACAGTGAAAGGAGATCTATAAATAAAGACGTTAGCTACGGATCAGATGATAAGATATGCCAGTGTTTATTAAAAATTGAGTTAATAATTTGATGAAAAAGAAGGAAAAAAAGAAACTGGAAATTTCTTATCTTTTTTGTATTTTTCATTAGTGGATCTGACTATCTTTTACTCAGGGCATGCTCAACATCCCCCACTATCCAGCTCCATAGCTTAGAATAATTTAGTTGGCAAAATGTGGTTTTCATACTTTCTCTTGTGTTATTATTATTATTTGTACAGTGTCAGACTCCTCTCAGTCTGTAATACTGGCGCTTAGTTAAACAACAAAAGTGATACAGGCTCAAAAATGATCCTGAACAAAAACTACTATTACCACTCACAAACAAGTTCACTGTAGCCTATTGTAAAACAAAATTACTGAAGGCTTAATTAAAGAAGCCAACATAAACAGAACCATGTTTGGGACTAAAAACAGGCTTTATCCAAATAGAGATAGACCTAAAGTAATTGTATTTACTGTACATACTGTTAGAAATCATGTCTGTAATAAAATAAACAGAAAAATGAGAGTTCCATTGCGTCAAAAATACCCCCAATCAACGATTTTGGCATTTGCTAGAAATATCTAGGCTTACATTTTATATCTAAGGAAATAAAATGAAAATAATCCCTTATGCACGCAGCTTAAGATGTGGTATATTGTTTTATGACAACCCACAAATTCAAATAAAGGAATTAAATTATTTAAGGAATAAAAGGATAACCAGGTCGATGAGTCATACAGTATTTTGGTATATTTATTTTGTCTTTTAAAAAAATTGATTTACTTAGTCCAATTATCACCGAATTGAAATTCATTATAGATTTTGTTTTTCTTTTCGTGTCCTACAAAAGGGGGCTGTATCATTTTCAATAATCTTAATGAGATTGATCTGTTTCTGTTTACCAATCTAATGACCTCTTGTCTTTGAGTTTGTAGACCTGAATAAAAACCTTGTGGGATTGAAATGTTGCTGGATATTTTTTTGCTCTTAAAATCTTCTAGTCGTGGGCTAAAAGCAGCAAGCAGGACCTTTTCTGATCTTTTGATCTTCAGCCAAACACAACCAAAATTCATTGGACTGCGTTGGATGTTGAGAATGCATACACACACGCATACACACACAGACGTTATTTCTCAGTTTATCTCTCTCTCTCTCTCTCTCACACACTCACACACACATACTCATGCAAACGTGCACAGTCTTTCACTTTCATACCCTCTAAGCTCATTTTGGATTTTTGGAAAGGAGACTCCCACTGCAGCCACAGATAGAGGAGCAGGTGTGCTAACCCCGGGGTCCGGAAGCCTTCCAATTAAGACACATACAACCAAAAACATTCTTCCACACTAACCTCGCCAGCAAACACGAATTAAACTCACACTGACTGCCTGTTTCTCTGAGCATTCCCTCCTGCTGCTCCATACAGCCCAGTTTTAAATCTATTTACATGAGCCGTGTAATAGCCCAACTTCATCTGGGTCCAGCTGTTTGGTGACAAAGATGTAGAGTTTTGTTAGCAGATTACACTATTGGCATACGTGTGTGTGTGTGTGTGTGTGTGTGTGTGTGTGTGTGTGTGTGTGTGTGTGTGTGTGGTTGTTTTTCTCTCTCTCTGCATGTTCTGATGTGTTCTGATTTGTGTTAGCCTGTGTGCACACATACCTCAAATGTTAATCTCACTATCCCCCTCAAAGACTAAGATTTTTGTTTTATTAGCAGGCTCTCTGGATCACGCCGCCTTCTTTAAAATGGAGGTGAAAGTTGAGCACCTGCTGAGCTAAGATACCATTTTCTGCCTCACTGGTGCTGAGCCAAGTTAATGCTTCACTGAACATGCAACCCAAATTAATAGCTATCATCTACATCATTCTGTTATTTGGCACTGAAAACATACAGTCATAACTATTCAACTAAATAAGATTTCTAACCATGTAAATAAATGGAGAGATCAACATAGGAGGAGCTGTGAGCCGTGTCAATTGGGAGGGAGGGTTTTTTTCTTGCAGAGCTTAAGAGGAAAGTGAACTTTACTCTCATTTTTGCGGGTTGACCATTAACACCAACCTTATCAAAGTCATTTGTCTCAGGACTTGTTGAACATCTCCAAAATGCTCTTTTGTCTGTGCTTGAGTGACACTGTTTTCTGAAAGGTTAATTGCTTCTCGTTGTAATAAAAGGCCAGATTCGAGGCTGTGATTGACATAAATAGAGGTGCTCTCCCTCCACTCCGAGGTTTTCCACTACGTCCATCCTTGCTGCCAGGTCAGTTTCAGACAATTGTGATTTATTATTAATGACATTCAGTGCACTTCCTGTGACATTCCTTTTATTGGGTCTTGTGCCTTTATGTGGCCCATCTAAGAGAGACGCTTGTCCGCCCATGGCCAGCTTTATGGCTTAAGAGGGAATAAATTCTCCAATGTCACAGCCACCGCCAACGACTTATTTGATGCTAAAGATCAAATGATTCATTCTGCAATTGTGCATGAGAATTTACTTTTAAGCAACAACAATACAAACAGTGGCATAATAAATCTTTAGCCTCTCCATGCGGTCATTACTCTCTGTCTGCATAGTATTGGACTTCACACGCAGTCAGGGACAGAAAGTTGACATAGCCATTTGCTAACGTAGTCTGCTGTGGCGAGAAAGGATAGATTGGGCGGATGAAAACGGTAACAAGAAAGAAGAATGAGAACGGCTCAGGAAAAACTTCACCAGCAGTTGATGCCAAATGGTGATTCCTGATCTGTATTCACACCTCAGTCCATGAATTCTCCCAAAGCAGCTTTGGGGTTGGGAGATTTTGAAAGTTTAGGAGAAGTGTGAGCATTAGATAGTGCTGCAGAGGTGTGCATGGGATGTGTACGGGGGAAGCTGAACCTCCAATGGCTCAGCAGGTTTTTTTAGTAGACACCCTTGGAAGCGTGTGCCAGGCCTGAAGGTCAGCCTGCCTCCTCATCAGCCCTTTTGTGTGGGGCTGCACAGCACACAAAGCAGTTGGAGGCTGGAGGCCTGGGGTGTGGGGCGGCCCGTCATTGACCACCACTCCCTGCCTAATTACCTTCCTGCCCTGGCCCTGTGTTCATCCAGCCCTCTCCGGTAAGTAAGGCTGGGCTGCTGAGATGGCTGGGAGCCTAGCCTCATTAGATCCTACAGAGTCCCTCTGACTGAAGCAACATGCACACACTACTAGACACCATCATACACTAATGGTCTAGGAGGAAGGCAGAGACAGACAATAAAACACATAAGGAAATACATCATAAAAGCACACAGGGCTCGAGACTAATGGCGTCCCGTCATCTCGAGGACAGTAGAAAATGTGTTTGGGGCAAACAGAGATCTTACCCAGGATGCCCTCCGTGACGAAAGGGATTTTATGTAAAATGATTTATCTATTTATTTATTTTAAACTATCGCTTAGCAAATGATAAACTGAACCAAGTGCTGCTTAAGGAGCGCATCTTCTCATGCTGTTAGTTACTATCACTGGCTGGCTACTCAGCACGAGACCTGAAATGTTCCTGTGGTAACGGTCCATCTAATCCCCTCAGTCACAAAAAACTTGCTGGCAGGACCTTTCAAATATGTTGCACTGATTAAACAAAACACAGCGCTACCCTGGCTGACATCTTAGCTAAAGCATAAGCTACATTTAGACGACTTCAATGTATTATTGTTGTGTTTCTTTGTCATAATCTCAGCCTTAAACATTTATCAAACATAGGTTGTAAGTGGGCGGTAGTGACGTGCGGATCGCAGTTATATCCGCAGGCACAGATGTTAATCCACGAATCGGGCAGGTCAGGTCATAAAAACATTCTGATTAATAGCTGATGGGTCACAGTGGGTGAAATAATACATCATTAATGAGGATAATATTAATTATATTTTCGTAAATGTGAACAAAGCAAATGCAGAGCAGAGCTGTAGAGCAGCTGACTCACAACTAAGCAAACGAACAACAGGGAATACTAAGAAATATACAGGCACTAATATTAAGTATTTCTACAATTACACAAGAGAGATTGCTGGAGAAATTGGTGCCCTCAGCATGCTCCAATCTTTCCAGACTGCATGGGTTATCAGGAGCAGAAACGGACCGCAGCAGGGAGCACACATAGTAGGCTACATAAAATATGAAAAGTGTATTGAAAAGGTACAATTCACCATGGAAATGTTTACAATTACTGAAAGCACCTCATCTAATCTTTAAAGTGAATCGTTAAAGAAAACAATCATACATCAACAGGGGCGGATTAAGTGATTTGGGGGGCCCCGGGCAAACTCTGCCTTGCAACATTTTGATTTTGGGACAGTTTACACTCACTTTGGGATTGTTAAAATAGTTTTCCAGGATGATGCTTAAAAGTTAGTCTGGAGCCCTGGAAGCACACATCTAAGCATTCGCCCAAGACGTATTAGTCTTTTGAAAGCATACTTATGGTGGGTGCACAATATGGAAATTAGGACTTTTTTTCACCCAGGTGTCATGGTAGTGATTCATCCACACTGCATCTAGGTGGTTAGTCCTCTAATGGGTCCACTAAGCACACGTGTGCATGCTCATGCACACACACACACTCATAAACAACATTATTATGCCCCCTCCCATAACTAGCTTTGATTCCAAGCCATGTCAGCAGAGTTTCCCTGTCACTGTATTCCCTACCGCGACTGAGATGGAAAAAGCTGCTTTACTTAGGGGTCTTATTTGTTTGCCTGTTTGTTTCTCTCTGTTCGCTTTCATCTTTATCTTTTTAAGACTGCCCCCTTCTCCCTTCCTAACTCCCCAGAGAGACAAGCGTGGCGTGGGGGTTGGTTGGGGAGGGAGAAGCGCAAGAAAGAAGACAGAGGGGGGGTTCTTTTTGAAGGAGAACGAGGAGAATTGAAAATGGCCGGTGTTGTGAAGGAGGCGAGATGAAGAAAGCCAATCTGCTTGTGAGGGCAAAGAAGAGTGGGAGAACGAGGAAGAAGGAAGAGAGGGAAGTTGAAGGGCGAGAGAGAGAGAGAGAGAGAGAGAGAGAGAGAGAGAGAGAGAGAGAGAGAGAGAGAGAGAGAGAGAGGGGAAAATTCGGTTGGAGCCTCTTGTCTATGAAGGGGGGAAATTAAGAGTAACGACGTAAAGTACTGTGAGAAGTATGACTGTGATAGAATAATCTTTACCCAGGGAACCATCTCCATCTCCTATGACTGCCAGGCTGTGGGTGCAGGCAGAGGCCACAGGGAGGTGCTGTGACAGAGGGGGCTTTGACAATAAAGCTCCTCTCACCAGCAGCACAGCTCATCAAGCAGTGTGCCGCTCCAGAGCACAAGCTGTTTTCTCACAGAGATAGAACTGTAACGATACAAGTAGGTCCTATAAAAACTTTTTGCTCACGTAACAAGAATGGATGACAGTAGAAGTTTCAAACAGGCCTTGCTTTATCACCTTTTTTTTTGATATTTCTACCTAAGGCCAGGATCTAACTACTGTATCTTCATGCAGATTTGTAATTAAGATTCCCTTTCTCTCATCAGGCTTCTTTGTTTTTCCATTCACAGTTTTTGGATGATCTCTTGTTTGCCAATCTTCCAGATTGCGATTGTCATAATTGCGTTGCACGAATGGAATCAAAAGGAGTGAGTCAAGTGAGGAAAACAGAATAGGGGGACTGCACTGCACAAATCTTTTGATGTAAACTAAAAGAGGAACTATCTGCTATTCACATTTGCACGTCTGTCTTTTTTTTTTCTCCCCCCTTTTCAGGCACTGATGAGTATCATTTATTTATTTGCTGGTTAATTTATTTAGCTGCTACACTCTAGGGCATCCACATGTTATAATAAAGAACGAGGTGATTTGTTTTCTCTCGTTCTTTCATCGGTGCGCTGCATATGCTGTCCCTGATGGTTTGGTCCATACAGCGACTGCAGGATGGGAGTCGGTATATTAATCAAGATGTTGACAAAGTAAAACATCCCACATACTGCCAGGTCCCACTGGTCTGCATCACATCCTCTCCCAAAATCCACTCTGTTACCGAAGTCACGGGGAAAGAAAATGCAGAGTGCAGGCGCCTTCCTATCTATATGATCCATGACAGCTCAAACTGCTTACAGGGAACAGTCACTGTCTCATGAACACAGTTGCCAAATCTTGTCCTTGAATTTGAACTTTAGTGCAGTTGCCATGAGCTTTATTTCTCAGGCTTGGCCTGAGTTGACAAAACAGCCCTTCAAGCCTTATGGGCTGTTCTGGCCCCCTGCTGAACCGAGGTCAGCTTCTGAACAGCCCTGTGTGTCTTTTGAGAAATCTCAAACTCCTCAGATGTTTGTTGTGTGGTAAAGGCTCCATTTCCCAAACCGACAAATGTAAATCAGACTATTCTTACTTAATTATTCTGTAAAACCTCTGCTATCCTCTTTCTATTGTTTCTCTCTCTCTCTCTCTCTCTCTCTCTCTCTCTCTCTCTCTCTCTCTCTCTCTCTCTCTCTCTCTCTCTCTCTCTCTCTCTCTCTCTCTCTCTCTCTCTCTCTCTCTCTCTCTCTCTCTCTCTCTCTCTCTCTCTCTCTCTCTCTCTCTCTCTCTCTCTCTCTCTCTCTCTCTCTCTCACTGAAGTCCACTGGATCCCTCTGTTCCTTTATTATAACTTCCTGTCGTTTTCTTTGACTGTGACCCTTTTCACTGTTTGCTGCATGGCATTTTTCTTTTCCTCACTCGGTCTCTCTCAAGCGCTTTCTTGTTCAAGGCCTTTTGAGAGGGCCGTTCCCCACCGACGTTTACAAATGAAATGAATGAAAACCGCTCGTACGTGACTCCTCTACAGGGAGACGCTCCATTATACCTTGGTTTACTCAAACAGAAGCCTCTCTGTGATTGGCTATAAGCAGGGATACCAGACTGAGAAGGGTTACCCTAGATAGCACAGGATGCAAGCAAGTGGAATAATGGCAGGCTTAGAGAGAGAGCCTTGTCCAATGTTTTTTAGCTGTTTGAAAATTGATTTATTCTTACCGATCCAACAAACCCCATGTATTCTCAACCAATGGATGAAGGATGAAAGGTATCATTTGTCAGAAACCCACTGGTCCACTCACAAGAACAGAAATTGTTTGTGAACGCGGATAAAAATCCCGTATGTACACGCCACAGTTATGTGTCATCCGAGTCACCTTTTCGCTTCACGACTGCAGCCACCACACTGAGAAATGGGGTAAACTTTTTGGGGCACGGAGCCCTTCGATATTCTTTAAATTGGATTTCAGTCTTTCCCTCAAATGGTCTACTATATTAACCTGTGATATGTTGTGACAGCATAGTATAATAGAGTGCCTTTACAAAGAGTTTGTTCAACCTTTTCAATGTTGCAAAAAAGGAAAAACATCTCTATTTTCTTTCATCCTGTATCCCAGAATGGCTGTTATGTTTCCCTCTCCCCTGAGGAGGAGTTAACAACCTTGAAGCTTTGTAAACATCAACTGTATGTGGAATAAAAAGTAGATTATCAAAGGGATATTTCCTATGAAAGCAAACATCTGCTATGATAAGTTATCGTCATCTTTTATCTCTTGATCAATTCATACAGCAGTTTTCCTCTTTGTGAATACAGCCATTTTCCATTTTTTTATTGCACTGTTATCTTGATAAACAGTGATGTTTATCATATTCCAGCAATTGTTTTGATGTTATTCATGATTTTCAGCTCTTTTAAATGACATGATAAAGGGATGGAAGCGCTAACTATCTCATATTGTTAATATTAGTTGAGGGGCCAGGGAATCCAAATTAGTGGGAGATAAAAACAAGATGCCAAGAAGCTCCACAAGCCAATCAAGCAATGTAAAAGACAGCTCTGAGTCCTGGGAGGGATGTAATGGAGTTCAATGTGAAGGCAAGGACGCTCTCCTCAGCAGATGACAAAACAGTAATACACAGAGCAGTGTGCTAAAATAAAACACAATCAATTTAAACAACAATACCACTGTGCTGGGACCCCCCCCATCCGGAGGATTCCAGCCTTTCAGAATCCTCCACTGAAAGCCGGCCCTGCTGCCTCCTACCACCTCCTCCTCTCTCTCTCTGTTCACATCCAGCCTCACTTCCTCCCTTCCTAAATCTGGATAAATCCACAAACCACTGTCTGGCATGCTCCATCTGTCTCCCTCACTCATATACTGCTAGTGAAAACCTCTCTGCATCCCTGCCTGCCAGCAGGCTGTCCTCCAGGCTCACTTAAAAAAGAATGAAACAGAGAAAAAATAAAGTACCCCGAGTGTACACTGGAAGGACAGGATGAAGACCCACCTCCACAATATATCACTACTGTTACTCGTGTCAGTAAAACAAACTTTTAAATAGGATTACTAACACCCTAATTTATATTTACTCACCCATGATACAATGTGATAGACAGACATTTCGGCTGAATGAATGCAAAAATCACACTTCTGGTGTGAAGATTTTATGGTTCAGATAAAATGTGCCTTTTCATCCATTTTTCTCTCAAAATGTGTCCTGTTCCAATGTTTACGTGCATCAAAAGTACAAGAAAATGCAGCAAACCATCACAAGAAAAAAAGGTGGCAATTAAAAAACTGACAATTGTGCATGTTTTTCCCTGCTTTGCTTTGTTTGTGATTTGAATATGACATTAGTTGAAGTGTTGAAGCTGAAGTGTTCGACTACAGGCAAAAATGTTAGTCTCAAAATTCTGAGTGAGACTGTGGCAGTGAAATCAAGCCTTAAATTTAATGGACAGTGTCAGAGGCGAGCAGCAGGCGGCTGCAGACGGGTGGAGTCACACTACAACAGGCCTCTGATATCCACCAACAGGGAACACAGAGGGAGGGCACCGTGCATCCATGGTGGCATACTAAAACACACATGTGAGCATGCATACACACACACACAAAACCTGCTATAACAGAACACGGCCCAGCAGTCCAGACTGGGCTCATTACATCCCACCCACCCCTTCCCACCACTACCACCAGGGTCCTGACCACAGTGTGGGTCGACGCCCAGCCACGGGGGGCCATGTGTTAGCATTCAGCAGAGTGAGAAACAACAACACCAGTGGGCTCATATCATCATCCACCTCACAGCTCCCAGGGCCTGACATCTCCTCACGGTGCTATTGTTTCGCCTGAGCGCTGCTCTCTTGCCCTTTTCTCTCCACTACAGCGCTCAGGAAAGGGCTGCACAGTCGGGGGGGGGGGGGCTTGTTTAGACAGCAGGGGACCCCAACTGCACTCAGGCACTCAGTGGCAAACATCAAATATGATTGGTCAAGGGAGGCAAAGGGGAGTTTGACAGGAAAATAATCTGAGCATTCTGGGTGCCCTGTGTATCTGTTAACACTAAAAATACTATCAATGCAGGAAAAAAGATTGTGTTTACCTGTTGATGAGAGTGGCAGCCCAGGAGGATCCACAGACATGGAAAAAAGAAGGAAAAATATTTGTTTGTTAGCTTTGTGTATCCTTGATGAGGCAATATGTGTCACGCATGTGATTATACATAATGAAGAATCCTCTTAAAATGACTATTTCCAAAGGGATAAATAAATAATAGTTTTGACTAAACCCAGCGTATGAAAGCTTTAATCTTTGAAGCACATCTATTCGTTTTTGTTTTCTTTTTTTAGCTGTTGTTTGAGGACATGAGTGGGAGACAGATCCTTTGCAAACACGCTGATGCAACATGTCACTTTTGGGAAAATTGGATGTGGAGAGAACAACAGGTGATGGGTCTCTAAGGCTATAATTCTACTTTTCTTCTATTTGATTAGATGCCTTCCATACTGTTTATGGAAAACATCTCATAATAAAGTACATGGGTATTTCTGTGTTGACCTTGGTTATACCTGCCCAAGGAGGACACCGAGGAGACCACATTGAGGCAGGCTGGATCAAGCCGCCCAATTTACTGTATGAGACTGCTGACAGGTATTGATATATGCATGCACTTCCCATGACTACACATACAGAGTATAAATCATAAGGGCAGCGCAGCACTCCAGCAGTGAAAGATCATGTTTCCTACAAAGTAAAATAACATTTTACAAAATTAAATCAAATAAAAAACAACTCTGCTCACATTCCCAAAACTTCCATTTACAGCAATGAAGGACTATTTATAGGTCTATCCGCTAAATGTGCTGCTATGATAGAATATGCATCACTAAGTAACCTAATTGTGGCAGAAAGACCTGAGTCTAATGGCCTGTGGGTGATGGTTGGTGGAAGTTTGTGGTCTCTGGCTGATACCACTCATTCAGATGTAGTCTGATGATAATAATCACCAGGAAAGCCACTGATGAGCTGTCTGTCCCAAATGACTTTCCCCAAATCTGCCCCTGTATATATCCAACGCCACCTTCTGATTTATTCATGTCATGCTCCCACCAGTACATCGCTTATCCCTACATGAGACCCTCCATGGTTCCTCGCAATCTACCGCTACATTCACATTACAGCAGCCAACATTTTTACATTCTGTGTGAAATGGGCCTGCAGACGGAACACCACCTGTCATCAACACAAACAGCCTGCTATCAACAAAAACAAACTAAAAACTGTGTCACACCATTAATGTAGGCTACTGATGCAAAACCACTTGTCTCACCATGATCATGTTTGCGCTCCGCTGTAATATTGCTTTCTTTGGTTCTTCCTTTTCTTATTTGTATGAGATGGAAACAATTTATTTCTTCTTTACAAATAATACAAAGAGTGATGATGAAACTAGCAAGGGCATTTGGTGTGCTGTCTCTTAGAAGACAGGAGACCCATTGAATTTCATGAATAAATGAATGAATTAAAATTCATCTAATCATACTTCAGGAACCCACGCCCCCCTACACACACGCGCGCACGCACACACACCCTCGCTGCAAGACTGCCAAGAAACCTCCGTCAGAAGGTCCACTAGCAAACACACATATAATCTAGGAGTGTACAAAGATGTTGGTTCACTATGGCAACAGCACGTATCACCTTTTGCAATATGTCTCTTTGTGCATGCTTCTTCATTAGGATTCATGGATCATCAATGAAAACAATTCTCTGTCTCTCATTTGTGAATGATTGTTTGCACACCAATACAAGGGAGATGGAAATATAGGCCCTCCATATTTAGACTAAATAGGATTTTGTTCTGCTTCTGGTACCAAGGCTGTAATATATCTGACCACTGAATGACTGCTAAATGTACTTCAAACATAGTTTCATATTCACTGCATTGTAATCTTGAATTAAACATGCTTTTCTTGACCCTAAAACACATTTTTAAACAAATAAGACTTAACTGCATCTTGGACCTATGCAAACTAAACCTCATACATTAGCATATACATTAACTACGACATACACACTCACACACAAAACATGCAACCAATTGTTTGCTAGCAAGGAGGTCACAGTTGTGGTTACAGAGTGAGATTGTATGCTAATTAGTGATTATCTCTATCGTATATGCATTGCTTTGGTTTGATAAATTGATCAAATAATGGGTTATATACAGACTGTACAATATACATACTTTATGATGAGTGAGGCCCAAGCCAAGCAACTCATTACCACTTTAACTCAAAATGTTGGAGGACATATTTATTTTAAATATATTTAAAAAATAACATTTATGCGAGGAAGGCCAAGCTTTACATTTGTGTACGTATTCCTTCTTGACAGCGCAACAGGAGCAAGCTGTTTCAAAATGAGTCTGGAGACCACAACATGCTCTAATTGATATGACCTTTAATTGCTCATTCAGTGCAGAGGAAAGAAGAAGAAGACATCAAGCCAGTCCACTGTGGCTCAGGCTAAAGAGGCGCTGTGTAGATTGGCCTACACTCCCAGGCCCCGTGGACATAATTAAACCTGAATAACAAACACTTACACAAGTGCTCTACTCTCCTGAACAGGATTCTGAAAACATCCAGGACACCAGCTCACTGCTCTTTTAGTTGGTCCCTCAATCAGAGTGGATTTGTTACTGTGTTGAGAATATAATTGGAGCCTGGACAATTATGCCAAACATAAATGAGGTCCTGTTATCCATGGCCGAAATTTGGTTAGTTGTAACTAAGCTCTGGGTCCGCAGTTCATCTGAACTATGCAAAATACTTCAGATGAACTCAGCTTTTAACACCACTGCTGTAATAACCAATAAATATGCTATAAAAGCAAAGAAAATGGAAGATCGTTTTAGCATAAAACAACTATAGGGGTAATAACTTGTGGTTATTTCCCCTTTTTTTAATGTCTTTGTTTGGTAGAAACAGGTATCGTAAATACACTAAAGGCACAAAAAAGACTGAACCGCTGAGTAAATATTCCCTTATCCAGATGGAATGGAAGAAAAAGCCAAGATACCACTCTGAGTGAAACCACATCCCGAATTCTCTGCAGGTACAACAGATGTACAAACTCTAAATAGAACATCTGCATTGTGCTCTTTAACATAGCCTATCTGCATTTTGCACAACAGTAGTCCACAGGGAGCAAGAAACTGTCTACATATGCTTCGTATAGAGAGCGTTAGCTCAACAACTGGACCTTTGCATAGAATTAGACATCATTAATTAATTTACTGTGAAGTCCACAAGCCTTCCCTCTGAGTGAGTGCTCAGCTTCAGGTTAGCCGTGGGTTCAAATTGTCCATCGGGGCCCTAGCAGCAGCAGCATGTTTGACTGCTATGTATGCAGGCCAGCAAACCGCTGGTCACCAGATGATTCCCCTGGTGGGGTTCACTGCTGGCCTTTTGCAGACCTCCATCATCTCCACCTGCAGCCTGCCTACACCCTAGAGAGCTCCTACCAGAACAGCTATGAATGCAGGTGTTGGCCGTCTAGACGAGGGGTTCATTAGCTTTCCTGTGGCTCACCAGCTAGTGATTGCAGAGGCCTAAGCTGCCTTGCCTGCAGGGAGGGGACAGGTCCTGATTGAGAGCGTGCTTTATTACAGGGGCTTAGGTGGGGGCTTCAGGATTAACACATAAGTCTTCCACCTTCATGGGTGCGAAGAGGACTTGTAGTGCTCCGTGCAGCTGGAGGGGGGAGTGCAGCCCGGGGAGTGAAACAGCTTTTCTCACTTTGCATTGATAGACTGACCAGAGGCTTAACACACACGTCCTGGAGGTCTGGATGGATTTGTGTTACTTACAGCAGTCAACTTAAATCTCTAAAGGACAGAAGGAATTTTTTTTAATGTTAATTAAAGTTAATTAGTTTTAATAACTTTGGCTTGACAGCATGAGCCTGTGTGTTTATGTGGGTCTAACATTTTCAGACATCACTATAGGAAAGACCTCACAGTGGCCTGTAATTGTTTCAGGTCTGGTTTTCACCGCAGGGGACAGCCGGTCAAAGAGTGGCAGCCTGTGCCCTTTCCTCTCACAGGTCTCTTTCAAGTGGGGAGACCTTAAGCCAAGCTTCCCTTCAAACTGATGCCTGAGTATGAGCTACAGGTGAGTGACACTGCTGCAGCTGTATGTTATGCCTTTTGTTGAATTTTTTAGCTTGAACATGTTGCTATATTCAGCAATTGCCCCTGATCATGTAGCACATTTGACATATTACTTAAAAGTGCAGTGTGTAAAATTTAGTGGCATCTAGCAGAACAAACTTGACAGAAATGGAATTCAATATGTTTATAAGTACGTTTTAAATAGTGTTTAATCACCTAAAAATAAGAATAGTTGTGTTTTCATATTCTTATAATGAGCTTTTTATATGTACATAGGGAGCGGGTCCTCCTCAACAGAGGCTGACAAGTTGCATCTACATGTTTCTACGGTAGCCCAGAATGGACAAACCAAACATTGGCTCTAGAGAGGGCCTTTTGTGTGTTTTGTGATTTTCGCAGCCATTCTCTTAGGTTCTCCTTCTCCTCCTTCATTGGAAAGAGAGAGTATGGGAGGTGGGGTATTCAATTGGTTGCAATTTTCAACCTCACCACTATATGCCACTAAATCCTACACACTGCACCTTTAAGTTTAAATGTGCAGAAGGCAATTCCAACAACTTCTTCTAGATTATAGGGATTTTCCAAATTCCTTACATGCATTCCTTAGATGCATTTAACATTTTAAACTTTAAGGTTGCTTTTATGCCTAATGTTTATAGTCAACAGAAGCTCACATCTCTCTATATATTATCACAACCACTTTTCTCAGATGATTAAGCGATAAGAAAAAGTCAAAACAATAGTGGAACAAACAACTTTTCTCTGCTGAGCCTTTTGCATAATTATGATGCCTGAGGGCCAACTGATTCACTGAAATCTGTTCTCTGTAGGGGGAGGGAAACCTAAAATAGCAGCCTCTGATTGTCACACAATTGGCTTAGACTATGCTGTGCAGCTGTGCTCTGAGCCTGTCTGTCTGTCATTTAACTGATTGCTACACGGCTGCCAACCTATCAGGTGCATCATCACTTGAAAGTGGGCTGCTATGTGCATGCCACAAAATTTATCCCCAACTCCTTCCAGAAACATAGGGTCAAAAAACGTGTGTGTAAATATAGAACCCAGTGTGCTGCTGCATTAAACAGTTCTTCAAAATGTATTCCATTTTTGATTACCATAACGCCACAGTGCCAGAGTTCAAAGCTCGGATTGTACAGCTGCAGATATAAACAGAGACAACCCACACCCCACCCTTCCACATTAGAAGAAAGGAAGAGAAGGAGAGAGAAAGAAGAACAGACAGTGAATTCCAGGGCAGTCCTAGTTAATTAATGGGGTACAAGTGTGATAAAACACCCATGAACCTCTGAGGGCTATTACTTCCTGCCAATACCCTCATTGTTTTTCAGAGCTCATACAAATATGCAGGATCATAACTCCTGGATGCAACAATCTGATTTAAAGTCTTTACAATTTACTCACAAAGGCTATTGAAGGTTAATGCCCAATATGGTGCCAGACTGGTCCATAGAAGTTAGTGAGGGCTGACCACCCACCTCCATTTCCACTCACAAGCTTTGTCATCACTCTTAGTGTTCAGCATGCATAATGAATGAAACAAAAATTAATTAGCATGAAAAAATGGTTTCAATCATTTTGTCACCTTTTAAATTGTGGTAATTTTTTAACATTGATACATTGAAAATAATTGCCCCATAGCACTTCCTGGTAGTAGATAACAACTATAGAAATATATGTAGAACATTTTAATAATAAAAAAAAACAATAGCAGTAAACAGCTACACATGTTCAGGTAAGGCTAAGATGTGCACTTCGTGTTAACGCCATGTCATTTTTTTTAAAACAGTGCGAGTGTGCGACTGCAAGGCTGTATCTCCAAATATTAATTAGCCTTGTCTGTGTATCTGATTACTGACATGCCTGAAGTGAGGGTGACGCGTGTGTGGTTTATCTGCTCCCTTCTCCATTGAAAAGAATGTACAGATAAAACTGGTATCACGAGGTTCATGCATGGTGAATCATGTCCACAGTATTTTCTCTCTCTTCCGAAGTCAATAGGCCTGTAACGTGAGCACAGCACCGGGCTGTCCCTAGGCAGGCTGACTGAGCCCGCTAATGAAAACAGAGGAACGGAAGGGAGAGAAAAAGAAACAGAGAGTTCTGTGTGTCTGAACAAACAAAGAGGGAATACCTTCAAGGTCACCACCAGAGGAAAAAAAGAGAAAGGGAGTGACTGAGAGACAGAGAGAGGGAAGCTTGTTAAATGGTTAAATGAAGATGAGACCAGCAAAGAGCAAATCAAAACAGAAAACTTATCTGATGTGCTCTTTGTTTTTGGCCAGGACTGCACACTGAAACACTGTAGCCAATGATAGTGAATTACAATGTACACTAATAGCTCCTAAATAATTGTTTATTTTCATAGTTCACTTATAATTTTAAATGCAAAGGATTACACGCCCTTTACAACAATAAAACAATGGAGCAAGAGAATAAAAAGAGGCAGGCGCTGTATCCTACTGGGCAAACACACGAATGGGCTTTGTTTCATTTTTATGACCATTTTAACATTACTTTATCAATAACAAATCAGACATTTTTTGATAGCTCAGCACTCAAAGTAATAGGCAACAGAGCAATCCGTGGAGCATGCTAAAAGTGGTGAAGCAAAATGGGCTGTGGCTGCAAAGCCGTGTAACAGGAAAAGAAATAGGAAGAGGCCTGTCATAAGGACGTCAGAAACTGGACTGTTCTAGAAATGCCCAAGTGTGGACACACACTCAGGCGTGACGTTACAGCAAACCTATTATCTGCTATTCTGTCACTTTGGCTTTTCCACTACAAACTTGGGACCAGATTCAATTTCAGCGCGAGAGATGTCTGCTTCTCTGACCATCACACCAGCACTCTCTCTCACCCTTGCTGAGTGGGTGTGTCCCCTCAGGGAGAAGATGGTGCTTTTTACAGCACTTCACCCAACCTTAAAAAAACACTTAGCACCAGATCCAGAGCAGATTTTTTCCCACCATTAAAAGGCGTCAGCGCTGCCACTAATCAAAAACCTGCCTGTAAACAGAAACACAGTGTTTGCGGTGTATGCAACTGTCAAAAAAGATAACTGTCCGAACGGAAACTTTTCAGGAGGAATGCGGTCATTCAGCTCTCAAGGATTTACGGTGAGGAGTGTGTGATATGAGATGTTTGTGGTGTAGCGATAGTGCAGCCGAGATAACAATTCAGTCTTAGTGAGCTTATCATTAAAATTCCATCAGAGATATGGCACAGGTAAGGAGGCAGAAGAAATTCCCAAGATCTAAGGATAGAAGGCCTTACATCACAGACCAAGCTTTTGATCTCTTTGTTTACCTGGATGAGACCTGCTTGAAAAACACACCAAAAGATGGACCTGTCAGCTGTGGAAAGCAAACTTTAATGTGACGGCTGGCTGTCTGACTTTCTGTGTCAACCCAGGCCCCGAGTACCCCGCAGCTATCTTTAAACAAGCCACGATATGCCACTCGGTGAATCAAAGAAAGGCTGTTGCTACATGATCTCATTCTCAGACAGTGATGCACCAATGAAATATCTACTGTATGCACACTAACACAGTATGATACCATACACAATACATTCCCCTAAACATAAGCAATTATAAAACTATGCCTTCTCAGTCTTCCTTGTGTACCATTTGGTGCAAGAGTGAGTCAGAGCTTGAAACTCAAGTCAATCCGTGACAGTTGAAAGACGTGCCTCTCAGTCTCTGTCTCTGTCTCTGTGATCGTTTGTTTCTAGATGCTGTTGTCTCTCACCTCTTTTGTTTCGATGGCTCGACGTTTCACTCGATCAGGCTTTTGTCAAGAGGGACCGGTGTCCTCGGTATTAAACTCACAGAGGAAAATTAAGGAAAGGATGTTACACAGATCAAACCAGAGGACTCCTGGGCATTCTTACTCTCTTCGATCAATAGAGCGGGATAACATCAGCCAGCATTAAGAGGCAAATGAGGACATACAAATAAACATAGACGTTGCAACTGTGACAGAACTTTCACACACACACTACACAGACACACACACACACACACACACACACACACACACACACACACACACACACACACACACACACACACACACACACACACACACACACACACACACACACACACACACACCGTAAACCGTTAAATAGCTATTACTGTGTGTGCTGGAAATATACAGTTGGTTAGTTGGGAATATAACACATAATTATGCTAGGCTGTGTAGTGTGTGTATGCATGAACAGATTAATGCTTACTATGCTGGCATGCCTAATAAACAGCCAAGCCCTATTTAAAATGGACGCTACAGTTAGCTCTGAATTTACTCTGTACTGATACATGGGTGCCTTTAGTTTTGAATGTAGCTACTTTAGGTAAAGCAAGTGTCCCTGTAGACTATGCACAGTCATACCCTGATTCAATAAAAGTCTGTTTCTGGGTTTCTCAGCTGGTATGGCCAATTAATGTGAAATTTGGTGACAGAACTGTGGAGGAGCCAGTCCTTGTGTAATTATTGATCTAAGTTTACTTGCCTGCTTGGCTACATGTGGAGAGGAGAGGACACAGTACAGGGTTGTTCTCACACAGCGCCTAATTAATAGTGACATAATCTGATACTATAGCTTAAAGTTGTTGAGAATTTCTGATCCCCCCCCCACTGGTCTGTGGACTTAGAGTGTTGCTTGTTGCACTCTAATTGCAAAGCTTTGGCTTGGTGTCACAATTAGAGTGAAACCAGCCTTATTATATCCACTGTTATAATCTCTGCCAGCCCCTATTTACCCCTGCTCTAGTTTGGTTTCCTTTCTTTTGACAGAGTGCCAATCTGTATAGAATGCAGACACTAATCCCTGTGACTGCAGGTTTTTAATAGGGGCTCATGCAATGCCATGCATTGGCATACAGGCTGGAGTTTTTGCAGGACAGGTGCAATAATTATAGTGACGAGAGAATAAATATGGAGGGGATATCTAGTTAAAGAAGATTTGCGGTTAGACATCAATGTCAGGCATCATATTGTAATTACTGTGTAGCAGTTTAACAGGGCTAATAAACAGTGTCCAAATTTATTGAAATTCACGGTATTTGCAAATTGTCATTTGTGATTTTTACAATAGTTTCTAGACGGAGCTGTGCTTCTCTCCATAAGTAGCCTGAATGACAAACCACTTCTTGATTTGATTGTTTTACAGGACAGAGGAGGACACAGGTAGAGCTGTGGAGCAAAGTCATTTGTAGAGCAGCTTGAAAGAGCCTCCTCTAGTGTCTTATTAGACCCTGCGGGTCACACAAAGAAACACTGTGGGAAAAGCACACAATGCATGCTGAAACAGCATTTGACTTCAGTTCACGATTCTGCGCCGCATCTCTGAAGAAATGCTAACCAGCATCTTTCCTTTTTCGACCTCTCTCTGGGATTACTTCTAACCAGTCACTCTCTGAAGGCTTCTACAGCGCTTCAGCCAGAAAGACACATAATATTTATCAGAAGAACAGAGGAGCTGCACAGAAAAAAAGGGTGAGACAATTTAAGTGGTGTCTTTGATAAAGCAGTGTTTTTGAAGCACAGCCCGTTTAGCTTCAACAGGACAAGAGGAAATAAGGATGGGAAAGTGTGTCTCGCGACGGTGCTCCACATCAATACACACCGCAGCTACCTGGATGCCTCCCAAACGGAGGAGAGACTCTAAAACCGCCCCTCCTCTCTTTAAACTTACACTCTTTGATCTTCTTCCTCTTGAATGTAAAGACTGTTACTGCCTGTACCACGGAGAGTTCAAGCACCCCAGAACCTCCACCTCACTCACCCACCGCAATATCCATACTATGTGCTTCCTCACTCTTAGAAAACTTTAGAAAGAGGGCAGAGGAACTTTTTCCTCAGCACCATATAGTCATCTTTAATTATGCTGCAAGACAGAGAATGGCTGTGCTGTTGTGAGCTGGTAAATTAGTGGGTCAGAGGTTTGATAGCGCCATTTACCCGCCAAATGATCACTTTTCTGCCCGTTTATCTGCTTCCACTTCTCTTGATTGATCTGAGTTTTTTTTGTCTGGGCCTATCAAAGGCAGAAGCTACATGGTTTGTGTTTAACGTGACTTCTTTGGCCTAGGCCAATTAACAAGGCTGCAACAGCATCAGTCGAGGGCTAAATGAGACCCAGGGTACCAGTGAGATCCAACAAGAGCCTTCACGAACAGATGCAATCTCCCCTCCTCTCCACTGTTATTATATCTACTCTAAATCTCTCCTCCAGACGTTTCTTTTATTTTTGCTGCACTTATTACACAAAAACTTGGTATTACAAAATAATACATACATTCAGATTTAGTTGAAGTTACGGGCTTGAAAGATTTATTTTTGTTATTTCTACAATTGGAGCATTTGTCATGATTTGAAATGTGTTGTTGAACCTATTTTTATGCACATTTTTTATGCATATGTCTGTATATTCCATTTCAACTAAATCTCCACGGTGTAACGTTGTTGATGTAAACAAAACAGAAGCACAAGCGCTGATATGATGTATAACTATCTGGCTAATGTATAACTGCTCTGCTATTTATTTCGCCCGGTTGAAGCATTATATTGTAGCTTATTAGATGTTTTCTGGTATGATTTGAATCATTAAGTTAATCAAATGTGTAGATAATACCTTGCATTCACCAGTTTCAAAAATCGTTGGAATGGGGAAAATATAGGGTATCCATACGTAATATATTTTAACTTCTCTGTTTATTCACATTTTTCTACTCATCCTGCACTTCAAACTCTGTGAGGCGGAAGATTTTTCATTTGAATAAAAAGGGAGAAAACAAAAACCACAAATTAACTGAAGTGGTTGACTATTTTTTTTCATATGGAAATGTACAGCAATTCAATGCTTTTTTAGAGGATAAATAAGGATGTTCTCTTTCTATACAGCAGCATCTCCTATTTTACACTGCTCTAAAATGGTCAGTTTCATTGTCTCCTCTGTCATCATGTTATGGGATTACTTAAACACTGAATGACATGTTTACATGATTTATTTCAAGGTAAAATAGTTTATCTTGACTATATGTTGATTGTTATAGTACTTTCCAGCTGTTACTTCTGTGAAGAAAATTGGTACCCTTAGGCAATGTGATGGGTTTTCCATCTCAGATTTGCAAGTAGTCTGATTAAGGCTTTTGGCTTGTCTTTCATGGATAGTTTAGTTCTATTAAATGTTCAGCAGCAGAGAAGACAATCCTTGGCAGCTCTGTGTCGTCTAACCACCAATATAAAGTAGACACAGTGGAGTGGTTTCACCGGTCTCAGCCAACTGGAGGTGGGCGACAGTTAGGGCTCTCCCGTCCCGTGAGAACAGAAACTGTTAACACAGCAATGGCTCCAGCATTGCTGAGTGGCACTAACAGGGGGAGGGGCGGTGTAGTGAGAGGACTCACCTCTCTCTACCCTCCAGTTTCCCTCATCGAGCAAAAAAGCTTTCTCTTGTCTCTTGGTCTGGTGTAATGTGCGTCAGGATCTCTGGAATTCAATTACTGTTCCCTTTTAGCTGCGCCTGTAATCTTCCTGTTCCAGTCATATGCTCTGGGTGCCAGCCAGTGTCACACACTTTTCCCAAAAATTATTTCTTTTATGACCAGCCAGTGAGAGCACAAAACTGTATGCAGTTATAGTACAGCTCTGGATCCATTCAGACCACCATTTTGCCTTAATCTAATTACGTTACATTTGGGGGAATGTCACTATAAACTGTGGGGGTATAACAGTGTACTCTCTAATGACTGTTCAATTAAACAGAGAGCACCCACAAGGCAAAGCGGTCCCAATAAAACTTGCTGAACGCTCCCCAATTGACACCGTCTCTTCTTTAAGTCCCACTTAAGTCTTCAATCAACATTCCATGTTTGTAACAAAGACTTCACAATTGAAAAAACGTCTCCGTCCTGTCCTCTGGAGTGTGAGAATTCTTGAGACCGTCCTCAACAGAAAAGTGAAAGCATAAAACAACATATGTTCATTTTTGTTGACTTTTGTTTCTCAGAAGGAGAGGTGCGAGTCGCATGGCGTTATGACAATGCAAGACCTCAGAGGGGGACTGATCATGGCAGATGGTTGTGTCTAGAAAAGGCCAAATTTTGACACAATAAACTGTTTGCATCCATCCATTTGCATCTTCTCTCCTTCCACTTGTCAATTTCATTTTTTTTTTCCTTTCCCAAGTACTACCTAACCAAACGCTTGAGGAGGCAGAGAAAACGGTAATATGAGCCATCAGTCATGTGGACCAAACATTCTGGCAAACAATGCTGCCTGGATCAGAAAAACGCTCATTTGGGTTGTTTTGGAAAGCAAAGACAAATTATGTATTTTGCCATTAAGTTTGGAGTCTTGCAGGGTGAGCTGCTGTTTCCTAAAAAGTTGGAAGAATTCAGTGAGAAGCGGAGACGGAGCGACTGTGGGCATTGTCATCACCCCTGACAAACATGCAGTTGTGTTTAATTATGAAGTGTTTACTCTGCTGCCCTGTACGTCAATCTCATGGACCCCCAAAAATCTGACACACACTACTGTGGCCCCACGCTATTAACTAGAGTCAACAGAGCAATGATCTGTGCCTGGTGTTCCTGTCTTGTGATAGGTGAGGATCTGCACCCCCACCCCACTGCTCCACCTGCCTCTCCTGTCTACCGGAGTTAATTTATCTGGGTGATAAGCAGGTGGACGAGGGGAGGAGAGGCCCTCAGACTGAGCTGCACTGTCAGACCTGGCAGACTGAGTGACAATGCTAATAGCCCGGTCCCATTAACCTCGCCACACGCTTCACCTTTATCTACCACACAAAAGACTGTTTGTTTGCTTGTTGGATGATAATATTTACCTCGTGATTTGGCAGCCCCAGACATGACAAATATATTTGTGCATTTTGAGAAGGTATTGTGATTCAGGTAAAGAGGGGTGCTACTGAAAGAAGACAGTGCTCTCTACAGCTCCGGTCTGTGATAAGGGGTAATGTTCACGGCCTAATCTTCAACTTAAAAATGAAAGAATATTCTTGTTTCCACTGTCTTACTTTCAAATGAACAGTGTCCATGCCTTCCATTATTCTACCATGCTCTTGGCTTACCATTATACAATACAGTTCAGCGTCATAAAACACTATGTATCTGTGCATTACATTTCTGCATTAAAGCTGTTTATTTTTATCTTGGGCCACGGTCCTATTATGAAGAAGTTTGGTGTTTGTGTATGGTCGAGTCCTGTGGTGAGCTCAGTGATCTGATGCCAGGCAAAAGACTGAGAGATATTGCTTTAATTGGAGAGTTACTGATCCTGCAAGGCATTTGGGTGCCAGACGTTAGCATCAATGCTTCTCGCCGTTTTCTGCTGCGCAATCACAAAAATGATATTGGGGGGACAGCAGGTGATCCATAAAAGCTGTGTTTTAAAGCCTTGTTAATTATTCCTTCAGAAGTCTAATGAACAATGGGGATAAAACCTTGTGCAGGGCAAATCTATTTGTGGGAGAGGAGGAGCCAACTCTCTTTCAGATACAGTACTTCTGAGCCTTTACCCCATCTCATGTGTCAACATGAGTCTGTCATTATTAAGCTCACACACACAAGCTTTGTGCTTTGATCATGCCCCCGAATATGGCTGGTACAATATTTAATAGTCATGTACACTTACAGAGATACGGTGTTTGGATGGAAATGCATGCTCAAAATGGTGTCTTCCATGCATAATGAAGCAGATGTCGAAGATTATATAGTTTGGCACAGAATTTGAATATGCATAGATTATCTCCTATTTGATTTAGCAGCTGGTGTCTGGATGCGGATGTGTACAGTACATCACTTACAAATACTGGGACCTCCACATTCTTGAATTTCACTTCGGTGTAGTTTATCATATTTCCTTGTGTGGAACAGACATCGTATTCTGTCTTTGGCTGGAGAGGGCTTAATACATGGCAGGCCTGCCAGCTCTTTCGCTCCGTAAGAGATATGAGAAGAAGGAGATTAGCTCAGCTACCCATCCATGACCTTGATATTACGATGAAGACGGATAAGAGCTTTCTTCCTCCACCTGCCCAAAGCCTGCAAGGCTGTTTAAACAGCGAGCCAGGGAGTCATCATCCATTCAAAACAAATGTCTTCTACCAGGGTTCAATTTTTCAGCCATTCTCTTTAGTATCCATAGTCAATTAATGATGTCATACACTAGCAGAATGAAACAAATGCACGCTATACACTGGAGCCTCCAGAGAGATGATTATGGAGGGCTTATGAATTTAGGATAGTGGGTGTACCGTAGTATGCATTGCAAGAATTCTTGATTAAAACTTAATTTCACATTGCCAATGTGCCTTCAAAGGTTTCACATAACGGGAGCATTCTACAAAATATTCCTCTGTTTACTAAAACGTTTCACTGTTTACCCTCTCTGTGACAAGGAATTGTTAATTCCTTGCTAACAATGTTATGACATTACTAGAGTGTGCGTTACAGAAAGCACATTATCTGAACCCAAAAAAGACCTTTAGAGCAACTGTTTGAAATAATGAGCAGGGCAGAAGTGATCCGCACTTCATCCTCACCTAACAAAGAGATTAAAAATGCAATGTGGAGCTCAAGCACCCTGCAATTGCTGACTGTACTAAAATAGGCTGGTTAAGTTGCTGTTTCCCTAAGCAGGCACAAACTTTATCTATTCTTCTTCGACCACATCCAAATTAAGATGATGTATCTATGTTTTATGTTTCTAGAATTATTTCCAATTATAGTAACAATACACAATAATATAATGAGAAATAAAATATCTATTGATAATGAATAACACTAAAATGACAATCTCGCATTGTTTCGAGTAAAAAATGCTTTGTTCTGCTAGTGAAAGTCTAAGATAAATATATGACTGTGTACAGTATGTTTTGCATAACCTACTTTTATGCAGAGCTTATACTGTACAACACCAACCTACTACAGTAGCCATTGCATCTTGTAGCGTGGTCTGTTATTGTTGTCACATAATAATGATGTCTTTAAGATACACATTTCCGTTGCTGTGACACTACTTGTCATTTTAGCGCTCAATGGTTATACAGCCTGGATTGCATGTCTACTACTGCCCATTACGGAGTCTCACTAAAAGCACCTGCGATTGTCCATCGCTGGCTCACATGTCATGGAAGAAGTGCTGAGAGGGCATATCTTTCTTTTACCAGAATGCACTGTGTATTAAAGAGATGACATTAGGGCACAATGAGTAAAAAATGTCTCTCTTACACTGAGCCAAAATGCTGATGGGATGTTCACGCTAGACTGACTCTCAGATGCATTTGGCAGACAGCAACTGCTCAGGACATATTTGTTTGTTACTGATGTAGTAGTTAGTTAACAGCTTTTGCTGTATTTTGAAATTTAGTGAATGCCATTAATAAGGAAATCATGTTTTTAATTTATTTTTTCTAGTGCCAGGATACACGTTATAATGATAAAAATGTGAAATCCTAGCTCAGGAAAGAAAAACATTCAGCAAGATATTTGCTCAAAAATTAGGCACAAATTACAGAAACCACAGTGCATGACTGACCATTTAAGGAAGCAATTTGTCATATGAATCAAATTTGTTTCAAAGTCAAATCTATGAAATGTGATTTCTTTTTGACTTTCTTTTTTTTGTTTATACATGTTTCACTACAAGCAGTTGAGATTATAATGATTATGATGGGCATAGCAATCATTGGGAGTTTAGGGTTGCACAACACACCCTACAGTCAGTGAGTTAATGAGTTGAAAAGAAAAGGGGATTTCTATATATAAATTAAGGCCCTTCACACAAGTATACTTACAGTAAGTAAAATAGTTTGAAAGAAGACCGTGCTGTGTCCCTTTCAAGACCTGCTTATTTAAGTCTCTGGATTTGGCTAATAAAGCTGAAAATGCCCTTTGACCATTAAGTGAACTGATCTTATTTTCAGAGAAAGACTGGGGATTCATACAGTATGCAGGCTCAAATGCACTAGAGGCTAAAAAGGAGTTAAAAAAAAAACATATAGGAAGAGAAAAGGGAAAGATGAGAGAGAGGAAAGGGAGGGCAAAAAAGGGGAGTGTTAGCAAAGTAGAGACAGAGGAGAGGTGTAGATGGAAAGCAGGATGTGATGGAAGTGGTGGTGTGCCAAAGTTATCCACTGATCCATGCTGAAACAGATGCATTTGATCACAGCAAATCTCGGGCTTAGAGAATAAATACATAATAAACAAAAATTAATGGAGGCAAGCGCCATGCATGTGTTTCATCGGTCTGTGAGTTACCACTACAGTGACTGGAGCAAGGCAGAGGCATCCATATGGATGCTGCTTAGAGAACAGACTTGTTAACATATCTCCTTCACTGCTCCTAGCAATGCGTTACTGAGATAGAATACATATCGGCCACATTTAATAACAACAATAAGAGTGTATGTGGGAGAATTTTAAGAAACAAAATAATATGATACAGTAAAAAATTTTTAAAAAATTTAAAAAATCTGCCAAGCATGATGTTCATGCCAAATTGGATCAATATCTCTGGGCAACTGTTACTATGTTGTGCACTTAATGTAATGTGCTGTACAGGCTGTATAGAGTAAATACTCAATACCTCATAATGAAACAGTGATATAGAGGGAAATACCCATACATACTGTGCAACGCAAACACTCTAATAATTTGACAATCAGCAGATGTCAAAGGCTTTGTATCATCCGGCAACAACTGATCACGACTAACTCTGCAAGTGTGCTGAGCAGAGCTGTGGAGAGGCAATGAGCAGGACTCAGAGCTTACATCTGAATTCCATGGCTCGCAATTAGAACAACCATTTTTCCCACTAGTGCAGCAGAAAACACGAAGAAGTCAAGGATGATGAATTAGTCTAATGATTCCACAGTAATATCGCTCAGAGACAGAGCTGGAGGAAATTGCTGTTCCCAAGCGGAGGGCCTAAAATTACCCCCTAAGATATGGCTGAACTTTTGCCATTGCATTCTCTGTTGCCGTCATTATTTAGTGAACCCTCTTGCTTGTGTTGGTATCAATGGGATTCTCGCAGCGTCCTATGGCCATCATGGCAACGTTCTCTCATTCCCTCTTTCACCTTCTCTCTCTTTTTTTGCCCTCTCCTGTCTGTGTGATCTCATGCTATAACAAGCACACAAAGCCCAGTGGGATGCTAATGCTCACTGCCACCTACACCCACCCCTCTACCCCCCCTCCCTTTATCTCTCCCTCTCTTTTTCCCCTCTGTCTGCTTGTCACATATGACTGCCCCATCTGAGTCAAGTCTGGGGCGTGATAGAGGAGGTATGTATTATATAGGCAGTCTCAGATGGCTGGCCTCTGCAGTGGAAGAGAAAGGGCAGGGGCAAACATGATAGAAAACACAACACACACTACACACACACACACATACACGTAATGCCATGAAGCCTCAGGGGTGAAGGGCACAGGAGTCAACCCAGCAGTTCAGTGGTGAACGCTAATTAGCGCACAGCTCTGACCTTGACAAGCTATCCTTTCTCCTCCGTCAAGAGGCAGTTGTTGCCACAATGCAACACAGACTGAAAGAAAAGCCTCAGCTGAATGAGATCTATTGATGGCAGGGCGAGCAGTGAAGAGGCAAGGAGACAGGAATAAAAACAACGCCACAACGCTTGATGTACTCCCTCAGCAACTTGCTGTGACTTTGGCTTGTTGCACCCTCATTTGAATGCATTACAAAACCTCAGAATACAAAAACACAAACCTCAATAAATAAGGCCTGTGTGTTTCAGGCTGTGCCAGTCTGCGCTGATCTGGGCCTTTCAGCCCACTCTGCATGATTAACAGAGGGAGCAACATTTTGCTTGAATAAATTAGAAACTCCACTAGCTATCCACTTTTAAAAGAGAGGAAGATACACAACCGATACGTCTTTGTTTGCAGAATCTCCAAAGGCCCTGGTAATTGAATTTTTCACAAAAAATTCCATGTTTATTCCACAACAAAAGAAATTAGATAAAGCACAGGGAAGCAACAAAAAGCAAATGTGGCTGTCACAAAAATAACTCAATGCAAAGCCCCTCAAAGTTAATATATTGAAAACAGTCTTTGACTCTCCTGACGCAGCAATACAGAAATTACTAAAGAACTGTAGGTGCCATGAGGCCCCCTGTCTCCTTCTGATTGGAAAATATCTCAAATCATTTAAAAAAGCATATTGTTTCTGCCTCGTTTTAATATCTACCAGTTTATTATGGAGTGAAATTACCCTTTTGAAACCAAAACCACACCCAAGAAACCCTGCTGAAATCTCATATTACTGTTATAACTATCAATATTTCTATTACCATTATATCTCGTTAACCGGGACAGGGGGTTCAAACTGAGCTAAAGAAAGTGGATGGACCTGTGACTGAACCCATGAGACGTACTTACACTATGTTTATACCAAAAACAGCATTACAAAAAATGTTCGGCCGATGCCACAGGCACTGTTGAGAAGATAAAATATGAACCAGCTCACTTTATTAAATGCCAAAACAAAGCACAGTGGTTTGTACTGGTTTGAGACTTTAAATCTTCTCCTTCATCTTAACGCATGTGAGAAAAACAGTATAATAGCTCAATGCTACACTGTATGGACTACAAGGTATTTCAGATGGTTTACGTGCTTGCAAAGTCTTGACTGGCAAGCACAGTGGATGACACAGGACATTGGAGCCAGATCAAATTTTTGCCAACTATGCGTTTTCTGAATGGCTGCAAAAAATATTGAGATTGTGAAGTTAAATAAAATACTCTCTGCAGGTAAAGTGGTATTCTAAAAACAGACCAGAAATGTTGTTTTTTATTAAGGTTACATTATATTTCAGCATATTGCTATGCTTTCTCAGGTAAAACAATCTATTTTGAGCAATATCTGCAACTATAGTACAATATGGCATAATATTGTTGGTCTGTACTATAGTCTACAATAGAAAACACAGAACCCCTGATGGTACAGTGGCATCACTTGGATTTAAACAGGTGTAAGACCAAGTATGCAGCATGATGCAGGGTGCTTAAATACAGTAGATACTAAATTGTCCGTAATTAATCCGTGTGCCTTTTTCCTGAATACAATCTTGCATTTATGACTTTTTCATAAGGGAGTTTCATGTATAATGGAAGCCGGAGGGAATGGAGAAGAATGTAAATTAGGAGTCGAGCTTGTTAGAAGGCCAGTTTGACTGTTTACATGCCCGACTTGTCCTAGGTCGACCCTAGTTAACAATTCATGGTGGATATTTCTCTATCTTTTAGACGGTACCCGGCACAAAATGCATCTGGAGCCAATAGGTGTTCAGTCTGTCTCTGTGCACTCACTCAACCCCTTTTAAGCTGTCTTTTCCTGTTGTCCTCTTCATCCTCTCCTCCTCCTTCTCTGTCTGCCTTCTTTGGGAGACCTGCGGGTCAAGGTCCCAGTGCCACAGATGTGGAACACTGAGTATTCAGGCCAAAGCTCCCCCCTAAGCGTCAGAACGAGTCAAGTGGCCCAACAAAGAAGACTTTGAAGAACAACAGGCATTTATATGAAGATGAAGCATATGAAACGTAAGGCTGATCAGTTAAATAGTAACCAAAATACCAACTTTATGATTCCCTGACTGACATAATTTGTGTTATATCAATAGGTTGAATAAATGTTATGTTTTAAAAAGAATGCCCACCTGCAGTTTTAAGTGATGTAATTAAAAATAGGAGCCAATTGAAGACAAAATGACTAAAGTGTTGAAAGAAACACAGCCATCCACAGTTGGAACAGAAATGGGCTCAATTTGGCTTCAATACAGGAAAAAGAAACTAAAATAAAGTCAGCTTCTTTGGGAGCGCTCAATGCAGAGCGTGTGGGAGAGAAAGATATGCTGGACGTTAAACATTAAATTGTAAATGTATGATTTTTCAGTATGACCTACAGTTTTCCAGAAAATAAATGCTACAGCTCTTCAATAACCAAGCGAAGTACGCAGTCTTTTACACAAACATTAAAATAATGTCACTCGAAAAGATCTAGCTAATAAGATAATGAGACAACAGAAGTCATAAAAGTGTTATTAAAATCTATTTATAATACTTATTTTGACATTTGCATGAAACTTTTAATTCAAGCAAATACCTAAAAGTCTTCTTAACTACCGTATATTGTAAATAAATGAGTCATAATCCAGTGACTGTGACAGTCATTTTCTGTTCATTTTTGAGTGCAGATAACTAATAAGATCTCTGCTGCGAGGACAGAGAATTTTGTGCACAGGTGTATTTAATAAGGGATCATTTGATTAATCGTTACAGAGGTGAATATGACAATTACTAGGAATATTTTGCCCTAGATGAACATACGGCATGCAGTCTGAATATCGTTATGTCAAAAAGGATCTTCAGAAAATGACAAAATGACATCAAATGCGTGTTAAGTAACCATTAAGCACACAACTTTACGAGCTTAAGTGCTTCATGATAAACCCCTCTACAAGAAAAGTTAAAATCTAGAGTTAAAACTATTGTCCTTTGCAGTTAATGGGTGACTGTGTAGAGAGTGTTGTGAATTTGAAGTGTGTTGTGTGAGTAGGCAGCCATAAGGGAACTGAGCCATGTCTGTGTGCTCAGCAGAGTACATCAGGCCTAAGAGGGACATCAAAGAGTGACGACAGCGGATTATGATGAGCATGAGGTGAGTGTGTGTGTGTGTGTGTAGGTGTTGGGGTCACTCTCCAGTCACAGGGTTAATGACTACTGGGATGGCAGAGGCCATTTCACTCTCCTGCTGGCCCTCCATAGCATGGCATTTCCCTGTCAGTAGAGCAGACTCTGGAAAGGGGGTGTTCAGTCCAACAGATAATGGGTATGAACACAGGAGTAAAATTTATCATGCATATTAAAACACAAGGCTGGCCTCAGAATATACAGAGTGCATAAAAGGATGCACAGATTGCAGTGGGAAAACAAAAAGAGGGGAAGAAACCATAAAGAGAGGAAAGCCCGGGCCCCAGCCAGCCCTCCCTCAGCTGGGAGATAAAGATGACTGATATGTGCTCCACTTCCAGCCCAATCTCTTTAATGTTTAGAGAAGCCAAGGATAGGAGCTAAGAGAAAGGAGAGGGAATTGGGCAAAAGATACAGCAACTATTTCTCCCTCGACCAAGTTTATCTCAGTTGAATTGCAGACATTCTCTACTCTCTTCATCGCTTTACCCCGCCTCGCCTCCATGTCTCCTCCTATATCTCTGACTAACACTCTCATGTTTATGGTGGCAGACAAACACCGACATCGGGTCCCTGGGCAGATGTGCTTCCCAGTGTTCCACACAGAAATGGATTGTTCAAATGCTGAATAATTACCATGATAATCATCTCCATCCCACAAGGGTCTAAAAATGCATACCTGACATCTGACATTTGGTACCCATGGCTCCTCTCTCAATCTGCATAATCACATTCCTATCTAATTTCCATGCATATGTTTGGGGGAAAAAACTAAGGTTGAATCTTTTATAGCATTGTGGTGTGGGCTTGGTACTGTAGGAATAAGATAGCACAACAAAGTGTATGCACATCCTGTAGTGGTGATACATCCTTCGTGCTGTACAGAACACCAAAGGTATGAACGATTGTGACCCTCAAGGCATTGTACAACACTCTACTTGTCACCTTTGATGTGCGAAGCCCGTAGTATTACCCATGAAGGGGCACTGAGACTGTCAGTAATTGCTTCCCAGTACTGGCTGTTCATAGACTTGACTGGGATAGTACTGGAAAACAATTATTTTCATGTTCAAAAGACCCACAAAGCAAACAGGTATAGCAATGGCCAACATAGCAGCTTCTTTTTTGAAAGGACAAACATTTTCATTACTATAGATAATTTTTTTGGTCCGTTATTACGTTGAAAAAATATGTTTATGGTTCAAGGCAGCCCATAAACATTAAGACAATTAAAGGTTTTTCATTCTGGCTTTGAAATGAAACAATGACTATGATGTTACGGTGCTGTTTGAAGGTGTTTACATCCATTTTGGCTGCACTTTTGAATTTTGACTGAGAGAATGTGTGAATTTTTGTCTTTACATGTATAAAATGATTGAAAAAAACTACATAGTTTTATTTCTGTACTTTGTTTTTATTTTATGTTTTATTATTAGTGTGTATGAAATGTGCTATATAAATAAAGCTGCCTTGCCTTATCTAATTGTGTTTAAAACTACAACCTATCATACCAGACTACGAGTATAAAATATGCCTGCTATATTGCAATGGACCGATTTCTTAAGACACAGGTAGAGAGAGAAAGAAAGAAAGCAAGAAAGAAAGGAAAAAAAGGAAAAAAAGAAAGAGAAAGAAAAAGAAAAAGAAAAAGAAAAAGAAAAAGAAAGAAAGAGATAACAATGAATCAATTTCACTGTTACAATACATTATCAACTGTTACACAAAATTTTCTGCATTAGGTTCAGAATTTGGTTATTATTACATTAATTATGCATGTTAGTATATTATGTAATTGATGTATTATGATGCATTCCTATAACATTAATTTCACTGCGTATAAATTCGACATACATGGCAATAGCAATTAAATGTTAATGGCATGACAGGTAATAATTAACAATCCGCACTAACACCTGAATAGATCTAGATGCAGTTTAAAAAAAAAAAAAAAAAAAGCATATGTATGCCTTTCTATAAAAGGGTTTCTTTTGAATGAAGGCAATCTAAGTCAAACAGTCCTACGTCAAAGAAGCACCACTCCAGTCTGGAGATTTTTATTAACATTATAATGGAAGGAATAAGGCCATGTCAGCAGCAACACTCACTGTCTTGGGTATTGTGGCTGTGCATAAAGAGCAGTTTGTATTCAATGTTCAAGTAGGCAGTGAAATATAATATCTAATAAAAAACACATAAAAACTCTTTTATATCAGTGTTTATCTCTAGTTTGAACACTGAATCAGCTTACATGGTATCTGCCACACTGAGACTACTATATATCAATTACATCAGTATGTTGCTGTGATGCATACTAAGCTCTTTTTTTTCCTTTTTCACACTTTTAATACATTTATAGGATATTAGGAGATAACAAGTTGGAAATGGTGAGAAGTGATTAGGCAGAGCACTTGACAGACATGAGAGACGCATTTAGTCCCTGTTTAGCACTTGTACAGTATGCCTCAGTCTGAAGGTAGTAGAGCAAGCAGGGGCTTCCTCTCCCCCGTCTCCACTTTCCTCACCACAACACATGGCCCACTCACATATTAACAGCTCTGCAGAGCAGCTTGGCTTCAGCGTGAGCTCCAATCCCTCTCACTCTGAATCACGCTGTGATGGGACAGCGGTCCAGCCTCTCATATTTCCTCAAAAGCACAGTCACTGATACAAAGCTTGACTGGCAGCCAGATCCATCTCTGTAGCTTTTTGTTGCCTCCACCTGAGAGAAAAGCCCTTAGACTGTGATGGCAACTCGTTTCCCTGAAAGCGTATTGTGGGTTTTATGACAGAGTGGCTCAAGCGAAGTGTCACCCCACATAGGATCATCTGATTTGGTCTACCATCGGGTGCCTGTGTTTCATGTATCACACACTGCAGACCCAACAATGCAGGCCCTCCCCACGCCTCTCCCTCCTTTTGTTTCTCATTATTGAGCTAAATGGAATTAAGAGCTTTTCTATTGGGATCCTTTTTTTTCTGCACTCGCCCTTTTGAACAACCTGAGGGGGATTTTAACATGCTATTACCCTTTGACACAGTGCCGGTATTGGAAGTAGGAGAGTTGTGAGGTATTTAGTCGGGGCTCCAGACAGTGAAATGGAAGGCAGGAAAAGCCCTGTGCTCTCCTGCGAGAAGAGATGGAGAGGGCGCCTGGGGGCAGCAGGGGTGGAAGGCCCCAGCCTGGGCCCTGTCCACTGCAACCTGCCAGACACAGCCTGAATCCCATTTATTCCTGGTGACCTTAAATAAAATGCTGGCTACCCCTGTGGGCCCCATGTGAGGCCAAAACCAAATGGGCTGTGTTCTCCACTCTTTCTACCCCACTGCTAGAGAAAATGAGTTTTATCTGTGGGGGAACTCGGGGCCATGTGACTAAATGCCCCCTTCCCTGCATGACTTTCCCCACAAACTCCATTCCGCAGTTAATCTGCAAAGCTGTCGCCTTTTAATTACTGGCTTTCGGTATTGGAGTGCTCCACTGTGGAGACCTTTTGATTCATTTTGCAAAGTTTTAGCACATATATTACTAGGACAGCTGGACATATTAAAAGTCCTCAACATACAAATCACACACATCCAGAGGTGAAATGGGGGCTGTCAGACAAATGTGTCAGTTAATTACAGAAAAAGAAGCTATAAAATAATTATGTCATCCTCGTTGATTAAGTTAGGTTGTCAAAGCAACGGGTGGTGAAAGTATTAGAGAGGTGAGAAATTGGTAGATGAAGCTCAGTGTGTGTCTTTCTGTGTCTGTCAAGGACTCAAGTCTGACAATACAGTGTATCACAGAGTCACACTTTAATAATCAAAACCAGTTAAAACTGGTATCTGCAATGTTTTACTTAATAAATAATTTAATTCAAAACATAGCCAGTGGACTGGAAGCAACAATTTCACACCATGTTTGTATTTTCATAAATCGAAATCAAGCATAAGCTCAGTTGCATCACACTTCGCTAGCTGACACATTTGCCATGCTTTGCATTGGTTGAGTCAAACAAACAGCAGGTGTCCGCAGCTCTCTACAACCACTCAACAGCATTGCTTTAGTTTGCTTGTCGCTGCCAACTACGTGAAGAAATGTACATATTTCACCTTTAATTCATTTTTTCTTAATAATTTATTGGTTGGTTCATTTATATGCAGTGCAGATTACTATTTGTTTTTTCATCTTTTCCCTGAGATTTTCAAAATATATGAAATCTCCTGTCCAAGCTAAGAAATATGCCTATCAAGGGCACCTTTTTGTCACATGAACCCACGCATGGTAAGCTGCTGGGGGTGTTCAAGTGCCCACTGTATGTCCATGCAGAGCCAAAGTCTGCATGAGCAACTCTAATTAAAGTGGAGTTAATCACAAATAGCTGGATAGGGCCACAATTGAGGCATATGTTAAGAATGAATTACTAATTAGAGCGGCAAGCAGTGAGACAACTCCCAGACTGCTTGAGAAGTCTCGGCACGTTACTAATATATGAAAAGGTATAAACAAACAGCAATCTGGTTGTTTAGCTCCTCCATCCCACTTACAAGGATCCAATTATGGCAGATCCCTGGAGCCGCCAATACAATCAGGCAAGAGTGAGTCGGCGTTATGATTAACTGTGAAGGCCACATACTCTCTATGGCTGCTCCAGCCAGCCAGCAGGCCTCCTCTGACAGGGGCGGTTATGTGGCTCTCCGAGCCCCAGGGCTCCACTGCCAGAACAGGCCATCGGAGAACCCAACACAACAGAACACAACAAAACACAGCCCAGGCCTCAGATACTGCATTCAGACTGTGTTGTAATATGTACAAGCTAATTCACTGGATGGTTTGCTTTTATAGGGTGCCCCATAGGGTGGTGTGGTATAACACACAATTAACACAGCAAATTCATTGAACAATACTTATGGCACTGATGTGTTTGGGGTACACACCTGTTCCTCTTTGTGCACCTTATAACTTAAAACCAGAAGGCCTATAAATTTGATACTGGAATAGTTTTGTCTTTTGCTCCAGAAAGACTAAATGTATCTGAAGCTTTTCACTGGCTCACAATCAGAATAATAAAAATGCAGCTAATCCTTTCTGACGCTGATGCATTTTGTCATGTGAGCTGGGAGGTTTTTTCCGACCCCATCCTGCGAACACCAAAAGCACAGGTAGCATCTGTAAGCAGAGGAACTGTTGAACAGGATAATTCTATATCAAACCCTCTCCAGTGCAGCCTGCATCCATACATCCAACTGTTCCTTTCACCACACTTTCAGCAGGAATATCAGTGTGCAGCCGAGAGGTAAGCTGGGCGATGGATGAAATGTGCTTTTTTGCCATTTATCATTCAGTGCTGGAGGTCGTGTACAGTTAGCCATCTGGATCCTGGGAAATGTAAAACATTCTTCCTGATACCAGACTGTAAGGAGCAGTTGAGCCAGAGAAAGAAGCAAACATATCCCTTTGCACATACGGCTTTGCCACAGATGTAATAAATAAAATAAATATAGAGGAAATGATCTTAAAGGGGATTTTTATAGTTAATGTTTTTTTTGTGATTTTTCTCTTATTTCTATAATGTTATGACGTAGGATATCTGTGTTAAAGATGGTCAAATGTCACAACATGAAGTAAAATTTATGTAAAATTGCTCCCCGCAAGTCAAAACTTCAGCATTTCAATTGCAATGTTACTCCTACGTCCTCCTCATGGTGACATCAGATTGCTCATCATCATGCAAATCATGCAAAGATATACCAGTTGAGCCTCAGAAATGTGCATGATACACCCCCTTCAATTGTTTCTCTGCGACAGGCTTCTGTCAATCATATGATCTTAGTTCAATTTTAAGATATTTAAATGTTCCTGCTTCTCTTTTTCTCCCCACAGGCAATGTGTGCTACACTTTTGTAAACTCAAAGCAGAGAGGGGATCACTCAGATCATCGGCAGTCATCTGGCACTAACAAGAAAGACACCTACAGACACGCCACTGGAGGTAAACAGCATGATACAGTCAGTCCTGCACAGACACAAATGTACACACACACACTAACAGGGCACTCTGCAGGTGGAAAGCAGCGTGATCGAGCCTTAACTTTAACCTGTGGGGGGCTGCCTATGATACTCACAACAACACAGCTCACCTTTGATGCCTTTGTTCCTTTTACTCTAAATTCCACGAAGGCCTAGTGTTAAAAAAAGACCTACCACTCCACTTCAGTTAGAGAGGCTGATTGGTACCAGTCCATATTCCTGCAGGAAGCTCGACCCTAAGCGGAGTCCAAATTTTCAATCCTTGATCCAATCTGGATCTTCCTCCTGATCAGCTTCCCATTTGTTCTCAGTCATAATGTGGCTGAGTGGTGTGTATATGTGTGTGTCTATGTATGTGTGTGCATTAGTGTGTGTTTTAAAGTACACTGTTAGTACGGCAGCGCTGGCCAGGCAAGTCTCCGCTCCATTCCCTAATGATTAATATGCGGTCTTATGGTGGAGCTGCAGGCACATGGGGGAGGTCGAGACTGGAGATTTGTCTGTGGTTTAATTAGTGCAGTCCTGGCAAATTCTCCATCCATAATTATGGCCAGGGTTCATTCTGACCTTTCCGATATTTTCTGCATGTTTGGCTTTTATCTGATCATGTTTTATTCAGAATCTTTGTTGTGTACATTCTGCTCAGCCACTGTCTCCGCTACTGCACAAAAAAAAAACACTTTAGAGGATGGTCAAACAGCACTTCTATCCTTTATCATTTCCCTTTGATTCTTTTTCTGTCCCCTCTCTCAGAAATTACAAGGTTCCTCCATGAAGCACTGGGGCCAACGTGGCACTGGCGGAGAAGCTTGTCCAGAAGGCAGGCATCCATATTTATAAACATGTCATTCTGTTTGCTTTCATAAAATTCAATTTTGCACAGATGATGGAAAAAAACACTCTAACAACATGTGAATAGCTGGCCAATGTCCCCATCAGCCACCGGACAGAAAAAAAACAGCATTTTTCCTCCGGGGTGTTCCTTTTGACATCAGAAAGGAGGCAAGAGGCAGAGTGAGTAAAATGTATATTTCAGCTGGAATAGGATAGAAAAAATCATTTGAGGAAAAATCATGCTGAGTTAAAAGCTTGCGCATCAGTAATCTATAAAAAAAACCATGCATAATAACTGGCTTATTAGGAGATTAATTATGGCAAAGCATGATCCGTATGTTGGAAATCCTTGCACATACATGTTCCATGGCATCATTGTCAATTATCAAAATGCATAGCCAACAAAAAAAAGAAAGAGAAAGAAACTCCAGATGGAAATGTGGCACCAAAACCTGTCACGCTGTACTTCATAAGCTGTGTTGCTCCGCAGACATACACAAATGTAAGCTGCATAAACTAGACATCATAAAGAATTGCAACATGAGTCTCTATGCATTCACACAAACACAGCACAGCACATATAAGAGCAGAGGCAGCACTGGGGGATTTGGGCTGCCAGGGTCCCTGTAGGGAAGCGATGGTTTCCTGTTTGCAAGCCTTTCTTTAGTGAAAATACTTAAAACGGACCAAACGAGAGCAGTGCTTATCCAGCAAAATTGCTGCTAGATGGAGCAGAAAGTGCACAAATTTTCTATGACACCCCAGTAATGAGGTTTTATATTGACCCAGGCACAGTGAGTGGAAGGGCTCGCTGCTCCTCTTCTCCTAAACTCAGTCAGCTCTCCTCAACCTCTATTTGGGGCCCCACTACAAAAAAGCAGTATGGGCTCAGACAGGTAGCAGAGCGAAAACACACAGAAGTAAACGAGGGGCACTCATCAAGTATTCATAAAGCTCCATTATATTGCTGTTTTTTCCTTAAACTGTGTGAAAATAAATCATATTCTTTTTTGCACAGCAGGAACATATTTTCTCACCCATCACATCAGACTTGTTTTGGCATTAAACTGAACTTGCTTTTTCACCATGTCATATTGAAAATGTAAGAGTAGTACAGTAGCAGTTTTTTGTCCATATACACAGGTCTCCACAATATCATATAAACCCATTCATGTATGTGGTGTTTTTTTTTTTGCAATTTCACTTTGATATAAAGTATTTAGTATGGCTTTAAATGAGTAAGGAAATACAACTTAAGGCACAATGAGATGCACACTATTCTGCACAGGTCAAACAGTGTGTATTACTTAATTAATTTATTACGGTAACTCTCCTGAGACAACACCATGATCTAAAAAGTAGATTGAACCTAGGGTGCTTTTCTGCACTAATTTTCTCTTTTCAATTTCTCCTTTTCTACACAGTGAAATCATTGGAAGAGGATTTAGCTTCACAAAAAACTATTTTATTGTATTACTTGCACACATTACCATCTTCTAAAATAACAAAAACCCATTAGCTACAGACAGGAATTTCTATATAAATTAACTAACTGTCTGCCCTTGAAAGCATTGTTTGGGTTTCTTTTTTTATAAGCATGTTTTGGGTCCTGAATTTAGCTACTGAGACCAGAGAAGGACAGTTTTCTCCTCAGAGAAGCCAGCCTAGACGCTCCTCCTCGCCTATTAAACTGTCTACTGATTTTAATGGAGATGAGAGAAGCTGATGTGATTGGCCATTAGTTAAGCCTGCACCAACTCCACCCGCTGAAACCGTATTCTTCAATAACCTGCTGATATATATTGTATTAAAATATTAAATCTGTACCTTCTTCTTTTTCAGTTTGCGGTGCATCAGCATTGCATTTGTGCCCTCAGTAAAAATGTATTGGTCACACCCACATGGGTTTGTACTCTAAGAAATTAGAGACATAAGTTTAACTAATTTAAAAGACTACATAGACATAATGTAGCAGTTCATCTTGCAATGGTTTAAAAAAGAAATAAATTCTAAGCATATTTTGCTATATTTCTCTCTCTCATTCAATGTGTTAAACTTTTATTACTCGCTGGTAAGACTGCTTTTAAATGAAAAATTGTGTGAATGAATTGACCATAATTGTTGGCTTTTATACAAAACTATACAAACAGAAGTGCAAATGCTTTGATAACAGTGCATGCTTTCCGTTTGATCAGAATCTCCCTGGAGACATCTCCCTCCCAGAATCCTATGTGCCTCAGGCATTGGACCATGATGCACGGCTCTATATCCTGAAGCAGGAGCAACTAAAGGTCAGCGCTGGATGCTTGTGAAAACGAAGCAAGCCGCTGATCTCTGAACAGTTATTGTATTCATACAGTAGCATATGTTCCATCTAGCATCCGGGCCTAACGCTGACAGAATGAGGGAAGCAAAATGCGAACACCAAAAACAAGCTCTGTGGTTTCTGAGATAAAAGTAAGGCTGAATATTGGTGTCTTGTGGGCAACACATGCCTGACTCTCTCATTAGCAATATTTTTGTATGTCCATCAGGACAGCATGCACCAAGCTATTTTAAGCAAATGCATCACCAGTGGGTTTTTGCAAAGTCCGCAGTCCTCTGATGAATTAAAAATGTATGCTTGGATGGAAATACTTTCGGTATATATCATAATTATTACCTTAAAGGGAAATCATTATCTTTCTAAAGAATTTTAATAGTTCAGTAAAAGTGGTATCTGCCTTACAAACTTCTACCCACTGCATCTTAGGCCATTTAGCCCTGTTTTCGGTATAATCTGTCTGAGGTGCCAAGATTCAGTCGGTGCTTTCTGACAAACATAAGCCTTAAAGGCCACTCACAATGCATTAAGAATGTTTTCTTTTTGACAGACATCAAAATGTGACCTTTAAATGATTCTTGTTATCAAGGAAGCTGAACAAGAAAATCAATAGGATGCAGCTGGAGAGGAGGGATTAATGCAGGGCAAATTGATCATTCCATTTCATTTCATCTTGATTTGATGTGCCAGCCATACACACCTAATCTGACCACAAACTGCTTTTAACACTTCACAGGAGAATCCTTTGAGCAGGAAAATACAACAAGCTCAGCTTCTCAGTTACAAAAACGATAGAGCAGGAGCATGAGCCTTTACTGACAGTTAACCTTAATAATAAAGAGACAGTTTTTTTTCTTTCTTTTCATTTCATCCCTTCACTGTGCTTTTTATATTGGTGTCAGTGCTGTTGCCTCTATTCACCACAGGGAATACATGATGGCAAAGCTCACTGTCTATTTCACACAGTTTATGGGTCCATCAAACTGCAAAAACAAATACATTAATCATCAGAACACACTGATTGATCATTAATTATTGTACCTCACTGTTGATGTCACACGTTGTTGAATTCTTTCAAAGATAATCAGAGCACTTTGGCGGAACTTTATTAAACAAACTGTTCATTTACAAAGTCGTGTCTGGATGCGCAGGCACCGAGTCAGAGAGATAAAAGACAATATTTTCTTTTAAAGAATCTTTCAGTAAATATTAAAAGGGATATCTGCCATAGAAGAACTGCAGTGTTTTCCTGTGTCACTTCCCGCGCGCAGCCGAGATTGGGAGCATATTACCGCTGAAATGCCAGAGCTCGACTGATAACTGCGATAACAAAGATAGCAAATCTGGGAAATGAAAAATGGCACTTCTCTCCTACAAGGAGATACATCAGTGTTTATTAAATCAATGCCAGACAGAGGAATCTGAAGGTAAAATAATGAACCACTTATAAATGATCTTTGCTTCGCTGGGCCTTACCTGATCAGGGTGTTCAGGGACCACCAATGCGAGGCATATTAGGAGAGGTCTATTAATCCTAGTGCTTCTCATAGCTGACTATAAAATGGGTGAGTCCTCTGTGACTTACTAGGCACATCCTTTTTAATTTTTCAGTGTTTAAAAAAAAAAAAAAAGTCAGCCGCACAGCTCTCATTGATTGGGTGTGAAAGTTTGGGTTGTGTGTGTATTTCTGCTGTAGCATGGATATTTCATTATGGTGCTCTGGGACACACATTACGCAGCTCTGCTACCTTTCGCACGGCATCCATGGCAACTAGGGAGGCCGCTCTCCCCGCAGAAATGTGCTTTTAATTGAGTGACATCTAATCAGGCAGTGAAATACAGCAGTAGAGTTAACAAAACAGGTCAACAGGGGACAAGGACTACCAGCTGCAATCGCTGTCACAACACATTGCTTAGTAGTAGTGTTGACCAACCCATATTAGTCTAGTTTTAATGAACAAAATTACAGGGTTGGAGGTATTCTTCACAAGATCCATGGGTGAATGTGTGATTGGATATGATGAGCTCTTCTTAAGATTACACCAGCTTGGGGAGGAGGCATGTCTTTGATGTGCTGAAATTACTGGAGCTGAGAGGTCTCACAAGCTACGCCTTAACACATATTAAACAGGCTCTAAAGGATGAATTTTTCACCGTCATCTGTTTTTTTCTTTTTTCTTTTAGCTTGTTGCATGGTGTGCCAGGCTTGGCTGTCTGCTATTTTCTTCCTCAAACATGGATTGTGGTTTTAACTGAAATAGCATTTCTTCCTCATTATCAGATGTTGAATCAGTGCACAGAGGGACACCATCAACTCCCCTCGACCTAAAATCATCTGGGCTGACAGCACTCTGTAGTGACATACATAGATAGAGGGGGTAAAGGCATAGTCTCCGTAAATCTTCTGCCTGCGCTTTGGGGAATCATTGGAATTCATGATCTTTTCTCAGTATGCTAACAATAATCTTCTGCTCGCTCCGTCTCGCACATCACCAGGCATAGCAAACACTTGTCTTCACTGACTCTCAGGCAGCTTCGGCTTCTCCTCGCCATGCAAATTTCAGGGCCGTGTCCCTCTTTGTATTACAACTATGTCCTCAACCTTTTTCAGTCACTACCTTTCACACAGCTTGATGATGAATTCAATGCTCATAAGCAGCAAGCTTGACACACGCCTTCATTCTCAGATGATTTTATGTTGATACGTCCTTTAGCTGCAAACTATTTGCCCCCACCTCCTTGCTTTAGATCACAATAAGACACATTTTAAAGCTCTCTAAGCAAATATTCCACTCCAGGAGCAACTTTGCCCTCACTACAAAAAAAAAGTGTAAGATGCTTTTGTTAAGCAGTGTATAACAAATGTTTCTGCAGTAAAATCTGCTGGATAAATATTTTGCAACCCGAGTACAAAATGTGTCTGTGTTTGTATATTTCACTATGTGCAGAATTGCAAATAGGACTCTTAATTGGAAGCACCTTAGATGGATTCTAGTAAGAGCTGAGTTTCAGCCTTTAGTTCATGCTTTACTAGCAACTGCACTGTTGTCATATGATACTGATGACAGCAGTGAACTTGTATTCTAAGGAGGTTTTGTTTCATGTCTATTTGACTGTGTAAGACTAATGAAAAAGGAACACATTCATCATATTGATGCCATATGTTTTATGTATTTTATTACGTTTTAAGTATCTTGTATTGGAGTCTATGTGCGTTCTGTGTTCTCTCCAAGCAAGACAAATTTCCCTTCAGGCACGATGAAGTTAAAGCTGAAGCTGAAGTAAACATTAGGACAACAGATGGTTCTGATATAGTAAATACGCGCCACACCACTAAAAGAGGTGCTGAATTTGTTATGAGTACCAGTGAAGGCAAATAAAGATATAACCATACGCTTAGTCCCATAAATTAATTGATAACATTTTAATTGCTCTTTGTGAAGGTGTTTTATTTCACACATGCCAGGCATTTACTAAATATAGCTGTAAAGTTATGACATGTCGAAAAAAAAGAGACTGACAGACTTGAGCAGGTTGAAGCATAATGAAAATTGTGTGCAATACCGTATCTTCATATTTCTTCATTAACATTAGGACAATAATAAGGTGACTAGTTTGTGATAGCAATCACATTTTAAAATGTTTCTTGGGCGGTGCGTCTTATCATACTCGAGAGGTAATACAGAACCATTTCATCCGTCTCACCCCCAGCGCAAAGCTTTGATGCTGTCGACAAAGTGGGAGACGACAACCAATTAAACGAAAATCAGTCAAACAACCGGGGGTCAGATCTCAAGATGCTCCCAATCACTCATAATTTCCTGTTGTTATGCTGCATTTCCACGGCTCCTGATTGGAGTCTGATAAGTCCGTGTGTACAATGGTCAACATATCCGATATATATTCAACTGTGTCTCATAGAAAATAAACCTGGTGACGACGGCTACACCGCTAACACACTCTACTTATCCATCTTGTCTTTGAATAAGGCAGGTGGCCCTCAGAGCTTGTATGTTACCTTAAACAAACAAGGGCAGAGGTAACAAGAGGTGCAGCACCTTCAATAATACCTTTGCCCACAGCATTGCTCAGGGTGCTTGTTATTAGGAATGCAAAGGCTAGGAGATGATAGGAATGGTATGCGTGGGGTCTGGCGGGACAAGGCAGTAGTCCTGATAGTGTTTCTGTGCACGTCCTCCTCTGTTAGTCATTACTGTGTGCAGACGAGGGGTGATGTTTACTCTGCTGAGACAAGCAAGTCTACTGCTCCGGGTTGCAACCTTGTGACTCCTTTCTCTCTCCTGCTGCCAGCTCTCCTAACGTCTAGCCCTGGCCCTGCCACTCCATGGGCTCACTGTTCTACAGCTGCTGAATGTCTACCGTCTACCAGGACCAGGTTTTTTGGAATAAATCTGGTAACAAAAAAAAAAAAAGGATGATGCATTTCTGTGCACTCTGTCTGCCTGGTGGGTGTTCGGTTTATATTTCAGGAAATAATAGCATAATACACACAAGGGATGTGATACTGCAATACAGTGCTGTGCCATATTTCCTCCCTCTGTCTTCAGTTTCCTTGTGTTGTCACTTTCAAACATTACCCCAGCCCACACACACACACACACACACACACACACACACACACACACACACACACGAGAAAACGAGAGAGGAAGAGAGCAATGGTGACAGAGACTTACTGCAGTACACAATGTATGAAATAGGGAGTTGAAATCCTTGGTAATAGGAAAAAATCAATGGAAATACGGTTGGATGGTTTATCATATAAAGATGATGAAAAGAAATGAGAGGATATAAAAAAGAAATTATAGGTGTTAGCAAACAAAACTGACAATGTATTTGTGTAAGGCTAATGGCTCAAGGACAGTGGAAGTAATAAAGCACAAAGATAGACAAGTAAGAAATAAAAGGACACCACTAAACGAACAGAATGCAACAATTATAATGTTATAAAGTGAATTATAACAGTCAAAAAAAGGGAGGGAAAATAAGGCGGAGGAAACAAAAGCAAATTGAACAAAACAGTTGTGATAGATAATGGCAGTGATTATGATAATCATAATGGCAAAAGGGTCAAATCAATCATAATGCACCAAATAAAAAATGAAATGATTACCAAGCTTATGCAGAAGGTCAGGGGTCAGAGGTCAAGTTCAATATAAACACGGAAACCATTATGGCGTCTGCCTGGATGTCTCTGGAAGAAATAAACAGGGAGTTGATGTAAGTACACTTCACTGTAAGTGCTGTTTAAGTCCTACAGCTACTTGACAATATGTAGCACTCAAATATTAATGTGACACAATGCTGTAGTAAGCACTGATTCACAGCAGCGAACAAACCAGAGAAGCTCAGTTTCCTTAAGTGGTGGTGGACTATTTCAGGGTTTAGTGAATCATAGACACACTTATTCCAGCCCTTTAAAACAATAGAAGGCATCTTTTTTATCATCCAGTAACAGCACAGAGACCATAAATTAAGCGTTTGCTCATTTCAAAACCTCTCAGCAAAATTAGGTAGACTAAGCAAGACACCAATGCAATGCTAACACATCACTCACGCTTTATGTTTCACGCTTTCATGCCCGCCCCTACACCTACACACAAAGCAAATTCTAAGCGTACAAACAGTGTAGACACTAGTAAGACAAAGAGCGTGTTTGATTTTTTTTTGCTCAACCCAAAAAAAAAAGAAAAAGAAAAGAATCTATAGTAGCCTAGAAAACAGTCTGTGAGGCTCCAGTACACTGAAGACAACAAAAGCATTACTCTTTGCCAAATAAAGAAAAAGTACACAAATGGCTGTGCAGTCGAAGCAGAAAGTATTCATCTATTTAAGTCTGCACATTTTGTTATGCATAAAATGCTTCACATTTATTTATTTGATATTGTTTGTGTGAAGTGGATAAGAAACACACAAATAAAATAAAAAATATCCTTTCAAATATTATTCAAATGTGTTGTGCTCTGGAGTTTTTCAACATTTTGTGCTTGAACAAACTTTTCAGCCCTTAAAGTAATTCTACAGTTTTCCTCTCACAACAATGTTCATATGATCCATGAGCTATCAGCGCGCGCAGGGGCAGTAACACTGTATCTCCACATGTAACCTATGTGATAAGATAGAGAGTCTGCATTACACATCTTCTGTGTAATGCAGAAGATGTAATAACACAGCCTTTTTGTTTTCGTTTTAACAGTGGAGCCCAATTAAAAAAAATACTAAAACAACATCTCATTATTAGTATTTTCTGTTTAATAGGCTGAGGACTCATTTTTTAATTCTAAGCCCAAAAAACTAAAAGGGCAGATGTCACATTCATCAGCAAACAAAGACACTGTGTTTAAGGTTTTACAGTCTACAAGCATGTTACCAGACCCTCAACCCATTGTAAGCATGAAATCCAAACAACATTAGATGTAAGACAACACTCAGTACACATTAGGCCCTGAGGCAACATGTCAGCATAGAAACAAAAAAGGGAAAAACCTTTCAAAACAACCTCGTTTTTTTTATTAGTGTCGAGCACTTCAAGAAGATCATGAACAAACTCTCAAATAAATGCATTTTCAGATTCCTCTGTAGTGCGATGAAATACAGAGAAAAAGCCTGAGGGTTGGGAGAGACGCTTTGGAAGGCGTCTGTATCTGTGTGTGATTAGTTCCACTACCTAAGATAAAGCAAGCAGAGTAAATGTAACCTCATCATAATCTATGTGTCACGAAGGCAGGGAAACACTCAACCAGAAAACAACAACAACTGCTGTACGGTATAGCTTACCACTGTGACAGTGCTTTGCGTAAACCGTAGTCCTGCCAGTGTTCTCCACCCATCATTAATTGTCTGATCATTGTGGAACTGAAAGCAGCACGGGCTCGAGCAGACGGGAGATCTCACAGGTATTAGCTGCTAATTGCCGTCAACCAAACAAGCAGCACTTTCTGGAGAAAACAATCTATATTAATTCCTCCTATTCTCCCCTGCACAAATGCACATTGGAACTTCTTGGGCGCACAAGATAAATGCTTATACCATAATTACAACTAATTGTGCAAATAATTGCAAAGTTCTTGTGCCACCTATACCCACAATAAAACAAAAGCAATCTATGTGGCTCTTGGCTGTGAAATTGAAACAGTCCTATTTCTGCAGTCTCTGTCTTCTCTACTCATTCATTATCTAGCATTTGTATCTGCTTTGTGGTAAAAAAAAACTAAAAAAAACAGACTTTGCAAAAGTGTGGGGAAGGGAGATGGAAGGAGGCTGATGACAGGGATTCATGGATGCTCTGAATGCAGACATGCTGTTCCAGCGTCTCGCCTCTCCCAACAAAACATTTGAAAAGCTTCAAAGCCCAAAGCTTTACGTTCTGGAATGCGTCTCTTGATTATATCCAAGTCTCCTCATCTTAAAGGATGAAAAAAAAAGAAACAAACAAAACATCACCTGTAAATCGAGATAGCCTTTTGCAGAGGGTTTTTGCACCTAATCCCTTTCATTTCAGGTCAGTAAAATATTAGTGCTTTCTCACTGCTCTGATGGTCAAAGCACATCTCAACATCCTGTGTGCCTCTCCAGCAGAGGGAAGGGGAGAGAGAGAGAGAGAGAGAGAGAGAGAGAGAGAGAGAGAGAGAGAGAGAGAGAGAGAGAGAGAGAGAGAGAGAAAGAGAGAGAGAGAGAGAGAGAGAGAGAGAGAGAGAGAGAGAGAGAGAGAGAGAGAGAGAGAGAAAGAAGGAGAGAGAGAGAGAGAGAGAGAGAGAGAGAGAGAGAGAGAAAGAGAGGGCAGTGGGGAGCTCAATCCTGCATCTATTACAGACGAACCAATCATCAAAGACAAATTACAGTACACTTCACTGGAATATGCTAATTCCGAAATTAGATACGAGTCATCAAAAGATCAGCATTGAAATATTTTGCATCTACAAATTGAAAATGTCTGATTCCAGAAAAGGTTTTAATACAAATATAGGATGAAAAAAAACCCCACAAAAAAAACAACATAAACCCTATCCAGGCCCACCGCATGCATGTACATAAAGACCCATTTGATTACAGCAAGAAAAAAAAAATTGTTTGCATTGATGTCGATATAGTGGATGAAAGCCAAACAAGTGATAAGCAGTGCAATCTATGTTTCTATTGACAGAAGTGCAGTCAATCATTGTCAATAAAAAAATAGAAACACCACAGTGCTGGAAATTGGCGACAACATATGTAAAGGTCTCTTAAAGAAAAGTTTGGCATTTGAGTACATAAGCTTTTTTTTTTTTTTTTTTGGACTTAGATGAAAAGGTTAACACTTCTTTCATGCCTGCACAGTTAACATGGAGCTACCAACAGCAGCTGGGTAACATAGCTTAGCACAAAGATCAAAGATTGGGAGTAGGGGTACAGTTCGCCTGGGTCTGTCCAAAGGTAACACAATTTACCAACCAGCACCTCTAAAGCTCAGTAATTAACATACTGTATCTCATTTTTAAAGTTGAAAGGTGCAGTAGGTAGAATTTTGTGGCATAAAGTGGAGCAGACTTTGCAGAAATGGAATATAATATTAATAGCATGTTTTAATTAGTGTCTAATCACCTGAAAATGAGAATCATTGTGTTTTAGTAACCTTAGAATGAAAACAAACCTACATAGGGACCGAATCCTTTTCCACAGATTCCACCATGTTGCATCGTCATGTTTCTACAGTAGCCCAGAACGGACAAACCAAACACTGACTCAAGAGCAGGCCTTTCATGTTTTTCCCAGAGTTTCGTGGTCATCATAAGTTCTCCTGCATACTTGGAAAGGAAGGGAGGAAGGTATTCAGATGGTTTCAATCTGCAACCTCACTGCTAGATGCCACTAAATCCTACACACTGGCCCTTTAATTTGTTTTTGTTTTTTTAAACGGTTTTGTGTGTCAGTGGTATCAATCTGTGCATCTAACTCTTGGCAAGAAATTAATAAAATGTATTTCCCAATACCTTTCCTTTAAGTGGATAACTTGAAAAGCCATCATTTAACCCATTTTGTCATTAGGTGAAGACAGCACTCCCAGCAAACTGTAAGTTAAACAGTAACACATTTATCATCATCTTAAATCAGGTGGGATTTTTGTGGCTCCTCAAGCAAAAGAGAAAGCCTGAAATAACCCTAAAACTCACAGATTGTTATTCAATAAAAATTTCATTAAAGCATCTTGTATGTAGATTACCTTCAAGATTTACCTCAAGAACATATAAATGACAAACCTTTAAAGTTAAAGTAAAATTCAATGTATGTTCTTCACTCCTTTTTGTGTTCATAGTTTGGCCAGAGAAGGACTTCAGTTGTATAGTAGTCTAGAAAGAGTTGCATTGTTTTATACTATCATCTTCTACTAAATGTAGTCATACGCAAATTAAAGCAGTTTGTTTCCCATGGACATTTAAGTTTGGGTAAATAAAACTGTGCATTTCCCTTGGAGGTCTCTTGTGCCTCACTTGTTTGGTCCCCAGCAACACTGTAGTTAAAATCAGATTATGATTACATTGTTGCAAGATGGTTGCGTAAAAGTTATTGCTTCTAAAGGTAGTTAGAAGTACAGTAACTATTCATATGAATATAATCTCCACTACCTGACAAGTTTCTTTTTTTTTTCTTAGATGTTGTAGTCTAGGTGATTTATTTTGTTCATTTCCTGTAATGTATTCTTGGATTAGTTTGTCATGTAGATACTATTTGTGATAACCATTTTTCTATACTCTATCTGCACATGCTCACCCACTTGAGAATAAACAAATCACAAGAACATCTAAATTTAGTCACTCTGCAAAATAGCATCTCCCTGTGCCACAAGTTACTTCTGTTTTGTAAAGCGTTGATTAGATATACACAAACGGTTCTGTGTTTTGCAGACATTACAGCACATATTTTTTTGTAATGTAATTTCTGTTGAGTTAAAAAAAAAAACATTGATGTCTAATTCTGTGTTTTGGTATATGCTTCCTTGGTGATCTTAATTTTGTACAGCCTGGACATATTCAATGTGTTGTTGATTTGGAGAGTAGTGAAGCCAATAGGCGACCTTAATTGCATAATTTGCACATGAATTGCAACATCAGCAGCAGTGTGAGAAAAATGAACATGTACAGGGAAATGTTCCCTGTCTAGATAAAAAGAAAATACCTCTGCACAGCATTCTCACACACTGTCCTCATCTTAGTGCCCCTGACTGAGTGAGTTAGCGTGTGAATGGGTGAGGTAACAACACTGACAGGCATCAAACCTGCTTAGTTTGATTGTAAATAATTAATAGTTACACTACTACTACTGAAAGCAGCTGTGATAACTTCCAGTTGGCCACTAATCAGTACAGGCATTCATCTTAAAATTCCAAAAGTCCCAATTTCAGATTGGTAATTGATTTCTTATTAATTCACTCCATATTTTATAATGTAGATTCTGAAAGATAAATCATTATTTTAAAGACACAGAAATCATCACACTGAATACCATTAACTTGCATCAAATCTTTCTACTAATTAAGTCACTTTTGGTACAAAATGTTCCAAAAGTTAAACAAATAATACATTTCTCTGCTTAAATTCTCAAAAAAAGATCAAACCTAAATAAGTTTCAGAAGCACTGTATTGTAGCTCTTCTGATTGTTTTAATTAAATGAAGAGATATTGATCAATGAAGTCACCTCCTGTGATCAGTATGGATCATAGGAGGTGGATCGTGGATCAGCCACTGTCTTTCATCATTGTTCTGCCAAGGTTTCCATCGTTGATTTGAGGAGGAACACTGCCAAAATGCAGTTAGTTTAAACAACAGAAACACAGACAGACAATTACCCAGTCCTAGGGGAGGCACAGACTAAAGAGCTGGTCAATATTTCTGTGCAACATATGCATCAAAATGGCTGGGTCAGCTCCAGCATCTTGCTGCTCACTCTGTTCTCTCCCTCTAAGTGCCTCTTCTCCCAATCTATGTCCAAGGGGACTACAATTGCCACATCACTGAGGTGTGAATACACTGATGAATTTACCCTTTACATTTGACACCTGATATGTAAAAGCACTGCTTACACTCAGAAGCAATGAGCGGTACTTTGACAATGTCAATATTTCTCTCCAACATGCAGAGTAGACATATAGACTAATGACAGACCAAGTATATCAGCAAACGAGTGCACAACAGGAGCACCGGACTGGGGGGAATTAATAGCTGCAGCAAAAAATGACTTGACAGGACAACTGCAAACACAGAGACAGACAAAGTGACTTGAAAACATACACACATACATAATACACACACATTCACACACTGATACATACTAAACCCCAGTGTTGTCTTTCTTTTAACAAGACTAAGACTCTACAGTCTCTGTGAGGCTCTACTTAGGGCATGGCCGTGCTTTGAACTTAATGCTAGCATGCATTATTTAGCACGTTAGCATGCTAACATTTTCTGAATGGCACTTAACAAAACTATAGCTGAAGATGGTGGGAATGTCATGTCAGGAATTTGATCATAGACAAAAGTAATGGACACATTACAAATGTTCTGACTTAATGAAACCAAATTAGAATGGAAATCCACACAATAATTGTTGAGATTTTTAAATAAAAGCCAAGTCAATCTGCCAGTGGTGCTATTTGAAAAGTCAAGGATCACCAAAGTTTGCAGGCTTCATCCTCTGGGGACCGTGAGTGTCTGTACAAAATTAAATCTCAGTCCATCAGTGTCTGACCGACTGACAGACAGACCGAAATTGCCATCCCTAGAGCCATGCCGCTAGTATGGCTAAAAATAAAAAACAAAAGACACTAAGATTTACCCACAGCATAAATGCTGCATGCATATCACCAGTGGTAACATGTGAAACAGAAATAAAAGTAACATTTGAAAATACCAATACTGCTGTGTTTCAAAGACTCTTCTATTAACTGTGCCTCGTTGTGGAATAGAAACCAAACTCCTCTGTGACTTCACCCATGGCAGCCTACTATATTTAAGGGATTTGTGGTCAGGTAAACAGATTTGATTTCTTTGTTCTTCAATAGAAAAATGCCTCACTTACGCCCCATTTGATGCCCCCCCCCCCTCCAACACCCTCCACCCCTCAGTTCTCACATTCCCACAACCCCTAGTGCACCTGAAAGAAGTAACCCCAGCATTAAGCTTATCACGAAAGCACAACAAGGATATATCGTCAAGAATTGTTTTAGGTAGTCCTGATTGAAGAGGCTGACTTTTATTCTCTCAAGTACACCCTTCCTCTTTTCCCTCTGCCATGGTACACAAGGGTACCATTATGGTGGCTGTGGACTTCCATTCATCATTCTTCTCACCTATGAAGCAAAACACACACATATATCAACTACAGCTGCCCTCCCTCTTCCCTAAATCATGCTTTGTTCTGCTGTGTGTAAAGAAAACTGCCTCAGCTTTGGACATCAACACCCACTAAGCCAGATGAGAGTGATGCAGGAGGAGAGCTTCAGTGTTTTGTGCTGCACAGTTTGAATGAGACACACTGAAGAAAAGCTTATAAAATCTGGAATTTTTAACACCGAAACAATATTTTCAACATTGGTGAAAATGGTGTTGAATCTATTTTTGCTTCTTTGTGATCTAAAATGAATTGGAGAAAATAATTTTTCCAACTAAACTAAACTAGAAATTATTTTCATTATTGATTAGTCTGCTGATGCTCAATTAATTGTAGCAGTTTCCCAAAATGTTTTTTTATGTCCTTACTAACAGTCCACATATTCAGTCAAAAAAGACTAAAGAAACAAGAAAGTATTGGAAAATATTGAATTCTGGACATTTGTCCCTAGATAAACTACTCAAAACGATTTATCAATCGTAAAATAGCTGAAAATTAATTTTCTGTCAATTAACTAATCGATTAATGGACTAATTGTTTCAGCTCTATCCATTTAATTCAGATTTACTCTGATACAAAGCATATAATGTCTATGAACCTGTGGTTTGTCTGACATTGCCTGATTAGAGTCTCATTTGGAACGGAAACAATTCCCTCAATCCAGGAGGTTAATGACTTTGTTTTGTTTTGTACTGTAGATATTATCATAAGTGAGTCTATCCAAACAGCTTGCAGCTGGTGAAAGCTCTGTTGGATCCTGTTTAGTTTTTCATCGGGTTTTAGCCTTAGGTATGCTCGTACTTTGACAGTTCGTAGGTGATATCAGGATTCATTATAATAAATGTAGGTTATTACATTGAAAGTCGCAGGCCACACACTCTATGTAATATCTGAAAGGAAACAGGAAACATAAATATCACTAAGCTCTGAGCACCACACATTTCTTTATATAGTCTTTTATTTGAGATGAGGAATGCCAGTGATGAGCCAAGTCAGTTACCAATCCAGTAGTTTGTTATGCTAGGCATCTGAGTTACTAACACAAAAAAGCTAATAACAAGTACAACACCAGCCTCTTATTAACCACCTGTGAGTAACTTGGGGTTTGGATTTAATGTTAAATTAGTGCTGTGTGAATCGTATTGACCGAATCAGCTAAAGTCAACACTGAAAGAAAGAAAAATCCTTGGCATTGAGATAGTTCTACTGGTTTCTATGAAAAGAGTTTTCTAGGTTTGCAACCAGTTTAGCATTTAATTCTTCAATAACACAAAATTCAATAATTTTTGTACACTCATAATACCTCCAAGGCTGTTTTGTCTCCTAAAAAATCAAAAGATATGCCAGCTATTAAAACAGCATAGCATAGTACAAGGACATGTTCAATTTATTTGAAACTGCAACAATACTTTTACATCAGTACAAGGCTACTGCGATTTACCTCAGCTGGACATCTTGTCCCAGTAGATGGAGCATGACTGGTTTGCATACTGTATGTAGGGGAGTTAATTGTGGTGGGATTATTTGCCATTTATTCATTACACAAGCAATTTTCTTGCATTATTCATCTTCCAACAGGATCCAGGGCATGTTTTAATCATATTGAATGCAGATTGACAGTGCTGTGTCACCACTACTTTTAACTGGAAAGCCAGCAGAAAGCCAGACTATCTTTGCTCAGTGTCACAAATGTTAAAACTTGAACAGATTAAAAAACTGTCCGTGTGCAAATATCACTGACATTTTAATGAAAAGAGGATGTTTACATTTTTCCGTCGTTTTTTGTGAAGGGATTACAAAATGGGCCGTCGAGCTTCTTGGTTGTGTTATGTTGCTGTATATGTAGCTGTGATATGTTCATGCTACACAGCAGGGAGGCTCCGTCCTTTTAATCTCTAATCCTTTCCACTCTTAGGAGAAGGAGAGAGTGAAGATCAAAAAACAGAGAGAAGGTATCCTTTCCCAGATCCAGACTCATGCCATGGTACTCCTCCTGTCCAGTACTGAAGCTGTCACTATCGGTGTCTGGGGCCATGAGGCAGGCAATTTTAGCGTTGTGGTGTGAATCGATACCCAATCACATCACGTTCGTAGGCAGCACATCAACCTGAAGATGCCGTAGCGCAATTTACAGCATATTGTTTTTGGCTCTGGGAGCAAATAGGCACTAGCAGCAATAGAAGCATCATGGCAAAGCAAGACATGGCCTTGTCATGGCCATAACGGCCTTATCTCTGGTCACAGAAGTACTCATATTAAACACTAGAGCCAAGAAGGGCTCAGTAACACAGAGTGCATAATGCAACCGCTGTTTAATTTCAACTGTAGATCCAACATGGTGGCTTGAATTACTTTCATGCAGGAAATGTAAGAGTACATTTGTCAAGTAGGCCGATATGACATAGAAAGGACACTGTGTACTATGAATAAATAGCAGCTGTAGTTGTGTTTTTCTATTTGTTGTGTTGTCTTTGTATTTGAGGAAGAAGATTTCACTTGGGTGAATAATGCAAATATGCCATCAAAAATGTGAAAGTTAGGCCCAAAGCCACACATCACAAACAAGATTAAACGAGATTAAACATTGCTCAACATACAGTATATAAATTGTATTTACATATGGATATAATAAACCATGAATGAGCGTGTATCATTGAAGTGAAGCATCAGTGCAGGTGGGATTTGAGGAAACAAACTCCAGGAGGTGTGACAGACTCATCATTCAGAATAAAAACCATAATGTTTGTTTGTGAGATACAACTCACATCTTGTCATGCCAACAAGTGGTTTCCATACACACCTGCAATCATTACCTTCACACAGCAGGGTTGCCACTGTGGAACACACTGCCACGCTGTGAACACAGTGTGCAGCATGGATTAGAGAAGAGAGCCACAAGGTATTCTCTAGGAAAAAAAACCTAAAAGGGCGTTGGCTAAACTAGATGCTATACCTAAACACAAAAAATATGCTTTGTGTTTGCCTGTGTATGTTTTACATATACATAGAGCAGCAGCACCATACTGTCTCTGCACAGCAACAACACATCACATTTAAAAGCAATTGTAAAATTACAATTAAGTTGAATAATCAATGGCAGCTAAGCAGTTACATGCTTTTGCAGATGCAGTTGTTGTCTATTTTTCCATCATATAGACAGACCAACACACTGTGTATGTCTCTATAATACTATATGGCAAATGATGTCCTACATAATATACTGCACAGCTCTGTTGAACGCTGTCCAAGCATGTTTGTTTATGGTTTACATTACATTGAGAGCAGACGTTGAAGTGACTTTTATCTGTGCTGGTTCCTGAGTGGCTTACACGGAGGTGGTCCACTGTTCTTTAGTGCTCAATCACTAATCTGATCTGGAAGGCACAACAGGAAACAGGGCTATTACAGGTAAAAATGAAAGACATATCACTACTCTTTGATTGATGTGGCTATTCCCCTGGGGGAATAAGCCACTACTTCACTTTCAACAACTGTGGCTGACATAATACGCTGTACCTGAGACGGTTGTTATGGCTACGTAATTCTCTTAAAATGATGCTTTTATTCAGTGCAAAACCAACTGAAGCAAGTCAAGGGCAAAACTGCTAAAGCATTTACCTGCACAGCTCAGACAAATATCAGCTTTAAATGCAATCCATGGCTTCTCTTTTAAAATGCAGTCGACATTCAGGCATATTATTGTTTGGTTTGAAATCTTTTATTCAGTGTGAATTGGCTAGTGCTCATGTCATTAGGCAGAACTTTAAAACCTTTATCCCAGTTGAAATAGGTTTTGCAATTAGTTATTTTCATCCCAGTTGAGAGTGATCTAAAGATGAACCCTGTCACTGCTACATATGCTACTGTTGTGCAGGGAAGGATGTGCGCATTAATACACATGAACTAAACCTGGAATTTAAAGCTGGATTAACATGCAATCGTTATCTGGACATCCTATCTATATAATGGAGAAGTGCAAGTTAGTTCAAGGTTTGAATGCACGCTGGAACCCATTATAACTGCAATGTGACCAGTTCAACCAGACCACATCTCGCCAACATACAATTATTATCTGACTCCGGAGTTCCCCTCAGCCCGACAAAGCTTTTCAACATGTTCCAGTTCATTGCTTTCTTTTTTTGGCCAGCAACTGGTCTCATCAATGTAATTGTCAGCCACAGCAAGCAAAACAGCTCAGCTAAAACCACTGTACACTACTTACCCAGCCCAAAAAAACAAAGAGATAAAGTAGCAACTAGCTGGTGAATAAAGTGGAGCATTTAGAAGAAAAAGAGCAAGGTATTTCCTTCAGTGGGTAGTGTGGGTCAAAAACAGAGCTGAAACAAGAATGAATATTGGACTTACATTCACCTTTTGGTACTATTGTTCAAAATGAATGCTTGTATGGTGTTTATTGCCACCAAGTGGCCAGCAAATCAGCTACTGCAGGATTAAGGGAAAAAAAATCAAGTTGAATGTCACCTTCCAGGTGTAAATGCAAAGGCCTGTCATTATCCAGATACGGATCACATGTTATTACCAGGTGTTTTTCCCCAAAGACGAGAAGGGACGGCATAACACATTTATAGGGTCATTCCATCCACCCAGAATCCCAGCCCCCTTCACAGAGGCACCCTGTGCAAACAGTAGGAGTCACTAACCCAGCAACACTGCCAATTATGTTCACATAGCAGCACTCAAACTCAAAGCTCTGTGCTAGTAGGAAAAACCCTTTTATCCCTGTGTCCTTCTATTCCTTTGATTATTGACACCACACTAGCAATATGATCTAACTAAAATATATCAGGATTCATTACAATAAATGTAGGCTATTACTCTGATATCAAATGAAAAAACTAGACTCTGTATGGGTGACAAAAACGTTTATTTTTTTCTGAAACAAGGCTTAACAATGCACTATCCTAAAATTAGAGCAGATGAGAATATATATAGTAAAACATATAGCATAGTTTTTCCAGTTAGAGTACGTATAATCATGTAAACTTCTGTTCTGAGCTCAAATTAAAAGATGAAGTAATATGCTGCAAGTAATTGCTTTCATTAACTTTAATTACTATTTTATTTACATCCCAAGTCTTTCAAATGTCATGTCTCAGACGTAACAGCATCAACGAGAACATAAAGGACATTTTGCCTCTCATGTTATCCTTTACTGGAGTCAACCAGGTAACCTTAATCAGATGTGCACACAGGTTAGTTCTGGGGAAACAGATCAGGAGCTGAATTCTGACATTTCCATTTACAGATAGCAACAGCTAATACCTTTACACTGATTAGGGGCTGTCAGTTCTACATTTGAATTGCAATCAATATATCATGTACACTAGTGCACAATGTACGTGACAAGCAGGGACAAACTGCTAGTAAATGTGAGTGGTATTTCTTGATATCTTACAAACAGCCCCCCTTTATCACCATTCCACAGTACATCCCTCATTTACCACTACAGATGTTCTCCACACAGAGATCAGTGTTCTTATAAGACATATAAATGTGAATTTTCATCATATCCTCACGTAGAGCATATTAATCAGCAGTGCATCCCCTGCCAACCAGACCTCATCCATATTCCTGCAGGCTTATTGCAAGGGGAGCCGGTGGTGATAAAGCAGGATCGATATGCAGAGCTGGTAAAAACACAGCAAGTACAACAGCATGGCACAAAGACAAAGACTAGAGACGACAGGAGAGCAAGGGAAACATGCCTGGTAAGTCGAGTTTAGAAATCATCATCCACAGCATATTAATAACAGGGACTGAGTCTTCCTCATCTTTCATTAGGAAGCATGAACACATGAAAAGCTGTATACTGAGGTACAGTATAGATAATATTCCATTCGTAGCATGTTTGCTCAACTTCTTTACCAGCCCTTCTGGAGGTACAAATATTCATTTTCAAGGAAGCTATAAATGCCAGAAGGCATATTGAGAAAAAAAAGTAATAGTGAGTTAACTCTTAAGATACTGTATATTTTTCTTATATCAACAGAGTAAAAACTATTATGCAGTTCATAGGTGCAAAGATTTTTTGACTGCAACAATCTTGCTATAACTTGGGACACGCTGTCTTTAAAACATTTTTGACAGGTAAACCTGGGAAGACATCAAAGATTTTCTCTCTTTGGCATATCTCACAACTGCCACAGAGAATTGAGTGACAACTTTATTTCTCATCTGTTACATAAATCAAGGAAATACTGTGAAAGTCAGCTCTACAAACTAAGAAATTCCCTGTGCTTTCTAAGCTTCGAAGGATTTCTTTAACAAAGTTTCACATAGGAGCGAGAGAAAAAGTAATTTCTTTGACAGGCAGACATTATGTGATAGAGGAGACTTTTCACTGCATTAAAGAATGGGGCTCCAAACAACAAAGAGATAGTAGCTGTTTAAAAGGCCAATTTTCCAGTCCACATTGTCATTGTCACACTCTTAACTCCAAAGGCAGACATGCACTCTGGCATCAAAGGCCATTGATTTTCTAATCAAGAGCAAATGATGATTAAGGCATATCTGCCCCCTTATCTTTCCGTTTAAAATCCTCCTTTCTGGATTCAATTTGACTTTTGCTGTTTTGCTGTTGAGGGGAATCAGGACAGTCAAAGACAAAGACACCTTGTAGAGACAACGGGCAGTGTCATGAATGATTAAGGCTAGTGGAATAGAAAATCTCCCTGGGTCAGCAAAGTCTTACATTGTTGCCATGCCTTTTTATCGGTAGACACAGAAGCTGATATTGTTGATCAATAAACTTCTCATTCGACAAATATTAAGCTGAAAGTTTATTGTGATTGATAGACTAACTTGTAGTGCCAGTGGCATGAGGCAGAGCGATTCCTCATCCCTCACTGGAGCAGCTTTATGAAATATAAAATGTGGAGCTGGAACAAGATAGTTTATCCACTGGTGTTGTACAGACTTCCACCTCAATAATCTCTTAAAGGGGACCTATCATGCTTTTCCTTGTTTCCAGACATATATATTTATAATGTCACAGTGTCAGATGTTCATATTAAATGTGGCCAAAGTGTCAAATAATGAGATAAATGTATGGTTGAAATAATCCCTGTGAGCAAAAAGCAGCTGCTTCAGACTGCTCTGAACACTTGTTTTCTAATGTTTCTTTCTACTTTCAGACCAAGCTGAAAGAGTCCAAATATCTCTTTATGTTGTTGTTTCGACCGGTTATTAGAACTGCTAATGAAGATACGCTACTACGCTAAGGAATATGTTTCATTACCTCCTACTACTACTGCTACTTAGTCATTTAAAATATTTTAATATGAAGGTGCAAAGCAGAAAATGTTGGGTTTGCATCTGTGACAATTTAGCACAACTCTGATACAGCTGCCCCTCAGCAGGCTACTGGAAAGCTGGGCAATCAGAACAGTGGGTTCATTGGGAGGGGGGCCTAAAAGAGACAGGAGCTAAAACTGCCTGTTTGAGACAGAGACTAAACTGAGGGGCTGCATAAAGGGCCACAAGAAGATAAGTTTTTTTTAACTGTGAATCATACAAAACTACTCTAGTGGAGTCCCAGAATAAAAATATAGAGCTGGAGATTAGCAAAATAGGTCCCTTTTAAATTCCCAAGCTGGGTAGCAATAAACAATGTTAAAAAGGTTGGGCAATGAAACCCTCATCTCTTTTACCTTGATAACATTAAGAAGTAATACCACAAAGCAGAACTGACTCACCCTTAGGGTACACATGCTCATTTCTTAGCAGACTTCAATTATCCCAACTTTCTCCCCTGGTCGGTCTTCCTATGTATATGTTTAGCCTTTGTGTAACACCTGCCTGAGGATGGAGGATTAACTTCTACCGCTCTCTCTGAGCTTGGTTTGGACTTAAGGTTTAACTGTCCTTCAGGACCAGCCTGGAGCTCGGCTTAACAATGACGCCACAACCCCTCATCTCTCTTGCGGTCTCTCTTTCACTCACCCTCTATTTCCTCATTCCAACCCAGACCATAAACATTTTGCTCTGGGGATAAGAATCAAAGACAGATGCGCATCATCAGTCCCTGACCTTCAGGCAATACCCATTCATACCAACATGCAACGCAATGTGTTAGTATAGTGTAGTGCTACTAGTGGAGATATAAACAGACAGACAGATAGATATATACACACATCATAAAACATGCAAGTCCCAATATCTTTGATGAATAGGGGTCATTGTGTTACAGCTGTTTATGCTAATTACTCCAGTTTAATGAGTTATTACTCCAGGTGTAATTCTCTCATACAGCCAAATAATAAGAAGCAAGGACACTAATTTCCAGATTCATCATTTCCTAGCTAACAACTTCTATGTGTTCATCAGAGCCAAACAAGACTGTCTTATTGTAATTGGAGGGTCATTCATAGAGGATCTCATTCCCTCAGATGTATTCATTGAGTCCACTATTAGCGCTGGCCCCTAAACCCTCCAACTCTGTGATGTCACTTTAGCTGAAGTGACTGTGAGCAGGGCATCGTGACGGAGATGAGAGAAGTGAGGGACATCTTTTGTTGCACAGCTTGAGCTGACTTGTGAGGAAGAGAAACTAGCATGTCGCTGCTGGGTGCATAAAATCCTCTGCAGACAGATGGGACAACAGAAAGAACTAGTTTTGTTCTCCATGTATCCTCTCTTATGAATGCCAACATATGCTCAATGAGCTTGTCTCTCAACAGAGCCTAGAAACAGGATGATTTCAATAAGATTGTTTTTCTTTATTTGAATACTGAGACCAGTTAACTGGCCATAAGAGAAAGGCATTTAACATCCTTTCAGGGCCTGTGGACACAAGAAAAGTCTAGCAGTCATCTGAATGCACAAGTCACTCCTTTAAGTAGTATTCTGTGAATTATAAACCATGAGCAAGCCTAACTCATGACTTTTACATTTTGTGAAACAAGTGGAGCACACCGAAATGATTCTGAAAGTAGGCAGGCTGCACATTTTGTTGTTTAGTTGGAGGAAGTCAGAGATATGTAGCGCTGTCATTCCCATCATCAGATTGCTGAACTATTACCAGTTCCCCGTGATTACCACTGCCTCACCTTATCAGCTGAACACTACGTACCCATGTAACCTGCTATTCGCTGTAGCTGGATTTGTGTTTTCTTATGGAGAGGTTTCTGTAGATTTTAACCTTAATCCTATCAGCTAATGTGAAGGCACTGATCCGCGCCTGTCTTGAAGGTTATCTGTGCATGTTTCACACCCACAGGCATTCATTATTTACATAGCTGCTCCCCAGAGGCACCAGCCACCACAGGAGGTGTAGATGGGAAATCTACCTCCCAATCTGCCAGCGACACATCCATATCTATACTGCATGGCTCACTGACTTAGGAGGATGCAGTGTCAGGATTATCATCCGTTCCCTGGAAACTTCATCATCATCGTCGGCACAGGCAGCTGTGGAGGTGGCATCAGGCAGGCGTGTTTGCCTTTTAAATCAGGGGTTCCCCAACACTGGAGCCTCTAGGGAGCCATTTTTGGAGAATAACTAGAAAACAAATTAGAATATAACAATTCTAACACTAACAGCACTCGTTAAAGGCAATCTTGAGGAAAGTCACCTATAGGAAGGAATATGTCTTATAATGATCATTCAAGGAAAATAAACACATCCTAGGCATGTTGTGTAGACTTTAAATTAACCTCATAATTTCTTCAACATCAAATTGCAACATGCTATTTATCCACAAAGAGGAAAAGACTAAAAAGATGTGCCTTTAAATTCAATATATGTCTGCTAATAATGCTTGCTTGGTAATGTCTAGATCAGTCATTTATCAAGCATCCATACGGCCATGTGGAGTAAGATAAATGTAACAGCGGTTGGATGCAGCAATTTCACATCCTTATCCCATAACCCCCTGGATAATTAATTCTAATGATACTTTTTTATCTGCGACACCCATCATGATAAACATCAATGCACAAACCTACTCATATGAATGTGCTATTGAGCGTAACACTGACCTTTCCAGACCCCCTGGACTTCTCAAGATGTGTGTGAAAAACACCCTGAACACTAACACCAGCCTTTTAGTGTGTGGGGCTGATTTGATATAAGCGTGACAGGGGTATTTATAGCGCAGCATAGAGCCTCGCTCTTCTCTCCTTTCTACACCATGAGCCCATTCCGGCTCAGACACTATTGGCAGCCCTGCTCACTCACTGGAAAAGCCATCATGTCAGCACACTGGCAGCAGATAGCATGTTGTGCTAACAGGTTTAGGAGTCCACTTGAAGGAGCCCGATGTAGTTCATTATGCAGTGACAATATACATTCCTTCTTTGATGTCTTATTGCCTTCCACCAAGACAATCTGTATTAAAATGTAATAAATTTCGATCAAACACCGACATTAGCTTTTGCCACAGTCTGATATCTTAAGCTTCCATCAGCATACTTGTGATTATTGGCTTACACACAGTGATGCAATCTCAAGAAACGTTGAAGAAGTAGTGCAGAAAGTATTATGTTTATGCAGATCCTGTTTTGGCCTCCCTTCAGTTGAAACTGCAAAATTTCAGATATATCCGTGAAGGCATGATGCTATGAAATGTCCATTTTTTATGGAGCTAGACTTGATTTAGGTGACTGTTTAATGTGTCATCAATTACAGCATGCAGAACATGATTAATATGCGCCACAATGTCCAAGTGTTAGATTAGCTTGTACTGCTATTTTTGATGTGTAAATGAAGAAATATGTCGAAACACAGTAAATATTTTAAAAAATCTTCACCTGATCCAAAATACTTTCATTATATTTTACTAGATGTGAAGGATTTTATGTCCTCTTACACACGGCAACCTAGTAGGACCACCTTAATGTTGGTGGCTTGGTATCTCAATTTGAGTGTGGTTCTCTATAGAAAGGTGACTTTATGGGTTCATTTATTACATTACGTTTTAAAAGACATATTTATCTAGCAAGCATGCAAAGATTAGGTACTCAAGTATTAAATAAATAAATGCAAAGTATTAGATTTGTCTTCAATAATCCAATCAACAATTCAATTAAAAAGACCATTTTTAGTCAGGAGGTCATCTTGGCCATTTGGGCGCCCTAAACCATTAGTAATGCAGCTTATACAGCCACATCCATCAAAATGCAGTAGGTTTATTCTAACAAGCACCGGTTCAAAAAGCCAAGGACACCACGAAACCAGCCTTCATGTCCCTGGTTTTGGCCACTAAAGATCAGAACATCATCAGCAACACCAGCGGGGAGAATGAAATAAATCAAATAAATAACTTAGAACACCCCCAAGCAGATGTTTACATAAACATTATGTACAAATACATTATGTATTGCCCAGTGCCCTCACTGCTCCAGCAGAATTCTCCATTAGGTTTCCAGGTGTTCCTTTATAGTACAGCGATACACTGCTTTGATCAGCCTATCAGAACAATTCCCTCTTTCATCTGGGGGAATGTGATTTGGTTAAAGGGAGATTTTAGATCAAGGTTGAGCCTGAACACGTCCCTTCCTCTTGTTTAGTATTCATGCTGAGTATGGTAATCTGGTGTTGCTTTACTAAAAGTCATCGGCAACATCAATTTCTTATTAATACAGAGTGCAAATATCCAAGAGGAGGGAGTTGAGCCTGAGCAAAACACAAGTGTGAAGTGTGAGGAGAAAAGATGCAAAGAAATACTAGAGGGAGAAATGGAAAATATTAATTTAACTTTGCTTTTTGCTGTTTGCTTTCAACTCAAAATTCAAAGTTTTGATTTATCATCGTTTAAGAATTTGATGCTCTTTTTTTCCTTTGTTGAAAGCATGTCTAATGATATTTCACACATTTCTCTGAAAGTGGAGCTTCAGGGCTAACTTTTAAATATTACTCACACCATCAAAACAAATCCAGCATTTCCAAAAAAGAAAATGTTTAGTTAATGTTTTTTTATTCAATTACACCGATTTGAAAACTAAAGCAAGTTTTCATGGTTTTATACCTGCCCCTAACAGTATTACCAAAAATCTATAGTTTGCTCTTGTAAATGAAAGCAATTTGTATATGCTGACAACATTGGTTAACGCTCTGGTGTTGATTCAAGAGGCTATGATTATAGGCCCTGTGACAATTGAAGAGTAAATAACCGAGCTGGACAAACATAAATGTACAGTCGAGAAAATCAGTCTAATATTGGGAAAACTGCTGTCTGAGAAGGTTTCCTTATCCTCAAACAGAGTGGGATGTATTGTGTCTGTCTAAGAGGGGAAGGTCTGGTTCAGAGATAAGAAAGGCCAATCAGAAGCCAAAAGATGAAAGGTTTGATTCTGGGTCCAATCTGGTTCGAGGTTCCCAGACAGCAACTGCCCAGTTATAGCTGTAACGACTGTGAGGCAGAGTCTCGCCACAAACCTGCACAGTGACCGACTTTGCAGTTTGACCTTTCCAATAAAATGGGGCCTGAGTGCGCATCTTGTTTTGAGTTTATTGAGCATGTGTTTGTGTGCAGCAAGATGATATAAAAAGTTGAACTTCAGTTTCTTTGGTTATTAGGGTTAACAAAGTCGCATGCCCCTTTATTCTTTACCTTCTGTGGAGCACATCAATCTAACTTGGCGTTCTGATCTTGGTCTGGGCGCCACTGACTAAGTACAGTCTAAGCTCAAAATCTAAATTATTTAGCCAGCAAGCCCAGTTGATAAATGTTGGCGTTGCAGGTCAATACATTACGGGGATGTGTGGACCAATTCTTTGGTAGGATATATTATGCATTGGGGGAGATAAAGGCCATTAATTATCTCCAGCAACGTCACAATAAGGTCTCTTTCTCCAATGAAAGTGGTCTATCTCTTGTGGCAACAACTTTAGGCCACCATTTGGCGATACCTCGCAATAAGGTTAATCAAATCTGTGGGAAGAAACTATGAGCAGTCTTGCGTCTACCAAGGATACAGAGCGATAATGGGCTGTATTTATATGAAGGGATATCTAACTTTTACATTATTCATGGGGCTGTGGAAAATGCGATGGCAGTGCTAATATAATATTGACCTAACCCCAACACTACATGAATGGCAAAAGAGGCACAGCTGAACACACACACACACACACACACACACACACACACACACACACACACACACACACACACACACACACACACACACACACACACACACACACACACACACACACACACACACACACACACACACAGTGTGGAAAGTCTTACTGGAACATATCTCTTCCACTTATGATCAATTCACATACTATACGATACTTGGAAACTCAATACGGTAGATGGTCTTTTTAAAGGTCAAAAGGAGTAAGTGGACACAGAGAAAACAGAGTTGTGTCCACAAAAAGAACACCCTTTATTAACAGATGTAAGAGTCGTACAATGAGATAGTTTTAAGTCAAGAAATAGCAGGCACTCATTTATTGTTTGAATAAATGAAATATGATCCAAGAAGTTCATTTTGAGTAACAAAAGCAATGATTTGAAGGCTTATCAGACATCAAAACCGCCCTGCAGTTTTATAATACTTATCAGCGCCTTGTCAGAAATGTTGAGCCAGGTTCTACTTTTTTGCCGGACACCCCTGCGTTTTTTAGCTGGAGGCCTCTGCATTTGCACGTCAGCTGCTCTGTTGGACTGCCACCATTCAAATGAATGAGGGGGCTGAATTTTTCCATGCAGGGATGGAGTCGGTTTGAACGCAGCCGGGGAGATTTTGTCTTTATTTGCTGTACTGTGTGGGCGGACAAGAATAAATGGAAATAAAACAGTGTTTGAATGGATTAATGGTTTATCAACCCACGTTTAATGAAGATGTGTGTGCAGCTGACTATATAGTAAAGCACAATCATCTCTCAAGATAGCAGCAAAGCAGCCGACATAAAGCAAGATCAGATTTGCATTTGAAGATATTTTTTCCGTCAGTCTGGTGATATGTGTGAAGCAAAAATCGTCACAAGGAATCACACACATAAATCATTCCTTAGTCAAACAGCACAGATAACTGTCTCCCAATTTGAATACAACCAATTTGTGTGTTTCCTTAAGATATTGAAGTGATGAAAGTGTGTTTGTGGATCCCTGTAATCTCCACTAACAAATGTGTGCATTCAGTAAGTGTCACGCATGATTGGTTACACATAATATAACCCAAGAGTCACACCGTGTGATGCAGAGACAACAGTTACCGGCATGTCCTATTGGGGAAGTGAACATGTCATGGGAAAAACACGGCCCAGCTCAAGCATTCATGCCTCCAGTCCAGAAGAGATTTCTAAGCATTTTCATTGTTAGATACCATCAAAGCACTTTCACTCCTTTCTACTTATAGTATATAAACACGACTTTGAAAAATATCCTGCAGTGGGAGAACAGCCGAGCCACTGTGGGTCCATGTTGCCTCATCAACAGAGATTTCAAAAGGCAGTGCAGAATTTCAATGGTGCTTCAAGGTTCTGCTAAAGGACAGGCTAGAGGAGTGGAAGGAAGAGGAGGGGAGGAGGACAGGTTATTATGGACTCTCGAAATACACTGTGTTGACACCTCAGCCTTTTAGGCTCAAGCTAGAGAGCAAACTCCGCTGTTTCTGACCAAAAATCAACACCAACCAGTGTGTCTGAGTCAAACAACAATCCCCTCATACATCACTGTATGAAGCTGCAACTATTCTTAACCACAAACTGTCTTCAAAAATGGAGACAGGACATTCAATTATGCAAAAGAAACACCTACAGAATAAAGATGAAACCAATGTCACTGCTAAAAGCCACGAGCGAATATGAGTGCTGTGCCCCACGCACACACTGGCTATCTGTAATGTACATTTATTCAAATAGTTTTCAAGCTCTGAAATATATAGGGGAAATGCTGCACTGAAAATATTTAAAGTAAAATCATGTCAATGTAATATTCAAGAACAGCAGCAGAAACCATATACTACAATTTGTACTATTGCTCCATGTTGTAGTACCTGTTACTGAGTACAGTAGCTCCCCTGCAGCAACTCCATAAACCTAGAACCATTTTCAAATAAGCTGCACAGATCACTCACAGAAGATAGAAAATGCACCAGTGCAGAATATAATCAAAGGGGAGAGCTGAGCAATAAACTAAACACCTCACTCTGCTGTCACTTATCATTTCAGTGTCCACTTTCCTCAAAGTTTAATATAAATCATTCTTCACCTGAAAATTCTTTTGTCTTCAACTTTTATTTGACACACAACATTTCAGGCAGGATTTGAGATGCTGCTGCAGAGAAGCTGACTTTTAGACATTCAGGTGACTGGAGCAAAATAGCAGAAGAGCACAAGGTGGATTCTGTCATTCCTGTTCTACTACTGACTTCAAAGAAGGAATTGATCATTAAAAAAAAAAACAGAATATATGACCTATCACTTTAAACCACCGTTAGAAGACAAACCTACTGAGAGCTTCCTTATTCTGCAACTTTATCCGCGCTAAAAAGGTTTTTAAGAACTTGTTCAGCCCAGGATCTGAGACCAGTGGGATGGATCATTATGTCCTTGTCAGCTTTATTTTTCAAATTCACCCAGTTTTATTGATGTGTAAACATCTCGAAGAGAAAAGGGACTTCACATACTGCCCATTTGAACAAAGGGCTCAAGGACATCCAATCAAAAGGACGTTTGAATCCTGCTGGACCGAGATCCTACGAGCTGCCTGAATGGGCAGCTTTGATAAGAAAAAAACAATGAACTTATAGGGAATAACCTTTGATACTGTGATTCACTGAAATACAAATATCTCTAAAGGTCAGGGCGACCTATGCAGGAGTACTGTTACAAAGTAAGATATACTTCAACCATACAATTGATAAAAAACACTGTTATAAGCCCAGGATTCAAAAAAGAATTTTACAGCTGCAGAAGTATATACTAGAAAAATACAGTTTTAAAATTTGACGTTTGTTGATTATTATATGAGTATTAGGCTTTAAAATAATCCTAATTTTGATTCCTTCCGCACAGTTTATTCAATATAAAATGAGATCTGTAGAAACAAGACTCTGATTCCTACTTGAAGATTTGAGATTAGACTAATAAGTGTCTCTGATCTGATGAACACCTTGTTAGTTAGTTGCCCTTCATTCTAGCTGGAGCAGCCAGGTTTTATACAACAGAAAATGACAGCCCAGTCAGCTGTGCATCCACAGTCGTGTCAACCTGCCAAATGCTCAGGTTCCCCGTCTGCAAATTTTATAAATGCTACACACGCAGAGCTAAAAATACAAATATAAGATGGACAGTGTGTGATTCCATTAAACACAGGTATCCCTATGCTTAAGTGTAACATCGCTTTTGGACAAACAAAAAAATGAATATTGAAGACAATAAAAGGTGGATAAATGTAAGAAAATGAATGCATTTTAAATCAGTGCCTGCTGCTTACAAACAAGGTCAATGATAGCCCTACTTCTAGTTCCCCGCCTTTGACAATGAGAGAGGGTTTAATCAGATGAAGGCCTAATGCAGCAGGGCTATAGAGGCACTGCCATGCCTGGAGCTGTCCATCAGATAGAAAAGGGCATGATGGGCTGGGATCCAAACAGGCCCACAGAGAATCCCAGCCTGCTGTTGTTGCTGGCTTCTCATTCTCAAGGACCTTTAGAGATCAAAGACCAACACACAACAAGATAGACAGCAAGACTCAGAGCATCCTCCTCCATCCAATGCCAGATGAAGTATCTTCCGACCTCAACTCCCATCTTAACATGTTATATTTTGTAGTGTGGAAATGATGTGCTCCTTTGATACTCTAAAAAAAGATCCTCTTCCCTCTGAGGAATAGTTGAAGTAGCCTCTCTCCCTGCTTTCACTCTCAACAAAAATAAAAAGATACACGGTGTTCTTCTGCCGGCCGGCGCTGTTGTTTAACCTTGGTGAAATACAAAATGGGACAAGCGCTAGAGCCGAACAAATACTGAGCTACATGAAGTGTTATGAAACAACTTAGAACATCTAAAAATGGACAACAAAAATATAACTGAAAGGGAAAGCCTCACAAATATGAACTCAGGCCTAGTTCAGCCCGGCAAAGGAACAAATTTATTGGAGATTTCCACAAGGAGTTTAACCAAGATAGTGTTTGTTCGGATACTCCATCTGAACTATCTAGAAGGTATGTGGTGTGCTTAAATTTTACATCTAATCCAGTCAGTAACTATTATCAACGGACAAACTAACAATGACATTATACAATATAATCCAAAACAATAGCCTTGAAATAAATAAAATATAACCCACTATGAACCGTATAATCTTACTACAACCAGAGACTTATTTTTCAATAAAATAAAATAAATCTCTAGCAGGAGCTAATCATTTTTTGGAAACTTTCTGATCCTTAAAATTCAGCCATATCAGGCATTCAGGCTAGTATTTGCTGAGTGGAGTTTGAATAATCAATCAATAATTAATGCATTAGTTGATCCAAAGCAGAAAACAAAATGAAACATGTATTTTCTTCACACCTACATAAATTTAATAATTACCTATTTATGTCAAATGTCTTACGCTTGGAAAATTGTAGCTTTAGATAAAGAGGACAGTCTACACCTGCTCTATGTGAAAAGTGCCTTGAGATAACTTCTGTTGTGATTAGCTGTGATATAAATGAAAATGAACGAGCTGAATAATCAATACGAGATTGTTTTGAGAGCCTGCTTAAGGGATGTCTGAACATCCACATTATTGGAAAAGATCCTGTCAGTGAAAAGTCCACTTAGAGGTTTGATATGTACAATTATAATACAATTTTAAAGCAGAGCATTTGGTTACCTGCTTTACAGCAAATCCAAGCTTTGATGTCGCAATGAAAATTCAAACACAGCTTCACTTAAAGGGGCACTCCACCTATCCAACACATGCAGTTCAGTTTACTCGTCCGGAGTATAACACAGCCGATAAAAACAATGTCTTCTGTGGCAATGGAGGGAGCTTTGTCAAATATGAGAAAATAACCCTGATGATGTCAGGAAAGGTGAGGACATTCAGGAGGTAGGGAGGGTCTAATGAAATGACGCTGTTGAGTTGCACTATGTGAAATGCAGGATCCAGTGTTTTTGGAGCTTGACACATAGTAGTGATTAAATGTCAGGATATTTCAACCTGCTTCGATTTTGACCATTTTTTTTTTTTAATCTGTCTCCTCTGAGCTCTCAACCTTTATGGAAGTGCAATACTAAACTGTTGGAATAACCCTTTAAAGAGTAGAAGCTGCAGTGCATGATATTGAACTGTTCAAAAGTTATCTTGTGTTTACTCCATAAGAATGTATGTTTCCTTTTAATATGAGTTGTCTTCAGAACATAAATATATACCAGACATATTCGTTGAATAAAAAACAGGGTTTGTATAGGAAGAAATAAATAAATAAACTGAAGTAGGAAGATGAAAACATGTCTCAGAATGTTGATTTTTAAGGGTCTAAAAATGAAAGTCTAAAAAAGCTGTAATCAAAGCATCTCCTTCATCTTAAGCATTAGTTAATTTTAATACAGCATGATTGGCTGGATTGAGAACACAAGTCTGTGATGTGGGGTAATTTACCACATCTCTGCTGACAAAAATGTGTTATGTCAGTGTTTGCAAACACCCTTAGAATTATAGGGGACGCCTTAGTTGTCACAGTAAGAGAGCAAAGTGGCTTTTTTCCTGCATTGACGGCACTAAATCAAGTGTGAGGAGATGTCTGACTGATGAGGAAGCACAAAGCTTGTGAGTACAAAAAAAAAAAAGGATTAGAAAGGATTCTGGAGAGGAGTCAATGTCATCTATTATTCTGAAAATGAATATGAAAACTTATGTCTCTCATTGGGTTTTATGAGAGGATGAATTCATGGATGGTTATTTTTTTAGTCTAAATAGTTAGCAGATTATTTGTAAATGTGACAGGTTTGGATATTTAGATGGTGAGTTTTTAGTCACTTGACTATATTGATATCCCACACACACAAGCATTGCCGCCGCATTGTGCTTACCATTGTTTATATTGTTGCCTCTTCATGGCGTCGGGATAGAAAACTTCACTCCCTACAAAGGCTGCTTTAACTGAGATAGACAGCAGAACACCAGAGTGTGTCTTGTTCTTTTCTCACATAATTATTTAAGATTGGATGTCAAGTTGAAAAACTTGATTGTACAAGCGGCGGCCCCAAAGCATTAAGTGCTCTCGCTGAACAATAAAGCCCTGGTCATGCACAATACGTTATCTAAAGTAATATGCATAATTCAGAATAGAGTAATTTTATAGCTTACCAGTTGCAGCAGTGGCTTTCTTGTAAGCTGCAATCTCCTGACACACTTCTGACAGGATGTTAAACCACTGTTTTTGTATTCCAGTGGGATACAAGCAACAAGAGTAAAGCTGGCATTAATTTTGTTTGCAATCTCTTTCCATGCATCTTTTTTTGTCTGCTCTTGTCAATGTGGTACTAAATTTGCCTTTTTATTATATGTTTTCTCTGATGTACCTCCTCTGTGAGCAGGAGACTTTCCTCCAAGCTCCAGTTTGGTTTTACTTTTTTTTGTTTCCATTTTGGCCAATTTCCAATTTCCATTTTCCTTTTCTCTGTTTTATTTTAATAAAAAAGGCTTTTTTCTTATCTTATTATTTAAGAAACTTATGGAATTAATTTGAACAATTAACAAAGTTATCAGCGCAGGAGACGTAGACAAAACCTCTCATGATACTTGCCTTGATTAAGAAAGTTTATATATATGAATGCCAGTGATTCATCATCCCAAATTAGTGAAAGTCAAAGAACATTGCCTCCAAAATAGTTCTTATTATTGAGAACATCTGCATCTGACAGCTTTGGTGGCTCCGGCATCAGCAGTGGAAAAAACATACTATAAAGATTGAATAAAAACAACAACAACAAAAAAACATATCAGTTCAAGATTTATGAGACTACTTTGATTACAGAGAGGATCATAGCAGTGAATGTGATAATACTCCTGCCATTCAATCCCAGTCATGGCTGGCAGAACAGAGGTATTCACTCATATGAACAGCTACTGTATATGAAACAATATAACAGTTTATTGAAGCATAGACGCACACATCAAATGCAGAACTCATTTTCCTTTATCTAGTAAATAAAGTTAAACTCCATTACAAAATGGTTCCGCACAGAAAAATCCTGACCCAGCAATTCCGAGAGAAAGGTAGAAATCTTTTCGTCTATACCTGAATAGCTTTGCAGCTCAGTGAACACATGAGGGAAAAGGGAAAGAGACAGAAGATAAGAGTAAAGGAGGGAAGCCAGAGGAAGAGAGTGCTGGAAAGAAATCGAAGACACAAGCTGGGTTCAATTTAGAGGCTTCCCACAGGAGGTGGAGTGACCTGTATCTGCTACAATAGAGGTCATGCAATTTTGAGTGGATACCCCTGTCTTCTGAGGATACTGAGGACCCCCGCCTTGATGTGCACATCCAGAGGAAAAAGCAAAGGGTCCCTGTAGCATGCAGGACCCCCTGAATGACCTGACTGGTGGGTTCCTATTACAAATGCCTCACTACACCGTAGCCTCGCAATTGACACTTCACAGTAAGCTACAACACTAGCAATCAGTAAAGCTATCAAGCTCACAGGAAGTTACGATGAAGTCAGCCATCCAAAGAAACTCTGCCAATTCCTTATCTTCCAGTCGTCTACTTTCCCCAGCCAGATGAGATGAAAAAACACTGTGAAATATATTTAGTAAACTCTGTAATTGAGTGGAAACTACAGTGAGATGAAAGTATAAGATCACACCACACAGACTCCACACAAAGACATAAATTAGTCTGGGTCTTTCTATTAAATACGCTTTGAAAAGAAATAGTAAAAACTTGTCATACCGCAACACTTTGGATGAAAAACTGTGCTCTCTGAGCAGCCAGAATAAATTGTGCAGGCATTTTGCCATCTAAACCTCAACTGAAGCTCAATGAAGAGCTGATATGAATAAAACCTGAACCTTGGTTAAAAAAAACCCCAACAGGATACCCAAAATCTACTCAATTCAGTGACACATTCCCAGCACCTGTTACTGTAATACTGCGGACAGCTTACCCCAAAAAAAGAAAAATATAAACAACAAACAGATAAATAAACAAACAAACCGATAGACGGACAAACATGACCTTTAATTTCCACCGATTGCCCCAGAGAAGCTAATGAACATTTCTGTAAACATCGACATTTGGTGAGAGTCGTTTTAATTACTCTCCACAGAGAAAGCCACGCATTGGCAAGGAGCGAAAATGGAGATAAACATTTAATCAAGCGTGACCCCGAGTTCGATTAGGCAAATTCTCCGAGTACTGGCGTCTATAAAAACAACAACAACGGTCCAGGTTCGGCAGTGTGATGACAGCAATGTACCAGAACTGGCAATGAACAGTCTGGCGATTTGACCAGAATAACCAGATCGCTCTAATAAAAGTCACACTAATCCACAGCAGAAAGAGTTTATCCAGCCAGTGTTTTAATGAGGTCAGGATATTCCAAGGGGGATGCTCCAGCTTTTGCACCAGGAGTTTTCAAGCCTGCAGTGCACTCCACACAAATTTAAATATGATGTGTTTGTTAAAGCTGAGGGTTGGAAGTCACAGTTGGCGGAGAAGTAAACTGCAAATGCACAGGGCACCCTGTTTTTTTTTATTTTTTTATTATTAACCTTTTCCAAAGCCACCCATGAATACCAAATATACAGAAAAATAAAAACAATATTTACAATACACAAATACAGTAAGATTTACAGCAGGCATACAAACAGAGACAACATTCAAAGACATTCAACCAAAGACATTAACTTCATTCATAAAAAAACACGTACATTCACACTGTATATCTGCAAAAGATGTGTGAAATGACTATAAGGGACCAGCTCTTCCATTTCAGCAGGCTTTTGCAAAAATATTGAAAGAGCGAAATATTGAAGAGACAACTTTAGTACTAATCTGATGTTCATCAAGAGAATAAATAATCCTGGGATCTGGTATAGTGTGAGGTGATCTATAACTGAGACAACATGAGATATATGTAGGAGTTTGTGCAGTAGTGCTGTGTAGATACATATGATACAATGTCAGCCAACTGGTTGAGATGCATACCATGTAACCACAACATCCACCTTTATATTCCAGCTGCAGACCTTTGTTGTATGTAGTGCTCCTCTCTCTAACCATGTTTCCTCTCACTCTGTACTTCCATCTATCAAAAAAAAAAAGATCTTTAAACTGGAAACAAACAGCCCAACGAACTTAAACTAACTTTTACATACTCAGTTCATATTCTGACCCTTCAGAGTATTGCTATAATTAGTCTCGTACCTAATGTCTGAACCACAAATCTATTTTTTATTCATAAATACCTCGTCAGTCATTAATAAATGAGCGATTAATCCTTAATGAAGTAGAGAGCAGAGTGTAGTTTTAAGGTTTTACACTATTTGCTTATGGAGAACAAAAAAATCATAATCTCACTATATTATGGTCTTATCTTACTTTAAATGGGAAAGGGGAAATAACCATTATAATGATTTCAATGAATTTTACTAAATGTGAACAATTCAATAATGTTTTTGAATGGTGATTTTTGAAGAAATATGTGTCATTTAACCCAGAACCCCCCCCGTTTTGGACAGAAAGGTTTTTAAGGGTGTTTTTTTACTGTTCTCAAATACAAAAACAAGGGTCAAATTTGACCTGAAATGTGTGTAAGAGGGGTTTTTTTAAGTTTAATTAAATGATATTTTGATCAGTTGCAGGTGATGTTGTATTATTATTATAACAATAATGAGAATAAATTTAATTTGAACCATACTTTTCATTCTAAGTGAAATTCAAAGTTAATAATAACTTCAATGATACTGTGCAAAATTGCAAAGTCCAGTCGAGCAGCCTACTCACACGCCACAGTAAACAAAAGCTTGAAGTGAAGCTTTGTTTTGGTCACAAACCTGCCACACACCTAATTTAATTTACTGCTGGACTGAGAAAAGCGTAAAACTGGATAGTCTGCCCATTACATTCAAACGCACGACAGATACCACAGAAAACTGGAATTAGGGAGTGTATATTAAGGAAAGCAGCGCCATGGTTGTGATGTTTCATATCTTTAATAGAAATATTTTAGTTGAAAAAACACAGAGAGAGAATCATTACTGTTTTCATAGAACAAATGAACGAATAAAAAATATTCACCCTCCCCAAGTGTATTGTTGTGTGAAATCATAACAGCAGGATCCAAGATAACAGTGACATGGAGCGGGTTAACAGTCAGAGATAAGGAGTGAATGATTACGCCGCACTGCAGCCAATTGTGCTCGTCATTATAGCACCTATCTTACAGTGTTACTGACAGTCTCTCAGGTTTATCCGATCTCGCCTTTAATTTAATTTGTTGTGGTTTTTGATCACTGCTTCCTCGGCTGTTACACCCGCTGCCTGGTGAGTCCACTAAGTGTTTCTACCGGTGCTCCTGCTCTGTCCTGAGTGGCGGCATATTGCATGTAGGCACCATGCTGTGCTGCTACTGGCGGTGGCGTGAGGCAGAGAGGATTATTCCTGACGACAGGGGCATTAAATGTGTAGCAGGCCGGTGGAGGCCTGAGCTGATGCTCTCTTGTCTGTTTTGGTTCAGCACCAGTTCAGAAGCAGCCTCCTCTAAGCTGAGTGGGAGCTCACAGTACTCAGAGCGTTGTGCCGTTCATTAAAGGCTGAGGGTGTCACACCAGCTTAGACCCAGTGTCCTCCCTCAACCAAGGCTTCATGCTGTACTCCTCTGCCTCTGCTTTTTAAGACTGAGTGATTTGGAATATACTCACTTCTCCAAAAATTGCCATTTTTTTCTGTTTATCAATGCTTTATAATGTCACACAACTTGAGCCACTTGTTAAAAGTCAGCAAGGTTTATGTCTACAAGCAGGCAAACACTGAGGAGTCTAATCCAGCATGGTTGTAGCGCAGAAAATATTGCTAGCTCTTGTCCTCAGGACTCGCGTTGCAAGTCATAAATGCTGTTGTTCAAACTTTACGCCCATAAGAGCTGCTACAGAAGTACACAGTTAAGGGGCAACTCCAACTTAACAGCAGAAAAAGTCTGTCCCAAATAAAATCAGCTCTTTTCTTTAACTTGTAGTTTCCAACAGATGACACACTTGCTTTGAATCCTACAATAATACACAGCCTCCATAAGATCTCGAAAGTAAACCAAAGAGCAAGAGGTCTATCTTGAAAATAGCACTGGCAAAATTGCAATTCTCCAGCGCATCTCTCAAGTCCTGCAACCTTCATGCCAGCGTAACCAAACATCAGGCTGACTCTGTTTGATCTTGAAAGGGATATAAGCCTAAAGCCCTTCCTGTGTGAGATGTCCTTCTTAAAAAAGATTCTAATCTCAACCGAAATGTCTAGCAAAATAGAGGTCATCGTGCCAGAGCACCAAGCAGACAATAGCAGTAGGCTGCAGACCTAAGGGGGATTCTGTGAGGATTTGTTCCCATGTGTCTCACCTGAGCGACACTGGGACATCCGTAGCTGAAAGAGCAAGGTAAACATACACTCCTGGAAGCATTTCTATTTTCCTGTGCAAACCCTGCTCACTATGAAGCGGTGGATCATCTCATTTTAACAGATGAGACATCACAGCAATGTCACTGATTTCAACTACAATAAAAAGCTATTCCAATCATGACCTCCTTTTGTATTTCTTTCAATAACACCTTGTTTGTCTCTGCTACAGTTGCTAAGTAAATTCTCAAGCACTGCCAGGTACTTCTCTCCCATTGATAATTTGAAGGCTGATAGCATATCCGTACTCCACACGCCGCTCATGATTCAATGACGAGACTTCCATTCAACCTTCTAAACTCCCGTCCCCTCCCTTGAATTTTGATTCGATTGGTTTATCTAATTTTCCAGTAAATGCTTGAAATGTATTCCTGCACACCTTCCTCTCATGAAACTACGCAGGGGAATCATGAGAATGAGATAAAAATTAATAGTTCTGCATTAGCTTCACTTCACCTCACCAGCAAAACCATAGCCACACCCCCCTCCCCCTCCCCCTCCCCCCACTTTTTTCATCCTCCTTCCAGATTAAAGTTTCCAAGCAGCAAGTTGTATCATTTCCACCAAAAGTAAAATGAAGTGTGTACCTCTCTTCATGAATGAAACTGAAACAGAGTCATCTAAGATTTGAACAAGGTGCAAAATAATGTACAACTGCAAGAGACGGGCTGCCGGAGAGAGGAAAAATAGATAGTTTATGAATATTCCCTCATATCAGTTACATTACACAGGACGTGCAACTGTCGAGTATGCAAAAAATGCCTTCTTGGAGGTTTTCTGTGAATATGTTAATGTGCACAAATAATGAATAGATACATGAACTCATCTACAAAAATAAGCGAGGTAGTTGTGTCCTTGAGTGAGAAACACTGCAAGTTGAAGACGAGAAGAGTCATAAGTTAACTAATTCATTTACTTATTTTTTTTTGTTTACAGTCACTGTTTATGTGCAACAGATGTTATTATGGGTGGAACAGTCAATAATATGATGAATTTCTAATACATTCATTCGAGTTCAAAGGCAAACACACATTATAATAAATTATATTGAAATATTCAACATGGCTTAATCAATGTTGTTAAAAACACCTCATATATGTCTGCTAAAGTCTGAATACCTACCAAACTGAAAACCAAACATGCAAACAACAACTGTCAAATATAAAGTGGACAAACTTTATGGGCTACTTATTGCTATGAGAGAAGAATAATGACATGCATTCAATCAATTCTTATTGCTTAAATAGGTAGATAGGTAGATTCCTTAAACACAAAAAAGAGGGAAATTAGTGTATTAAAGAGGACCTATTATGCTTTTAGTGGTTTCATGTTATTTATATAATGTTATGATGTTATAAAATCAATGTTAAACATGGTCAGAGTTAAAGGTTAACATATGTGGAAATGCTCCCTGCAAGCCAATTCATAAATTCCATTTTGTTGTTGTTTTTTTTAATCTTGCCAACAAGTTGACATCAGCCTTGGTTGCTAAGGTTGTTGCTAAGGTTATTCCATGTGTTATTTTCATTGTTTACGTGCATATTCTCAGATCAGATTCTTGTTCAGACATGTATGGATGTATTTTAGAAGATTATATTTGAAGTAAAGGATGAAAAAGAATAAGTGAAATCCTACAACTATAATTTTTTTTTCATGGTTTGTTCACATGGTTTGCCTCCCGAGCTGCCAGAAGTCAGCCATGACGTAGCTTCTGGAAGCAAACCAATTAATACAGAGTCGGCTCATCGAGACGGGCTCCATAAAGAGGCTGTATGAGATAAATAAGGATTTTTTTTTCTTAACTGTGAATCATGCAAAGCTACTCTAGTGGAGTCCCAGAATAAAAATATAGAGCTGGAAATGAGCATAATAGGTCCCCTTTAAGCATGCTGAGCTAGTGCCGGAAATATGCACAGAATTGATGAGGTGTCACTTTCACTAAGAGTCACACAATTGCACCGACAAGAGCCTCTCTGATCCCTCCCTTCCTGCCTGTCTGCCACCAATGAGGCACAAACACTCTGATTTGCATGGTCTGCACAAAAAAGAAATGTCCTTGATTTTAGGGAAAGGTTGCATTGCTCTCTTCAGTCCTGGAAAACACTATTGGCATGCATATCACACCACCGCTGGAATTGCATTTCTTTTTTTGCATACTTTTTCCCAATATCCTATCAGCCCACAAAAACACAGACAGACGAATCCGCAGCCCAGTAACACAGCATGGGGCTTTTCCTAAAATGTGTCGGTTATGATTTAATTTGGTAATAAACGACAAGACATGCTAACAACTGTAGCTGACAGCATTTATCCCCAGCAAATGCTTAGACTTACATTTTGAGATCAATTTCAAAGCCATGTTAATTAATTTAGACTGCTAGCAGCACAATGCAGGTCAGACAGGGCAAGCAAGTTACAACATCAGCCAATTAGAAACACACAAGCGTTTTACATTTTTTTCATAACTAGGGCAGGCCTATTGAGCAAAGATATGACAGATGCAAACTTGGATGGAGACTGTAGAATGTACAGTAAAAGAAAATATGTGTATTCCTTGCTGTATTAATTACCCGTATATTTTTGTCTACTTCTACAGATTCATGTCTTTACCAAGGATAAATTAGTCCTTTCAACTATTTTCCCAAATATATACACTGTACAAAGTCGGAGTAAAAACTGTATGTAAATGACAGATTGTCTTTTTGAATATCCTGTTCCTTAAAAACGATCATGTCTGGTGCGTTATCATCTGGTTGTTTTTCAGTCAATTAACTTTCATCACTGCAGATGACTATATTTATATGGTCACAATTTGTTAATCAGAAGCATGGATGGTTGATTTTTGCATATTGGTTTTCAGATTTGTCATGGGGTGCATTTGGGTCTAATTACTACCAGTTATTCCCTGAAAAGGAGGACCGGATTTTCATCTATCAATAGCGGAGATGAAAGTGATAAATTCATCAAACTGTCCTCTGAGAAAAAGAGCAAGGTTGGTAAATGAGCTCTGAGGCAAATGAAGCAACATCCTGTTAGGGAAACACAGTGTAACATGTTTATGCAGGACTTGTGCATATGTTGTGCATATGTTGATCCATGCAGTGAAATCAAGCAAGAGCAGATCAATTACTATACGCATAACAGATCATAAAGATTGCTGAAAATGACAGCTGTCATTTCTTCTAAAGATTTTTAAAATCCTTTTTTCCTGTTTTGGATTTGATGCTTTGTTGATGCTAGTGGTCGCTAGTGATTTAAGTCTACATATGACTATATAGAAAGAAAGAAAAAAGTCTTATTGTGCATTTTATAAAAATTAAACTAAATTGCAGGTGAAACTGCGTGACTGCTACATGCCTGTAGAAAGTTGTGATATAGACAGCAACTTTTCACTTTTCCCAAAGTCTTCAAATTCCTGTATAAAACATTTTTTATATATATGCAACTCTATAAACATCAAACAAGAAAAAATTTCCCTTAAGTAAACGATTGTGTGCTGAAAATAATTTTAAATGTCTGTCCTTTAGGTAAAGAAAAAGAAAAAAACACAGCAAAGGGTATCTGTGACATCTTTTTTACAAAAGCAAAGCCTTTTAGCTTTGATTTTCCAGAGAGAAAATGTAAAGTGGTGCGTTATCTTCCCTAATGTGATGCAAATATGAAACGCCAGACACCTTGAGCCTTCACGGTGCCAATGTTAAACACTATTTACGTTTACGTCGAGAGCCCTTCATAATGCTCGCTAAATACAGCAGGATTGAAGTTTTGTGAATAAGACTCAACGTACAATTGGCATTAACCTTTGATTTATGCCAAAAGGGTTTCCTTGCAGAATAAGCACAGGGAAAAAAATCTATAGTAAACACTGAGAATACAAGATGAGACAGAATGTCTCGGGTTAAATATGAGGAAAGAGGGAGAGAATATTTTGTCTGTTTTGTGGTTTATTCTTATAATCGAACAGAGTGTACTGTGATCAGGCTATTCATGGAAAGCCCAGTGGCATTTAATTCTCTATTTGAGAGAATATTTGATAGATCATGGACAACCTTGCTGACTATGGTGTAGCTTTAACATTTTTATAATAATGTTATACAATTGCTAAGTTTGTGCTCAGAAATGTTTCTGAAGCTGCACTATAAAAGTCATCAATATCAAACATAATGCACAGCAAAAATCTTTCATACAATTAAAACAAGCATGCTAAATTGTCCAATAAGTGGTATGTGAGGAGAGAGCACAATACAGAATGAACTTAAATATTCGCTGTTACCATGTGGCGTACAACCTATTAAACATGTGAACAGTAAAGACAAACAGTTTCATTTCAGTGGTGATATTTTGTTGGGATTGGAGGACCTCGTGAGGAGATTTTATGTTGTTTTGAAGAGTGTTCACGTGGCTTACAAATCTGTCTGAAAAGGGCCTGAAAGAACGGTGTGTCTTATGGATGGGCACTTTTGTAAAGAGATGGATTGAGTAGAAAGCGGTACGATAAGGAGCAGAGGCCTTACCTCATTAGTGTTCCACCGGTGTCTCTCCTTTGGCAGCGAGGTGCATTTTGGTAGACATTCAAGCAGCTTCTTGGGCAGGTATATTTTCAAATGTCCGTGTTCATCTGCAACAAGAGCAAGACAAAACAGATATTTATCACAGCCTTCATACCTTATTGACTTGTTCATCTGCCTCTTCATCAGTCTATCAGTTTCTCTGCGGCAAAACGCTGACTGTAAAATAACTATCCCCAACTGAATTAGAGAATTAATTTAAGAATAGAGTATATTTGCATACATTTTATTTGTGCTTGGCTAAATTATTTTACTGTGAAATGCATTCTATCAGGGGAGTTCACCAGAAATTTTTCACTGTCAACTTGTAAAGGCTGTGTCTATTCATTATTTAGACACAATAAACACCCTTGAGTGATTTTATAGTGTATGGGGATTTAGTATGGGAATCTGTGTGCTGCATGCCAGAATGTGGTATATTATTCAGGGAAATAATTACAATTACCAGGCCCAATGCTTACATCATAATGTATGTCGTTCAATCTATAATTTACATTTTACAATCAGCTCACAAGCATTATAAAACAGTATGGTTTAAAGACCCCTGCATGCATGGATGCATTCAAATGCTCATTTCATTCCACTGCATTCTTCCTGCTCAAATATGCAGATGGCTTGAGTGTGAACAAAGAGGACAAAGAGTGTTTAGGGAGACAAAAATGTGTTGAATTTATTATATCATGAAAAACCCTATTATGGTTGTGTTGTGATCATCTCATGTAGACACGTAAGCCTACATGAGACTTATTGTACGTGTCAAAAATTGTAGTGATTTACGTACAAATAGAGGATAAAAATGTCAAAAAGCAGAACTTGTCTATCACCTTTTTAAATCTATTAAAAGTTGGAGATAATGCTACAGTGGAAGTCAAAAACAAACTTGGGTGCAAAAGGTTTTATTACAACGGGTGAATAGAGACTTCTGCATCATCCAGACACAGCAAGCTGATGTATGCTTCCCTTGTCTCTGTAGCTTCCAAAAAGGTTTAGGTTATTCTTATTCATACGGTGCTCACCTAATCTTTTATAGATATCACACTTCCAATACATTTACAAACTGTAACACTGCAAAACCTGGATACAGAGTTACATTTAATCCAGGTAATGTTCCTGCATGTGAAAATGCAGTGGTAAAATGTAACTAAGTGCATTCACTTAAGTACTATATTGAAGTACTTTTACTTAGGTTAAGTATATCTATTTTATGCTACTCATAGCTATAACTACTAGCTGCTTTTCAGATAAATATTTTATATGTAAAACATCTGATCAGTTTATAAAATAATTGTCGTTATAGATTAAACTACCTAGCTCTATCTTGACAATGTTAAAATTATGTTTACATGAACACGTCAATTAGCATCAGTACTAATATTCCAGTAATATATAGCCTACTGTATATGCTGATTGAATACAACATTAAATGGGGGCGTTTTGCATAATGGGTACTTTTACTTGTGATGACTTGACTTAAATGTAGAGAACAAGTACAATGAAAAGTGTTTTGTGGCTTTTGGAGACTGTGCAATAGGCAGATAAAATGCAACTAAGACATAAAACAATGTAAACGCATGCAATAACAAAAGAAGGAAACACTATGTCCAAGTACATTCAGGGGAAGAAAGTAGCATACAATAAAAAAGTACACTACTCTAGAGTCAAAGTACAGTTTGCTGCCAGTTCGTCTAATTTTGAAAGCAGAACTTCTAATTGCAATGGAGTGTTTTTTCATTGTAGTATTCCTACTTTTACTTTAATTAAAGATCTCACTACTTATTCCACCAGAAGACTGTTTGTAAATTAAGTCACCAATGTTAATTAAAAATGCTGCGTTTATTTGTATTGCAATTCAGCTTTAAAATAAAGTGCAACTGGAAAATAAATTTCATCGAGCTGTATTCTTCATACTGTATAAGACTGTTGGTTAGAATACTAAGAAAAAATTGGCGTGTAAAAAAGGGGTGAGAAAAAAGCTTGAATATGAGCGCTGACTATGGATCCCTGGGGTAGCTGATATCACTGGTTGACTGGAGAAAAAAAAAGAGAAAAAGTTCAACCAAGAAAATACTGCTTTAAAGCCAAAACAAATAATCCACTGGTGCACTTGATTATGGGGTTATAACAAGAGTGCATGTAGCTTGCTTTACATCACAGCAAGAACAGAGTGCTACTGCCCAGAAACCTCCATATGGAAAATTCAATGGGGATGAACACAGTTGGTCCACAGAGATGGCGCTGGCTTGGAGCCTCTGAGTGTAATGCATAAGGTGGAACATCATCGCTCCCCAAGGAATGAGAGACTGGGCCTGTAGTTCTGTAGTATTTGCCATATCCATCTGTACCTATAATTCTGCATGTAGACTCTGTTTTATATGAGCTGAACAGGTATCTGTAATCGTTCGCTTCGCCCAATTAAGAATCACATACAGCATCTGCTCCTTGGTACCACCAGAGCGGTTTCACTGTCAGAACTGGAAAACATGCTGCAACTGAATGATCAGAGAGGTACCAAAGGGAAAAAAAGGAAGTTTCATCTATGTGTGCCCTTATTATTGTACAGCAGCAACTTAAAACAGGCATGAAGCTAGAGTTTAGCTTTGCTGCAGTGCCACACATTTGTTATCTTTCACTAAAAGGGTCCACAAGGGAAAGGGGCCTTCAATATTGAATCCCATTCCCAAATAGAAATTCACATGGGATCTACACTGAGATGCAGCATAGGCCAGAACAAAGTCTTGGCCATCTCCCATCGTACAAAATGTGCTCGGAAGATTTGCTCTTTGCAACCAGCAGACAGCAGTAGCAGCAGATACATATGGCGAGTCTGTCTCTCTACAGATTTTTCGGGATTCAGCGCTGCCCTCTGGCACACCCTCCTATGCCACCATCAACACGAGACGGAGCGGGCTTGGAATATGTCTCGAGTATACTGAGGATTTTCTCACCGGGAGAGTCGAGATAGAAATCTACCATTGAAGGATATGTCTGCTCAATCTGCCAGCAGGCAAAAACACTTGGATTGAGAACATACAGCATAGAGGATTTTGACAAATGCAATAAAATGGTGGTCTCATAATTAAACCGCTCATTGCACAAGATGTTTTTGTGCGTGGTATTGTTGGGTCTACACAGCTTTCTCTGCCATGGTCCCCTGAATTATGCAAAACGCATCTCAGCTCAGTATTCTGTGCACATGAGAAGATGACACAACTGCAACGTAACAGCATTTTGCTTTGAAATGCCAATCTTGTATTTGTCAGCTAACAAGCCCCCTAAGCATTAAAGCAACCTATGTAAACCCTGCAGGACTAACAAGGTGTTAACTGGGTTTCTCCTAATCCCTTAACCTTACATGGTCGCTTCTGAAATCAGGTTACTGCCGAAACTGGGGAATGATCAGATTACTAATGTGCATATAAACGCACTGAATGTGAAAAGGACACAATACTGTTATGAAGACATTCTCATAAGAGCTGAATCCTTAGATGTTTTGGGGGGTTTTTTTCACAGCAAACAAAGAATAATAATCTCTACATTCTAGGTGATGTGTTGTCAAGTTGTATTGAAATTTGTATTTGTATTTATCTTGTTTTTATACACTACAATATTTCAATGGTTCACTTCTGATATATTGCATAGAAGAACTTCTACAAAAGGCATTTCCACCCTGTTTTATTAGCTGCTAAACTAATGTAAGCAGGCCAATTAAAGCCACGGCCCTCCTGCATTCATAGCTCTGCCTTGCTGTAACACATATTTAAAAATCTAATTTTCAGATTAGATCCATCTCATCAGACATACTGCGCAGTCAGAATACTTACTCTAGCAAATTGGATTTGAAATTAAACAACAGGTCCCGTATGGGGTTAAAGTGCTGACTTTCTGCTTGAAAAGTGTTTGATGGTGTTCATATTTTTGGGCCAACAGTGCAGAACTTGTAGCCCTTTCTATCCACACTTATGAAACAAAGAAATTGGATAGTAATCCTGAACATACAGACAAGGAAACCAAGGAGTTTTTATTGCCAAACTGTGTGAATCCCAAGTGAGCATGTGTTTCACTTGCTGACGACCAGACTGGAGGCAAAAAGCCCCCAAAACAAGCAAGAAATGAATATGGCTACAGTACAAGCCTGGCAGAGCATCATCAGGGAACACACCAAGTGTCTGTTCGTGTCTCTAGATCATGGATTTCACACAGTCACTGACTGGAACGAGTCTAATGACAATATGCTACTGATTTAAGCTTTAAAATATTTGTTATTTAACTAACAAAATATGCCATGTAATTTTACAATATCCAAATATTCTGAAATGTTGTTTGCAGGATCATCACTGTTATGGACAAATTACTCTTTATTGCATTTATTTGAAATTTATTTAACATTTAGTGGATGCTTTTGCTGCTAAATTATGTATTATTACTATGTAGAAGGAAAAAAAGTCATGACAAGGATGCTGTCTGTCTCTAAACTACTTCTAAATGTTAACTATTTCTAAAATGTAAAAGCCTTTTCAAAAGCCTATTGTACATTTATATCAGATTATATAGGGGTGCCGCTGTGCTCAAGGTTTTATCTCAGATACTGATGACTGTATTTCCTTGAAGAACAGGCTGGCTACTGTTATTATATTTTAAATAGTGCACTGTGCTTTGTGCTCTTAAATAAAGCATGTGTTTTAGATGTGGCACTTATTTTTCAGATGTTCAGTGTTGGCCTTCTCTAATCTGAGAGTCCTTGTCTAACTTGAGAGGGGCCTTGTTTTTACACAAGAACGTTCCTTACGAGACTCTCGAAGCATACAAAAGTGAACTCAACATAGCTGTTGAGTGCTGAGGTTTCTTTTCAAAACTCTAAACTGCTTCATTCTTTCAGCTGCCATTTATCTATACTACTAACACTACAGCTGCTGTATGTCTACTGTTCCCTCCACCAGGCATTTCCATAGATGTGAAGGGGGGAACTGTGAGCGTTCCAACAAAGTATTGCTTACTAATTAAAGATTTGCCCACTGTGGCATGAAAATGCACATATACTGTAGACTGCGCATCAGCTGAAAACAGCCCACAGGGGAATAGCTTGGATGCCAGATTTGGAATAGGTTTACAGAATAAAGACGAGCTCTTCCTAATCAAATTGCCTGATTTGATCAATGTATGAACGACAAATTACCCACAAAAATCTGGCTTTGAAAATGTACGTGTAGCTCTTTTTTTTCTTAACCAGAAGCTGATCAAAGCTTGAAAGGAGCACTCTATTTCTTGCATTTCCTGTGGACTCTCCAGTAAGGTTTAATATTTATTTTGGAGTCTAAACAGCAGGCTTAATGACTGCTTGTACATTAGCCAAGAAAGGGATACACAGAAAACTACTATTTGGTTGTAAAACACTAAAGTGCAAGACAGGCTGATACCAGAGCTTGTTACATGAGCGGATGTGCTGAGCTGAGCTGGCACACTGGAGCCAATTACATTCTAAGTCTTGATGAGCGAGCTCACGTACAAAGAGGCTACAAACAGGGAGAGGGGCTCTGTTCAACACAGAGGCTACAGGTCTGCAGCTTTCATGTTGCTATCACTGGCCATTTGTGTGCTGAGCAGTGGCAGACTGTGCATGCTCCTTCATAATTCACATCACTCTCTGTCAAATGGGTATAAATATATATATTTCTGTGTGCTGATGTTTGGATTATCACTGATCCTGGCTTCTAAGCAAACACTTGGGCCTGAATTTAAGGGTATCTGTCATGCTAGCTTGCTCCAGCCCCACCCTAGAGACGAGAGCGAGGGTCATGAGACTGGAAAGGCTGACAAAAACAAATCTTTAATCAATATCCGAGCCCTGAACGCAAAACCCTTTCTCTTCCGTCTCTGTCTCAGAGCGCTCTGGGAGTGACAGTTTTTCTTTTTAATCTGTGCCCACATTGTGGAGAAATTGCAAGCTAATGTTTTGGCTATAGATCATTCAACAAATCGCTGCTGGCGGTGCATATCCAAAGTAACAGCTTGAATGCAAACATTTTCCACAACAGTTCAGTGGCTAATATGGCTTAAGGATGTAATGTGCAGTGTAACAGTATGTGCTCTTTTTGTAGCTTTACCTGAAACACATAGGAGGTGAATCACAAAAAACACAAACAGTCCTGTGGATAAACATTTGGCTCTCATCTCTGTCCAGTAAGAAGGGCTGTGAAGCTGAATTAAGCCGATGGCAATGTCTGTTATCATTAGGTTGGATGACAGCCATCCACTAGGCAGGACCAAAAATGCCCCTAAGAGTTTATCTCCAAAATTAGCCAGGTTAGCCAAATGAAATTAGCTCAGACATATTTCATCAACTGGGGTGAGAAATGTCAAGCTACCAAAAAACAAAAACATACTCCTTCATCTGCTGCGGATAAACTGCGGCCAAGCAACAAGTTTTTCAATTGTAGTGATTGATACAAAATGCAAATACACAAACAAAAGAAAAATATGTCATCCAGCAAAGGAGCTCTTGCTGTGATTGTAGAGTCTCGCATCAAAATGATGTCCTAATGATGGTCACAAATTCATCACTTTAAAGTCCTGCCTGTTTTGCATATTTCATGATCTATTTTAACTGAAGGGAGCTCAGCTTATGTGCCTACACTGAGTCCATTTAAAGATAGAATAAGCTGCAATGTTCCACCTGAAAATGCACCGTCATCTGTTTCACCTCCTGCGCCTGACAATAATGTTTGTTCCAACGCTCACTTCTTGAAGGAACTGATATTTTGATCACTTAATCCCTGTATTATATGAACAGAATAATACTCATACACTTAAGCGCTCACTGTGAGAGGGACAGAAACAGTAAAACATCACATCACTGGCAGGGGATTTGAAAGAACAACTTTCAGTGTGTGTACAAACCATGCATGCACATCGAAAAACACAAAAGCACACAGGCCTATTACAATAGACAGAAGAGAGGAAAACAGAAATGGCATTCATTCACAACATGCACAGAAAAAAAAAACACAGCCAAGCTACATGCAGTTTCTATATCATGCACTTTCTTTAAAAAGGGATGTGAAAATACAAGTGAAATGCCAATATGGAAGCACGTATCTAAACATAAACAATCCCCAATGTATGTGTCATGCCGTAAGTGTAATGACAAGATTTAGGTGGAACAAAAGTTTAGTTTAACATGGTGAAAGAACATGACAAAAAACTAGACATAAAAAACTGTGGTCAAATGTGAAGCACCCAGGGTGCAGTGGTCAGCTAATCACACGCTGCCAATTAAAGCAATCAATGTGGTTGTGGAGGTGTGAAAAAAAGAGGGTGGAAAGGTAAAGAGGGGGTTTAACCTGCAGGAGATGATTGCAGTGGCCTTTACAGTAATGGGATATTTCCCCTGTAGCCTACAGATTAGGACACTTTCCTTTGATTCAGATAAGACTCAAAATTCTTGCTGACATCAATAATAATTTGCAGCCAAATATCATGACTTCCAGGCTCATTAAATATTGATAACCCTCTAACCGTGTGCTTAACTTAACAAAAACGATTCATCTTGTTATCCCTTTGAATGATACTCTATTTTGTCACATTTCCATGTTAAGTGATAGTCCAAAATCACTCATTTCAAGAGGTTTGAAACATCCTAAAACTCATCTATCTATAGTACATCAATTTCACAATGTTTTTCACAAGGAAAACTTGTGGTACTTGGCTACAGAGAAGTCCATAGACTCTTACTTGTGGGAGATCCTGAGCTGAGCTTTACTACAACACAAGACAATTAGAGCAGTGTCAGATTTCCCTGGCAGTAATAACAATGATTGGCCAGCAGTCCAAGGGCCAGTCTCCCCACAGCCTGACGACGTTAGATGGGGACATGGATAGGAGTGTGTAGACTTAAAATAGCCATGTGTTAGTGTAGGAGTGGGAAACCAATTATCTTTATCATTTGGCCTATAGCCTGTTCGATAACGCTCTTACATACAGTGAAATTACTAACCGCCCACAAGCCAAAAAAAAAAAAGTCTTACTCAACTTCACCATTGCGTTGCTATGTTACAACAAAACTACAACAAAGAGAACATTACATGACTTCTCTAGGATGTAGGATGAGTGTTTGACCTGCAACACACACAACAGCTACTGTAAGAGGCGCAAAAGGTATTTTTTCCCCTCCCAGTGGGAAAGGTATAAAGAGTCTGCATGCTAGTAAGAGTTTTGAATTATACTGAATTTTTCTGGACACTGATATTAAAGTATCAGTTTGGTCCAATCTTCCCATTCTCTTAAATGGGAAAGTGTGCCGAAACTTTTGACTGGTACTGTATATGCAGCTGTGTTACCACTAAACATGTGCATTGTGGCAGCATTCATAGTCTATAATTACACTGTTGACGTTCCCTCAATGATTATACTTTATACGCACTGTGGCTCTATGTGGGTATAATGGTATGGCATAATGTAGCATAATAAGGGAAGACTGTCAAAAAGTCAAACAGCAGGGGAAAAAAAACCTGGGCCTATTACTGGAAGTTCAACAAACATGCACACATGGTTAACTGCCTGCAACAAACTGAAAATGACTCTTTATGTGTTCTCTGCCCTCACCAAGCTCACCCATCCATATAAATCCCATCTCAAGGAGAGCAAAGGTGAGGTCTCTCTCTCCAACTCTGTCTGTCTATGTGTGTGTGTGTGTGTCTCTCTCTCTCCCTCCCTCTCTCTCTCCTTCCCTTTCACTTTGTCCCTATTGCTTACACATGCACACAAACAAAGCCCCTCTTTCTGTATCATAACTATTCCCACAATTACTCAGACAATTACTCAGATCAATGGTTTACCTGCCTGTTTGAGCTGCTGTATTCTGCCACAGAGTGTCCTGGTGAGGCAGAAAAACCTCCAGGCTGAACGCATTAAACAGGGTGTCTGACATGGGTACAGGATACTGTAATACCACGCAATAACATGGGGGAAAATAGCAAGACCGGCAAAATGTATTGTCAGTCACAGCTGTCACACATGAAGGGGTAACGCGAAAGTCTATCAACAATGTCCCTGTTACAGTCTGCACCCCTGTTTCATAGATTTGCACAGACAGTCCCCTGCCATAAAATGTCTCAAAACATTCTCTTTTAAAAATACCAAAAAGATTTGGTGCAGAAGAGCTCTCCCAGCGACAGATATCGACTGAGGAGCCTAATAAGGAGTTGGGGTGATTTCAGACTCTCTATTTAGAAATGACAATACATGAGCACACTTAATTACCCAGTCTCTAGTCTAGATCAACACAGTCTTCCAGCAGTGAAGAGACTGGTGTATTTATTAACAATGAAGGGCCTCCTTTCTGCTGAGAAACAATCTGCTTTACAGCAGACAGTTTTTTCAATAGGCAAAGACAGAGGCTAAAATTCAGACACATTTTCTAAAGAGGAATGAAAGGAAAATCACCCACAAATAAAACCGAGACTTTGGCCTATATTTCTGACTGATTTGTTTTGGTCGTGACAGAAAATAGCACTAGTGCACAGACTTGTAAGTGCACTGAAGCAATTCCCACAGATGCTGGTTTTTACAAGTCATAAAAACCTCAGCTATGATGTTGTGTTGTCTTTGTTCTTTGCCCCTTGACTACAGTTTTCATAGAGCACAAATGTAATGAGAGGGAGGCAGAGGCACAGATTAATTCATTTGAAGTAAAATAAAATATCATAGGATATTAATTTTTTCAGCAGTTAATAAATATTTTGGTCAAACACAATTTAATTTTGCAAGCCTTTTTTTTTAAACTTGGGTTGACTTTTTCCCTCCATCAAATACAGGTTCAAGAAAAGCAGAGAAAAGTAGTAGTGGGCCATAATTGATGGCTCAAAGTGTAAGCTTTCTCTCTAAGGGTCTGCTCAGGTCCTGATCCCCTGGCCTCAACCTGAAACAATCACTCTTAGTTAACGACAACACTTCAGCTATTGACAGCATGATCCCGTAAAGCAGACACTTCAATCAACAGAGCAGCCGGAGGAGGTGTTGTGTTGGAAGAGAATAAAAGAAGGAGGGGGCATGGGGACGGATGAAATCAAGAAGTAAATAAATGAATCGATGAATGAATAATAGATTGGCCAGATAGTGGCCTCTTGGAGCAGCAATGCAGTATTAATAACTGACTCTTACTGTTCGTCTCTGTGTCATCACTGATACTCTTAGGTGGACCATGGCCAGCATAACACACTGCTGATCTGTACATTCGATCCGGATTACGAATTTTCTTCAGTCCTTCAGGAGGCAAAGAGAAAAGTAGAGAAAATCGAGGAAAAGAAGCATTGTCCCAGTCTGTGATAACTAAGCAAACTCCCCATGCAAGTAATATCAACAGAGGCTAGACAGTATATTTGAAATACATTTAAAACACATAAAAGTTGTTGGGCACAATATGAGGCTAATAATGGTAACAATAATCATCATAATTATAATAAATCACAGTGAATGTGTCTATTGTCATTTAAAACAGTGAAGTTTCTGTCTCTATAGGAAATATGGCCAGTAATAAGGGTCACTGTAGCTCTGCCCCACTTTGATATGGGTCAATAACACTCCCTATTGTATCAGTGGTAAGCTAGATAAAATCAATACAATCAATCAGTGGAGGCCGTGCAAAGCAGTCAGTAAAGGTCTATTACAGGCAGGCATTAGGAATGATACGTCTCAGCAACCACAGACCGGACCTGTGTCCCATCCATCCACGCCTCGCTGATTCAATTAAAAGGCTGGGAAAAAAATGTACCGCCTGATTCAACACAAAACTGGGAGAGTAAGTCGTCCGACATCACGAGGAGGTTAAATTCATCCTTCTTTACAAAACAGCGGAGAAATATTTATACCATTGCTGCACAAGCACTTTTGTAAGTTAATGGCTGACTGCGTGCTTACTTGATGTTTTGCTGCCGTTTCACCATGAACTTTGAGTGAAATGATAACATCATGAAACTTTATAATTTGCATCCGCTTGAAAATAAGAAAATAAAAAAATAAAAATATATATATAACTTTCTGCTCGGCTAAGACTACAGGCCTAATTCACTATGTTTCAGAAAACAACCTCTGTTGATTGTTTCTGTTGCCACTAAAGTTTCCAGCTACATTAACCTTAAATATTCTGTATATTATTTATGTATCACACCTGTGTGAGTTTTACGCATCAGTAATGTTAGGCCTTGCATTAAAACTGATTTTAAATTAAAGTAACTATGCTACATTATCAAGATTCAACTTCAGAGGGTAAAAGCATCCAGATTTAGGTTTAACAATGTTTCATACACTGGTGAGTCCAAACACACAAAGTGTTAGTACCGTAGGTTGTGTTTACAAATGTCAATTCATTTCTTTTCTCAAATTTGGCTCTTGTAAAGAAATATTTTTATGAGTCTCTGCTCTGGTGGATTCATAAAAACCACTGGCTGTATTTTCATCCTGAGGACTCTCAGTGTAAGACATATCAAGCCTGTCTTTTCAGTGCCCTCCAGGCTTTGTACTTAAAATAACGGACCCACAGTGCTTTTTATGAGTGTGAAGAAAAAAAAACACCCCCAAGGGCCCTGACAATCAGTTAGGCTGGAGAGAAATACCCCAGGATGTAAACATTACACCACTGAGTGAGACTGGGTCATGGCCCCTGGGTTTAACACAAGATGTAACCCTCAGTTGTTATGGGCCATCATAGGACCTGCCAACCAACTAAGAGAGATCAGCACTGCCTGCATACCACAAGGACAAAAGGTTAAGGAAACACTGTTCAGCTCTCTCAGCAGCTACACGACATCCAGGGACATGTCATGTAAAAGCTGCTACAGTGATGTTTAAAAAATCCATGCTCTATATTAATGAATAGCCAAGAACTAAGAAAAAACTAGATGCAGGAATAAAGATTCAGCATGGCAGCTCTATGTAAAAGCTTCAAGGGCCAGGCTTCCATGAGACCACATTGCATTTACATGAAGGTGTGAAGCTCTCTCACTCTCTCTATGCTCCCCTTCCTCCTCCTCCTCCTCCTCCTCCTCCTCCTTTTTTTTCTCCACTGACCGGCCTCACAGGAACACTGAAAATAACTTAACCTGCTCACCAATGGGACTTTCAAGTCAGGGTTTTCGGTGAGAGTTCCCAGTGCTGGAGAGGCATCGGGATTAACAACTGAATCCTATTTGTTAAGTTCAGCTATCTAGATTAATACATTAGGACTATACACCACAGTGAAGTCATTACTATCATAAAACCAGATGTCTTCATTTTTTTGTCATAGCCACAGACAGATCCTTCATACACTAAATGTGCTTCTGTAGCTCAACATCACCCCCTGGTGGGACTCTGTTTAGTGGTTGGCACACTGACATTCAAACAACTGAATTCCCAGTGTTTTATCGTTTCCCCTCATATGGACGGAGGTAATTTGTTTACACTCATTTGAAACATTAAAGTAATTCCACATCAAAAAGAATTCACATTTGAGGCTCCTGACACCAAACTCTGACGGAGGTCTGTTCAATTTTGGAGCCTGCAACAATATGTTATGTACAGCTCAGAAACAGCTTGACCTAACGATTTATGAAAATCTCTTTTTTAAACTGTTTCTCAAATTATGCAGCCAATTCTTTAAGTCTAGGATGACTCTTTTGTTTCATCCAGATGGGTCTATATAATCAATAAATATTTTTTTTTTAAAAACACACACATTTAGGAAAAAATGCAATAGCATATTGTATTAACGACCGTAATTATGCTTAATTAGGCTCATTACAAAACCTAAAAACTCACAAGTTGTGAACTATTGTTATTATAGTTAGTTTAGTCCATAAGAAGCAACTTGATATCAACATAAACAAGACAGTGTGATTAAAGCCAGTTTAACAAGCTCCAACATTATCCAGGAGATTTGTAAAAGATCTGAATTTAAGTTGCTATGTCTTAGGAATTTCACCCATATCAAATGTGAAACGGAGATTGTAAATACATAACTTACTCCAGCCTGGATCAAATACCCTTAAAAGTGGAAAGCTGCCAAGAAAACTAGCCAATTTGCAATTTCTCTATTTTATCCTATCTTTATTTTTATACAGTCATTGTTTAATTACTCACCCAAATACTCCATGGGCCTATCTGAATAGAAGCAGATCTCTTATGGATATGTTTCGCAGTAAAATATACCCACTAAGTAAGTCTAATGGGTTTCATTTTAAGTTAGTGAGCCGTGTGAAATAAGCTCAGGGAAAAAAAGTCATCATTTTGTCCTATGTGTAAAGTAGTGTAAATGGGCAGGCAGTGCTGCTGGAAATCCTACTCTCCATGCTCCCTGTTTCCTCTGGTGTGATGGCATTTCATTTCCAGCGCGATAGGGCATTACAAGCGGAGCGGGTATTACAACGTTCTGGTGTCCGTGTCTCAAAAAAAACAAATATAGGCCAAGTACTATTAGCCCAATTGGAATTTGGAGAACATAATCGGCTGATTTAAAAAAATGAAAACATCACTTCTCACTCGCAATCACTATCCGCTGAATGCCAAAGAAAAAAAACATCGCGCTTCAAGGGGGAACTGAACGACCCTCTCCAAGACGGGGGGGAAAAAATATATAAAACTCGACTTGTACGTTTTAAAACAGACATGCCATAATGATTATCGCAATGTCTTCCAAACAAGCTGCAAACAGCGGCTGCAGAGGACAGTCGTATTGACAGATAAACTACCACAACCGAGCAGCTTTTTTAAAGCTGGGTAATAAGGGAAGAAGTTAGTCGATGCCAATGACATGTTGTCATTAACTTAGCCTTGTTGTTAACAACTTGAATTTGCTCGTCTCTTGATAAGCATCCGGAGCAAAACACACGGTAAACGCGTTACTTTTAACCACGCTGACTATTTGTCCCCGTGGTGGTGGTGCTTTAGATGTGGTGCTACGATGGGAATAGCAGCTGGCTAGAAAGCAAGCTAATATTAGCTGGCTAGGTGATGTCTCCACGTTTTAGCTGCCTATTCGGAAGAAAATAGCGGAGCCTTTTTCAGCCCAAAAATGTCTCCACTTGTCCTCTCGCTTGTGTAAGAGTTGCGACTGTTCCTAAAATCACACGGCGGTCATACTAGTAAATTAATCCCATTATATTTCTCTTACCTTCCGGCTTGTTTTCGGCAGCCATTTCCCCTTCACGCGCAACATCCTCCTCCTCCTCACGACCGTGGGTACCACGCGCGTGCACGGTGAGGACAGCACGAGGAGGGACCGGAGGAGCAAGCGGCGAGTCGGTCCGACCGAGGAGAACTTATCATTGGCTGTGAGGCGGTGACTGACAGAGAGGCTCCGGGATGAAAAACACATCTCCAATCACCTTGGCACCACCAGCCGTGTTTTTTTCTCCTTTTTTTTCTTTCTCTCTCTCTCTTTTCTTTTTTCTTTCTTTTTTTTAACAGTGAATTTAAAACAGCTCAGAGACGCTGCAGGTCTGACATGACGCTTTAGTTTAAAGCTGATGACGCGTTATTATATTAAAAGGAAATTACTTCATGTTCAGTGCATCTTTTATACTCAATTAAAACTAATTACAATGGGAGTGTTAAATGATTGTCTTTTAGCCGCCCCACTAAAGTTGTTTAACACTAGATACCTGAGCAATACAAAACAGCCCATTGCCTAATTAGGCTAAATTAACTGCTTAATGGTCTTTATTAAGTTTTATATATGTAAAAAAAAACATTGGCTATCTGTAGAGATAAGTATTTTGATCAAATTTGATAATGGCTGTCTGATCTGTTTCATACAACTACCGGAGACCATTTGCATATAATTATATTTTTACATAATGATCAATAACAGAATAATTTTTGCTTGTTTCGATTTACAGGCTCACTTTACTTTATTTTCACTCGGATGCAGGATACTGGTTTCCTTCCAGGGATTCTTGGGCACAGACATATTAAAAAAAGAAACGAAACACTTGAAACGTTTTAAACAATAGTAGGCATATGTCTGCACAATCTGCCAATCAAGTGTCAGATGTCTGTTTATATCTGAAAGCCCGGAGACTAGTTTGTTCCCTTGTAGACCTCACTGATTATGGATAGTGGCAGCTTAATAGCCTGCTGGAGGCTGGTCCTTAAACGCAGCAATTCCGACCGGAGGAATTTACAGGAGGTGGATCCAACCCGGTGAAGCACACCTCAACATTTCTGTCAGGTACTGATTGGTCGGGGTGACGCACAGATTTGAAAACTTCTATCATTATGTCGCAGTTACATACAGCCTTGACAAATAGTATGGCAACGTTAAATGACTACAGGCAGTCGAATTACAAATCATTGTGCTTAATAGACTTTGGTTTTGGCACTCAACTACAGCACTTAAGAACAGCCGTCATCCTATATTAACAGGCTGTGGATGGTCAGTGCTGAAACGCAGTGTATAGTTTGAGGCGGTGGTGCTGAAAGGACAGCTCCTCTGCTGCCTGCTGCTCCGTCGCGCCTTGTACAGTCAACGGCTTTGTTATTGCAAGGAAAGTAATAATCAGCTAATGAAATACCTAATGTGCTGAAGTGATTGTCTCGCCCTTTGCCTTAATTGCTTCTAGGTGGATAGGATGCAGACAACAAGCCCACCCTTTTAGAACAGCATGCATGCATATCTATCCACCTTCTAAACAATGTATGTTCATATTTTAATATCGGGAATATGACACCGTATCAAGATGAATTTTTACCTAAAATGTCAAATTCAGTGATATTTATGTATTCCCATTTACATTAAAACATAATGGGCGAAATTTAAAATGGTTAGGAGCAGTGTTAAACTTTATCTATATAGCACTTTGATTCATAAAAAAGCTACGTAGAGTATAAAATTTTATAAAAGTATAAAATACTATAAAACAATAATGATTAGTATGAATGGATACATTAAATTAAATTACATTCATACAGATATAAAAGTATTTTTAAAGAATGTTTCAAGATATTTAAAAGTAGTGATAGATATAAGATAAGATAAGAAGTACTTTATTAATCCCCTAGAGAGGAAACTGAATGTCACCCTTACACAAAGACAAACAACATACAAGAAAAGAAACATAGGCTACAAGACTGAGGCAGTGCAAGATAAGCGCAAAGCACCACATCAACATCAAATCAGTCAACAACAGTTTTTGTTAAAAACATTTTTTTAAAAAGACCTCACTGCACCAGGCAAAAAAGGACCTTCTAAATCTTTCTGAAGAGCACCATGGCATTACAAGTCTGTCACTAAAGGAGCTCTTCAGCTCACTAAAAACATTGTACAATGTGTGGTCCTCATTATGCAGGACACTCCTGAGTTTCCTACCTACTCTTTCTAGTGATATAACAACCCTATTCTCAGCAGGTAAATCGACTCACAGTTTTCGGGGGGTTAAAATGACACTTTAGATGCTATACTGAACCCAGACCTCTCAGCACCGCTCCTTATAACAATTAAGTCGAATAGCTGCACATTTATAACACTTCAAAAATGAAAAACACATAACATGAACAAGCGTGAATAAAAAAAGTCGGTTTTTGTGTGTTTATTCATCCGAGACACAAGGGGGCGAGAGAGTGCGCAGCGAAGTGTTGGCGCGACGTAAATGAGCCGAAGAAGAAGTGATGACCGGGTGTAAACATGGCGTCTGCCTTGGACGATGATGAGATCTGCAATGATGACTACTATTCCCTGTTGAATGTCAGGAGAGAGGTAAGCTGCACAGCTGTGATCTGAATGAATGTCTGCGCGTACACACGTCGCAGTCCTCCTTGAAGCTTTCTAGGGTTAACGTGAAGCGGCAGCCCGAATAATCAGAGTTAATGTTAGCTAGGTGGGCTAGCTTGTGACCCTCGACATTGGTTTCTTGTGGTGTGACTCTTCGGCTGCACACTTTTTTTTTTTTTTGCAAAGACATACAACAGGTTGCATCATGTTGGCCACTTTTACAAACGGGAGCTTTCAGTTCATGGAGTAATTTGCAGAGTCGTGTATTACTGTGGTAATCTGGTGACTGATGTTAAAGTTATTTTCACTTTCAGAATGATCTCATGGACTGTGCTAACCAGCTAATGCTACCATGTACTGTATGAGTGCAACTGTAAAGGTTGACCATCATCAGATTACACTCTGAATATATGCCAAATGTGAGAATGACATTTTTACATAATTAAAATCGACTTTGTGTTAGACAGACGCGCTGCTTTGTTGACTGACTGAACAAACAACAGTTAACATGTTCTTATAATTTACATAAAGTCAAGTGAGTGAGCATGTACGAGAAAAGTATTGGAGCAAAAAAAAACGGAATTAATGTTAATTCATCATAATTAGAGCCTTAGTATTAAAGTCACCAGCCACTGCCTTTGGTACACCTGTGCAATCTAATTCAATCAAACACAACAACTCATCCATAAATTCTACTGTTTTAAGTTTATATGTGTTCGATTTTTGTTGACATTATCAAAAAAGTTATAATTCTACTGTATGCTTATTACTGAGGTTGTACTAAGTGGTGGTCCTCCTAATGTTTTGTCCCTCTCATGTATGTTAATGGGGTGGACATTATTTATTAGGAACACTATTCAGTATAATGCACCCTTATACACCACCATCACCCACTACGACTTCAATAATAAATATAAAGTATAATTATCACCTTCCTGACAATGTCAACAAAGATTGAAATTGTATTAGCATCATAATTATATAATTTAAAGCAGAGCTGTTGTATTGGATTAAATTAAGTTGCACAGGTGTACCTATAGAGGCAGATGAGTGTATATCGTTCAACCGATATTGGCCTATCACAGATATATCGGTATCAGTGTTGGTGCCATCCAATATGTGCTGATATTTTTTTATATATATGTTTATAGGCTGCATTTTATGTGTATTTAAACTTTTTTCCTAATTCAAGTTTACATATTAAATTCTCAGTGAAGTTTACTGTTTCAGTGCACTGATGTCATTTTATTAAAATTGAGTTCATTTTTTAAACTGTAAAATATCACAATCTCCATTTCATACCTTTGTCACAAGTATTTGTTAACCACATTTGAAAGAAAATGTGTGTTTATGTATATATTCTGTATATACAAGATTATCAGCTGATATAGTGATGTAGGAATTTTTTTACTCCCTAATATCAGTATCAGCATCAGCCCCAAAAATTCGGTATCGGTCGGGCTATAATCATAATAATGCATTTAATTTGTACTGCACCTTTCATTCACTGTGAATCTAAAAACTGCTACAGCTTTATAAAAGCCAACTAAAAATCTTGTTAACATGATAAACTTGAATTCAATGATGGGTTAAAAAAAAGTGTAACTGATCTCTTTACAGTAAACCACTCAAATGACTCAAGGTCTCTTATGTCCGTGATCTCACAAATTAAATGTTTAGTTGGCGGGAGTCCAGATTAAATTTTTATGAATACACTGATAGATGACCTTTTGCATCGGTCAGTCTCACAACAATGTAATTAGTCTGAATTTCAGCAACATCAGCAACTTAATGTCTAGACTGTTTTGTCACAAGTCATCTACGCCCTGAAATGGTATTACGGCTGTCCTCATATTAAAGCTACAATGATTAATTAATTTGTTGCCTACTATTAAATTAATCTCCAACTATTTTGATAGTTACTTTATAATTTTGAGTCATTTATTAAAAAAACAATGCCCTGATTCAGCTTCTCAAATGTCAATTGTCTGGTTTTTTTAGTCATCTATGACTGCAAATTGAATATATTTTGGTTGTGGACTGTTGGTCGAGACAAAAGAAGACATTTGAAGACGTCACCTTGGGATTTGGGAAACAGTGATCGACATTTTTCACAATGTTCTGACATTTTATGGAATTGATTAATCAAGAAAATAATCAACAGATTAATCGATAATGACAATAATCGATTAGTCGCAGTCCTAGTTTGCAGGCCAGATCATTTGTAAATTAAGTTAGTAATAGGTGGGTTCAGCTGTAGCGACATTATACTGAATATTTTGTATGTTTTTGATCAAGTTTCCCCTAAAGTTTTGTCACACAAAGTTTTGTTTTTTCTGTCTCAATGTTGTGCTTCAGGCAACACAGGATGAGCTTAAAGCGGCATACAGGCGATTATGCATGTTGTATCACCCAGACAAACACCGGGATCCTGAGCTGAAGCTACAGGCACAACAGCTTTTTAACCTCGTACACGAAGCTTATGAAGGTAAGAAAAGCTTCGGTCACATCACGCAGTCGACACCTTTTTCAGGTACACATGAAGCAGACGTATTGAACATTTTATGATCTTCACTGACACATTTAGATTTATAAACAATTTATACTGTTTGTTCACATTATTAATGGTAATCCATCTCTTTACAGTGCTTAGTGACCCACAGGCCCGAGCTATCTATGATATCTATGGCAAGCGAGGTCTCGATGTTGAAGGATGGGAGGTAAGTCCATTAGTGACTTAAGAACGTAATCCCCAAATAAGCCAGCACTTGATGTTAGAAACAATGTTTTGTAGGCCATCGTGTTGAGTGACAGTTTACTATTTACTTAGAGCAAAACATACACTGACGAATCTCAGACGTGCAGTTTAAGTCTCTTGCGACTGAATTTCACAACCATGATTGTCTTATACATTTTTAAAAAGAATGTGTATTGAATTCATTATAAATGTCATATGTATTTTGCTAGCCAACTGCAAACAGAACCAAATGTCATGTAACAAAAAAAAATCTATTCCACATGTCTATCTGTGTGAAAAATTCAGTATGGGTTTGAAATTTTCATTTAAACTCCTGAGAAAGCACACACAATGAGGTGCAGATCAATGTGAGCTTCAGTGCAAGGCCATCAACATTAAAGAGGCAACCCTTCCACAGTACATCTGAACACACCAAATGTTTCTGGCTTTCTTGCCTTCCTCTGGGTGATCTGGGTAGCGTGTTTCCATTTGAAACCATGGTTGGCTGCTTTTTGCAGTAGAATCAATGTTTAAAGCGAAAAGGCATATTCTTTCTTAGCATGCATATCTTTAGGTTCTTGACAACTTCAACAAATCAATATATTTTATAAATTACACATTTATGGTGTGCTTTAGATTAGTGGTTCTCAATTCGGAGGATTTATTTTCTTGGCTCAAATCTTTGCTTTTTTTTGTGTGAATTCATCGATGATTTCAGTTGGTCAGAAGTTTAAAAAAAAAATTCAAATATAGAAACTGGTTACAACTTGTACATAAAGGCAACTGGTGACGAGGGGTCACAAGTAGACATTGCTGCATTATAAGGGACAAAAAGGTTAGGAATCAGGGCTGCATACACAAGTCTAAAATTTCATTTTTCATGACTTTGGACTAAGTTGGTGGCAAGCAGCCCTACAAATATGATATTATCTTTTTAAAAATGCCTATCCATTCAAGTAGTGCAATTCATAACTCCACTGAGCTGGTGGTCTGACATGTAGCACTCAAATGGACACATCAGAAGCACATCAAAAGAAATGATGTGCATAAAATGAGCTCTTAATGTGGTTAATCCTTTTACCGTCTTCCCTTGAGAATAACGTACTTAGTGGAAGAATACATAGTGAATCAAGGAGTATAAACCATATCTACTGTATATATGGCATTAATAAACAAACATATTTTGGCATTGCAGTCTCAGGACATAAAGCCTGCATTCTTACAATAAGACTTTCAACTGCTTAACCGGCATGAAATAGTTTTTGTTTTGCTTCTCTGAAACCACTGGTGTGAGCTTGACAGTAAAAATTACGACACTTATAAATATTTTCACAGAAAGAACATAGGGGGTTGTGAAATTTCTTCTACTGCAGCTCTTTATCTGCCACCTGTGAAGCAGTCAATCCACCATTTCCTTTGCATTCAAATCCTATCTTCTGACTCCAGGTGGTGGAGAGAAAAAGAACCCCTGCCGAGATTCGAGAAGAGTATGAGCGTCTTCAGATAGAGCGAGAAGAGAGAAGGCTCCAGCAAAGGACCAACCCAAAGGTATGCACGGGAGTAGATAACAAGCCTCATATTCAACTGAATGTAGTGTAAAGAGTCATTAGGAATTTGTGCATGTAATATACATTATTCATTGTTTCCTGAACATATTATATACAGGGAACGATTAGTGTGGGTATTGATGCCACAGACCTCTTTGACCATTATGAGGAGGACTACGAGGATATGGTTGGAGGGGGCGTGCCACATGTGGAAATCAACAAGATGCACATATCACAATCCATAGAGGTAAAACATTGCTCCACATTCTTTTTAAGTGATATTTACAATGATGTGGTTCGGATGAATCAAACCTCTGCTAGTTTTAAGGAAAGATGTTTGAGCTAATTCTTTACAGTTGTTGTATGTGTTCTACTACAGGCTCCTCTCACCACAACCGACACAGCCATTTTGTCTGGCTCCTTGTCAACCCACAACGGAAATGGAGGTGGCACCATTAACTTGGCCTTGAGAAGAGTCACCTCGGCTAAGGGGTGGGGAGAGGTATGCTGCATTCTTACTGGGCACCGCACGCACTGATCTTGTAACGTACACTATAAATAGCACATTTTGTTTCTCTGACTATGTCACAAATAGAGTTGTCTGCCTATGTGGTACAACAGGAATTGATGTCTTAAGATGTGAAATTATGTTTTTTTTTTGTCTGTGTGTACGCAGGTAGAGTTTGGCGCTGGAGACACACATGGACCTCTCCTTGGAATGAAGATGTTTCGAAACTTGACACCTCGCTTGTATGTCTAGAAATATGAGAGAAAAGAAATCAATAATCATTGTTTTCACTAAAACATGAAGAAATCAGTGACATATCTTCCTTTTTTGTGCCTCAGCTTCTTGACAGCTCAGTGTGGACTCCAGTTTTCATCTCGAGGCGTGCGTCCTGGGGTTACCACAGTGCTGGCCCGTCACCTAGACAAGAACACTATGGGCTACCTTCAGTGGCGCTGGGGGGTCCAGTCCTCTATGAACACCAGCATAGTCAGGGATACCAAGAGCAGCCATTTCACCTTCGCAATGCAGGTTAGCAGCCAGCAGTCATATTTAACTTTAATGTTGGCCGAGACACAGTTAAATCAACAGCTGTTTGTCACAGTTGTGCCAAAATGATCATTATCATTTACTTTTTGTCTCTGCAGCTTGGTATTCCTCACACTTTTATGATGATGAGCTACCAGTACAAGTTCCAGGATGATGATCAGACGAAGATTAAGGGCTCAGTAAAGTACGTTGTCAAAATGCAGTATGTGCTATATGGAAAACATAAGATCACTGTTGTAGGTCATAATGAGATTTGTTTTTAGTATGAATTTGTTTGTGCAGCTACTCAAATTTCCATCCAATTAAGTGTGCAGTTGGTGTAAGTAATTTGACAGCTTAAATTAAAGTTTGAGTGCAGGTAGAGAGGTAATGACTGTCTTTTATGTTGCAGATCAGGTTTCTTTGGGACTGTGGTGGAGTACGGTGCAGAGAGGAAGATCAGTCGACACAGTGTCCTGGGGGCCACTGTCAGCGTGGGAGTGCCCCAAGGTGTCTCCCTCAAGATCAAGTGAGTGCAGCTCTTTGCTCCATTTTCCTGTTTGAGGAAAGAATGGTTTTCCTCAAAACACTACTGACATGATGCCCATTGGAGTCATGATGTAACATTGTGTCAGCCTGTTAAATTAATTTTCTACAAGCTGCGTCTGCGATGTGGTATGTGTGTCAGAATTAGACACATTTGGTCCAGGGATATTATTTTAAAAGCATTTGCAAATATACATATAGTTGTTTTTTTTGGGACACTTACAGACAGACATTAACAGAACATATCGCACTATAAATTGTCCTAACATGTAAGAAATAAGCACACAATTCACTCTCCTGTCTGACCTGGAAAGTGGCAGGTTTTTCTTACTTTGCTGTGTTGCACATTTTTATACACACATCTGTATGTAGCTGAGAGAATAATTGAACTTTTGTTACTTTAGTATTCCTTAAAGGATTGGTTCAAGTCATTAACACAATGTTTGTCTTGCTGTAATCAGAACCGTCAGCACATTTTAATAGCATGGTTATGGATGCCAGAGCTACATAGTTTTCTAACCTTATATCAAATAGTCAACGTAATCCCAAAATCCTGTTTGACCCCAGCAGTAACTGTCTCTCCTACATCACTTGCTGTTCTAGTTTTGTAGTTTTCAACAACTTTCTTTGCTTCTTTGTTGGCAAGATTGGTAAACAAGCAAACATCATTACCTTTTTTTAGCCCACAACACCTCGCCCTTCCCAGCTAACAGTCCTGCAGAGTTTTTTTTCCAATCCTCCAATCTCATTACAAAAGCTCACAAATCTAGTTAGTGCTACGTTAAACCTCCTCTAGTTCCCTTGACATTCTTGGTTAAAAAATGTTATTGATTGCATTAGTCCATGTGTGCTCTTTATAATCAATAACTCGACATCTGGTCATAGCCCAACTTATTTTAAACAAGCTGCTGTTCATCCACTTCTCAAAAAAACAAACAAATCTGTCATCTTTGCCTCAGAACTACAGGCCTATTTCTAAGTTATTATTTTATAGTTAAGGTCTTAGAAAAGGTTGCTCAGTAGTTAAGATGAGCACAACATTATTGACAAGTTTAAGTCTGGTTTCTGTTGGTTGCATTCAATATAAACAGCTTTTCTCAGTCCCAAATGATCTGTTAAATCTGGGTGATGCAGGAGAATGTTTTTTCTTTATTGGTACCATTACAACTCAGTGCTGCTTATGATATTGTGGACCGGTGGACTGGTCGGTATCTCTGGATCAATTTTGGATTGGTTCTTCTCGTACCTATCAGGCAATTATGCCTCATCAACTGAATCTTTGTTTTGAGGTGTTCCCCAAGGTTCTGTCCTGAGCCCGTCGCTGTTTGCACTGTATTTGCTTCCACTCTAGCAGATAATAAGTCATTTTAAAGGTATCTCCCTCTGTTGTGATGTGGACGATATTCAATCATACATTTAAATGTTTAAAAACGGTTCTACTGAACTACTTCAACTCTATAATATATTGGATGGCAGATCATTTTCTACTACTAATTACTGATAAAACAGAAGTTCTCAAATTTGTCAAATTCTTGACTCTTTATCATCCACTGTTAAACCGACCCTCCATTATCTGGGCGTTTCCATGGACCAGGCTTTAAGTCTTGACCAGCATGTGATTATTTTGTTCGCTCCTCTTTCTAACAGCTCAGGAACATTACTTAACTCGCCCGAGTTGTGAGATGATTATACATGCGTTTAATTCCTTCTGTCTTGATTACCGCAATTCCCTTTTCGCCTTACTTAGCAAGACAGTCCTGAACCACTTACAACCCTAAGCCTAATATTGCCTAATATGAAGCCTGGTATTGTCTCTGGTATGGTCAGTATGAACAGGAGGAATGATTACAGCAAGCAAAACCAGTTTCAGTGTTCATATGGGTACCTATTGTTTTAAAACAGTTAAAAAATTGTGAATCTATCCTTTAATATTCTGTCATATTCAGAGAGAATTTCCCACAAATATTACATGGAGTTAGCATTTAGCCGTTTGGATATAAATATGAAACCCACTCTCTCTCTCCCTGCAGACTAAACAGAGCCAGCCAGACGTATTTCTTCCCTATTCACCTGACCGACCAACTCATGCCTAGTGCTGTATTTTACGCCACGGTTGGACCACTGGTTGTCTACCTCGCCCTCCAGCAACTAATTATTCGGCCCTACGTGCGAGCCCAGAAGGAACAGTAAGAAATCCCTGCTTTATGTTGGTTGTTTCATGCAAGAAATGTTATTGGAAGAAGCGCCACATGTATTATTATGGCCAGATTTTATGATCTAATTTTATTCCTCCATTTATCTTTTAACTCAACAGAGACTTGGAGAAGCAGCGAGTGAGCTCGGCCTCTAACATAACGAAGAAGAAACAAGAGGCAGAGGCTGCTGTGAGTATTTTATAGGTCTTCATGTAGCTGTGATGCCAATCCTGTATCGTGCTTCAGCGTTAGATAAGAGATGCAGGTATTGTGCGTGACTGTCAAGAAGTATTACAAGCCCCACACCAGTCAGGAATCTGTAGTAACAAATGGGCTGAGATGGGATTAGATAAGATGCAAAGCCTTAGTGAAATTCATTAGTATAATCCATATGATGTGAAATCTCATTGTTTGTGTCTGTCTTCCTTTCTCTCTCTCCCTGTGCCTTTTTTCATCTGTAAAGGTCTTACTCATGCAGGAGTCTGTGCGCAGGATTATTGAAGCTGAGGAGTCTAGAATGGGTAAGATCAGTAATATTTAAAGGATGAGCTTATCCTCAGAATAATGTTTTTTAAGCAGGTTGTGAAACTATTTGATTCTCTTAGATCCTCAACTGCTTTTTCATACATTTTAGGTGAAATGCATTGATGCCTGGTTGAATGTTGGGCACAGAGTAGTGTAATTTCTGAGATACAGTGCCTGTTTTAACTACATGAAACAAAACCGGTCTTCTATTGAAAAAAAAAAAAAATAATCACGTTTTCTGCTCCCTATGAATTACCAGTTCACACATCAGAAAATCCAAACTAAAGCCTTTTAATTGTAGTATAGGACACTTAGTGTGTGGCCACTGATATCCAGGGTGATTTTGTGGGGATATGGGTAGCTTTTTAAACAAGGTTAAAATGGTTAATAGAGAAATATGTTTCAGTGGATTTTTTAATGACCCTCCAGCCTCTATTTTGACTGCTGATAATTGGGGCTTTTTAGTTTGCCTTTGATAAGTACACTAACAAAAAGCTCTCAGCAGACAGTATAATTTCCACCTGGGGAGTTTGGCAAGTGATAATTGGCTTATAACACCTGTCACTGTAGAGGTTGCTTAGATTTTAGTATCATCAGAGGTCTCCTACACTTTGCACTTGTTAGATAAGAGTTAATAACAGTGTGTGAAATGACAGTCACACAGCTGCTCGTCTGTATTCAGTGGACTACACTCCACGAAATGCTAACATTGTTGTCTGCATAGCTTACAATTAAAAATAATTGTGCTGTGTTTTTGTTTTGCACTTGCAAGGTGAATTTAATAAATTATTATAGGTTCTGTTATTAACAGTGTGACCAGATGTAATGGAATGCGAGATGAAAAGTATTCTACTGTGAAAGTGCTGGTTCATGTTCGACTGTGTTGTAAAAATCTACATTATCTGTCATCCTTGGGATTTCTAAAATGAATTTAAGTATGACAGTTTAGTGACTAATTTGCATTTGGGAACACATTAACATACCACATTAATGCATAACATTTCCAGTTTGATTCACACTGTTCTTGATGATGCTTCCTAAATCAGGCCTCATCATCCTCAACGCCTGGTACGGCAAGTTCGTGACAGACAATAGTCGAAAACACGAGAGGGCAAAAGTCATCGATGTGACTGTGCCACTGCAGTGTCTGGTGAAAGACTCAAAGCTCATCCTGACTGAGACTACAAAGGTATAACCTACACGATAGACTAGATTTTTTTGCCATAATCATAATGTATTTTCCCATTGTATAAAATATGTGAATACATCCATCACAAATACCGGTTATAAATTGATTTGTGTGTTTACAGTTTCTACATGACCTTGTGTTTGTCTTTTTAGTCAGGACTCCCTGGCTTCTACGACCCCTGTGTGGGGGAGGAGAAGAGCCTGAAGGTGCTGTATCAGTTCCGCGGAGTCATGCATCAAGTCCTGTCAGGAGACACGGAACCACTCAGGATACCAAAGCAATGTAAGTCTCAGCGAGGCACAATCACTCTCTCATAGAGAAACTGTGTCACATTTTTACCCCCATCACTATAGTGTTTAGCTACTTCAGTGCAGGTTAATGATGTGGTTGATCATATACTCTCTTGAACGAGTCTAACGTGCCCTTGTGTCAGATGTAGAGGTAACTGACAGCGGGGGAAATTAACTTGAACACTTTGTAGTTTGATGCAACATATCTTAAAATATTTTATCTCCACTTTGAGAATGTCTCCTAAATTTCACAGAGCTGTATTACCTGCCACTTTCATGTGCCTGCCAGCAGCATTATTCCTGACTTCTTTGTTCTTGTCCTCCGCGCAGCTCACAGGATTGATGCAGACACATAGGGGCTCCTCTGCTGACCAAAAAGACGCATCTCTCAGCTGTTTGACAGAAGATGGATAAACCTCTCTTTTAGATACGACATGGATCTCTCCCTGTTTCTCAGAAATTGTGCATTTATCTTTTGTCTTTATATCGTTCGTTCAAATATGCAGAGCAGAGTGAAACCATCCCAGACTGGATTGATCCTAATTCAGTATCCATGGACAGGGTTATGGCCTGCTTGAAATTCTAATGTGACACCAAAATCAATGGCTGCCATCTCATTTAACAGGGCTTCTAGCCTCATTGGTGTCCATTTATTTTTGGTAGGGCTTGTAATTTATGATCGAGTTCTATGTACCGTATTGTACACAAACTGCAGTGCCTATGTGATTGAAGACATGAATGCACCTCTGTTTATTTGCCATATTATTAAAAATCTCAGTCTCTCTCATGTTGTATAGCCATTTTGGTATTGTTTTGGGTTTTTTGTAACACTTAATGAAATTATTTGGATTTTTGGTTAAAACCTAATATTGAACATTGTTAATGTTTTTGAGGCATTTGGAGAAATTGCATATGAAAAGTGTTTATTGGTCCTGATCTGATGAAGAAAAAGATTCTTGATGCCGATCATCTTCAGATGATGACTATGTGCAACTTTTAAACATACTGTCAGACAAACTGTCTGAATGATCCCTTCAGTTGTTTGCCAGTTAGCGTGCCACAAACGGAAAATAATGGATAAACTGAAAGCACTACAAGATCAAGAGAGTTTTACTTCTTTTGAAAACTCAAATTGAGTTTGACAATTTAATCATGAGACACAATCTATTTTTACCAAAATATGTTTTCCAGGATGCATGACATGATATAATGGTTTGACAACTGAATGTAACCAATGAATTATAAACCCAGATGATCAATACAATTAAAAGGTGTGTGTGTAAAGACTACTCTATGTGGATCAGAGGTAGAATATATTGGCTTCACTTAGGAGGGTACATGACAGTATTGTAACAGTAGATGAAAGACAAGAAAAAACTGTTTTCTATGTTTCCTAATAGTCAGCAGACAATTTGACCTTTCAAAGCAAAAAAAACATGTAAATTATAACATTAACAGTGAGGTGCCCATAATAACACTGAAAGAGGTTTTGTTGCTATAATCATTCCTCCTGCTCACAATGGCTGTTAAAATATCCCCTTCTTTAGTATAACAGTAGTAATAATATTAAATTAGTATAAAATATTAGCCCATAAAGGCAATAAAAGGAAAAGAAAACACAGACAACAAAACACAACATTTGAACACTAGGCCACATGAGGTGAAACAAAGGCCAGTTTGAATAATTGAGTCTTAAGCTGCTTTTTAAAGGCGTCAGAGACCGCAGATTGTATGTCTATAGAAGAGGCACTGCAGTGTCAGAGCCACAATTCAAAGGCATGGTCACCTTTAGTATTTAAAAGTGTGGGACAACCAGTAAGCGCTGGTTTGAAGACCTAAGTGAACTTCTGATGATATAAGGAGGGAGCAGGTCAGCGATGTACACAGGTACCTGACCATGCAGGGCTCTATGTGAAAACAAGAACCTTAAAATGAATCCTAAACTTGATGGGAAGCCAAGCAGTATACATATTCACACCTCTGGATTCAAAGACCATAAGATTAGTGTGATGTGAGTCGCCCTGCTGGACCTGGCCTTGCAACAGCTTTCTGCACTATTCTAGACAGTCCAGAGACGACTTGCTGAGGCAGGTGAAAAGGAAGTAGTAGTTTCAGTATTCCAGCCTGGATGATATAAAAGTGTGAATGACTGTCTCTTTCTCAGATTATGATACAACAGACCTGAGTTTGGCAATGTTTCTTAAATGGAAGAAATGTATGGTTCAATGGGGAAATGTACAAGTTGATCGAAGAGCACAGACTGGTCAAATATAACAGAAATTTCTAAGATTACACAGTACAGTTGAAGAAAGGGACCCAATACACTACGCAACCAGGGAGGCTATGCTGTCTGACTCAATGATAACTGCCTCAGTCTTATCTGCGCGTAGCTGTAACAATTTGTGAGCCACCCAGTCCTTTACAGAAGTCAGACAATTGTGCAAAACAGTCAGTTTGTCAGTCTCATCAGGCTTAAAACAGCTGGATCATCATCGGTGTAAGAGTGATATGACATACCTTTAAATGTGCTAATAATGTGACCCAAGGGATCATATACAAAGCAAATAACATAACACCAAGGCATAATCCTGAGGCACACCACTGGAGCTGCAGTTTCATAGGAGAACCAGACCAGGGCGCTCCCAGAGACCCACTGCTTTAATCAGGATGCTTTTTACTTCCTTTTTTGAGGCAGCTTAAATAGGCTGATAGTTTTTGGGAAGAGATGGATCAAGGCTAGTTGTAGGTGGTGGGGGTTCAGTGAGGTTGAACAACTGCATGTTTGAAATTAACTGGGACACAACCAGACTGACTGCAGGGGGCTATTTACAATCACAGACTGCAAACAAATGTGGATGTTGTGGCCATTACATCACCTCTTGGTTGTGGACTGCCATTCAAGAAGCATCCAGTGTAGAGATTTTGACCATCGCCATCTTTGATTTTTGGAGCCAAAAGTTACCATATGAACAGGAGGGTGAAGCTGATCCATGGAGATCTTGCTGCTTGCTTGGCAACGTTGCATTTTCTGGCCTATGGTTAACTCATTTCTAATGCTAATGCAGGCCTAAAACCATGAAAACTAAATGTACTTAACGGAAAAAAAACTGACCTGCTGACTCCTTTAGGGGACCATCCAAATGCTGAATAAAACTTTTCATATTTTACAATTAACTTTACTTTCATGAACTGAAAACACTGTGAAATAGCAGCAGCTACACCTGTGACTGCCTGCACCTTGTGAGTCTGAGGTTACGCCATGCTTACTTTACGTAGACAAGGTAGCCACGCCCTAAAGCGTACGCTGACTGGACGTCTATTTTACTTTAAATGGGACCATAATTTACAAAACGAACATCATGCTGTATTGAAGAAGACTTGAAACAGGCAATTGAGACCATAAACCCAAACGGAAAGTGTTTACTGGGGTAATAAATCAAGTGAGAAGTCGGATCATTTTCTCATAGACTTCCTATACAATTTGACTTATTTTTGCAATCTGTGGAGGCGCCACCTGCTGGCCATTAGAGAGAATGCAGGTTAAAGGCACCTCACTTTTCAGACCAGGAGCAACACACTTGTTCAGAATAGAGACCAGGCATGGACCAGTAGACCTAAGTACATTCCCAAGTACATTTTTAAGCATGGAAGTTGGTAAAATATCTACAGGCCTTGAGGGTTTCACACTGCCCACAAGATCAATAAAGTCTTGCAGGGAAATAGGAGAGAAGCAGTCCAAAATTGATTGCTGAATTGGACAAGTAGAAAAGGGAGTGGAAGAGTGGATGGTGCTAGCCCAGAAATGTTTAATCTTATCCACAAAAAAAGAACCTTACTGCGATCCTTATTTGAAAAAACACATCAGGGGGGCGCAGGAGCGACATGTTGCTGATGGTGTCAAACAGGACTTTCAGGTTGCATTTACTGGAGGAAATTAGGTCAGGAAGGTAAAAAGCCCTTGCATCCTTAACTATGTTATTTAACTCTGTTAAAAGGTCTTTGTAATAGGGATGGTATACATGGACTTCAGTGGATTTCCACAGTCACTACCCTCTGACATTTACGCTAGAAACAACGAATAGTGCCATTTAACTAGGAGGATGGATTGACAAAGGGAACAAGTCTCATTTTGTTATGAGCCACATCTTCCAAAATGGCAGAGCCATGTGTGTTAAAGGACTGGACCAGACAAGTAATGTCAGCATGAGAAGGCAACACTGTGCTTGGGTCAAAATCTGTTGAAAACTTCTCAGCCAAGAGGCGATTTAAGATGCAAAAGCAAATTTACATGTTGACTGGGCAAAGAATCTAAATTAATAGACAGATTGAACAAAGTGATGGGTCTCAAAATTGTCGCATTTTTGTATAATAATGTAAAGTTTATCTGAAGCTTATGTGAGGCTTCTGCAGTCTGAGTTAGTCATATCAAGTGGATATCTGGCACATTTACAGTCTTTTTTGCTTGGTGTTTCCTCAGCATTTCCCTGTTGAGTTTCAGTGGAAGGATAGTAATACAAAGAGGGACAACGGCACTAAAGACATATCTTCTTGATTTGTCTATTTGGACAGCTGAAGCTTCTGATTAGCTTCAGATACATTTCAAAATGCATTTTTGTACAGAAAGAGGATTGTGGATTTTGGCCCCTCATCACGTACATTGTATTGTATTGGCCAATATGAGCAGGAAGAATGATTATGACAAGATAAACAATGTTCATTTCGGCACCTGACTATGTTTTAAGACAGTCTTGAAAAAATGTAAACCTGTCCTTTCATATGGCTGTATTCCATTAACTGTCCCAATAAGCCATATGGGCGCATATGAACAATACCAGAGCCCTGAAACTGGCTCATCTGGCACTCAAAAAAGGACATTTTAAAATCCAGAAGTGTGAATATGTATTTTTGATATATGTATTTGATTGAAATAGTTCAATCCCAACTACACAATTGTTACTATTTTTCCTAATCCAGCAGCATGAATTGTTTTCTGTCCCTGCCCATACCCAGAAATGGCAGAAAACTGTAAGAATGTTTTGACTGAAAGTGACTAACTTCCTTAACTATATGGGTTAGTGTAGAGATCAATATTTAACTTTTATATGAAGCAACATTTGTCTGTTTCAGACTGAATTTCACACTGTCTGTGTCGCAGATCCAGACATGAAACAAATTAAATAATGCAGAAATTCTCTGATTCCAGCCTCTTAAATGTGAATATTTTGTAGAATCTTCTCAAGAATCATTAGAGGAGAACATCAGAAGCCTGAGACCTAATTTAGCTCTACATTTGCTCTTGTGAAGGCCATCGTTTCCCGCTGAACTACAAAACTGGTACTACAAAGTAATTTCTCACATCCTCATTCTGTAAAAGAACTGAATGTCTGGCAGACTTTGCAGAATGGTGGGGATAAATGGGCAGTACATGAAATTATACCACATCGAGATGAGACAGTCCAGAAAAGCTTTGTGACCTCTTATGACTGAGTGAGTATTCAGCAGCAGTGGTACAGCAGACACCTGATTCTTACATCCATATTATGTAGTAGCTAAAAAATTCTCTGTTGTTCTTTTTTTTTTGCAAAATGTAGGACGAAGGAAGGAAGGAAGGAAGGAAGGAAGGTGAAGCTGATTGATTTGGAGATGGAAGGTTACAACTGATCATTTATGGATCACCTCCAGCCAGACATAAGATTATCTGACTGGTGAGAAGAATACACATAAAATCCTCTCACAGCTCATTGATTTATTCCTAAATTGATGGCAAAAGGAAAAAGTCATGAACACAATTTAGATCCACAATCCATAAAAATCTGGATACTTACTTAATTTAATGATTTAACTTTTAATTACGTGGATAATGTCACATTCGACACTTTGTATGCCTAAATGAAATCATTGCAGCGTACATGAGCGTGTGTGTGTGTGTGTGTGTGTGTGTGTGTGTGTGTGTATATGTGTGTGTGTGTGTGTGTGTGTGTGTGTGTGTGTGTGTGTGTGTGTGTGTGTGTGTGTGTGTGTGTGTGTGTGTGTGTGTGTGTGTGTGTGTGTGTGTGTGTGTGTGTGTGTGTGTGTGTTTATATTAGGTTTTCGACACATTCAGGTTGTGGCAGTCAATGAGATATGTGTAGAGTTACTCAATAAAAGGAGGGAGCCTGTGCAGACATTTGGTGCTAAGACAGTTTAATTTAATGAGTGTGAATATGAGGAATGAAAGCAGGTATGGATGAAGCACAATGCACTTATTGTGATTCAAAGGATAATTCTAAACCTATTGATATTTATTTTTCAGATGACCCGTAAACTATGGACCAGGAGTGAGGAATATCCATTTTACCCACAGACGCAAAGACTTACAGGTTTGGAAAGGATGGCATGGAGTTCACATCACTGATAGCTGAATTGAGATATGTCTGGCAATGGACTAATAACTCTGTGGGGTTCAACTAATGCCTGTTTCATGCCTTTGGCTGAAACTACACCTTTTCAAGAATGATTCACTTCACATAACCTGCATTTATTTTGTATGTCTGCAGCTATTCGTTTGTTTGAATTAGTTTCTTATCAAACATAATTTTATAGCAAATTCAGCTGCATGTTGAGAGTCAAATCACGAGTGAAATTGAAAAATGCTAATCAAAAGTAGTTAACAGGAATAAAGTTTATTATTTGTTTGTCATCAGTACTGTTCACAATAACCACCACATTAATGTAGCATCCACATTTAAAGTAATCTATAAAACAGGAACATTTACATTTGAGACCAAATCATTTTTTAAATTTGATATTTACCATTTATTTATTTAAAAGGGACATTGTACATTAATGGACACAGGTATCAATAAATACACATGTAAATGCACCAGAGTTAGCACAACTACTAATATCCATCTGTTGTCCCCTGGCAGGTCACACACACACACACACAAAACAAGACAAAAATACATAACACAATTGTAAAACAAGTATAAAGTGTGTGATGATGTAAGGTGCATATCAAGTGACAAGACAAAAACATTACACAATCATAAGACAACTATAAAGTGCATGATGAAGTAAAGTGCATATCAGAAGTGACAAGTTCATATGAACCTACAGATTTCATACATACATACCTATATTCATACAGTGCAATACATTAAAACAATAACATTACACAAACATACAAGATTCACAACGAACCAGTGTAATAAATCCGTGCAATGCATGCCCGCACATACATATGTGTGAGCATGCATTGCAGATCAACAGTGAGTGCAGGATTGATTACTCTTGAGCCAGTTCTTCAGATGTGTTTTGAATATGGCATATGTATCACTTTCCCGTATTGTTAGTGGTAAACTATTCCAAATGTGACTGCCCTTGACTGAGAGTACTGACTGACCAAAAGTGGTGCGTCTGAATGGTATTATACAGTCCTCTCTTGTGGTTGCCCTAGTTAGTAGATTGGTTATTATTTGCTTTATGTTTCATGTAGTCACTTAATGGGGGTGGTGCAAGTCCTTTTAACGTTTTATATATTGAGCAGGCATACTTAAACGTTTTAAAATTATCAAAACTGAGGAGGTGATGTTTCTGAAGTATATGACAGTGATGATGTGAGAGCGTTTTGTCATCAAATATTCTTTAGTGCTCTTTTGTATAGTGATTCGATCTGACTGAGCGTTGCATGACAACCAATCATGGAAGTAAGGACAGTATGCCTGATACAGCACAAAGTCAACTTGCAGAACAGGCTCTTTGAATGGACTATCTGATGTTTGATTGCTTCTCAGTAAGTTTCATTAAAAGGTAGATTATTGATGCCACATCTGAAAGGCAATGATTGCATCAGTGTTGTCATTTGAGGGAACAATGCATTGCAATAGATTACCAGACCTAACTGGGAATAAAATATACTCTTCAGTGTAATTGACTTGTTGATCTGGTCAACTTCAAAGAAAGAGCCCGTAAAAGGCCAAGGATTAAGGCTAAATGGCTTATCAAGAACTAAAGGGATTCTCTTTGTGAGAGCTTAACTTTGTAGCATTACTGTCTGTTATTGCATTGTTGCTTTACACTGCATTGCAATGTGTAAGGTGTGATGAGGATAATGTGTAATGCTCAAATGTTTTTGTTGTAGTCATTTCTACAAAAAATAATCTTTTTGTCGTTTGACCCACCAAACGACAAAAAAAAAAACTACTACTAAGAATTTCTGCCAATTAACAACTATGTACGATCCAGGAAATTGGTACAAAATTAAAGGACCTGTAAAATTGCCAATATTAGAAAATAGGTTTGGGATTTATCAAATACCAGATTACTGATTTATCACAAGCGTGAAAAAATCAAACATTTTGATTTGGTTCATATCTTGATACTGCTTCATAAAACATCATCCTCAACTATCAGAAAACACAAGACGACAAAGATTGTGCCGCTGCAGGAATTATGGTTAAATACAGTCTTTAAATCCATACTTGATAATACTGCAGTTATTGTATTTTTTTATTAAATGGTGGTACGACTAATTTGGTATTGTATTTGTTCTGCAGATATGTATGTATGTATTATTAAAAATTATTCAATGAAAAAGAATTAACATTGTTCAGAACAGACATAAAAAAGTTCAAACAAGTGTAACTGTATAGGCTACATCTCCTCCAACTTGGATGTCTCCTGTATTATGTGTGTTGAATAAAAAAAAATCAATTTTAAAAATCTATACTGAATAATTTTTTATATAAATGTATTACAAATCTATTACAACGAACCAATATGACCATATATCTATCACGTTTTAGCTTTTTTTGTCCCGCCCCTCCGATGACACCAATACGGAAGTTTCCTTTAAGGAGGTGCTTAAGAGTACGAGGGTTCGCTACTATTTCACGGCGTACACCGACTCTCAGCAGGATATGCGGAGTTAGCAGCAACACCGGTGTTATTCAACTGCCACATGACTGATTATTAGATGTCTGCAGGGCTGTGGGTGTAATATGACCGGGAAACCCAATCCTTAACTTTCGGGTACATTTGCTGCGTTATTTGAGACGCTAACCCCGCCGCTCACGCATACGCCGGTGTTCATAACGAATGTGTCAGGAAATAGTAATGTCTTACGGAAAGAAGTATCAGGGGAAGTATGACTTATAGATCTCGCGGCTATTTATTTAGAGTTTTGGCCTGAAAGTCACTGTCGCTACCTTTGAAATCAGAGTAAATGAGTGTCATTTGTTAGATTTAGAGTGACTCTCTTCCGCGTCGTGTTTCGTTATCGCGTATAAATAACTGGAGCTATATATGTGTTGACATTACAGCTTTAACAGCAATCATACGCAATCATTGACATCTGTCAGGAGGCCGAGAAGTGACGGCAGCGTTTAAGCATATATAAAGCTGGATTCGCTGGAAAAGACGTCTGTGTCTGTGTAGGGCATGAAGAGGATAAGAAAAAAAGCTTACATCATGGGTGCCAGTCAAAGCTATGATGCAGACTCTAGTCCGGGTCCCTCTGCAGCTCCGTCAGCCTCGCTTTCAAATGAAGATGTAAGTGCTTTACACCACACACTCAACACATAGTCACTGATAAAGAAAGTTTAATGAATGCACCTACTAAAATGTTAATGTACCGTGAATAACACAGCTGATAGGGGTTAAAGATGATTGTGGGGTGGGGTGACTATGTTTATATTTATATTTATTTTTGCTGTTTGATTAAGTATCAGGGTTCCCACGGTCATGAAATTCCTGGAAAAACTGTTTTTAATATCTTCTAATTTGTGATCTGGGGCCAAACACTTGCTCTGGGATGTAATTATAAAATGCACCCATTATTTAGTGAGATCAAAGTGTCAAAACACTGTTAAAAGGCTCCAGAATACAGGAAATGATATTTACTCTGATAAACTACTTAAATTAAGTCATGGAAATGGGGTAAAATATTATGGAATAGTTATGGAAAAGTTTTGAAAATTCAATGGTAAAAATGTGTGGGAACCCTGAAGTATTTTTGACGATGACCACATGGTTTCATTTTGTGGAGGAGGTTCAAGTGGGGGGGTTTAGTTTCATTTTCAAGTATAACAGAAACCATTAAAAAGAGAAGTTATATAGCTGTGCCAAAGTGGGCTCAAATGATCAGTAACAGGTTTTGTCATTTTCTCATTTCTACATTTGCGTTAATATAAACTTTTTTTAATGCAACATAGGAACAAAACAGGTAGACTAAGGTTCAACATTGCATAATTCAATAGTCACAGACACAAAATTAGGATGAGTGATGAGTCAAATATATATATTAAGACAAGCATTCAAACAATTAGCCAGCTATGAGTCATGCAGTTTTATGGATTTCTTAAAATTTAAAAGAGGTGAGTTAGTTATATTTCTGTTGAGAAATGAGGCATGTTTGGTACACCTTGCGCGTGCTTGTGAAAAACAAATACTTGCTATTAGAATAAAGAAATGCTCTACATTACCAAGCTTTGTTTTGACACTGTGTCAAAATAACAGAAAATGTCCCTGAGGCTAAAGGAGTTTGCAGGGTTGAGTTTGGAAAGTAAATATAAACTAAGATCATCCCAAAATGTCAAGGTTTTCTTGCAGGTAAAGAACAGATAGATGGGGGTTTCTTGATGTTGGATCCAAGACCTGTCAACATCTGTAAATTTACCTAAAAACAAATTTAAAGGATAAATCTTTTGTAAAAGTTAAAAGTGGGTTTGATTTACTTTGTTGGAGATGCAGTATTTGTAAAGTAGAAAACCTATATCAAGCAAATATAGTCAATGCAAAATCTCCAAAATAGTTGACTAACTTTGTTCTTTCTTTGAAAAATATATGTATTGTATATGTAATATATATGATTATGATTATGTAGGCAGTTTTGGAAGGGGCAATTGTCCATAGTGCATTAAAACTACACTCATGATTATCCAAAGCTCCAGCTTATCTGTGCCCTGTCTGTTTCTGTCAGTTACTCCCTCTTCCTCTGGACATCCTGGAGGAGATCTTCCTGAGACTTCCTGCTCATCAGGTGGTTCATCCTTGTCGGTCAGTGTGCCATCAGTGGAAAGCAGTGGCTGACAGTGAATCTCTGTGGAGAGACCGGTGTAGAAGAGAAGGATATCACCTCCGCGACCCTTCCAAAGTGCCTAAAGACTGGAGGTTGTTTTACTTCTTGTGCAAGAAGAGAAGGAATCTTCTCAAGAATCCAAGAGCAGAAAGTAAGGAGAAAACTTAATTAATCTATAACAACCCTGTTACAGTAGGATTTAGTGGCATCAAGCGTTGAGGTTGCAGATTGCCCTCTACCCATCCCCATCCAAGCATGCCGGAGAAACTATGGTAGCCACAAAATGTGCAAAAAAAGCAATCGGCCCTCTCTAAAGTTTTGTCTTTTGTGCTTGGTTTGTCTGGGATACTGTAGAAACATTGTGGTGCAACATGGCAAGCTCCATGGAAGAGGACCTGCTCCTTATGTAGATATTAAGGGCTTATACGAAAACAACAAAAACACAATTTTAGGTGATTATGCACTAATTAAACCATACCTAAGGATTTGATATTCCATTTCAAGTCCATTCCTCTAGATGCCACTAAATGCTACACACTGTACCTTTAACATTACTCAACATTGTTTTCCTGCTCTCCTCCTTTCTTTTACAACTGTCCTTTTTGTTTTAAATAGATCAAATGAATGGTTGGCAAATATTAGACAACGGTGGTGATGAATGGAAAATAGATAACGTTAGGGAGCCACATCCAAATGAGGTGATCCAGAAAAACTTTGTGACGTCTTATGGGTGAGTATTTACCAGAGGTGGTTCATGTCAATCACATTATGTGTTACATTCAAATCATGCAGTCACTAAAACGTTTTATGTTGTTTTCAGCATGTGTAGAAAGTCCCAGCTGATTGATCTGGAGGTGGAAGGGTACAACAAGTCTTTTATGGATCACTTCCAGCCGGAAATCAAAGTGTCCGATTGGTGAGAGCAATACACGTAAATAGACGAAGGTCCACATCCTGTAGCTCCATAAGAAGTATTTTAATGAGACATCCACCAGTGACGTTTTGAGCTTCCTCAGACTGTAGCAGCATGTAGCTTGAAACATCACAGGTGGATGTCTCATTAAGCTGCATGGGAGCTGCAGTGTGTAGACCTTCATCTTTCTTTTTTGACATTGTTTCTTTGGTCTAGCACCTGTTTGAAGTCTATTGGATGTGTGTGTCTACTACAGTATTGAGAACAATGCACATGAAATATTATCACTCTTCTTCAAGTAATTCCTAAATTATGTTAAATTGACAGATTTAATCTAGATTTAACAGACAATTATTCTACAGAGGTTTTTTTTTTTTTAAAGTGTTAACATGTGAACAAATGGTATAATGCTGTAATCTTTTTTGGAGACTTTGGAGTCCTAAATTTCAAAAACCAAATCCAAATCGCTCAAACTAAACGAGCATCTACCTCCATGCTGACACGCTTGTGTTTCTGTGTTATGTTAGGTATGCACCACGATTTGACTGTGGCTGTGAATATCAGATCTGCGTAGAGTTGCTGAATCAAAAGAAGCGGCCCATCAAAAAATTTGCTCCTGAGACAGTTTACTTTGAGCAGTGGAACGATCAGAAATGGAATCAGGTAGGAACAGAGCACGCTACCTGAACTGATACAATTATGCATTTAGCTAAAGGAATAAATCCCAAGGACAACCTTAGATTCACTGGTATTTCTTTTTCAGATGACATATGTATTCCAAAACTATGGACCAGGAGTGAGATACATCCGCTTCACCCACGGAGGAAAGGACTCACAGTTCTGGGCAGGATGGTACGGCATTCGTGTTACGGACAGCAGCGTTGAGATATGTCCAGCAGCGGACACGTAGCTCTGTGGGATTCACCTAGTGCCTGCTTCCTGCCTCTGCCTAAGATTGCACCTTTTTTTCAGATACTGCACCTCATATATATATATATACTGGCCTCGTAATCAGCAGCCACATTTCATGTGCATTAGTTTCCTGCAGCTGCACCCCGAGAAGACGACTTGGAGATGTTCTGTGTATTAGCACAGCTCATTTTGCTGTTAAAAGGATCAGGGGTTGTACTATGGTGCAGCAGCAGACCAAAGAGTTGTAACAGCTTTGTCTGTACACAAGTGTAAATGAAAATGGTGATGGAAATTGAGCAGAATTTCTTCTAAATTATGCAAATCTTGGTTTAAAGTCCATGCACGTCAAGCTTGTGTGAATGTAAGTTATTTTATAAATGTAATTATTATTAGCGCTCAATTAAAACATAGCCTGGAATAAATGATTAAATGAGTGAATCAGTTGTATGAAGGCATCACTGGGCGCTTGTGATCTCATTATTTCTTATATTCACATGTTTGGGGCAGAATGATTATAGTGATGGTACACAGCTTTGGACAAAAATAATAAAAAGCTAGTCTGACCTTTCAAGGTGAGAGCAATGCTGTATATGAATGATGTAACAACTGTTTCAGAAATATTCTCTTCACTACTCCATTATTTATATGTTGTGATGCTTGAAATATGAAGCGGGAAACATTTTACCCTTTTTTATTTTTCATCCTTGTCATCTGTCAAAAAAATATGTTTTAATAAACCTTTTTAAACCAAGTCAGACAACATCATGTGTAGTATTTGAAGTTAGTTTTATTCATAATACTGGTTTTATTGTGATGTTTAATCACACGGAAGATACAGTACAACTTTGATGTCAAATTGAATAAAGATCAAAGACTCCAAGAAACTCATTCTCTATTGCAAATCAACATTTTCTGGTTAATTTGATTTCAGTGTCACCTCAGCTTCTTTTTGAAGTCTCTATCAGTAATGCACACATTTTATTCAGTCAATAAGTTATGAGTTATTCTCACCGTATTTACAAATCTAATTCAAGCCCACATCTAGGCATGGATATAGTAAAACATAAAAGCAAATACTAATTCAGTCACTCAGAAATCTTCACAGGATCTCAAACTATGTAAAGCATTTTGTATGAAATGTCACAATGTGTTGCTATCTGACATAACATTGCTGCAAGTATTTTCAGTCATCAAAACAGCACTTGACCCTGTCTTTGCTGAAACATCATCTACAAAAAGTTAACTTCTGCAACTTGTGTCAATAAGCATTTAAGATGCACATCACCTTCTTGTTAACCAATGTCTCTCACAAGAAGTAAATGACTGGGAAACTGTTGTGCTCAAAGTCCTTGCCTGCAGTTGCTTTAACTGTGACTTCCAATGGCATGTTCACATTGTGTTTAAATATCTAGCTCCATACATCTCACACTTCTTTGTCAGCCTCGATGGATTTGGACTTTGACAGGCGTCAATTTACCAGGTTGTTTTTGACAAACTAGAAATGAAATGGAGCATAGCCTAGAAACGTCTAACTGTCAAATAATTCTTAGATCTGCCCGGAGGCGATGTTGATATTGAACATTAAATTATGTGGGGAAAAATATATAAAAATAAAATGACTTCTATTAACCGTTTGAGTAATGTGATCTTAAAAATGTTTGGAAAACAAAGTATTTGAGTTCTGTGACTTTTCCAACCGGTATCGGAAGAGTAAAGCAGTGGCAATGAAATGCAATCCTGCGTGTTAAGAACATACAGTATAATGTAAATGCTAAACATAGAGAGAATTACTTGTAACAAAGTAAGAAACAGATGTAAGACATACAAAGACAGAATCTGAGCATCTCACTAACCCATCATTATCAGCTTGTTTGTGCTTTACAGGCAGTCGATAAAACAGTAGTAAAAACTTCATTTCATAGTCAGATCTTTCGGAATAACCTTTTCTGCAAAAGCTTAACATAATGTGGTCGAACTGAAGTTATTTATACGTGTCTTCTACAATTTATTGATATATTTTAAGTGTTCAGTGATCACACCACGTAAGGCCATTTCAACAGCATCAAATCATCACAAACAGCATCCAAATGTTACTCAATCTTAAAAACATGCTCAACATTGAATATGTATTTAGGTTAAGTCAGTCAGGAGGCAAATATTTCATGGTATTTCAACTCATGCTGGAATGTGCTTGTGCAACAAACCTCTTCAGTACTGTTAACCTAGATTTGGTAACTGGTGTGGAGAAGGCTGCGACGGAACTTAGAGCAGTACACATTTACGCCTTTTCTTAGGTTCAGGGGGCTCCAGGGCAGCCAGTATTGCCTCATCAAACACATTCTTTAATCCTTTCTGTGGAAACAAAATATTAATATTCAAAACAGAGCTACACACCAAATACAAATGATCATCTTCAGGGAACTAATTGCGAAAGAAGGCTGAGTAGAAATGGAGCAGGGCAGTCAAAATTTTCCTTTATTCAAATAACATTATACAAGACTCTCCTCGTGATCAAGTTGTCTGAGTATAGACAAAGCCCATGGAAAATTTTGATGCTGCAGTAGAAAAAAAACGTTCTTACTGTCTAAGACAGATTGTAGCATAAATGCTTTGTAAGGTACAACTGATACTGAGAAGCTCAATACTGAGATAATTACAGAATATTGAGTTAAGTAAACAAAAACAAAGTTGTTATGTCCAGCTTCACAGACTTGCTGACAACAGAAAGGAGAACTTAAGATTGGCACTCTTGTCATATTAGGCATCATGGGTTCTTGTGATTAGGTCAAGTTGAAAAGAAAGCACACATGAACAGAAGGAAAAAAAAGTTAATGGGCACAGAGTTTGTTTGTTTTTCTAAGTTTAAAAGAGCGTTGTAGTTAATTTGGTGACAGACATTTCTTTACAATGAGTAAGCAGCAGACGATCGAGAGGCAAAGCAAGATGCAAGAAGACATCAGAACAAACAGCATTTTCTCTTTCTCTGAGTTTCAGGGGGCTCTAAAGCGGCTAGGATAGCCTCATCAAATACGTTCTTCAGTCCCCGCTACAGACAGAGGGAAAACAAGGGAGAAAGACAGGCACACAACAGAGAGTTAGATGAAGTCTGAAGCCAAATGTTGTTAGCAAAAGCACTTCCACCCTTGTTGGGAAACTGGTGTTTAAAAACACATGCTTGCCACACCAGCTTTAAGTGTTTTGTTAAACGGAGGATCTTACCTGTGTTAGGGCGGAGCACTCAACATATTTGACTGCCTTAAGGTCACGAGCCAGCTTTTCTGCTGTCTCGGGGGTGATTGGCTTCTGTTTGTTCTTGGCTAACTTCTCCACTGTGGAGGGATCATCACGCAGATCGATCTGAGTGCCTACCAACAGGAATGGGGTCTTGGGACAGTGGTGAGTTATTTCAGGAACCCACTGGAGAAAAAAAAAAAAACACCCCACAAAGACAAAACACTTATTATCAAAAGGGAAGATATACACGATTAAATATTGTGGTACATGTAGAATATTATCCAGATATTTTTGAAATGCCTAAGGCAATTTTGTATACCCACAAGGCTGAACCGTATTCATACACCTAATATTCATGTTCTGTTTTACATACTTGAAACTATCACAGGGCTGTAGTCGAAATGTTTAACAATTTCATTCTCTGCTCATAGCTTTTTGATATACCCCCCTAGAGCAGGGTAATAACTTATGATCAGTCTATAATGTATGAATCTATTGAAATTAGATAATTGTTTTTTTAATTTAGTAGCTTGGTGTGCTCCAGAGCTACAGTAATGTCTAAATGAGTATGCGTTAGCCTTACTACCGCTGTTTTTCATATGTTGTCGGCTTTGACATGATTACTAATCTCCAATGACTTCATACCACAGATAGGGGGGGGGTGTTAGATTTGCATCCAGTGTTATAAGACAAAACACCACACTCACCTTTTCTTTAACATTCTCAAATGAGGAAGGTGAAACAACTGAGAAACAGACTAAGAAGACATCCGTCTGTGGGTAGCTTAGTGGTCGTAACCTGTCGTAATCCTCCTGACCTGTAAAGAGACAACACTGCAAATTAAATCACAGTACAACACAGTGTATCTGCACATTTTTAGGTACAAATTTAAATGTCTAAAACCTCTGTAAGTAAAAAATACCATTGGTGCTTCTTGTATTAAAATTGCTCAGCAAACAATGGTGGAGGAAGTATCTAGATCCTTTACTCGTGTTAAAATACTCATGTCAATTCAGTAATAGAAGTACATAATATATTATGAGACATATAATAATGCAAAAGCAGGATTGTACTGTGTTAGTGGGTTGAAATGGAGCTCATTTTAAGTCATTTTTAAAGGACTGCAACTACTGTTTAGTTTCATTATAGTTACATTAGAGTTACAACTGCTGATTATTGTTTACTTTAATTAATAAGTTGATTGGTTGATAATGTAAAATAGTCAGAAAATAATGATAAATAACTGAATAAATGTAATTACACTCAAATCAAATTCAATGCTTTAACGCCTACATTCCCAGACATTTTTAGACCTTGAATATCAAAAAAACTAAATTTAAGACATTTTAAGGATCGGCGGGGACCCTGACGACTGACTAATAATTGTAGTTCATTCAGTTAAGAGATCAATTCAAATAAAAGGAGGAAAACACAATCTTACCTGCTGTATCAAATAAGCCAAGGGTGTACGGTTCACCCCCGATCATTACAGTTACTGCATAGTTGTCAAACACCTGTGAGAAAAGAGAAACAGGAATATTATACTCTGTTTAGGTAGTATTTCTTAATTTAACATTGATTTTTAAATATTATTATTAATTAAGGTTCCATAAATATTTGCCACCTTAGCCGATAGAAACTGTTTTCTTTTTTTAATACTGCATACATTCCTGTATTTTCTGATTGTATTCTAATTAAGAGACTATATAATTATATATGGTCATTATAGCATTACTAAAACAACAAATCAAATGGTTGTCTAAGACTTTTGCACAGTACTGTATATAAATCAGCATTTCCCATTAATTATACAGAGTGTGGCTGCTCACCATAGTCTAATATGTGTCGCTAACCTGTAGTTTAGTAATTTGAAGAAACAACACAAACTTGAAACAATGTAGAAAAATATATTTACTGAAAAATATCAAAATCTAAAAAGTATTTTATATGTTTCTAAGTATTGAACTAGTTGAACTTGGATAATCACTTTTGCTTTCTTTGTTTCAGAGCTGAAATATGGACATTAGTCTTTTGTTTGTTTAGAACATATGAATTAGTAAAAGTTCTTTCACATGTTTTGTGGATATGACCTATTTGCTGTCATCACCATTCATATCTATACAACCCAGTAGTTAAATAACTAAAGCACTAAATTGTTTAGAGCATAACATTTCTTTTTATAGATATAACATTTTTATTTTGCTCTCAGAGTGCACCAGAATGATGCAATTGACTTAAAAATGTACAACGTTTGTGGGGAAACACTGTCAGCCTGTAAAAGTACACCAAAATTTACTTACTGTTGGTACATATTCAGAGGGGAATTTGTTGGTGGTATATGAAATCAATAGGCAGGTTTTCCCCACTGCTCCATCACCCACCACCACACATTTGATAGTCTGCATCTCTGTGCTTTTTCTGGTACTGCTGACAACAAACGTTAGCTGCAGAGAGATGTGACAACTCATTAGGACATTTTATATATGTATAAAACATGTCAACATTAGCCCTGCAACAACTAAAGATTAGTTAAACATCCACCTTTATGAATAGTTAAAGACAGACAAGAATAAACTGAGGGTAAAAGTGTCACGCCCCATCACCAAAACTGTCTTAAAGCTAACATTTGCTAATGATAACGTTGCCCAACATCACTCGCTTGCTAACACTAAATGCCTTGTAATCACCTTTATAACTTTAACATTACAAAAGTGGTGCCATAATAGTACTTGTCGGTAAATACTTTAACAAACATGTAACGATTGACGATTAAACCCGGTTTGTTGTCGGTTATCGGTTAGCAAGCTTAAGCTAATGCAGCGCTAGCAATCACTGGACAATGCTAGCAGGCTAGTTAGCTGGCTTAGGCTAATGCTGGCTTTTTAGTTGCTGTGTCTGAACTCCAGCTGTTAAAAAGGCAAAGGATGAAATGAATATCCAACCTTGATTTTATGAACCAGCTACAGACAGAGGGGTCAGGAAATGTTTATATTACGTACCAGTATCCCTCAGTATCTGTTTCGCCGGGCGTTGGCACCAGCGAGCAGCTCAATGCTACAGTCCACGAAGAGCAACACGCATGACAACCGGATGTCACCTTCAAAATAAAATATCCTGCTAACATAACCAAATAATTAAATAAAAAACACTTATATAAAACACTTGCATACAGAGAGCCTGGACTCCAGAGCCTTCACAAGATCCTTAAAAACAGTCAAGTGAAGATGAAGTTCAACTGCATGTAAAGAATTCCAAATTCAGGCCACAGCTGTTAATTCTTTTTTTCCCCCCCTGAATTTATTACATGGTAATTTATTTAGAGGTTTTTCTTTCTGTATTAATTCCTGTTCTATGCAAAAATAGGGTAGGATAGGGTAGGGTAACTTTATTGATCCCCCTTGGGTGAAATTCAAAATTGACATAACAGTATTTTCAAAAACAAACAAACAAACAAACATTTTAATTAAATAAACAATCTCAAAATACTCTTTACAGTAATGTTTTGGGGTTGTTGTTTTTTACATGGTAGTTTATTCGGTTCACAACAGGTTTTTTTTTGTCGTTGTTGTTGATTTTTGCTGCAATCATTCCTGTTGTATGCAAAAGTATATCTAAAAATACCTGAAACAAATATGAAATTTCAGCTGTCCAAATTAGTCAAATAAATTGGGTCTTTTTTAGTGCCAAAGCTTCTCTTTTTATCACTATATTTACGCAGCTCAACAGGGAAGCACTGTCTGAGGAAACACAAAGGCAAGGTAGCTTTATTTATATAGTGCATTTCATACCCAGGGGCAACTCAATGTGCTTTATATAAAAAAAAAAACATTTAACAGTAAGACTTGGAAGCATAAAAACATAAAATTAAAATAATAAAAACCCAACTATAGTAAAAATTGGAAACATTAAAGCATACAATTTAAAAAAAAGGAACCCAATTATCATAAAAACAAAGTACAATGTACAGAAAAATAGAGAGAGAGAGAAAGAAAATAAAAAGCTAGACTTTAATAGAGCATAAAAGACTAAATGTGGCAGATAGCCACTTGATGTGACTAACTCAGACCGCTGACGCTTCATATAAGCATTTTTTAAATTAATTTTGGCCCCCCATCACTTTGTTCAAACTGTCTATTAAATTAGATCCTTTGCCCAGTCAACATGTTTGAAATTGTGTGAAATTGTTTTCGTATCTTAAATCTCCTCTCAGCTGAGAAGTTTTCTGCGGCTTTTGACTGAGGTAGTGCTGTCTTCTCACACTAATGTTGCTTGTCTGGTCCACTCCTTTAACACACATTGCTCTACCGTTTTGGAAAATGTGGCTCCTTACAAAAATAAGACTATATAACTTTTAAATGCATTTTTGTGAAAAATGACTGTGTGGATACACTGTGGATTTTGGCCATCATTACTTTGAAAGTGCATTTGATGGGGATCTTTTAATAGCCAATATGAACAGGAGGAATTATTACATTGAGGGAAATCTCTTTCAGTGTTCATGTGGGCACCTGACTGTTGTTTTAAGAAAGACTTGAAAATGTTTGACCCTGTCCTTTAATTTGGTTCTCTCCTGTGCTTTTACTTTGACAGCTAACTTCCTGTTGTGTCTTGACACAAATCCGCTCAGTAAATTCATGCAGCAGAAGTGATTACGTCACCTCCTAAACTCTTGCATCCTCACCTGAGTCTGAGCTCTGCCTCCCCCTCAGTACATGTACAGGTAGACGCTCTGCTCTCTATCTGATAAAACATGATCAATAGATTTAAAGTGGATGGAGATAGATATGAGTAATTGAGTTACTGAGGGAATATTTGAAGAAAACAACACAATTTCCATGTTATCAATACCATATTAACAAAAATGTCCCCCTTTTTTGTTAAAACTAGTTTTGTTGTTTGCATGTTGAGTCTTGATTTATTTGATATGATTTTAGGCTACAGTAACAGAAGACCCTTTTTGTAGAAGATATTTTTATATGTCACAGTTTCAAAAGCATGTTTGACATCCATTTAGCTGCCTTGGTTAAAGGGTCCTATAATGCATGTCATCCCTGTCATACTGTCATGAATTACTGGGACACTTACGGTAGATAGAACAGAGCTATTGTTAATGCAAATTGCTCCTCAGGGACAAATAACATGTTTTGAATTGAATTGATTTTTTTCTGCTACGAAAACAAGGAAAGAAGGAAGAAGACCATTTTATGCATCACAAGAATGAGATTTAATGAAACGTGATTGAATTACATTGAACAGGTGTGTCTTATAAAACTGTTAATATGCTGTTAAATGAGGCTGTTTTGAAATCTGTTGCAAGTACAATCAACAGGCTAATGTAATCTGCTTGACAAGCATCACAAACCATCGCTGCCTATTATGTCACATTTTCTGGGGAATTGGAGTATAATTTACCTTTAATTGTAACTGGAAGTCATCAGTTTACATGAATTACCTTGGAGAGAAACTACATCTCAGCTGTATGTATCTTGTGTGACTTAAGGGTGCGTGTGACTATATTCATGTGAAGAAAGGTTCATTAGATTAATTAAAATAAAAAAAAACATCACGACTGAACTTCATTATATGTCCATTTATTGTCTTTTAAAAGCAGCTACTTCACAAGACTTGGCCCTTCATTTGTGCATGAAGGGGTTTTTATTCTGCATGGTTCACATCCTTGAAGTACAACACTGACAGATTTTGTAAGTGGTGGTAAAATGCAAAACGAATACCAACTTCTATGACCGCTCATATAAGATCTGCAAATAAATTAAATGAAAAAGCCAAGAGCCCCTGCTCTCCAGAGGTGCTAAATTAAAGCTGATTAGATATTAAAAAGTTGTGTCCAAAGTTATCTAAGGTGCTGGCACTGAAATTAATGAGCTTTAATCATTTAAGTACTAAGAAAAAAAATGAGGTGGAAAAGCCACTTTTTCCCTTGATGGTTCATTTCTATTCACACGCTGACAGAATGCTTTGATATGTACATACGTGTTCATAAATCACCCATTATTTAAAACATTGCTAGACTTTCACTCATAAATGTTCTCGTATTGATTTTGTTTGTGCTGCTGTGTTTTTTGTGCAGCTTTCATCCTCCACACAACGATATGTGTTGATAGCAAACAACATAACATGAAAATAAAGATGATCCAACGTAGAGTCTCCCACCATCTAGTTAAACAAACAGACAACAACAGCAAACACATCTAAACAGGGACTCTTATTACTTTTGTTACTGGCATATAATTGTTCACATTAATTATTAAATCACATCAAATGTAACTTAATTTTTTATCAGTATGTCAACAATATAAGATTATAGCATTTATTTATTTTTCTCACCTTACTTCACCTCGTCCCTGTATCAGTGATGAATTTGTCGGGGTGGTGTTGGTCGGTGTTATCCCTGTGAAAAAAAAACAACACTTGGCATTAAAATTCAAAAGATGACATTTTGAATTATACTGATTTATCTGTTTTGCCCACATATGGGGTCAATTTTTTTTTTTAAATTATAGCCTATATCATATATTTCCCTGTCAAATATCCTTACACAATACATAATATATCTATCTATCTATATAGATATATATAATAAGTTCTCAGACTTTTCCCCTAACAATAGTGACATGAAAATAGGCAAAAACTCCTGCATATATATATCTCCATCGCAGAACTGCAGATACCGATCACATCACAGTAATACTAATGAAAAACAGTTACATTAGGGGACGGAAACCCTAAAGAGTATAAGATGGTACAAATGCTGTTTCATATTTACAGTACTGTAAATATACAATACAATATATTGATACGTTTAAAAGTAGCGATCAAAGTAGAAAGTAATCAAATATAAGAAATATACTTAAAGTTAGTTAGTTAGTTAGTTAGTTAGTTAGTTAGTTAGTTAGTTAGTTAGTTAGTTAGTTAGTTAGTGGAACATTATTTTTGGCTTTACTACACAGCATTAAAAAAAAGTTATAATGAGTAGAAAAGCAGATGTCTAGACATTTTTATTTTATTTTATAACTTTTATAACTCAGCTTAGTCAGCTTCAATGTGTGCATTTGTATGGATCAGTTTTTGGTTGTTGTTTTGTTATTATTGCTTGACAGTAACCTGGCAACACAAAACCTGTTGTTAAATTGTGAATGTTCCAAAAGAGTATGTTAAGTCACTGTTTTTTCCCAACCAAACCCACCCAAAAATGGAAAGTTTGGGGAAATACATTTTCAGGGCCTTTAAGAGCATAGCATCAACAAACAACATGATTTTAGTCAAATTAAGCCTAACTGTAGTCAAGATTAGATTCAACTCTTGTAGTCTTGAGTTAGTAATAAATTAACACTTCAAAGCAAGACTGTAAAGAAGCAGCGGTTTCAATTTTAATTACCCAGTTGTAGTATACCTTTTTGGGAGATGGAGAGCCTGACACGAGCGTGGTTGTTCCTTCCAGGTGTGGAGATGACACACCAGTAGATATCATCATCACTTTTTCTGAGAGAAGTCATAGTTACAGTGAAGACCCCAGCCTCCTTATCGTCAGAAATGGAGGCTCTGTCACTAGCTCGGTCCCCTCTCACTACTATTTTACACAGCTCATACACAATTCCCTTGCACCAGTACTTTGTGTTGTCCCTGAACTGAATGTCGTACTGACAAGGGATTGCCACAGATTCTCCATATACTTCTGTTACCATCTTTGGAGCTGACAGCGCATCTGAGTCCACTGTATGTTTTGTTAACCAGAATACAAAGAGAACAGAAGCTGCAAAATCCAAAGACATTTCACATTAAATTAGTTAATTGCATCAAGTATTATTTCCACGTTTCTCTGCTATTAGAGATTTACAGTAGTTTTAAAAGTTGTTGTTACCCTTAAAGAAGCCAACATGTATCCTTGACGTCCTCATGATCAGAGTGGAAAGAACAATGTGAAGCAGAAGTGGTTTATATTTAATTCCTCTTCTTAGGGCCTTCCTCTGGTTGCCCAACTGGTCAAGTTGGGCAATCGGGGTCAGGGTTAGGACAGTCAGGTCGTTCTTTAAAACCTGTTTGTGTTTGTGTTTGTGTTGTTATGTGAACTTATATTTGAGGTTACATATAGTGTCACTGTAAAGCGAGTCTATTTACTTAAACAGTAGGTGGCACTAAAGACCAACCTGTCATGGGATGTAATTAATAAAGCATAAAGCATCTATCTATCTATCTATCTATCTATCTATCTATCTATCTATCTATCTATCTATCTATCTATCTATCTATCTATCTATCTATCTATCTATCTATCTATCTATCTATCTATCTATCTATCTATCTATCTATCTATCTATCTATCTATCTATCTATCTATCTATCTATCTATCTACAGTATCTATCTATCTATCTATCTATCTATCTATCTATCTATCTATCTATCTATCTATCTATCTATCCGTCCGTCCGTCCGTCCGTCCGTCTGTCCGTCCATCTATCTATCTATCTATCTATCTATCTATCTATCTATCTATCTATCTATCTATCTATCTATCTATCTATCTATCTATCTATCTATCTATCTATCTATCTATCTATCTATCTATCTATCTATCTATCTATCTACAGTATCTATCTATCTATCTATCTATCTATCTATCTATCTATCTATCTATCTATCTATCTATCTATCTGTCCGTCCGTCCGTCCGTCCGTCCGTCCGTCCGTCTATCTATCTATCTATCTATCTATCTATCTATCTATCTATCTATCTATCTATCTATCTATCTATCTATCTATCTATCTATCTATCTATCTATCTATCTATCTATCTATCTATCTATCTATCTATCTATCTATCTATCTATCTATCTAAACTAGGTCAGTTGTTTTCTTTCCATCTGATGACCTACAGACAAACTGTATTTTGACACAGCCCATTGCTTCACATCCATTGCATTCAATTTAGTATTTTCACAGACAACTAAATACAACACATTTACCACAGAAAACAAAAAGAGGAAATTCTACATCGTCATTGTCATATAGAAAATATTACCATTATGTGGAATATAAAGACAAATGTATTCATAATAAAAACACATTTCTTAATTTTCAGCTACAATTAAATCTTTCCCAGTACATAAAATAATTTCCAGTATCATTATTTCTATGTGCTGTCCCTCCCTTCAGCTTTAAAAATAAACATTATTGAAGTATTTGTTAATGTAACATCAGCCAGAACAACATGACAGACACAGAAACAAGTGATCTGTTGATTCATACTCCTTAGTAATGCTCCAAATCTTTAACATTTCTTTCATAGCCAAAGAATCATTAATTATTTTAATTGAAAAGATCTCATAAATGTGTCCACAGTTGTTTTATATATAATCCCAATGACTTCATTCCACGGTATAGTGCAATCAAATATATCCTCTCATTTTTATAGATATGATTAATTATTAATACTAATTTGTGTCATTGTACATTTTTAATAGCTTAATAATGATATTTTACTTATCATAAAAGATGATGCTTTCAGATTTCTTTTTATGGGCTTCAATATTTCATGTGTATATCACATTCACTTTAGTCTTGTAGATTTGAATGGACTTTATAGGTTGAAATATGTTCATGTTTCAATCTTTTATGTCATCTTGATTTTTACTGATGATTTTTTTTCTCAGTGAGAACTAACACATTGCTTTATTATTTAATTTGTTTCAGTTGAATTGGCATTGATCAAAACTAGCCATATACAGTACAGTTATACATGATAAGTATAATAACTTTAATAATAACTTTACTTAAATAACACCTTTAAAAAAAGATTAAAACATTTTTTATTTCTCACATCCTTCAGTACAGAAAGTACAATCAGATAAAAAAGAGGATAGGGGGTAAAAAGGTATTTAAAAACAAGCAGTAAAATCTTAAAGTTAATGTAGATATAATATACATGTACAAATGTGGGCATAGCAACTGTGGGAAAAAAAACAATTATGTAGTTAACAAATACCACAAGGTGCTTTAGCAACTGAGTTGATTGTGTCAGAGAGCAGTGATGAAATTAGGAAATATGAATCTTCTGTGTTGTGGTGGACTGTCTTTCTCACACAGGACAACTCTGAACTTGCAAAGGTTAAGGCCTATCTTTCTCTGAATTAATTTGAGAGGGTCATTCATATGTTCATAACATCACGTTTGGATTATTGTAATTCCCTCTATTGTGGTGTTGTTCAGTCGGCTCTTGGTTGCCTGCAGCTGGTCCAAAACACAGCAGTACGTCTCCTGACTGGGAAGAGATGACATGATCATATCACACCAGTTCTTGCCTATCTACACTGGCTTCCTGTCACCTTCAGAATCCAGTTCAAGATTGTATTACTTGTTTTTAAAGCTCTTAACGGACTGGCACCACCCTATCTATCTGAGTTGTTGCACCATCATGCTCCAGTCAGAGCACTGAGGTCAACCGAACAGATGCTTCTGCATGCTCCTAGGTCAAGGCTCAAAACCAGAGGTGACAGAGCCTTTGCAGTGGCTGCTCCAAACTTGTGGAACAGCCTACCTTACAATTTCCGACTGCTCAGACCCTAGAAAGTTTTAAATCATTGCTTAAGACTCACCTCTTTGCCTTGGCTTTTAATCCTAGTTGAGCTTGACATCCTACATTTTATTGTTTAATTATCTTTGTTTTTATCTGTTGTGTTTTTATAGTTTTATTTATTGTGTTTTTATAGTTTATCATACTTATAATTTTTCTTTTGTTTTGTCTTGTGTCTTCAGCTTGTACAGCACTTTGTTCAACTGAGGTTGTTTTAAATATGCTATGTAAATAAACTTTGACTTGAACTTAATATCTTAACATATAAAATAGATAATCTGATGTCAGGCAGAAGTTGAATGACGTTAACTGTGGTCTGACTGTCAGGGTGTTAAGGTTAATTCAAGGAGTGAAAAGCAGAACTATGCTGGTGACACATGCACTAGTTGTTAGTGCATAATTGAGTGAAAGGTTACACAACCAACAGAAAAACACCTGTGGGAAAACCCTTTTCTTTGCATAAGGTTGTGTAATCTTCAATGATGTGACATTTTAACTCTCTTACAGTTAGAAACAAGACAGAATAGCTACAACTTAATAAGAAAGTCATTTTTGCTTTTGTGAATACTCACGCTTATATTACTTTCTCATTGACTGAGCAGACGTTTAATTAAAGTACATGTGATATGTGACAGATTAGTTTTTGATTTGAAGAAGAAAGAAAGAATTCTCAAGTAGGCTACCAAATGAACTACTTTGAGATGATGAAATGACCTTGGTCAATACTTAAAATGTATTGTTTTTCATGATTAATTAAGTAAATCTATGAAATGTAGTCTCCTTGACATTTGCTTGACTTCTTCTTATTTTTTTAATTCTTTTAAAAGCAGACAGGGTTGTTTTGTAACAGCAACAGCAAATGGCTTTACTTCTGCTTCCAGTGTTTCAGCTGAGCCAAGGTATTTTCCGCTGACACCAGCATATCCTTCTTTAAATATTACATTAACTGTTGCAGATAAAGAGGGCTACATTATTATATGGGAACTAAATGATTAGATACGTTTTCCATTTACCCTGCAAATGTTTTTGATGATAATCATAGACTAATGCAAATCCCTCTCCATGACATATCACAAACCTCTTTTCTGCATGATTAGAGTTGTCAAACATATTTATCATCACATATAAGCAGTCTAAATAGTAGTTCAAAGGCAATTTTGCACGTTTTTTACGTGATTCGACTTCTAATATTCTATGTCTCCACTCAACAGAGACAGAAAACGTGTTTACTGCATGACATGAATGGCGTATCTGAGAAGATATCAGAGATTTATGCACTTAAATCAAATCACAAACATTTGATTTTCCTCTTGTTTTGTTGTGTCTCCATGGATATTTTGTTCTTTCATATAAGAGGTCTTTAATAAGAATTTTTATTACAATGTTGGCATGCATAATTGGTCAAATATACTGTATCTACATCTTCAGCAAATTGGTTCATGTTCTTTAGGGGTTTTGTGTATTTTGTTCTTAACATTACTTAAGTGCAACAGCAGCCGAAACTGGAGAGAAACAAGACCTTCACACAAGAAGAAAGTGCACCTGTGGAGAATTCGCCTGAAAGTGTGATAAGTAATCATATTACTGTACTGCGTAAGTGAGCACATTTGATAATCTCTTCTGAAACAATCTTTTGCAAATAAACACCTGGCAGATTTCCTATTTTTGTTTAACTTTGAGCAAATTGGGTGCGTATAAAAGTGAGTGCTACAGATGACCTCCCTGTACAAGGTAGTCATGGGCAAAGTACTGTTTGTGACGGGTAAGTCAGAGGAGCTATGTGTTCAATAATCTCCTGGTTCTTTGTACTACCACAATTTGGATACTCAGTATATTGCATTCATCTTTAGGATGCTGCTTTGAGCACTTTCCTCCTAATATATTTCTTGTTTATCACTTATTTCTTTCTTTCCTCTCAATAATAACCATGTAACTCTCAATTTTACAGCTCTGGCCCTGCTGCTGCATGCGCAGCTTGGTAAGCAATTTATAAATATAGGATACTCTCTGTGTTGTTTGTTTGTGTGTGTGTGTGTGTTTGTGTGTGTGTGTGTGTGTGTGTGTTTGTGTTTTTTTCTTTTTCTTTTTCATGGTCAGAAATTGTATTGCATGCGCATTATCCTTAAATAATAGATTTCTTTCCTATCAAAGGCTCATCCTTCATACTGTCATGCTACTTCACAAACTGGGCTCAGTACAGACCACCCCCAACCATTTACATGCCCAATGATATCGACCCATGCCTGTGTACCCATCTTCTGTATGCCTTCGCCACCATAAAGAACAACCAACTGGCCACCTACGAGTGGAATGATGTGGAGCTTTACAGTCAGTTCAACGGCCTGAAAAACCAGTGAGTTACTAAAAATTCTTTGTCTGTTTCCCTTGTGTAAAAGGTAACAATCCATATAAAAAACAATAATGTGTCACTCACTAATATGCAACAGTAGGAGAGTTTTTAGCTGCCACCGCAGTGTAAAATGTCTCATTTCTTGTCAGGAATGGAAACCTGAAGACTCTTCTTTCTGTCGGAGGATGGAACTATGGCTCCACAGGGTGAGATAATCCACAGATAACTGGAAAATTAGCACTCTTACAATGAGGATTCTTCTGATTTTCTGTTCCCACATTAGTTTCTCGCAGATGGTGTCGAGCCCTGCCAACCGTCAGACCTTCATCACCTCAGTCATTACATTCCTGAGAAAGTATGAGTTTGATGGACTTGACATTGACTGGGAGTATCCAGCCAACAGAGGAGGCTCTGCTGATGATAAGGAGAACTACTCAGTTTTCCTGGAGGTTTGTTTGTCATGTCTGGTTTTTACTTTTTCTCAATATTATGGTTTAAATAATTTCTTACCTGCTAGCTCTTACCTAATATATCTGTCAAAATTTGTTTTACGTTTTTTCAGGCCACAATAAATCCCTAAGGTGTTTCTGCTGGGCCTTAGTGAATAAAAGACACATACAAGCAAAACAACTCAAACATGACCATGTCACAAATCTATGAATTTATGAATCCTGAAGTTCAGTTAATACTAAATATTTTATATCTGTTGGCATTCAATAGGAGATGAGAGCTGCCTTTGAGAATGAGGCCAAGCAGAGCAACAGGGCTCGTCTTCTGATGTCTGCTGCTGTGTCGGCTGGAAAGGACACCATTGAATCTGCTTATCAGATTCCCAAGCTTGGCCAGTAAGCATTTGAAGCAATATTTGTGGTGTGTCTTATTGACAGCAACATAATGTATGAATGGGACAACTCTGAATCAAATCATTAAGCTTTTTAATGTTAGCTTGGTAACCTCTTCCCTTCCTATTTTCAATATCCAGGTCGCTCGATATGATCAACGTCATGTCATATGACTTCCATGGCTCTTGGGACCCCATGACTGGTGAGTGCAGCCCCCTGTTCAGAGGCCCAAGTGACCAAGGTGGCTTCATCTATTTCAATGTGGTAAGTGGTCAAACATCCTCATGCACAGTTGCGTATTAATTTACCGAAATTGACTTTGTCTAAAGAAATATACACATGCAGCTTATCTCTGTAAGTTTACATCTGCAAGCATTATCTGCAGATACATACACGCTATCTCATTACAGATCTGTGTTTATTTCCAAATCCTTTTTTCCAGGACTATGCCATGAACTACTGGAAGAGCCAGGGAGCCCCAGCTGAGAAGCTGATTGTTGGTTTTCCTACATATGGCAACACATTCACTCTTAAGAACGCTGCTAACCACGGCGTTGGTGCACCTATTTCTGGTCCTGGAAGTCCTGGAAAGTACACACAAGAGGCCGGAGAACTTGCCTACTTTGAGGTAATCTTATTAATTACTGTAATGGAGTAATAAGAATAGGCTTGAATGTTTATGGTGGTTATTGTGTATATTAGTTGGCATTCATCTGTCTGCTTGATAACAGTCAGTTTATTACAGACTCCAGATGCAAAGTGTTATTAATGCCATTGTTTGTAAAATTACAGATCTGTGGCTTTTTGAAAGATGGAGCAACAGTGGTTTGGAACCAGGCCCAGGATGTGCCATATGCTTACAAGGGAAACCAGTGGGTGGGATATGACAACATCAAGAGCTTCCAGCTCAAGGTAACACATGCAAAGAATACCTCTTTAAGCATTTTAAAGGGCAATGTGTTTGGCTGTGGTGAATAACCTCTGAGCTAAAAATGTAAAAGTAATGCGACAGGAGCAAATATATGAAAGTGTTCTGTATGTGATACCTCTTTTTTGGTATGTGGGTCCATACTTTAGGCAGGGACCAGCAATAAATGTGTAAAGGTCTTCTGATAAAGTTTTTGACCTCTATTCAAATGCTCTCTACATCGCCCCCTTCTGGCTATCTATAGGCTGAGTGGGTGACCAAGAATAACTTTGGAGGTGCCATGGTGTGGACCATTGACATGGATGACTACTTGGGCACTTTCTGTAACCAGGGAAAATATCCACTGATTAATGTTCTTAAAAAGGCCCTTAATCTGGAACAAGCATGTAAGACTCTTAATATCCTTATCACTGATGATACATTTAAATTAACTTGATGTTTTCAGAAGAATCCTTTTGTTCAACAATTACTTTGTGGTGTTTTTTCAGCCTGTGCCCCTCCTGCCACTAAACTTCCACCAATCGCAGGAGTGAGCACGACTTCTGGTAGCAGCTCTGGAGGAAGCTCCAGCGGAGGCTCCAGTGGTGGCAGCTCCTCCAGTGGGGGATCTGGCACCAGTGGCATGAACGGCAGCTTCTGCGCTGGAAAGGCCAACGGCATGTACGCCAACCCAACAAACAAGAACCAATTCTACAACTGCAGCGCCGGAAAGACCTACCTTGAGCACTGTGCCACTGGTCTGGTCTTTGACAACTCCTGTTCTTGTTGCAACTGGGCCTAAATCTGAAGTTATAAATTGACTGGATAACTGTTGTAAGCCTGGATGACTCTGTTTTACATTTGTTCTTAGTTCTCAGAGGTTAACTACTCTTGAGTACAAAGTCCTTCATTGCACATCTGATGTTCAACAATGTAAAACCTGAGAAGTCAATTTTGAAAGGAATGAAAATAAACACGTGAAATGTTGCAGGTGTGTTGTATGAATCCACATTATTTACTTTGATGTCAACTATGTGGTGTTAGAAATGCTCATGTGTGAACTACACCGTGAATTTTAGTTTAATTGTTTTAATACACATTTTATACATTTTTCCATATACATTACCCAAAATAAATGCAAAAACACTCAAAACATCATGAAAACAAAAGATTATATTTAAAACTGAACTGAAGCCCCAACATAAATTTACACTACATGTATATTTTCAGTGGAAAACTGCTGATACAATTATAATCCTAGAATTTCAAACCCTGATGCAACATAAACAGAACACAAGTCTACTATTTGATGAACACTGTCTACTTTGAAAAGACAATGTAATGTCCAACACAATAAAAATATATCTACCTAATATTCATTTGGTGGACTTTAGTAAAACATTTTGAGTCTTTGAGGCAAATTCATAGTCGTTAATTTAATGATAGCCACTCTCAGCTGGTCTCTGTTTCCTCTTTCTGTTCAGTTTTGGTGGATCCATTCTGTTCAGGTGTTGGTTCATCCACCATGGCAGACTTTTTTGTCGGTCCTGTTGTGATGAAGGGAGATTTGGAGTGAGTGATGAAGTGTACAAAATAAACACAAATAAACCTTCAGCAAAAATTACAATCAATAATTACTAGGCATTGTAAAAGGATGCTGGCGGATATTGTACCTGCGAGGTAATTTCTGTGCATCCGATGGAACAGCAGGAGACCAATGAAGAGAATAAAACCGATGCAGGCGATTATCATTCCACATAGCAGGAAGCTGTAGCTGCCTTCTGTCTGGATAATCTGGGGATAAGACAGCAACATTAAACTACTGATCATGAATCTAAATCTCCTCTAGGCTTGTTTTTGCAATTATACAGTAAGTCTAATTATGTACTACTGCACACTATTTCTATAATCATAAAATGTACTCCTGAGACTTACTGAGCCAACCAGAACCTGCATTACCATCTCTCCCATCCCTGCACTTGTCACCAGGACTGAAGTTGCACATCCTGGAAAAAGGAACGTATGGTTTATTTCCTCTCTGTGCTTTGACTCCATTACTGTGTTGTTATGAACATTGTACGTAATTATACCCTGGTAATCAAGGATGTCTTCAGTGTAGGCAAGCATACAGGGGAAGATGCTGCTGAGGAAAAGCCCACATAAACATGTTCCGACAAACAGAAAAGTGTTGCTGGTGTAGAAAATAAGCAGCATCAACACAGTAACAATAGCACCTGCCTGTAAGAACAAATAAGATAGAGCACAATCAGTAAGTGTTTGACCTTAAAGAGTCATTGTGTATGTTTCGTAATGTGATGGTGCATTTAATGTTTTATTACCAGGTTGAACATTAGCAGTCTCACAGGCTGGAAACGGTAGGAAAGAGGTATGGACAACAGACGTCCAGCAGTGATCGCTGCCCAAAAGATACTGGCCAGGTAACCTGCTGCCTTGTGAGACAATGACATAGGCGGTGCAACTGCATATGTGTACACGAAGCCGGCATATGCACCCTGAAAAAAGAAAGGTCCTTTACTTTCTGTTTTAAATGTGAAGTTTTCAGTTGCATTTATGACACCATTTGTGAAATATGTGTCATACAGTTTTATTTATCTGCAGCCCTCACTCACCACAATACCATCGGTCATGAAGAGCACCATCCCGCCAAGGACATGAATCATAAAGAAGGATACTGGCAGCTCGCGTAGGTTATCATTCCGACAGCAGCTAAAGATATCCCCATGACCTGTAACAGAGCGAAAAGTCACACATGACAGATTGTAGCACAGAAAATGGCAGTTATGGTTTGTCTTTCCCTCTAAGCTGACGGGAAATCTAGGGAGAAAAGTATGCATTATTCATTTTAAAAAAAGGTGTCTTGTATAAAAATAATTTCTTCCCTGTCTTTACCTCCTGCTTCATGTTCTTTGTGCTCTACGTCTGGGCCCTCGGCCCCCTGCTGGTTCTCCATGGCTAGTTCATCTTTGTCCAGGAGACGAGGAGTGCTACTACGGCAGAATGGGATCAGCTGCTCCCGATACATCAGGAACAGGACTGCCATGGGCACAGGCAGCTAAAGGGCGCATAAATAATATTAAGCTTTTTCATTTGTTGTGATTTTCTAACATTAACTGAAACATCAGATTAAGAAGGTATGAAAAAGAAAAGCTCCTCTCTTGCATCTACTGTGCATCTGTTCAGTGTCTTACATTGATCACTGCCATGATCCAAAAGGCATAGTGCACGCTGGACTCCTCTTCCTCTCCCTCATGGGGCAGGTAGCTCTGAGTTATGTTGTGCTCTGCGATTGGACTGTTTCTCAGCATGTTCCTGAAATGATGCATGATCTCAGTCCCATTCCCTGTGTGATTCCCACAGCCTGTCTCGGATAGGAAAGGATCTGCAATCAGTGGGCTCACCAGGGCTCCGAACCCAATGAAGAAATGAAGAGCCTGCAAAATGTAGAAGACAAAACATGGTATATAACTGACTCCCAATTGGACAATATATTCCTTCTAGTTAAAATGTCTTAATATATTCTAAACTTGACGTTGTATTGTACCTGAACCAGCTATTAGTTATTAATTGAATGTGAAGGCTACCATGTTAGTATTTCTTCAGATAATGGGCAGGTTAAGACTTTGTTACCTGTAAGAAAACAGCCGAGTCCCTCTGATAGATGGTCACCAGTTGGATGTTAGCAATGGTGTCAATAATTCCCATTGCAAAACCAGACACAGCCATGGCAATGGCCAGCAACAGGACATTATTGCACAGAGGGATGATGGCAAATATTACAGAGATGATGAGAGCAGAGACAAATAAGGCAGACAGAGCACTGAACAACCTTTAAGAAAGAAACAAGATAAACATAATTACAATGATGGTCAGTCGATCCTTGATTCCTTGACTTAAGATGACAGATTTGTTATCGATTATTTATCCACAATGAGCAACTCTCTCTGGAAAACTCTCCAGATGTGAGTTTATAGTACTTACGTCCTCTTGAAAACACCACCAATAGAGCTGCCGATCAACAAGCAGAACTGCTGGGAAAAGAACACCCAGGTAATCTGACTAAGTGTCGAGTTCGTTTGACATTGCAAGTCCAAAATTGTAGGTCCAAGGAAAGCAATGCAGAGTCCAAAGCTGAAGAAAACACTCCAGTAAGTCAGCGTGTGATGGGCATTCCTTTTGAACAGAGTAACAATCCGCTCATCCACAAACATCTTAGCCACTATACAGATAGATTCACCTCAGAACAAGGATTTTTTACTATCAAATATTACAGTTTCAATATGCAACGCTAGCTCTAGGACGGTGTGTGGATGCTTGTTGTAGTGTGATGAGTTTTCTGATTTCTTTTAAAGCTTTTCGCTCCCTCCTCTTTGGATTGCTTCACTAAAAAGGATGTCCTCTTGAGTTAATGGGTGAAGTGGAGATTCTTCTAACAATAATATGCCTATTTGAATTGTGTCAATGATTTGTAGTGAGAAAGAGTCTCAGTTGAAGTGCTACCAGAAAGTGTGCATTTACATGTCATAGCACTTTCAACCCTATCAATGGTAAATGTGTCATTCAGGAAGCAATGACAGATAGATGTATCATCGACTGGATGTCTTTTCTTTCATATCTAGACGACCCTGCAGCACTTATTATGAAAGAAGTTTGTACGCTAAAAATGACACAATTTGTTGTTGTGTTGTCAATAAAAAAAAAGAGAAACTGATTTTGTTATCTGTTCTAAAATTTGTGACCACAGCTGTAACATCATTATGTAATCATTTTATTTGTTAAAATATGTGTATAATATATATAATTTATAAAGACATGCCCTCTATTCTATCTCATACAGTCATATCCCGGCTCTGTGTATATTTCTTCTTAAAATCGTACACATAGGAGCTATTTTAGTTTTTTTTTAGCAAGAAATCTACTGTTGTCGTTCTTTGTGTATGGTTTAAACTACCTGTATATCACTACTGAATATATTCTGTGTGCAGTGTATGATGTGTCCACAGTGTTCCTACTTCTTTATTCTTTCTTTTTAGCACACAATGACAATGTAAATGTCAATCCACCACTTTGGTCCAGACTGAATTATCTCAATAATTTCAGGATAGACTGCCATTACATTTGGTACAGACTTTCATTATACCCGGAGGATGAACCCTACTAACTTTGGTGACTCCCTGACTTTTTCTCGCATGCTACCATGAGGCTGACATTTGTGGTTTTGAGTGAAATGTCTCAACAACTATTAAGATATTTGTTATTAAATTTGTTACATGTACATTCATGTCCCCCTAAAGATGAATTTTAAAAACGTTGCATGATTTCCGGCATACAAGTTTTTGTCCAATTCTGTGGTTTATGACCAAATAACTGCAAAACTAATGATATCCCCATTACTCCAACTGCATTTTTTGTTTTGTGCTAATTGGTATGCTAATAGTTGCATTCTAACATGCTACATTAAATGGTGAACATGGTCAATATTATACTGTACCAGCTAAACATCAGCTAGCATGGCTGTGCACTCTTAATCTTGTTTAACTTTTTTCATTCAAGTGTCTATTTATGACATTTAGACTGCTGCAACAACAAGCTGTCCGTCTGTCTTTTGACTGAGAAAGTCAACATGAGAAACCGCATATAGTTTAAGTGATAACTGTTATTATATTTATGTTGTTTTTCATGTCAGTCTAAAGCTAAAGAGGGCTACTGACTAATATGTGTGAACTGACACTTTAAATGTTTAGCTTGACCCCATTTCAGAATGGATGTCGACCTGTCAAGAAACTAGCAGATGTACTTCATCTAAAGGCTTCTGCAGGAGTTAGATATTTGGAAAGCATGCAGTTAATGGTTCTTCGAATTAAAAAAAAAAGTATTCTGTGATGGATGATGGTGATTACTTGACCAAATTGGTATTACTTAACCAAAGTGTTATGAATAAGAGAGAGGACTCAATACCTAATCCATTTAATGATTACACTGGAGAACAAAAGCTACTGGTTGTGACCAAATATGGGCTTCCAGCAAGGTTGAAACAGAGGACAAGAGAAATCCCCCCTAGATCTATGAAAACTGTGAATTTAGTCAACATTAAATGTAAATTTTATGAAAGACCCACACAGTAAAAAGCACTAGTTTTAGTTTTATGTGGCATGATTACAACACAAACATTTTATATGTTTAGATTTGTTGGATTATTTTTAATTAGTGATTTTATACTGTCAGCAATAAGTGAATTATCTTAAATTCAGCACATATGATTTAATCGGTTCTTTTAATTGCTGCTGCAGTAACACTATTTGCTACTTCACAAGTTCATTTGTCCATAAATAAAAAAAACTATGCTGCATATGTATGTTAGCTGTCTTACTTTAATGACTTTACTGATTTCAGCATGCACTACATTTGAAACTGTTACACAATATGACACATTTTCTATCTGTGTTATGTGCCGGAATGACACGGCATACGAAGCACTACAAAGCTGTGTAACTGATTTGTCTACATCTATTGCGAGGGGGAGACGCTGGTACTGAACCCTGAGAAATATGGGTGTTTATACAAAAGGCATTCATTAACATCTATCTTCCCCCCACACACTTCCGCTTCTGGAGATGTAGCAACATGAGATGACTCTCTCAGGTAATTGTCAACTAACGTAATCTTAGATGTGTGTAAACCAAGGTTAAAAATCAACTGCAACTTCTGGTAACTGAAGTAGGACATCTGTTTCTTAATGAATTATATACTTATTCTTTATACAGGTTAAAGTAGGAAGCAGTACAGTATGTTGCCGCTATATGTTAAAGCAAGTGTCTTTAAAACCATTGTGAGCCAATAAGAATACAGTTAAAGCAAGTTCTATGTAAAGTAACCTAAATGTATTTAATTGTAGTTTTTTGATGAGCAATTGAGGCATGCTCACTCACTCATTATTAATTTATTGTCTAAAACAGCACTGACTAACCATTTAAAATAATATATTTAAGTATATCCCCTCCAGACAGGTTTAAAGACACATAAGCATACTCTGCTTAGAATAATAATTTTTGTCTGAAAAAAATGTTTTATCAATAAAAAAAAACTTTTAATTCTCAAAACCTTCCTTCTTCCTCATTGAAAAAAAAAAACAATCTAGGAATAAGCAGATTTCAGTCATTTTCAATTTTTAACTGCTAGATAAAAGATGTCTCCTACTTCACTGAAAAGTTCATTCTCAGTGTCTGTGCACTGAAGCGTTCAAGTTCCCATATCTTGTAATAAGCTGCATATTGATTAGACTATGACTGGCCTCCAGACTAGTTGTGATGTCACATAATCATACTTGTATGTTTGAAAGTGAGATTTAATAGAAACTTTCCCCATTTAACAGATGAATGTGTAATCACACAGCCTTCTAGTATCAAACACTGCAAAGTAACAATAAGCAAATCACATTTTTGAACAGGAGAGAACTTTTAAGTCATATGTGTTTTCTTCTAAATTTCAACACTAGATGGTGTAAAAGGACTGCATTCATCCACAATTCAAGTCAAAAAGCAATGATGGTTTGTCTCCATAGAAATATAACAATGTTGGTGTTTTTTAAAAGGAAAGGAAACAACAAATTGATTACTATTACTTATAGCACAATATTATCCCTGATGCTGAATAGCTCACAATCATTCTTATTATTGCGCTCTCTCTCTCTCTCTCTCTCTCTCTCTCTCTCTCTCTCTCTCTCTCTCTCTCTCTCTCTCTCTCTCTCTCTCTCTCTCTCTCTCTCTCTCTCCCCTTCTCTTTCTCTCTCCCCTTCCCTCTCTCTCCCATACACACACAAAGATCACCATATCTCTTTTTCGGTCAGACACATGGTTTGCGGATGGCAGCCACATAAAGAGCTGGCACATCACTAACAGGGTTTAAAATGAACAAAGGCAGTGTTGCTTTTCTCCTTTCTGTCTCATCTCCATAGGCTGACATTTAGCCAACTCTCAATCAGAGGCCTGAGACAGTACCAGGACAATGTGATAGGAATCATAATCCTAGGTAGAGCAATCCTGCCTCTTTGCTCTTCCTCTGCCTCTATTTGCTTTATCTATACGCTGTGTTCCTTTAGGGTCCAGTGGAGCAAAGCACATACTGCCAGATATGATAAAATTGCATGCTAATGACCGTAAAGCCTGATGTTTTTATACATAAGCTTGTGGATTTGAATCTAATAATGTGAATGAGCAAAATAAACATTTGAATGTCTATGAGAGGGAGGAAGTCACAGTGTGCTTGTGTATTATTACTTGTCAAGCCAGGCAGGCGCGCATAAATCAGTATATGCATTAACACAATGGGGGGGATTAGCTCAAGTAGATATGACACAGGAAATGTATCTGTCACCTATCCACATTTCTCCAGTCAGTCCCTGCAGCCCTGGATAGAAATGCCCCGCAGTGCACCCCCTGCACTTCTCCTCGGGCCCAAAATAGAGCCAACGATATGTGGTATGCAAACAGACATGTCTGCAGGGCAAAACAGTGCTATTCTATGAGGCGCTAGATGCTGGTGAAGCAAGCAACACGTAAAGCAGTGCATGAGTATATCATGAAAGTTATTTTGGTATAATTACTCAGAGAAATGTGAGAGAGCATATGAGCATAGAATTATGGAATGTGACTCATATAAAATCATATATATAAATCATTCTCTAGGCAGCACTTTTTAAGCAAAACCCATGTAAAGACTGAAGTTTAAGCACTGACTAACATCTTAACCACTGTTCTTACATGAGTCTAACTATAATTGTTGTATTGTGTACAGCACAGACCCGTTAAGTCTATACAGGCTACTACTAATTTGTTTTGCCGGTTATATTTTGATAGGAGATGTAATTGCTGCCTGTATAATTTTTGAAGTCATTTCACAGCCACTGGTGTATGTACAGACCACAGGAATTGGACACTGGGGATCAGGATTTGCAGTGTGTGAAGTGCTGCATGTTGTTTTGCTTCAATTTGCTGTTAACTTTTTCAATATTTAACCAAGACTATATAACCCTCCCTTAGCCTTAAAGGATTTGGCCATTTTTTCTATATTTTTCTTAATGTCAACAAATCTCATGCGCAGAGCATTCCTTATTCCTCTGAGTTGCAGTCCTCCATTGTTGTCCAAAAACTATTAAAAGCACATTAATGAGCCACACTGCTGCACTGGGTGACATTTTCCTTGGCCTGGAAGAGTACGGGCATGTCAGCTTGTTTGGAAACGGTGCCAAAGACTAATAACAGCGACCATGTTTTCAGTCTCCAGAGAGCAGTTACATGTAAGGCAGACATGAGATCACAGTTTCATTTACAGTGTTTCACTAGCTTGTAATACTATATAGCATGACATCTTGACTTTCTACTACACTTTACATTGTAAATAACTTTAGAACAAATCAAGAGGTTGTGATTTGTGGCACAACGAGCTTGTAAAAATGAAAGTAAAACTGTGTACCAGCTATATCCTTTAAACAAGTGCTGTGTGTGCCCAAACATAATAAAAACATGAATAACGTTTAATCATGCTGTAGTTGCTCGGAGCGAATATTATCTCAGAAGAGTGGGTATCATGGAGGAAATAAATGAGATATGTTGTCAGTAAACATTTAGATGTGTTCTGTTCAAACATTTTGACACTTAACAAATACATTCATTAACATCATTTCTTAATTTTTTCGATAAAAACAGTATAATCCAGGCAGCATTATTATTCTAACAAAATGTATTTGTTGTTGATAATTAGCAGTATGCATAGATAGTTTCTAGGATAAAGGGTTGGACAGCAGTGGAGAGAAAAGCCTGACCTCGCAGGAGAAATCTTTTAATGCGACTCCAAAACTATCCTGAATCTTAAAAGAATGCTGCTCCTGTATTCTGATGTGTCTGCATTAGTCTTGTAGTTTATTGGACTCAGTACAAAGGCCTTTTCTCAAACAGTCCAGGCTTTAATATTATGTGAATAGCAGTTTAAGTCCAGTGGAGCGTTGGTGCTTATCCAAAGACTTCAATCAGGAATTTCCACCCAGGATTCCTAAAAGCTCAGCAGCCGATCACATCTGAAGCCGTCTGAAGATAATGACTTCTGCAAGCCAATCCCCTCTCTGTAGTGGCAACGCTGTATGTGTTGATCCATGATAATTATACTTCAATGCACTTTGCTGTTAGTGATGGTTAGTATTGGCCGTAATAGGAATTGTTTCTTATTGGCTATATAATAATTTGTGTCACATCTATGCTTAATCTTAATCATAACCTTTGTCATAATGATAATCTGAAATCCTAAACTGTTACCTATTCTTGTTCTGTATAAACTGACTTCTATTGAACTTGATTAAGTACTGTAAGTGATACAATGCCCTCAAGCATACAGTCAAATTAAAATGGTTGTTTTATTATTTATCTGTAATATATTGTTTCCAAAAGCTCAGTATTTCACACAAAATTGTGTTCAGATGTCATCATCAGGTTTTTGGTTTTGCAGTAAAGCTCCATTAAATCCATTCAATGGGATTTTAGGGTGTAGTTTCGGCTCTGCTTTAAAACGTTACAGCAAATCCTGGAACATATTGTTGATCCAACAAGTCTTCAAAATTAAACAACCAAATACTTTTTCACAGATGCCACTCAGGCCCAGTTCATGAAGTCCACAGTAAATCATCTTTTTAGCACTTTTTGAGGACACACATGAAACACCTTTGATACCATATTCAGTTTTCAAATAGCTTGGTCTTGTGATGTTAGGCAGGGAAGAAAAGAGGAAATGAATCCTCACTATCCTCAAAAAGTAGATGATTAATTTGTTGTTTGAAACCTTGAGAAAAAGAAGGTGCCATAACTTCACTACAAAGTGGTGTCTGCTGTACACAAAAACATGTGTGAATCCAAATTAAGTGATATAAACTAAGATAAATGTGAGGTTGTAAGATTAGAGAAAGTCTAAAGCCTTTAATGCCAGATGCTATCAATGTACGTATCATCACAGCCACAGTGGACAGTGGATACGCAGCCACACAGCTTTTGCAATTGATATTATCTCCTGTCAGAGCCCACTTTATCCAAATCAAACATGTATCATTTTATGTGGAGGTTACCACTACAGCATAATTTCTCCTCCTTTGGGTTTGCTTCTAGGAGTCAATATAATATATTGAGAGTGGCGGACTAAAGAGTTAAATTAAAAGTAGTATAACAAAGGTCTGGTTTCATAGGGAAGTACAGTTTTTCATGAAATGGATGTGACAAAGTGTTCCAGACTATACAGGGCTTAGGCTGAGCCAATACAGGAATAGAAATCAAGCATTGTGCCCGGTTTCATGGATGAAATGCTTTGTCAGTGTATCAGCACAGATAATAATTTGAATGCTGTGATCGAGTGTCTGACCTCAGTGGTTTTAATGAAAGGCAAGTGATGATTTCAAAACCCCACAAAGGATAACAGATTTCTGTATTGAGGACTGAACCGGCTTTTGTTCGCCCTGAAGATATTTCTGTCAGAGTCAATGAGAGAACAACTCATGCATACACTTGTAATATATGTTTGTACACACATCCGGACACAGAAAAACACAATGGTGATTTATCCTTTTCTATCATAAGATGTCTCTTGCTTTACCCTTCCTCTGCTTCTCCCTGTTCTCCTCTCCCCCCTCCTGCCTCTCCCGACACAGTTGTAGAGAGTGGAGCAATGATGCGTGTCTTAGTGAAACCTGGTGAATAGTAATGAACCGAGCCTGTGTGTCTATTTGAGGGAAGAGGAAGACAGAGAGAGAGGCTAGGGAAGGGTTTGTGGGGAAGGAGGAGGAGGAGGAGAAGGAGGAGGAAGAGGGGGTAGACTGTGAGTGAAAACAGGGCTTCTCTTGCGGCACTGATGCAGCACAAGCAGCATTGAGAAGCACAGTGGAGACTAACAAGAGATGCAGTTGCATTAATCCGTTGCACCCTTTACCTTGGCTCTGTGTCACGTAGCTCATCAGCTATTCTGGCCAGACCGACATGACGTCACTCATTAAAACCTTCAGCAAACTGTATCTTTTTTTGGGTGTGTTTCTTCACCATACAGTAGCTCATTCTCCCTATCTAACCGCCCCCCAGCCCTTCCTTGTCCTCACATTGACAGGAGGAGGAGGGTGTATTAGTTGAGGAAACGGATGGAGGGGGGAGAAAGCTGTGAGTGAATGTGGCTCAGAGAGGGGCAACAGCACCTGCTGTCTTCATCCCAGATTCACCAGGCAAACAGCATTCTCCCTCTACTAGTGATGGACTGTTAGGAGGACAAAGAAAGGAGAAAGAGGTCCAAACAAAGAGTTCTCAATAAGAGACTTGGGATCTTCAGATCAGTGCTGACTTGGAGACACTGTTAATTTGGAAAATTATTTTGGTCCTGGCTTCCTATTTTAAATCTTACACCCAAACTTTACGTGCAAGAAGACAAAAACAAAGTTTATATCATCGTTGTGAGGTGGGGGCTGGTGTAATGTGAACATCGATGATGGAAATGTGAGTTTCTGTTTACAATCGAGGGATAAGTGACTGGAATATTCAGCAACTGGCTGCAAAGATCAACTAGAGTGCCAGGACTGAAAGGAAGGGAACAAACACAATAGAAAGCCCCCCTACCTCAGCCCCTCTTTTATCCTTTTCCATCCAGGACCCATGGGCACTCTGCCAACTTGGAGTCTTAAGAACTCATTCAAAGAAAGCCAAAGAAAGGGACTTGTTTAAAACCAGGACCCATTCTCTCACAGTCTCTTGTTTTTCCTTACATTTCCCACGTGAAGAGGGATTTCTGGTTGATGTTTTCTCTGACATTGCGTCTAGGGAGGAGGGATGGGGAGGGGGATTTCTAGAATTGCCATTCATGTAACGTTTCGTCAGATTCGTGGTACGAGAGTTTTGTGGGCAAGTGATCTCCCTTCTGAGCCCCCTTTCTCCCTCTCACACTCTGGCAGTTTTCATTCTGCTTTACTCGCTCTGTCTCCTCACTCTCTCTGCTGCTCACATAGTAACTCCTCCCCCCCACTACCCATTGTCTCTTAATACAGTATTAGGGTGAGGGGATGCCATACTTGTTTCAGCGAGGGACGCAGGAGAGGGAGAAGAAGGTAAGAGTCAGATTTATAGCATAAGAATGCAACCCGGCACTAACTGCATGTTTATCTCTGTCACTTTCAGAAGTGTTAAGTGTGTTGGTCCAAATAGCGGTTTGTGTTTCGGTCAAGACTGACAGTGAAGAAAAAGAAGCAGCTTACTGATGCTCTGAAGCTTTCATGTACTGTATGCAGTGTTTCACTGTCTTTTGGTTGTCTTGTTTGCTGGTGAAAGGTGCTTTTGTGTTTTTAATAAATGTAAAGGGATCAATGCAAAGGGTAAAAAAAAATCAGGCGCCACCCCTTTATCTTTATCTTTATATTTAAAACCAGTAAATGTTAAATTGTGGGGTATTACTCATTTGCTGTATTGCTGTAGCTTTATATCTGCAATTTCTTGGAGACATTTTCCTCACTGCTCATACTTCCATCATAACAACAGAGGAATGCATTTATTAAAAAAACATTAAACATGGCCATAATCATAATAAGCCATTAAAAACATCTGGCTACTGACGATTGTCTGAACTGGCTCCCAGCTGAGAGGACCATGTACGATGTTTAGGGATTAAAGCTAATCCTCCCAGTGGCTGAGATTCACCTTCTTGTCTGGACAGAGTCTGGCACAGGGGTTTTACTAATTTATGCTGAGACATGCATGAGCGCAGGCTCCCTGGAGCTCAGTGGCAGTGGTCTTTTTCAAACCTGGAAAAGGCTGATTGAGTAAACACCTTTCCTCAATCAGTACATAATGCTCTCTTTCAGAGAGTCAACTTAATATCCAACATTGGTAAAACCAATGAGAGATTATGTCAGTGTTTGGTGTTTAGGTAAGATGACAACTCAAAATCAAGCTGGACTTCATTAGGTTTCTATCTCTTTAGAATAAACTTAGGGTGTTTTATGATTAAGTTGGGATATATTGCAACTATGTGAAAGTTAAATGTGGCAAAGCCATGAGAAAAGATTTAAAACTATCTAACAAAGTGTTTTTACTCTTGCACTGCCAGAACAGCTTGAAACAGGTGCATAAAAAGACTAGACTAGACAAGAAGTGGTTCTCTCAGTACTGGAGAGTTGCAGCCGAGTACAGGAAGCTTTGTGTGCTTGTTCAGATAAAAAAGGAGGCTGTCTCAATGGGGCTTTTGTTGTTTGAGTTGGAGACAGCAAAAGCACAAGAAACACTGACTGACAAATACCTGGCCCCTCTGTGCCTCAAATACCTCAGCGTTGCATTTGATACAATGTCAACAAATGCCTCCTCTGTCCTCCATAGTAGCCCGTTTCCTCTCTGTCCACAAGATTTTTTCATGTTTTTATAAAGGCTACTGTTTTCTGAGCAGACATCTGGGTGAACAGATTTGGCCTGCATAGCTCGAGTGCTGAGTCTCTCACTGAGAGGTTGAAAATGGTCCAAAAAACATCTGACAGTTTAGTGCTGAAAATTGTGTTAAACAGTCTGGTGTTTCAGGTCAGAGAACAGAAACTATTCTGCAAAAATTCAAGCTGCCTTTTCTTTATTAATGACATTTTTAAGGTCATGGGAGTATGAAACAAGCGTACTAGTAAAACCCTCTTTCAGGTCGTGTTTCTGTGCATGACTTATGCTTAACTCATTAGCATGATGGCTTTGATTCAAGCAGCACAGGAGCTACTGCAGGGAAATGCTAAATTCATATCTGCAAAAATATTTTGGTCATTAATAAACACTGCTGGCTTCCTGTGCCCAGTAGTTGAATTTACATACTGAGTAATCTTCTTTGTGCTTGGGGAAGTCAAGGGGTTTGCAGAATATAGAAGAAGTTTATGCAATCTGTTTTGAATTCAGTGACAAAATCCTTTTGATTAACATTGCACCTTTTCCCTGTAGACATTGATTTACTGCATTTTTAATCAAGGATTATTCTTCAACCCCCCCTGAGGAATTGAATAGCTTGCGGCATACTGCTGTAAGGTTCAAGCATTGGCTAGGGGTCAATTTATTTGAGTCAGTGTTGTGAAAAATACAATTCCTACAGTATAAAGATTCATAACATAGTTTCATTTTACTCCCTCGGGCCTCAGATGAATACTTGCAGTTTCTTTGGTTAATTATTCATGCGGATGTAAGTTTTAAATCCTGAATGCTGTCTGCAACTTGCCCCTGTTTGTTCCTCTTTATGTTTCCAAGCTTTCAGACCCTAACTGCATAAGCTCTCTGCATCTAAGTAACTGATTTTGTCTTATTGTCTTCCAAATCAAACCACAACTGTGTCTTATGGCTTTCTATTCCTATGTGAGTTCTTTCTAACATGTCATGTAGGGTTTAAAGCCATTGGATACACAGTGGACAGACAACTCTGGACCTCTGTTACATGACTTTTGAAACTTTTTTGCAATGATTTCTGTATTATTTGCAAATGTTGTTTATGCCCGCCAAAACTATTCAATGAGCAGCAGACTACAAACAAAGTAAAAACATTATTTGGCAATATTAATATAAGTTTTTGTTTAATTAGTTATTTGTAGCATCTAAACGTATGTAATGATATCAACAAAAGTTTGGGCCCACAGCAGCTACATCATGCATCTTTCCTTGCGTCAAACTTTTGGAGTTGTGGGGCAAATACAGATATTCTGAGTTAGAGCAAACATTTGTATTTCTCTTGGATGTTTTTTGGAAATGATTGCGTGGTCTTAATGAAAGTTGTGATTTAGCACATGCTTAAAGCTTTTTATTTCTACTGGAAGGTTTACTGTGAAAGTCACGACTCTGAATTGAAAGATGTGTTTAATCTAATGATGGATGTGCAGGATTGTTTAAGTCTTAACTAATGATCGCTCATCTCTCCCCTGTGAGGACATTAAAATGTTTGCACACCATTACCTTAGGAAATGACTCTTGTCTGATTCTACCAGTGTTAGTTAAAGTGTGTGTGGTATAACATCATTACTGTCTAATTGAGCTCTAAAAAGATCAAGCTCTAAAAAATATAGAACCTACCATTAATAGCATTTATTATTATTATTGTTGCCACTGATTCACACTGTTTTCATATTGACAAAACAATGGGGTAAAATTATTAACTGTAGTGATAGTTATTTCTAGTAGGCTTAACACTTCAAGAGCTTGTTACCAGTATTACAATATTGTTGTTGCCTATTAGCCAGACAGTATTTTAGTGGTTACAAGAGAAATATAATTAAAGAAAATTATTATTTTATAATGTATGAAACTAGTCTATAGGAATAAAAACTTTCATACTCAGAGGTGAAATAGATGATTTTACATTGCCTTAAAAGAAATACGAAAATTCCTAGGGGCAATGTGTTGTTTACCTCTGGCTATTCCAACTAAGGACACTTAATGAGCCTCTCCATAACTTAGTTGTCATGTCGTGGTGATCCATCTTCAGTGACCACAGAGAGAGAATGTTTGTCCATTCAGTATTCATCATGCTTATCATTAATGGAAGTGAATTGTCCTCCAAATTCAAGTAAAGATTATGTACTGACCTGTAGCAGTGCTAAAAGGCATTGTATCAATCAAAATTGTACCATTTGTTAAGCAAAACAATGGATATTTATTTAATTCCCACTCTTCTTTACATGAGTATTTTTTTTTCTAATTTAGTATATACAGCTGGATATTTAATTTCGATATTTTAATATCATTATTTTTCATTTTTGCAAACTGAACCATCACAATGCTGGTTCAAAGCCTTTCAAATGTGGCCTCTTGTGGTTTGTACCCCCTCCCTGTCAAAGAGATTTTTCAAAAGCATTCCAGGAGAATTCAGAGTTCTGATCCCAAAAACTCTTGAATATCTCTTAACTTTGAACTTGGAAGTATGCATCAGACTTCTTGAAGCAAGTCTTAGTTATTCTCTCTGCAAAGTAAGAGTCAAGTCTAACTCCACCTCAGGGCTTTTGATTTGAGACTTTTTATATTATCTGTTTCCCAAGGACTTGCAACAGAGGCATCTGTACCTCATGAAAAGCCAATTTGAGCTCAAAACGTTGTATTCTTTGTAAATGTAATAAATATACTATTTTTTTTGAAAGAGCATTTTACAGTACTTTGAGTCCTTGGGAAACAGAAAGTATAGTATCTACAACATTTTTTTTGACTCAGCACCTGGACATAAAAGATGTCCACAAATGCCCATAAACCTTTTTGTATGCCTTTAAAATACACTCTCTGACAGTGCCTTAATGTTCAATGCCATGATCCTATCTTTTGCAGTATGTGTAAGACCAACAAAGGGCATCACAATATTTCACTAATTTTAGCTGTGATATACTGGTTGGGTGAATTTAATGTACTGAGCAGCAGTTGCCTGACCTCCCTGTTGTGAATCATTCCTAAGAGCTGCTTGCCAACAAGTTCAACATTGTGGACCAATATAAAAAGGCTCAGTGGTAAAATCTATCAGAATAAGATTAAACGTCCAGGAAGGCTAATATTTTTTATCTAATAATAAAACTGTATACATGTTCACAACTGATGGATCCCATTCCAGTACCGTCAGCTCCCCAGAAATCCCCACTGAAAACAAATGTTGTTTTCCTCACTTCACAGTGTGATGGTCTAATCTAAAAATGGTTCAATTCAAGTTCACAACAGTAAACAGCACAGCAGGTGATCGAGTCTGTTCAACTCAAATTCAAATATCACTGCGATGCAAAGTACTGTAAACCCCCTGCTGTCTTGTCATTTCATATTCACGGAGCAGCAAGAGCAAAATAGCAAAGTTGTCATCTAATTAAATACAGTTGAGCTGTTTTGTAAAGATTTACAGCAAAGACAAACATCTGCCATAACCTATTGTTCACAGGATCAATTTTGTTTCATCTTTTTGTGTTGTTGACTGGCTTTAGGTGATTTTTGAATAATACTGTATTGTGGATTATTAGTCGTTTCAGTTTGTTTGTTTCCTGTTTTTGCCTTCACTTAAAGAAAAAGAGGAGACAACCATTTGTTATATAAAAAAGTCCCCCTATTTATTTTTATTTGTAACACATAAAGCAGGATATCTGCTGGAAAGTAGGGGTGTTGTTGAGGTTAATTAATTGTGCTTCTTTAGAAAGTCCCCTATAGGTAACTGTGACCCAGGTTTTGATTTTGACCAAAGCCTACCAGGTCATTTCACTAATTTCATGCTGATTGGATTTGTTTGGGTGGAGTTGTGCTGAAGCAGTTACCTGTTACGTAGCAGGTTTACTGAGTTATCTTGATAAATGACTGCTTTTACTCCACAAAGTTTTTAGGATAGTCATGTAAATCTGTTTGTTGGAAAAGGTGCCTGGTTAGGGTGTCTGGCTGGAACATAGAGCAATCCTCCATGACACATTATGTAGGCACGCCCTGCTTAAACAACCACCTGAGCAAGTGTTTTTTTTTTTTTTTTTAATTTTTTATCTTTAAACAGGTGTTGCAAAAGGAACTACTTACCATGTCTTCTACATGCTGCACTAGTTGGATGCATCATTTCTGTAAATATGCTGCAGCAATGTGCACCAAAGACGCCACAACACCAGTGTCCAAAGGCCGGCTCAAACCTGAAGGTCAAAGGTACACAATCATTTTACTGGTGTAAAGATCTGCATATAAATACAACTGTATGAAGATGTGACCATTTTACACAAAGGCATTTTGTTACAGTAAATTTAAATGATACAATGAATGGATGACTGAATTACGTTTTGCTGCTTTGGTTTCAGGGTCCTCATATTGTGCATGCTAACTCTCTGTCATGGTGTACTGGGATATATGAATATAATAGAGATCATTAATGTCATAACACCTGTGGCTTTTCCTACTATGAAAGGTCAACACACTGGCTATAAGATAGGCTTATATTAAAATGAGATAATTTAATTGGACTGTAATTGCATTTTCATTTTTATTTTTAAACAGTGGAGCAATGTACACAATTACCAGTTGTGGACCTGAAACTTTTGTCCAAGAAGGCCAAAGGGCAATAAAATAGTATAAAAACAATACAACAATAACAATAAAAGATATTTGAAGAGTTTCATATTAAATAAAAGAGCACAGTGTTTGCCAGACAAAGGCAAGAACAATTAAAAAACAACAATTTGAATAAAATGATTTATTTTTAATTGAGGCAGCTCTGAACTTCCAAATAAATTTAATAACAAGGGTTTAACCTAGAAATCTGATTAAAAGCTAACACCAAAGCCACATGCCTTTTTTATTAATTGTTTATGGTTTTCTTTTTGAGTTCATCACAATTTAATATATAGGTCTCAGTCTAATGTAAATCTAGTAGGCGATACTTATCTAAACACACGGTTAGCTTGCTGTGTTATATGTTTAAGTTAGTGACTCCTGGTATTTAAAGCGAGCCTCTTGCTGTCTGTCAAGTCGTTAGTTGCAGCTGTTCTCAGTTCAGTCAGACTCTCTAACCTCAGGCAGAGGGCAGCTCTGTCGGTAGCCTACATCTGACTTCAGAGACGTGTTTCCAGTGAGCGACTAAGCACTGAAGTTAGTTGTTCATATTTTTTCCGATTCGGCCTTGTGACATGCCGGTGTTTGTGGAGGATCCTGCTCACTTCTCCAAATCTCGACTCAAGTCAGATTTAATTGCCCACAATGTTGCGCTGCCACCCTCCAAGAGCAAGAAGGAAGCTTATGTGGAGCTGCACATGAAACACGTTGATCAAAAACACGCTGCGGATTTCTCCAGCGACGAGGAGGATCAAGTGCAAGAAGTGGCAGTGAGTTCAGCAACACTTTTTTTGGTGTCTTAAACAAGAGGATTTTTAATTGACTATTGCAGAATGTTGCGTTAAGTTGCTCTTGATCTCGACGTGCAACGAACAAAATTGGGTGCCCTATTATTAATTGGTAGTCACTCTAATTTGAGCATTTTCTCAACTTGCTTCACATTTCTGAGAAATGACCTAAAAATAAATAAAGATCAGTTGTCACTATTGCAAATATGATGTCTGATAAAGGACCTGTAAACAGTGATGCATTCAAGGACATCAACTTTTCTTTTTTTGTGATACAAGTGCTGCTGTGATTTGATAATTGTTTTTGAACTGATTTTAAAGCAGCTGTGGAGGGTTGGGAAGCTGAGATATGGGTCAGTTACCAAACAGCCTTCTCAGCTTGCTGCAGCACTTGTGGTCCTTGACGACTTTAAGCCACCAGCTGTATAGTTTGGTATAGATTTACAAGAGACGTTTCTGTGCTTGGAGGGGCTGCCATTAAAGTCGTGTGCATGTGCTTGTCACACCTGTCACGTTCATTTATGTGTGCCAGGAAGAGGAGCTTCACAAGCACTTGGAAGTCTGGGAGTTGTTCCTGCAACATGTCACGGGGAACAGTGTGTTTAGTCTGTTTAGGTAATCCCCCCCACTAATAAATTAACTTTACTGTTCAGTCAGGGTAAAGTGTAAAATATGTAAATTGCTGAAAGATTTGTATGCTAGGCCCACTTAGAGCTGAAACGATTTGTCAATTAATCAGTCGATCTATTTCAGTAAAATGAATTGTATCAAGTCATTTAAAAAAAAAAAGAAAGCAAAACAGTCTCTGGTTCCAGATTCTCAAAGATGAGAAAGTGCTGCTTTTAGAGCTACAACTAGTAATCAATTAGATGCCCACTACTAAATTAACCTACAACAATTTTGACAATTGATTTGAGCCATTGTTTTTAGAATATGGTTTCCAAATTCTTGGATTCCAGCTTCTCAAAAGTGAATATTTTCTTGTTTTCTTAGACCTTTTTGATAATAAACTAAATATTTTTGACCATTTTCTCGACATTCATGGACCAAACAAACATTGATTATACGAGAAAATAAGACAGATTAATCGATAATCAAAATAACTGTTAGTTGTATCCTTAGTTGCTTAGTGTGTAAATTGATATAATATATAATAATATTTTGGGGATTTGGACTCTAGGTGAGACAAAACAAGCCATTTTAAGATGTCAACATGTGCTCTGGAAAACTTTGATGGGCATTTCTCCACTGTTTTTAGATAGTAAATGATTGATTGAGAAAATAATGGAAGATTTCTGAAGGCATCACTCAAGAGGAGTTGTGACAAAGATATGTATACAGTAGAATACTTTATGGTTGTAGAATAATGTTATTTCTCATTAAGACTGCACCACCGGTTCAGTTTCAATATGCTACTTTGCCAGTTTTGTAGAAACATGTAAACAGTGGTTTTGCTGAAATACTTGTAAGATGACATGGTCTAAATTACTGCCGCTGCTTTTTTCAGTATAATCTCTCGTGTAGTATTTGTCTTTATTTTGGCATTACCCATTTTAGATGTAGAGCTGCAAAGATATTTTTTATTTCTTTTTATTTGCACATATAAAACAGAATATAGGACATAGGAGAAATAAAACAGACATGACAGGGGAGGTCCAGAAGCCATAAAGTTTATACAGTGGACCTCCCCTAAATTTAAGAAAGTCAATTAAATGAATGCTTATTTACTGCCTCAGTTTAGGGAATTTAAAAATGTGTGGGTTTGCGCTGTTGTTTACTCAAAACAAAAAAAATGTTACATTAGGCTTTAGGAGACTGTGACATTTGTCAATGTTTTTTTTGTTTTTATGTTTTATAGACCAAACGATCAATTGATTAATTGAGAAAATTATTGACAGAGTATTCAATGATAAAAATAATTGTAGCAATTGCAGTCCTGTATGCCAGTATTGATGAGACACTATCAAATGCAGGCACTCTGATCTGTTTCTTCTGCAAGGTAAATGCAGTTCCCAGAATTGGTAGATATTGAACCGATTTGAGAGGAGCACCGTATTGGAAACTGCTGACATTCAAGCTGCAGCCTTTGTTTTGAACAACTTTCAGTAATTGGGCAAATTTTGTTTTTGTGAGGAGGAGGAGGAAGATCCAGACGATACAGAAATGCCCGACCCAAGTGGTTTGACTGATGACGACCTCAGGGCTGCATTGCTTGTGCACGGAGTCAAAGCTGGGCCCATAGTCGGTGAGGTTGCACTTATACTGTCTTAAACTTGGCTTTTTATTGTAGAAATGGGAATCCTGTCATCATTAATACAGTTTTAAATGCTATTAAATGTTTTTAAGTGTTTTTAAAAAGTACCTTCACTCCATTTTGTCTTAAAACTAATTGCAATAGGATTGTTTATCCATCTAGCTTCCACCAGGGCCTTGTATGAGCAGAAGCTCAGGAAATTGCTTCAGTCTGATGGACATGACAAAATGAATGGAACAGAGAAAGCTGTACTGTACTCTGACAGTGAAGAAGAGGAGGAAAATGGGGAAGAGGACGATGAAGAATCAGGTATGAGAAGATATGTTTTGGATTGTTTTACATGGCTGGTATTAGATAATCATAGGGTTTATACTATTTTCTGTGATTTGTGCAGGTTCTGAAGGAGCAAAACAAGAAACTGTTGAACAGTCAGAAAAGACCCAGAAAGAGAGCCGCCAGGTGAGAGAAGTTATGAAATATTCAATGATCAGGAGCTTCTGTGTTAATAAGTTAAATTGTCTGTCAATAAGAAGCCTGGTTAATAGATCTTATTTTGCATTTTTGCCATCACTAACTTAATGGAAATAAATCTTCCTTACAGTGCCACTTAGTGGTTACAGACTGCAACTGTATAAGTTAATGTGTTTATGGTTTGTGAATGTGTTGTTGTGTTTTTTATTTTATTTATTTTTTTGCTTTTCACAGGTAGAGTTGCTTTTTCAGAAAGGTGGTTATGTTTACCCGCAGTGTTTTTTACCCTCATCAAGACTGGTAAATACCACAGATATCCTTAGCGTTTCGCACAATTATTATTATTTTTGTCAAACCAAATTACAAACTGATTTCTTTGTTTTTGATTTGGGTTGGCTTTTTGCAGCGTGCTCGTGCTTCCCGACACAGGGAACCTAGTACCAAGTGGAATTCAGGGAATGTGTTAAAATCATCAGAGCAGGGTCGGTCTAGGTGCTCCCAGATTCCTGCAGGAATTAGTAGAGCATCCTCTGTTGATCAACGCTCAGGATTAGGATCAGGGGTAGGCTGGTCTTATTTGAACAGTTGAATCTTGTGGATTTTAAATTCTCCACATTCCCTTCTTAGAATAACTTTACTCACACACCACCTAGGGGAAACTAGGAATTGTACTTTCACTTTAATTGTGTCACTGGTGTATGGAGTGGGTGATGATAAACATGATACATGTTTTTGCTACTCTTGACATGATAATAATCCTAAACCTTGCAGGTCCCATCTGCATCACAATCAGTCATGTGTAATGATTCATTTCCCTCTCGGAAATTCAGCATCACAGAGATGGTTGAAGAGGGAAGTCTGACATGTTTTCTTGTTAAAAATTGCCATTTACTCTTATTTTATTGGTGTTTTTTGAGTAGTCACTGTAGGGGCACTTGCTCATTAATGAACAATCTTACTCTAAACAACAGATGGAGAGTCAGACGTCACTCTCTCCTAATGTAGACACTGAGAGAGAGTTCAATGGGAGCAATGTTCAGGAGCATTGGTCGCGGTCCAACAGGGTCAGTAGTGCTCACATTGTTCAGTCACACTTTTAAGCTCAAACTGTGGTGGTGGTTAAAGTGTTTGGAGAGGTTCAACAGGGTTGGCAGGAGATGTGTATCATCTGTTACGTCTCCTTTTCTTAGCTGGACATGCCAGCTGTAGACAAGAAGAACCATTCTGTGTACTACACTCCCGAGGCTTCCACTTATGAAAGGAAAACAAAGGCACATCATCTTTTTAGTTTTTTGTTCAATATCACTTGATGGGAGTGTGTTCTTTGGCTTACTAGAACACATGATATTTGGTGGTTAACATGTAACACCTTTTTAAATGATATACACAATAACCATAATACTTCCTCTACTTTGTTTCTTTGTCTGTATGTGTTAAAAAAATCAGGGCATTACATTAAAAATCACCTTTTCCTTTCATTTCTACCTGACTTGCTGGGCCTCTGTCTCTGTTGAACACAGGTGTCTGGGAAAGTCGTCTCTTTTCTCTGGCCTGCTTTGTCAGTAAATACCGCTTTTCTTTTCTAGCTTCCTCCGGAGCCTGTGAAAGATATTTACAAGGACTTGATTCCAGACACTAAGACCACACTTACAGGGATCCAGTAAGTACTGTACCAACACCATTACACACTGCACCAATTATAAACTCCTCCCAGCTTTTTAACCTGTTGATGAAAGAGAATTTGATTTGTCCTGAGTGTGAGACAAGTACAATAATTTGAAATTGGTTATTAGGGATAACTTGCACAGCAGCATGCACTAACACACTTGGTAGGAGTTTTGTAAGCTGTCCATTTTCAGCTCATATCTCTGGATTTCAGTGCCACTCGCCGGAGACCAATCAAGGGTGCAGCAGGGAGACCTATCCAGTACGCATATCCAGATACTCCTGCCAGTCCCACCACCCTGGAGAGGCGAGAGGTGGAGCGCCGCCTTGTACCCATCCACATACAGATTTTGGTCTTCTTCATTGTGGCGTCCCTCTTGTACTTCATTTATGCTTGTATTGAAGACAACTCATTCAATCCGTTTGTGGCCTTATTGGACATTCTAAGCCAGGAGTCAGACATCAAGGAGGGGCTTTTGCTTCAGGCTGAGACCCAGAACAGACCAGCACTCTTTGGACAGGAGTAAAACTCAGTTTCTACGGATGTGAAGGTTGCTTTTTTTTGTTAATGTTTCAGCTTTTACCAAGCCAGCTATCCATAATGACTTTGGGAAACATTCAAGGTGCACATATTCATTTCAACACTTTTTTGTTGACTGTGTTTGTGTGTCTTTTTGGGAGTTTGTTTCTGTTTTCAAACCTCAAAGTCCAGTTTTACGGTTTTATGTTACCAAAAATGCTCTTGTTCCTGTAGTCAAAACAATGGCAAAAGTACAGTGATGCAATCAAGACTTTAGAGATCTGAATAGTTTCTCAAATGTATAAATAATAAGGATGTGGTTATTTTTGCTATTAACTAACCCATATTGTGTAATGTTTTGGTGTCTTTTCAATTATTACATGTCAGTGTACTGTTGTATGATGTGTGGTTTTTGTTTTTTAATATTTAAAACATATTTCAATAAAGGATATTTTGCTTCATAGTTTTTGTGCAATGGATGATACTATCTGAGGTGAAAACAAATTACTTTTTTTTTTTTTTAGCATGCAGAGGCATGAACTAGGGCAATGTTTGACAAATAGAGACCTGTGGGCCTAATCCTACCCTTCCCATTTTACAGATGACTTCAAATCTTCTACATCACTCTTTAGAAATTCCCAGTAGATATGAATGTAAACATATGGCTCATATAAATATTAGCTCTTTAAAAACTACATAACACAATTTGGCCTTTCTGACCAGAACAGATTTGTGTCAATGATAGTACTTTGACCATAAATGAAGCAGGCCACTGTTTGTGTGTTGATAAGATATCATATGTAGTCTCTTGCATGTTCATATTTATGAGTAATTTTTTTGCCAAATGAAGCTGCTGTAATCCTCATTTACTCATGGAAAAAATACATCTGCCCTCAAGTACAAAAATGTTCACATAAATCAAACTTAAAAAAAAAAAACCTGGGCTGTTCTTTTTGAGCCTGTGCAATGTCAGCCCCCTAATAAACAGTGCTGAAGAAAACAGGTTCATGATTGACCCTAACTGCTAACCCCCGAACTAGAGATCATTAATCCACTTTTGCTACATGTCATGAGATTATAATAGTGGCACTGTTCACCTTTATCGTACTGACTGGGTTAACAGCAGACCACACAGTTGTACTATTTGTCATATCTCACAGGTGCTTCCAGTTTTTCACGACTCTGTCAATCAAATTGTTCCTTGCTGGCTTCATAACATTAATTGTTTTCTGTTTCTGTTTTAATTGCTTTAAAACAAAAATTGGGATCCTGGGGGACCTCCCAATTCTGCCTATGCAGTTCTAATAGTTAAGTAAGTATAGTAAGTATTAATTGAGTTGATGTTTACCATGGGTCCTAATTGAAGGCATCACACACTATCAAGGGGGTATAGGACTTTATGGAAAGATTATACTTGGGATAAAAGCTGCAGCTTGTATTATAGAAAGGTATATTTTTTGTGTTATAAAACATGCATCTTTCTTAACTTTCCGAGAATAATAATACTGGTTTTAAAATAATATTTTGAGAAGAAATAAGTCAACATTTTGGTATGATGGTTGTTTCTTACAGTAGTTTTTTTTTTGTCAGTAGCCCTTGTAAATAAGTTGGTAGGATGAGGGTTAATGAATGGCTTAACTGGGTGACAGGGTAATAAAACTAGCCACACACTGACAAAGCACTAGCATTATTCTGTATAGGTAGGTGTAGACCTGCTTTTCGGCCAGCAGGTGGCTCTCGCTCAACAACCCCTGACAGCCTGCTGACAGCCACAGTGACCGAGTTCCGCTGTCACAACAGATAATACAACAACATGACTGACTCAGGTCCAAAGATCAAACTATTCAAGTTTTTAAAGATTATTATTTGCAGCCTACTCATTACAGTGCTGGTGTTAGGCACTATAGCGTCTATCAGGACTGTTTCACTGGACGTAAATGTCGGACTTCAGCTGGCACACTGGGAAAAGACCAATAACATCTCTCTTGTGATAGACCAGCAGCAGAGAGAGGGGCTACTTGCTAATTTTAAAGGTAATTTCCGCTTGCTGTAGTTATAATTAGAAAGTAGTTAGTTACCTGTAGGAAATGTGTCGAAAGCAGCAGTATCATGCGGTGTGTATGTGTGTGTTCATTCATCCAGAGGCTGTACGGATCCCCACTGTGTCATTCAGCGGGACGGACATCAACACCACCGCTCTGCTTCAATTTGACAAGTTCCTACGAAAAGGTAACTTAAAGCTGCCTCTAAAAGATGGGAGACATTGATTTGCCTGTTATGGCGTGTTTATCGGTTAGTTATCAATGGCTTTATTCACACACACACACACACACACACACACACACACACACACACACACACACACACACACACACACACACACACACACACACACACACACACACACACACTAACGCTAGCTAGCTAACCTCTTGACTCAGCTTAACTGAGGATTTGGTTATATGCTCATTAAGGAAGTTTTTTCCACAATATACAGACAAATTCTCACTGTGCAAAGGCACCAGCAGCCTTTTTGTATTAAGGAGCATAAGAGAGCTAACGTTTCTCATTAAAGGATGAATCCGCACTTTTCAAGCCTTTCTTAACCTCCTTAGACCCGAGCATTTGTTTGATTTTTTATTTCTCCTAGATATTTGGGATTATTAGGACCTCATAAGTACAAAACTAAGCATTGTCTTTGAACAGAAAGTCATATTTGAAAATGATAACACACTGTATAACACAATTAATTCACCAGTGTATAAAACTCTATTTCCTTACATTTACACTTTTCCTTTGCATCAATGATAAAAAAAAAGTCCCAATGTCCTCAAACGAGTACAAACAATAGCTTGTTGCTATTAATAAAATTAGTCCAATGTGTATTGTATCAAACTATAAACGTTTTTAAGCATCAATAAACAAGTTTCAACCATAAAATTTGATACGGTTTTGTGCCTGGTCCACTTTTGTCCAGGTATCAGCTGTTGATTGACTTGACCAAGATGCCTGCCATCTGGTTTTTGCATTGATTAATGTATTCTGATCAATGTTTTACCACCAGGTGGCACAAAAAAGTGTGTAAGAACGAGGATAACAAGTCAAAGAATGAAGCATAAGGTCCAGCAATGAAGCATAATGTCCCGATATGAGGGTGCAGGGTCGCAGGAGGTTAAAGCAACAGTCAGGTGTCCATATGAACAGTGAAAGAGGTTTTTCTCCCCATAAGCATTTCTCCTGGTCATACTGACAATTACAAGGTCCCCTTCATAATGCACTCACAATATAAGTGATAGGGGTCTTCTTGTGCAAGAATGTAACGTTATGTAAAGGTTTATCTGAAGCAAATACGAAGCTTTAACTGCCCAAGTTAGTCAATTAAGTAAATATCTTTCAACATTACAGTCTCTTTTTGTTACTATACTTCCACCACAGCTCAACAGGGAAACAGAAAGAGGGAATTTGATTCTAAAATGAGTGTAAATGTGACAGATATCCACTCAATATGACCAACTCAGACCGCTGAAGCCTCATATAACCTTTAGATAAACTTTTAAATGCATTTTTGCACACAATGACTGTGTGGACACACTGTGGATTTTGTTCCCCATCACTCACGTTGAAAGTTCATTAAAAGTGGATCTTTTAAAAGCCAGTATGAACAGGAAGAAAACTGAACCCATCCTTTGAAGTCCAAATGTTAATAATATAGTTTATTCCAAACCAATATATATAAAAATCTTAGAGGATAGTTTCACAAATATTCAAGTCCCTTTAGAGCCACATTATACATCTGATAACAAGTATTAAATTGACCTTCATGTGTTAAATTGCCAGAGTTTTAATCTTGTATACCTCTTCTTGTGTCAGCCTTCCCAACAGTTTTCTCCTCAAGCTTGGTTCATCATGAATTGGTGGCAAACTACAGTCATCTGTTTTGGGTGCCGGGGTCACAGCCTGACCTGGTGCCATACATGCTGTTGGCCCATATTGATGTAGTACCTGCCTCAGAGGCGGATGGCTGGGAGGCCCCACCATTTTCTGCCAAGGAGATAGATGGCTTCATCTATGGTAGAGGGACCATAGATGACAAGGGCGCTCTGATGGTGAGAGAACGAGTGAACATTTTTGTGATCTTGCAGTTAAACAGAGTTGAGTTACATACTTCATTAGCCTTGTAGTTTTTACTAAATGTGTGTGGCTAAAATCATATACTTTATTTTTTTCCAGGGAATCCTTCAGGCCTTGGAGTACTTGCTGATTAAAGGCTATACACCACGCAGAGGATTTTACATTGGCCTTGGTCATGATGAAGAGGTACCATAATAATATGTATTATTGTCTTTTTAATATAAATGTGAATTTGCATATTATATTAAAAGTTGTCCCTCAATTTCTTTTTTAAAAGGTCGGTGGTTATAAGGGGGCACTGAACATAGTAAGCCTTTTGAAGCAGCGTGGTGTGCGACTGTCATTTGTCATGGATGAGGGCCTAGCAGTGCTAGATGGAGTCATCTCTGGTCTTGAAGGACCTGCTGCCCTGTGAGAACCTACCACACTCTATAGTAACAACTCTGCATGACCTATACGTTGCAGATTTTGTGTGATAAAACATCAACAATATGGCCAAACCTGACAACAGAACAGAATGATGTCTACAGTAGAGATACATTTATTTTATGTGTACGTGTTTTATAGTATCGGAATAAGTGAAAAGGGCGCAGCTACTGTAAAGCTGAGTGTGTCAATGCTCCCTGGTCACTCCTCCATGCCTCCCAGAGAGACCAGCATTGGGATCTTGGCTGCAGCAGTTAAAAGGTTAGAGGAACAGCTTTTCCAAAGTGAGATTTCTTGCCAATTTAATTTCCTTTGAGTGTAATTTGATTTGTCCACATTTTGTACTGCACTGTATGTTCCAAAAGGCTCTGTAATGCTATTTACTCAGACTAGAGGAGAACCCCATGCCGAGGTTATTTGGTCATGGACCTGAACGTGGAACCTTTGAACACTTGGCCCATAAGGTAAGACATTAGGGTTACCAGCTACTATTCCACTACTCCTTATACCTTATTGTAGGTTAGATCTCTACTTGCTCCATTTCAGTTACTCATTCTTTGACCTCAGTTCAGGCTCCCAATGAAGTTCATAATGTCGAATTTGTGGCTGTTTTCCCCACTCCTTGGCAGGTAAATGCAACCCAAAATGAATTTAGCATGTTTTCTTCTTACTGTGTCGAGTGGATTAAATTAGTCAATTTTGTGTTGCAGGGTACTGGAGAGAAAATCAGACACTAATGCGTTTGTAAGGACAACCACAGCAGTCACCATGTTTAATGCAGGAGTTAAGGTACAGTTAAGTGCATAAAAAGGTAATTTACAGCAATTCAGTTTGCCTTGGAAAAATCCCAAATTTTCTGTTGTTTTGCAGGTGAATGTCATCCCTTCCCTTGCTGAAGCTTATGTTAATCTAAGAATCCACTCTGCACAGTCATTAAAAGAGGTAAAGTCTGAATTTTGATTGTCCTTTTTGAAAATTCACAATGTTTTATCATGAATATTTTGAGCTGAATAAAATGTACGCTCTCTCGTCTAGGTGCTGGACCTGATCGAGTCTACAGTAGGGGACCACCGTGTGAAAATAGAGTTTATTGACGGGTTCGATCCTCTCCCTGTCAGTTCCTTTGATGAAATGTCTTTTGGCTTCCAGATCATTAAGAAAACTGTGTTGGACATGTTTCCGACCATTACGGTCGCTCCAGGTAGAAATCAGATTGAAGTAATTGCATAAAATTTTAGGTCAAAGTGTTCCTTGTGTGTCTTAATATAATTGTTTGTATGTGCAGGTATCTGTATTGGGAACACTGACAGTCGACACTTCAAAGACCTGACCAATGATATTTATCGCTTTGCCCCTATCTGGTTTAAACCAGGTGATGCTCAGAGGTAAGAATCTAATATGTCTGAATAAAAATAGTCTCAACAAAACTGTAGTTATTAATAAGTGCTGAGTAATAAGTGAACAACTAGAGGGCAGACTTCTTGAACAAAAGAAAGCTTTCTGCTGTTGCTCACATGTTTACATCACAAACTTGTGATATAACGTGTGACCCAGTTGCACAGTTAAGACATAAATTTCCCAAATACAGTAGAAAGGGTTTTATGTTTCGGACCAGTCTTTTGCCCAGTTTACTAGAAAGGCATTATATAGTAAGAACAGAGAGAGGGATTCAAATGAAGGATACATACGTTTGTCTTCTTAGAGATCATAAGGAAAATGTTTTTCTTTTCTTTTTTTTAGATTCCATGGGATCAATGAAAGAATTTCCAAAAAGAACTATGAGGAGCTTGTACAATTTTTCTTCAGTCTGATTCAAAACTGTGACATACAGAAGCTCCCTGACCCTCATAGCTCTGTCCATGAACTCTAAGAAATGGATAGTACTGGTAACAAGCCTAACAAATGCAATACAAAAGTCTGAATTATTGCAAGAGCACCAAACAAAACCACAACTTGACTTACTCCTTTGTTACTAAATTTCATAAACAAAATAAGACAATTCCTTGTCTTATAATGCCAGATACAATTTTCCACTGGCCTGTAATCTTAGTTTAAACAATGGAATCTTTTTGGTCTCTTGTCGAGCTTATTTGCATTTGTTATAACAATTTTGTGGTCACTGCTGTGATGATTTAACTTAAAACCAAGATTGTATAAGTTGATCAATATTTTCTGGGCTGCTAATAATACTGAATAATAATAATAATAATAATACTTAAAATGATGATGCACATACAATTTTAATGAAATAACTGTGTAAATATTTTTGGCTACTCACAACAATCCAGTACATTAGTTTATCTTTTAAAGACTTCTGTATCACTGATGACAGATTGAAATAAATCCTTTTTTGTACAAGTGATTTGGATTTGCAGTCTTTAAACATTGTTTCATGATATCATTAAGAATGTTTAACAGTGTGTTTTTTGTTATATGATATATTTTACATTATGAACATAATATAATGATATCATTGCCATAATTTATGTTATATTAAAAACAAAATGAAAGGTTATAGTTTACTCACACTTGTGTTTTCTAAGAATGATATTTCACTTTCACAAAATAGCAAGAGCTTTAAACAACCCTACAGCAAGAAAAACAAGCCAACTAGAATAGTAATAATAATAATAATAATAATAAAAGAATATACAGCAACTTTTGATATTTTTTAGTTTTTTAAAATTTTGAATCAATCAATCAAACTTTATTCATATAGCACCTTTCATACAAGTTCATGCAATTTGAAGTGCTTCAGACTGACACGCCTATAAGATAGAAGATGTAGACAGTGGATAGTAAAAAATAAATTGAGACTGATACGAGAAATAAAAATGAAAATGTAATAAAATGAAATACATTTTAAGAAATATAATGAAATAAAAATGTGATTAAAAATTAAATTGAGTTATTTCTCATGTTACTATGGAAGATAAAATAATCTCATGTGTGTCCATCCTGCTCCCTGAAGAAAAACCATCCAATAAAAACATGGTCATAGTAAAACAACCAAAAACACTTTAAAATATACATCCTTGGTGTTAATTAGCGCTCATGAAAGCACCCTAAATGAGTGCACAACATTAGGATCTTGTCTGGGGTCAAAGTTTAGCTTGACGTTATGTAGTGCATCCCCTGTCCACGTGTATTTGTTCTATGGCAGCTAGCTAGCTATGATGATAAGCTAACTATGCAGTAAACAATAGCAGAACATTGGAAAAAAAACCTTGTTAACAGAACAACAAGGGGGATTGATACCTACGACAAAGTGAAGGGGTATTTCATGGAGAAAATTTGGAAAAGCAGGTGTCTATGACAACAGCGTGTGCCCCCGCGATGACTGGCCGTCACAAGGCTTTGACGTACAATGTGAAGGTGACCCACATTTCCCCAAATTTCTGCATTACCACTGCATCATTCACCAGCAGGTGATATGTTCAAAAGTGATGGGCTTTGATCGTGTAATGAAGAAGATAAACAGCATCCGCTCCAAAACAAAACAACACAGGTCATTCAAGGTACTGTTGGAGGAACTGTCAGCTGAATATGATAAACTTACTTCATACTGAAATGCAAAAGCCCAGCAGGGGAAGGTTTTTGCACATTTTCTTTTTATTGCTTTGGGGTGAAATCAAAGAGTTCATGGAATCCAGAGGGAAGGACACCTCGCTGCTTCAGGACATTGAGTAGATACTACACCTTGCATTTCAAACAGACATCACTGGGAAACTGAACCATTTGAACTGTGAACTGCAAGGCAAAGGTAGGACTGTCTCTAACAGGATAGTGCTTTAAACACATTTAAAACCAAGATTTTCTTTGTACATTTACAAAGAAAGAAATTGTGGCACTTTCCTTCTGTGCAGTCAGTGCTGAATGACAGTGCTTCTGCATCTGGGGCCTTCAACAGTGATGCAAAAAAGGACTCTCATAAACTCATAAAAAGACTTGGGCAAGAGTTCGAAGACATGTTCTCTAACTTTGATAAGCTATAGCCATGTGTGTCATTCATTTCAAATCCTTTCATGCAAGTGGACATGACATGCATTGCTGATAAACTATGTGCATTCAACTTGAATGCTTGTGAGGCAGAGATGGAAATTCTCACGTTGCAAAGTGACATTCACTTCAAAGCCCATCAGAGCTCACAAAACTTTTGGTGCCTTGTGGACCCACAAAAAGTACAAAGGTGTATTCACAGCAGATTTTCAAGTTGCTTGTCTTTTTGATTCAGCCTATGTGAATCAACCTTTTCAGATATAAACAAACACTGAACACACCATACTGATAAACATCTAGAAGACACAATCAGAGTTGCAGTGTCAAGTTATACCCTTGATTACAGTGCGCCATTGAACAGTATGCAATGCCAAGCTTCCCATTCAAAGACCTTAAAAATAAAAAAAAAATAAAAAAGGAGTCAGGAACTTAAATTTTAAACTCTAATATTATCATACAAAAATATGACAAATGTAATATTATATGGCTTTTAAATGCTGAAATAGACAAATTGTTAAAATTAGAAGAGAAATAATTAAACTCGCATATTTAACCCTTTTATAGTGCACTCAATTGCAACCCTAGAGAGTTATTAGGGGATGTTACATGACAATTTTTCATTTTTAAGTTGCACCATATATGGTTCCTTACCGGTCTAGGGTAAAACCGTTTCCAAAAAGTCTATATATAAGAATCCACATGGTTCTACAACCTCACAGAGAGGCATAAGGAGACTATTTTGGATGTTTACAGAAGTTGCCAAATATAGTTATTGGCCCGATAAAGGGTTAAATGTATATATCAGTGTTTTCCTGTGATCACTTGGTAAAACATTAATAATGATTGTGAGGAATCAGGCAGTCTTCTAATAAATGTAGCCTATTAAATGCATAATATTCATTATTTAACAAATCAAACAAGTATCCCTATGTATTATTCTCTATGTATGATTGACATTTTGTTTAAAACAAAACTACATGTTAATATGATTTTTGTCTATAATAACCAAAAACATAGGTATGATTGGTGTAATAATAATACAGTACATGCTGACTTTCTGACATTCTGAATAATATGAAGTGATTAAGTAAAAGGTGATTCATTACTGCTGATAGCATTATATGAAATGCACACAAACAACCAGCATCCCACTAAAGAAATGACTAGTCATCCCACACAGAGCATTTAGAGCAGGGGTGTCAAACTCATTCTAGTTTAAGGGCCATAAACAGCCCAATTTGATCTCAAGTTGGCCAGACCAGTAATACCATTGCATAATAACGTACACATAATATATCATATATATTATAACTTTACTATAAGTGACAACATTTTGTATGTTCAATACATGAATGGTTTAAATATGACAATATGTTTTTTATAGTTTTTTCAGACAATTGTATTCTGGTCAAGGTGGAAAAGCGGCAGAAATATTGGAATTACTTTTCTGCAATTTTCATACTTTGCAAAGTTATTTAGTGGGGTGGATTTTACCACTGGGCGGGCCGGTTCTGGCCTACGGGCCGCATGTTTGACACCCCTGATTAAGATAATCAGTTTTAATAGTGCCAACAGAGCAGCATCATGTGTCCAAAGACAAATATTTGAATATTTTAACTATTGGCTTGGTTATCATGTTTTTTTTTGTTTTGTTTGATGATGAGTATGACCCACACAGTGACTATAATTTGCAATTACTGACTGCGGAAGTTGGCAGCAATCTAAATATGCATAAATTAAAATTAATATTAAAGTTTTTTGTGTAGGTGTTCAGTGATGAAAAGTAAAGCAAAAGGTAAATGTTTTTACAAGCAAGCATCCATGTTTTATGTGTGCATTATCATGTCAATTTGTGTCTGCTGATGGAATCAATTAATTAATGGACTGCACAAAAACACAAAATACCACATGAATGGGCAAAACAGAAAAATAACAACATGAAATTGTCCAGCACTTGTCTTTGCTCTCTCTGAATGTAACTTATGTTTGTATGTTAAAGGTGAAACCACCAACTACCAAAAAGGGTTTTGAGCTTAGATTGCTGCGGATCATAGAAATTCAGTAATGGTTATTTAACTTAACTCAAAATTCAACATCAAAGACAATTTCAAAAATATTTATAGGCTAAAGCTCTGACCTGTTTTTTGAGCTTATTGAATGACTGATAATGATGTTTGTCAGTTGCGCTAGTGGACACCAGCTGATGTCACAAAAGGCGTAGGATCAATATCTGAAACTATAAACTTTCTGCCCTCTGCTCTGTTTTCAGACAAGCTGTTATAGTAGCTTAACATCACTGTTCAACCAGATTGCATTTTTTCTCTCATACTTGTACTGGTATCCAACCTTGGAGATTAGATTTATTGCTCACTGACATTCCTGCAGCCACCAAAATACACTGGAGGTGAAATGGATTTTTTATGTTTTGCTTGAAGCGCTGAAAAGTGTTTTTTTTGTAATTAGTGTAATAGGAAATGTCAACAGTGTCACCAATATTCTTGATAACACTGTGTTTTATGTGGATTATTCAGAGAAATCAGGACACTTTCTCTTTACTGTTTTTTTTTGTTTCTTTTTAACAAAATTGCACTAAACAAGGTTAGAATTATTAGATATGAGCAACAGCAGCCTCATCATATACTGTAAGGCACACCTATTTACACAGTGGTTAACGTTTACATATGAAAACACACCCACACAAAAGGTTAACTTCAATGATTTATGGTGCCATCAAATGAAGCATAGACTGAAACAATGGTGTACACTGCACACACACCCTGGTAAGAAACAATTACCCAACAGCTTTTCAGTATATTTGTTATTACTCTCCATTGACACACAATATTGAACAGTATTATGTGTTGGAAAGCACAAAATGCCCTTGGAAAATGAGTATCAAACAGATGTAGTATTTTCGCAAAATACTATTAAACCGAATGTATAAGATGAAATCAGTGCTTCCTATCTGTGTTTAACTGACATTATGGTCGTTAAGAATAATATTTAACTCTTTCACTGCCACACTTATAAGGGCACGTGTGGCTGTGGGAAAAAGTAGGTAAAAAGGTGAAGTGAAAGCAATACAAGGCAAATTACGAGCTGTAATCTAGTACTTCCTGCTCACTGGGTGTGACATATCTTTGCTGGGATATTATTTAGGGCATTCCTTTTCTAATTGAGTTACCAATTGTTTATGTTTCTATTTACATTACATATACATTACATTTTAGGGCATCAAGTATGTCAGAGTGCATGGCACACACTTTTACCTGCTTTGATGCAAATGCATGTGAAGATGACTGAATTTAATAACTGTACATTAATATTTTAGACAACTGGCAGCGCTGCCGTGCTGCTATAAAAAAAACGTATTTATTTATGTATTCATTTTTTATTTATCTTTGTTCCCCTTGACACTGGAACTTTCATCATTCCAGTTTTCAAATCTCACGAGTGTCAAATATTCAGCCATGACAGTGACATAGTTGGAGAGAGTAGTGCTGGAAGGAGTTTGTTGTGTTGGAGTATAGAAAGTATAGCTAAGTGTTATCTAACTTATCCTTAGCGGGATTTGGTTAGAAACAATAAACAGAGCAGATCAAGTGAAAGCTAAAAGGGAAACATTTCATGTTTCTGTATGATCTTAACTTAAAACAATCTGAGCCTGTGATTGAAATAAACAAGACAAGGTAGTGTACTTATGCCCCATCGGATTAAATTGCAGCCCGTTTTGTGGCTTTTGTATGAAATGCTCTTGCTGATATACTAGACCAGTTTCCAGGTCCATGTTGAAAAATACTTAGTTCCCTTTAATGTGCAACTTGTATCTTTTTATTATACAGCATTATAAATCGCAGTTAGTCTAGTCAAGTATACTTCATGATGTGGTGCAATGGAAAGAAAACCCAGAATCCAAATCTTCTGTAAGGAAGGCATTATATGTTTAATGCAGGATTTATGTTTTAATTTGCTGCTTTTAGACAAACAGTAGTTAAATCTGCCTACTCTGTAGTACCACTACATTCTCTACATTCTTGAATGAACTGATCACACATACTTAGTACCAACAGCTATTGAAGCTTGTGAAATGTATAATTGTGTGCTTGCCTTTAGGGCGTAGTACAACATTTACAGCTTTCTTGAAAGACTAAAGTAGATGGGCAGTGTTGGACCCAGGTGATGATGCCGTTGGCACAATTGTAAAAAGAACTTGCTGCATCAGGTTTGGCATAAGTCCCATCAATCTTTGTAGCACAGAAGTTATCAGGGTCAGGGCTTTTATTGAGAGGAGCGATCATAGGTCCAGAAGGAAGATCTGCAAACATTAAGAGTCAGTCATTAGTATTCTTTAAATAACGTTAGAAACAGCAACAGAATTAAAAAATTTTAAACTAATATATAATTTCTGCTTACCTGAAACCACTAGAGAGCGGAGATAGCTGATGAGAGGATAGGGTCCTTGTCCACAGAACTGTCCGTTAAAGTCGTCGAGATCCAGAGCCCAGACGAAGGCTCCTCCAAATCCGTTGTCTTTTAGGTACCGAGCCTGAAGGAGGATAGAAACAGTCCAACAGTGTATGTGAGTAAGACTGTTATTTTACAAAATAATTACTGAGAAATATTTTTCTATAAATTAATGACTACCTTAATCTCATAACTGGTTTTATCGTCAAATCCAACCCAGTCATTTTGCTTGACAGCATATGGCACTTTCTGATCCTCAATCCGCTGGACACTGGCGCCTTGGAGGAAACCACAAATCTGAAAATATAAAAAAGGTCATTTAAAAAAAAAAAAAAACCTAATATATTTTAAACTTCATACTATTTAACTTTTATTTTTATTTTTTATTTTTAATCAGTAACATACAGTAGAGTTAAATTAAGTAATTAGTTGCCAGTTTCACCTCATAATAGGACCAGAAGCCGGCCTCCCTTGTAAAAGTACCAGCAGCAGCGGGACCACTGATTGGTGCTCCAACCTGACTGGACTGAGTAGACAGTCGAAATGTTCGCCCATATGATGCAAAGCCCATATTTAGCTTTTCTACAGGTGTTCCCATGTCCCGCCAATACCTCATGGCAAAGTCCTGAAATGTAAATAGACGGTAAAAAAAACAGAAAAAAATAGTTGGGTTAAAAAAAAATTTAAATGATTTAAATTTCCAATGCAGTAAACCGGTAATCCCTGTACTCACAGTATTTAAGTAAACATAGTTTCCAGTGTCTCGGGATCCATTGTATAAGGGGCTGTTATGTCGTGTGATGTTCTCTGAGGTGCCATGAAGGTCATATGTCATCACGTTAATAAAATCCAGGTACCTGATAAAATGCAAGTCAGATCAAGTTAATGGAAAAAAAAGAAAAAGGGAGACAGCTGATCACTGGAATGATTTGGGTGAATAAAATGTTTGTGTACTTTGCAAGCTCTGCGATTTCATAACCAGCATCAACAATATCTTTCGCAGCAGCCACAGCAGCAGTAATCATTAATCTGGGACGGCCAGTTGCTTTTCCCTCAGCCTCATACGCCTGTAGGAGTTCCTGTACACCATATAAGAGTTGAAAAGTCATGTCATATCTTTAATATTTTAAAGTTTACTGCTTATATCGTATCTTATTTTTTTAAAAATGGGGGGTTAAGGGGGGGATTTTCAGTTTCTTATTAACTAATCACGTGCAAAAAACAATTAATCGTTAATACAAGTATTGTATGTGTATCAAAAGCCTGATACATTGTATTCCTCTGCTGTAGGCCTATAAAACTATAAAACTATAAAAACACAATGAGCTGCAATGCACTGGGTAACATGTTCCTTGTCCTTGAAGACTAGATTAGATTAGAAAGTCTTTATTGTCCCCGAGGGGCAATTTGATTTGCAACAGCAGTCGACAACCAAATTCACACCATAAAACAAACACAAAAACAAAAAACAATACAATAAATATAAAACATAAATATAAATAATAAGTGTCATCAGGTGAGTTATAATAACCATGGATTCACAGTACAGGAACACCAGCCTAAAGCTTATTTGGAAACCCTACAGCAGAGGGAACAAATGACAGCAGAGGGAACAAATGACAGCAGTGAGAATGGTTACTTGAAAACTTGCTCACTGTTATTACTCTTTGGATACTCTTGGGAGAAGGAACTTGTCACTCAGTGCAACAGTGTGGCTCACTGATGTGTTTAATAGTTTTTGGACAACTGAGGTCTATGACATACATCAGGCTTTGAATACACACACTACTTGCAAGTAGCATAAGTTCATTGTTGGTTTGACTCTGCACATGAGATTTGTAGACAATATAGACAATTTACAGCCCAAACCTTTAAACATCAGATCGACATCACACCAGTAATTTTGCATCTAACCTTGCATAATGTGGTGAATCTCTGCTTGTCCTGCGGAGGACTTCCTCTTGCAGCAGGATATTCCCAGTCCAGATCAAGTCCATCAAAATCGTGTTCTCTCAGGAATTTAATAGAAGATTGAATAAACGTATTCCTGTTGGCTGGTGACGACACTATAGTAGAGAATCTGAGTAAGAAAAGAAAGGTGCTTTTAAGGCATACAGTATATTCACATAATAATGATCTTTATTATTTTTTTAAATGTTAAATATCTCACTTTTCACTTCCAAAAACCCAGCCTCCGACTGCCAACAGTGTTTTAAGATTTGGATTCCTGAGGGAGTATATACACATTGTGTTGCAATGGTTATTTTGTACAACAATGATAATGCTGATGTTCGGGCGCTAGAGTTTACAAGTACAGTGTGAGAAATTAATATTTGAAGAGGTTACCTCTGTTTGAGTCCATTGAAAGATTTATAGAGTTGCTCATCATTTGCCTCTGCGCTGACCAACTCATGTCCGTCGTTAATACCAGCAAAAGCATAGATCAGGTGGGTACACAGGTTGGGATCAATATTTGAAGGCATAAACTTCCCATTGCCAGGTCTATACTGGGACCAGTTGGTGAAATAACACACCAAACTGGAAGATGAAACTAAACATGGAAGAATAGAATTTGTTTCCATCAATCTTTGAATAATAATAAATTGAATACACATCTAATGTAAGTAATAATTAATTTAAGTTTATAAACTCACCCAAACTTCCAAAGCAGAGAAAGAGACCTTCAAAAGTTAAACATATAGTCAGTTTACATGGGGTAAAAATTCAAGAAAAAAAAATCATAGCTTTTCTTTGTGCCTTACCTGCAATTAGAATTAGCTTGCTCATGGTGGCTGTGCTTCAATGAGCTTTTGCAACTGTCAAAATGTCATAAGTAGAGCACTGAGGAGCTTCCCCTTACTGATGACAAAGTACACAATCCGTGACAATCATTAACTGGAAAGTTAATAAAAATAAGTCAAATTAAAAAAAAGCTAATGGTACTAGATGTACTGTAGTTTGAAGACAGACTTCAGACAGACCTGGCATAATTTCAGTGTATTTTCAAGGTCAGTGTCTTGCGCTATGTCAGGTCAGACAGGGTTATATAAGCCTATAGTATAGCTTTTAATATAATGTAGTAGAAAGTAGACTAATATAATTAAGGTAAAGAATGGAAAACACTAGTTTACTGCAATACTGACTCTAAACTGTAATTTAGACTTTATTATGTTAGTTTATGAAAATGAAAATATTTCCATTCCATTCAGATTAAAAATGTAATGGTTTTGTTGTCATTCTTTCCTTCTCGTCCATTCAGTCCTCTGATGACCCCTTTGGGGGATCCCGTCACACAGACTGGGAACCATTGATATAGAGTGTAAATAAATTTCAAACTATTTCTGTTACAGCCCAAATATATATGTGAGGTTTGGTTGCACTAGCATGTAAGATCTGGGTCTACTTGATTTGTGCACCAGTGATTTGGCTTTCTAACACTAATCTAGAAAATGTTATTATATGCACGACATGTAACTGATAACTTGGTAGAAAATGTAATTCTATACATTCAAAGAAGAAGGCGCAGTTGAAAGTTAGAGTGCCACCTTCTGCCCAACCTGTAGTATTAAAAACTGTATGTGCTGAGTGTGCAGCTTCATTGTGATCAGCCACAGTGCTGATAGTAGACCAGTAGCACTTGGTATCTGGTTTTATTTTGTGTATACTGTATAATCATCATAAACATAGATGTGAGGGGAAATGATGTATTTATTACCTTGATGTCAAAGCTCTGCTTGTTATCAAACCCAACCCACTCATTGCCTTTAATGGCATATGGCACCTTCTGCTCATCAATCCAATGGACACTGCCTCCTTGAAGGAAGGTGCAAATCTGTATAAATGAAAGAAAATGATGCTCAAGAATCCTCAACATGATAGTATTAAATTAATCTGTGGTGTAATAAAATGTGTCTCAGCACTGAACCTTCACTGACCTCGTAGTAAGACAAAATCCCAGCTTCACGGGTGTAGGGCCCAGCTGAGGCTGGTCCACTACCAGGCGCTCCAACACTGTTAGCTGCTGCATATGTGTGAAATGTGCGTCCATATGTGGCAAAACCAACCGTGAGCCTGTTAAGAGGAGCTCCTTGGTCTCTCCAGTATCTCATCACGAAAACCTCAGAGAAGACCAAAAAAGAAAGAAAAAGATTTCATATATATGCATTCAGTAATAATTATTAACTACCCCAACATTCAACATCAAAGACAATTTCCAAAATATTTATAGGCTAAAGCTCTGACCTGGTTTTGAGTCCACTGAAGGAGTGATGGAGCTGTACGCCAGTTGCACGGCTGGGGACCAGCTGCCATTTAATCTTAATGTCAGAAAAGATGTAGATCAGATGGGCACAGTTGGTTGGATCAATATCTGAAACTATAAACTTCCTGCCCTCTGCTCTGTTTTCAGACAAGCTATTATAGTAGCTTAACATCACTGTTCAAATTCATGTTTTCTCTCATACTTGCACTAGTATCTACTGTAACCTTGGAGATTAGATTTATTGCTCACTGACATTCCTGCCGCCACCAAAATACACTGGAGGTGAAATTGATTTTGTTTGTGTTTTGCTTGAAGCACTGAAAAGGTACATTTAAAAAAAGAATCTGCAGTGTGTCGATTAGTGTAATAGGAAATATCAACAGTGTCCCCAATATTCTTGATAACACTCTGTTTTGTGTGGATTATTCAGAGAAATCAGGACACTTTCTCAAAAAAAAAGTTTACTGTTGCATTTTTTAAACAAAATTGAGCTTTCACTGTGTTGAGGTGGCAACAAAAGATCTCAGAAAAACCTGTTTTAAAACCGAAGCACAAGCTATCTGCATGGCTAGATTACATTTTGGTGAAACATCCTTTTAAGGGAACATTTAATTAATCACTGTGATTTACCTACGGTTCGAATCTGTTACTTTGTGGGTTAAAAAAACAGAAAAAATTGCAAAATGAGTTTAATTTGCAACGGGAAGAATATAAACACAATCCACACAAATCTTCACTCTAATCTGCTGTAATGAAACTGTTGCCTCTTAAAAGGCATTTCAAGTCAGAACAGTGTACATCCTGAATTAATTTCAACCCCGAAGATATAGCTTAGCACTTTGTTGACAAAGTAAAGTCAGTCTTTCAAATTCCCAAATAAACTCGTGAATGATGCCTGTTTGGTTTCTTTGAGAGAAAAAAAAGTGCATTTAGGTTTCAAAAGTGAGAACTGCAATGTTTTATATTAGCAGTCAGAGTTGGACATGTTATGGATTATAAGTCATCTAAACTGTAAGAGAAATGGCATATCATTGTTTTTGGGTTTTTTCTATATGCATTGACTATGTTTGTGGGTTTCCATATTGAACACAAGGTCAAAAGAGAGATTAAGATTTCACAAGATAACACAACACATTTACATATATGCTGTACAATTGCACGAAGTAAGTGGGTTGTTTACAAAGATAATCCATAAGGATAACATTGCAGCGATAGAAACAAACCATTTAAAGTTATATTAAGACTTGCAGGTGCAAATAAAAAATGTGTAAAAGTTAAAAAATTGTGATGGTTACACATTCCAAATCACTGAACTTCTGTAGATAAACTGAAGTCTTCTTATCTGTGTTAACTTGACATTATCAGGGAATGTGATGTCATTAAGAATAATATTTAACTTTCACATCTCCCTCTTTCCTTCTTGAGGTGAAATGTTGCCGCACTCATAAGGTAGTTGATCGTTTGGCATGATGGTGTAATTTAGGACTTCCTGTTCACTGGATGTGAAATACCTTTGCTGGAATATTATTGTGGACATTCCTTTTCCAATTGAGCAGTGCATGACACATGCACTGTTTTACATGTCTTGGATGTGAATGTATGTGAAGATGACTGAAATAATAACTGTATGCTCATATTTTAGACAATTGGCAGCATTACAGTACAGCTATTATAAGATTTAAACTTATTTTTGTGTCCTTGACACTAGAACTTTAATCATTCCAGTTTTAAAATCTCAAGAGTGTCAAGTTTCGAAATATGTTAAATATTCAGCCATGACAGAGTTGGATAGAGGAGTGCTGGAAGGAGTTTGTTGTGTTGGAGTATAGAAAGTATAGCTAAGTGTTATCTAAAAGAGGTTCGATGTCATGGCTCAATATTCAGCTGATTTCAACAACTCAGCTCTGGTGAGATTTTAGAGTCTTATCTTTTCATCGAGATTTGGTTAGAGACAATAAATGCACTATTGCCCCATTGGACTAAATTGTAGCCCGTTTTGTGGCTTCTGGCTGAAATGCTCTTGTTCAATACTGCACCAGTTTCAAAAATTGTTGTCCATAGTTGCTTTGACACAAAAAGATGGGGAAACAGGGTCCATGTTGAAAAGTACTTAGTTCCCTTTAATGTGATACTTGGATCTTTTTTATTATACAGCATAATAAATCACAATGAAATCTAGTCAAGTATATGATGTGGTGCAAAGGAAAGAAAACCCACAATCCAAAGCTTCTGTAAGGATTACCATTATGTTTAATGCAGGATATATATTTTAATTTGACACTTTTAGAAAAACAGTAATTAAATCTGCCTTCTCTGCAGTACCACTACATTCTTGAATGAACTGAACACACACTTAGTACCAACATCTATTGAAGCTTGTGAAACATACAGTGGTTGGTTTGCCTTTATGGCCAATCACAACATTTGCAGCTTTCTCGAAAGACTAAAGTAGCTTGGCAGTGTTGGACCCAGGTGATGCCGTTGGCACAACTGTAAAAAGAACCTGGTGCATCAGGTTTGGCATAAAGCCCACCAGCCTTTGTTGCACAGAAGTTATCAGGGTCAGGGCTTTTAGTGGTACGAGCGATTGTAGGTCCAGGAGGTTTTGTGTTTGTGGATGGATTCACTGGAGCTAGAGTGGGGCCTGGAGTGGGAAGTGGAGGAAGATCTGCAAACATTAAGAGTCCTCCATGAGTATTCTGTATTACAATAACAATGTAATAAAAACAAAAGGAATTAAATACGTTTTCTGCTTACCTGAAGCCACTAGAGTACGGAGATAGCTGATGAGAGGATAGGGTCCTTGTCCACAGAACTGTCCGTTAAAGTCGTCGAGATCCAGAGCCCAGATGAAGGCTCCTCCAAATCTGTTGTCCTTTAGGTACCGAGCCTGAAGGAGGATAGGAACAGTCCAACAATATATGTCAGTAAGTAAAATAATTACTGAGAAATATTTTTCTATAAATTAATGACTACCTTAGTCTCATAACTGGTTTTGTCATCAAATCCAACCCAGTCATTTTGCTTGACAGCATATGGCACTTTCTGATCCTCAATCCGCTGGACACTGGCGCCTTTGAGGAAACCACAAATCTGAAAATATAAAAAAAGGTCACATTTTTTATTTTAACCTGATATATGAAAGCTTCATTATATTTAACTCTCTCACTTGTCTCCCACACTTTCACAATAAAATAACCTTTTTAAAAACAAAAACAAAATCAGTAACATACAATAGAGTTAAATTAAGTAATTATTTGCCAGTTTCACCTCATAATAGGACCAGAATCCGGCCTCCCTAGTAAAAGTACCAGCAGCAGCAGGACCACTGGCTGGTGCTCCAACCTGACTGGACTGAGTAGACAGTCGAAATGTTCGCCCATATGTTGCAAAGCCCATATTTAGCTTTTCTACAGGTGTTCCCATGTCCCGCCAATACCTCATGGCAAAGTCCTGAAATGTAAATAAAGACAGAAAGAAACAAAAAACAGAAAGAGTTGGAGTTTAGAGACACCCTGTCTCTAAATTCACAATGCAGTAAACACTTAATCCCTGTACTTACAGTATTTAAGTAAACATTGTCTCCGGTATCTTGGGATCCTTTGTATAAGGGGCTGTTATGTCCGGTGACCCTCTCCCAGGTGCCATGAAAGTCATATGTCATCACGTTAATAAAATCGACGTACCTGATAAAATGCAAGTCAGACCCAGTTCATGAAAAAAAAAGAAAAATGGAGACAACTGATCACTGAAATGATGAATGATGAGAATTAAATGTTTGTGTACTTTGCGATCTCTGCGATTTCATAACCAGCATCAATAGTTCCTTTCCCAGCAGACACAGCAGCAGAAATCATTAATCTGGGACGGCCAGATGCTTTTCCCTCAGCCTCATACGCCTGTAGGAGTTCCTGTACACCATACAAGAGTTGAAAAGTCATGACATATCTTTAAAAAAAAAAAAAAGTAAAAAAAATAATAATAAAAAGGTGGGTGGTGGGGGGTTTTCTTATCGTTAATGAATCCCATGGGCAAAAAAAAAAATCTATAATACAAGTATTGTATGTGTATCGAAAGCCTGATACATTGTATTCCTCTGCTGTAGGACTTTGTGGTTGTCCAAAAACTATTAAACACAATGAGCTACACCAGTGCATTGGGTAACATGTTCCTTGTCTCTGAAGAGAGTGGTTACTTTATTTTGTCTAGAAATAGCTCCGAAGACTAAACATATTCCATAACAAGTATTTCCATGTCAGTAAGAGACCATCGAGCATGCATGAGAATGCTGTTCTCTTTACAGTAATTGCCCATTTTTTTTCATGCTTTCACAAATAAGTTTAGTAGCACAACAAGCTAGCAGACTGCTGTTAACAGATGTGCAGAGGCTTCTTCCTATGAGTGAAAACTTGCTCACTGTTATTACTCTTTGGAGCCATTTCTAAACTCATGCAATTATACTCTTGGGAGAAGGAACTTGTCACTCAGTGCAACAGTGTGGCTCACTGATGTGTTTAATAGTTTTTGGACAACTGAGGTCTATGACATACATCAGGCTTTGAATACACACACTACTTGCAAGTAGCATAAATTCATTGTTGGTTTGACTCTGCACATGAGATTTGTAGACAATATAGACAATTTACAGCCCAAACCTTTAAACATCAGATCGACATCACACCAGTAATTTTGCATCTAACCTTGCATAATGTGGTGAATCTCTGCTTGTCCTGCGGAGGACTTCCTCTTGCAGCAGGATATTCCCAGTCCAGATCAAGTCCATCAAAACCGTGTTCTCTCAGGAATTTAATAGAAGATTGAATAAACGTATTCCTGTTGGCTGGTGACGACACCATAGTAGTGAATCTGAGTGGCATTTTGGGAAAAGAAAGATGCTTTAAAAAAAAAGGTATACAGTACATACATATAATATGATATTTATGTTTTGGTTTATGTTAAATATCTCACTTTTGTGTTCCAAAGTTCCAGCCTCCGACTGCCAACAGTGTTTTAAGATTTGGATTCCTGAGGGAGTATATACACATTTTGTTGCAATGGTTATTTTGTATAACAAGAGGTAATGCAGATGTTGGGGGCTAAAGACAAGTTCATTTATAGATCATTTCAGCCACGAAGCGAATTCAAAGTGTTTTACATAAAACATTGAAAGCAATTAGATAAAATGCAAAAGAAACGCACCATAAAAGGACATTTAAATACTATTAAAAACAGTTATTAAAGAGTGAAGAAAATAGAAAACACAAGCTAAAATAGATTAAGACATTAAAAACAAGAATAATAGTTAGTGAAGTTTAATAAATTAATATTTAAAGAGTTTACCTCTGTTTGTGATCATTGAAAGATTTATAGAGTTGGTCATCATTCCACTCTATGCTGACCAACTCATTTCCCTCGTTAATACCAGCAAAAGCATAGATCAGGTGGGTACACAGGTTGGGATCAATATTTGAAGGCATAAACTTCCCATTGCCAGGTCTATACTGGGACCAGTTGGTGAAATAACACACCAGCCTGGAGGATGAAACTAAACACGGAAAAACAGAATTTGTTTCCATCAATCTTTGAATAATACATTGATACATTAAATACACATTTAACAAGTAATAATAAATGTAAGTTTATAAACTCACCCAAACTTCCAAAGCAGAGAAAGAGACCTTTAAAAGTTAAACATATAGTCAGTTTAAATGGGGTAAAAATTCAAGAAAAAAAAAATCATAGCTTTTCTTTGTGCCTTACCTGCTATTAGAATTAGCTTGCTCATGGTGGCTGTGCTTCAATGAGCTTTTGCAGCTGTCAAAATGTCTTAAGTAGAGCACTGAGGAGCTTCCCCTTACTGATGACAAAATACACAACCCGTGACAATCATTAACTGGAAACACATGGTTTCACCCAAAATGTTGGTCATAAGGTTATTGCTTCATCAAAATCAAACACAAACAGAAGCTATTTAAAGGTCTTTGACCTCACAAAGAAAATATGTTTTAAGAAATCTGGTTGGACAGCTGCAGAAAACAGATTGCATAATAAGAAACAACATGTGATGCTTAATAATATAAATAGTCCATCACCAAACACTTGTTGTGTCACTGGTAATTTCCCAATATTTGGTCATAAAAAGTAAGATACAATGCGCTTAACTTAAAATAATACCAAGAAAACTGGGTACTGGATCCTTAAATTGGTCTATAATGAAAAAGACAGACTAGGACAGGGCTCAAAATGTACATTTTTAAATAGCCACACTAATGCCCATCTTCAGCATGTAGCAATTTTCCAATCCACACAGGTGGGTTAATTACAGATGTCTTCACCTGGTGGAATAGGTATATCAATCAATCAATCAATCAATCTTTATTTGTATAGCGCCAAATCACAACAAAGTCATCTCAAGGCCCTTTACACATAGAGCAGGTCTAAACAGTACTCTTCAGGTTTAATTTTAATGAGACCCGACCATGGACGTTGTTAGACCAGTTTTGGGGGGGCTTAAGCCTCCCTAAAATGTTCTAAAGCCCCCCCCAAATCATTCAGGGTTTCCCACAGCACTTTCCAGCTTAGGCGGCCGCCTTAACTAACGTCTTCAAAAAATGTACAGTGATGTATATTAATGTTCAACCATCGTCTACAGCGGTGCTTACTGCAGGACGACTGGTCGAAACCGCTGTGTCAGACTGTCTGACTTCGACCCTGAACGCACCTGTAGCTCTCTCTGCTTCTCCCACTAGCATAACACAGACACGCTAACGGTGATATTAAGTTTAAGGAAACAAACACAGACACGCTAACGGTGATATTAAGTTTAAGGAAACAAACACAGACACGCTAACTGTGATATTAAATTTAAGGAAACAAACACATAGAAGCTAACTGTGATATTAAGTTTAAGGAAACAAACACAGACACGCTAACGGTGATATTAAGTTTAAGGAAACAAACACAGACACGCTAACGGTGATATTAAGTTTAAGGAAACAAACACAGAGAAGCTAACTGTGATATTAAGTTTAAGGAAACAAACACAGAGAAGCTAACTGTGATATTAAGTTTAAGGAAACAAACACAGACACGCTAACAGTGATATTAAGTTTAAGGAAACAAACACAGACACGCTAAGAGTGATATTAAGTTTAAGGAAACAAACACAGAAGCTAACTGTGATATTAAGTTTAAGGAAACAAACACAGAGAAGCTAACAGTGATATTAGGTTTAAGGAAACACACAGAGAAGCTAACAGTGATATTAAGTTCAAGGAAACACACAGACAAGCTAACAGTGATATTAAGTTTAAGGAAACAAACACAGAGAAGCTAACAGTGATATTAAGTTTAAGGAAACAAACACAGAGAAGCTAACAGTGATATTAAGTTTAAGGCAACAAAACACAGACCGCTGGTTAAAACATAAATCTATATCATCTGGGGCAGAACCTGCTCAGAAAAAAACAGCGGAGCCCGAAACAATGGTGTTACATGTGACCTTGATGTCAATACTAGATCACTGAATTACAGTGTTTACAGTTAAGACAATAAAAATGTACATTCGAGATCTGAGACAGAAAGTGAATGGGCCTTTTAGACAAATCTGACTTCACTAGGAGATCACGCCAACTGGAAGACCTTTTTACAAAAATATCTAGGTAGGAGTTTGAAATGCACTTGCAATTTGAGAGTCACTTTTCAAAATGTGCCAATATCTACTCACTACTTATTCAACTGATATAGGACTATAGGTGGAAACAATGCAAGACCCTGAGATGAGGTATCTCTGGAACTTTCTTTGAGTAAATCAAATCCCTGAACTTGTACCTTATTATACTTAGCATTATCTCAGTCACCATGCTAACCAAGCTATCAGCTAGCCGAGGCCACAACCTAATGGGTGTGGTCACTAATGTATGTCTTCTATACTGACTTTTGAATTTTCTCATTTTTCTAAAGATGTTTACTGGCATTGAGATCTGATGACCATAGCATCAGGCCTCTTGTGTTTCTTTGGACTTTAGACAGACCTGGTATAGTTATGTATTTTCATAGGGTCAGTGTCCTGCTGTATGTCTTGTCAGACAGGGTTATATAAGCCTACAGTATGTATTTTAATACAGTGTAGTAGAAAGTAGACTAATATAATAAAGGCACAGAATGGAAAACACTACTATACTGCAACACTGAATCTAGAGTGGAATTTAGACTTTATAATGTTAGTCTATGAAAATGAGAATATTTCCATTCAGTGAAGCATTTTAAAAATGAAACAGACTGTTTTGTTTGATGAAAAATACATTTATTTATTCCCAGCTGCAGCAATTGCATCTAGCATTGAAAACTAGACCAGCTGGACATCTCTGAACAAATGTTTGTCCGTGGGAGCACTGAAAGAAGGATTTGCTGTCTTTGTCATTCATGTACAGGCCGTCAGTCTTCCCAGCACAGAAACCACTTCCAGAAGCAACAGTTGTGGTTGTGGTTTGGGCAGTTGTAGTTGCAATAGCTGCAGTTGAGGTGACAACAGGGCCAGGTACGTTTGTGGTGATCACTGGTGGACGTGTGGTTACAGGAGGGGGAGATGGAAAATCTAGAGAGGTAAAATATATTTAAATTAAAGAGATTACAGAAGGAAATATTTTGGTAAAATTCACATGCTGTGCAGTTTTGTTGTCTAATTGCTGTTTACCTGAATCCAGAAGAGAGCGCAGGTGATTGATGAGAGGGTAGTTTCCCTGTCCACAGAACTGTCCACTGAAATCATCCAGATCCAGACACCAGACGAAAGCTCCTCCAAACTTATTGTCTTTCACATACTTTGCCTGTGGAATATCATTTAAAAGAGAGGGCTTCAGTTTAAAATGTTTTGTGTTTTTTTAACAAGCATTTAGTGTAACTCATTGTTTTAAATGCACCAGCACCCCACTACTTTTTCTCAAGTATTTCGGCATAATCTAATTAGAATTAATTAGATTAGATCAGACCTGAGGTTTTATATATAAATGAAACATTCAGTTGAAAGTTAGAGTGCCACCTTCTGCCCAACCTGTGGTATTACAAATTGTATGTGCTGAGTGTGCTGCCTCATTGTGATCAGCCACAGTGTTGATAGTAGACCAGTAGCACTTGGTATCTGGTTTTATTTTGTGTATACTGTATAATCATCATAAACATAGATGTGAGGGGAAATGATGTATTTATTACCTTGATGTCAAAGCTGTGCTTGTTATCAAACCCAACCCACTCATTGCCTTTCATGGCATATGGCACCTTCTGCTCATCAATCCAATGGACACTGCCTCCTTGAAGGAAGGTGCAAATCTGTATAAATGAAAGAAAATGATGCTCAAAAATCCTCAACATGATAGTGTTACATTAATCTGTGGTGTAATACATTGTGTCTCAGCACTGAACCTTCACTGACCTCGTAGTAAGACAAAATCCCAGCTTCACGGCTGTAGGGCCCAGCTGAGGCTGGTCCACTAGCAGGCGCTCCAACACTGTTGGCTGCTGCATATGTGCGAAATGTACGTCCATATGTGGCAAAACCAACCGTGAGCTTGTCAATGGGAGCTCCTTGGTCTCTCCAGTATCTCATAGCGAAATCCTGTGAGAAAAACAAAAAAGAAATGATTTCATGTATTCAATCAAGCACATGTTAGACATTCAGCTCATTCAGGTTCTATGAACTTTGTTGAACATTTTACTCACCAAATTGAAGAAGATGTTCTGGCCGTGATCAGAAGAGCTGCTGTACAGAGGGCTGTTGTGACCGGTGAACGGGTCCCATGCTCCGTGGAAGTCATAGCTCATGACATTTATGAAGTCTAGGAAACTGAGACAAATATGATGTGACCAAAAAATTAAAAAAACAGTCTTTTTTTGTTTTGTTTTATTACTTAAACATTAAATATATTGAATTAACTCACTTTGACACATCAGCAATCTCATAACCGTTGTCAATATATCCCTTTCCAGCAGCCACTGCAGCTGTGAGCAGCAAACGTGGCCTTTTGGTATCAGCAGCTTCTTTTTCAAAGGCAGCAAGTAATTCCTAAACATGGATACAGAACAGAATAATCATGTTTATGATGTGGGCATTTTCAAAGTTTCGTCACTGTTATAGTATATCTCAAATCAGTCAATGCTGCAGATTTAAAAACTGACCTGACAAAGTACTGTGAACCTCCTCTTGTCCTCCGGTGGGCTTCCTCGTGCTCCAGGATACTCCCAGTCCAGGTCAAGCCCATCAAAGCCATGCAGTCTCAATAACTTAATTGAGGACTGGATGAACCTCTGGCGATTGGCAGGGGATGACACCATGATGGTAAATCTGTAGAAATGTAACACACAATACCAGCACTGTTTATAATGCTCTTTGTTAATTAATATTATTAATGAGTCCATGTTGTTGAAGCCTTGAAGACTCACTGAGTTGATCCAAAGTTCCACCCGCCAACAGCCAACAGAGTCTTCAGCTCTGGGTTTCTGTGGGGGACGTGAAGAAACGTTCAATTTATTAGTGCAGTATTTAGATCTTTAAAAAAAGTCAAAGTAGCAAATGCACAATGTAACAATACTCTGTTACAAGTTAAAAGGTTTTATCTGAAGCTTATAAAAGGCTTCAGCAGTCTGAGTTTGTCATATCAAGTGGATATCTGCCACATTTACAGTATTTTTAGAATCAAAATCCTGTGTTTCCTCAGACAATTAATTTGGATGTCAGAAAGCTTTATAATCCTCAGATCAACTTTTAAATTGATTATTGAACATAAGATATGGATTTTGGCCCCTGTACTTATGTACGGTACATGAGCAAATCTTTGCCCCCTTTTGAAAACCATGTCTGTCCAAATGTAGTGATTAGAACATTTTCAGGAAAAATAAAGTATTCATTAATGGGGGAAAGGAGAAAATGCCTACTTCTTAAAGAGAATTTAAAAGCTTACAAACATTTGAAGACAGGGCTGTTTTGTGATGGTTTTCATAGAACAGTAAGAAGATATAATAGTATGAATGCTACATTAACACTGCAGTTAAACTAAGAGCTAGTTTGTTTGTTTTTTTTAAATTATTTGATTTAAAAACTGAATGAATCCACATAATCAGCCACAACATTCAACTTCATTCCAGGTGCTTATATGATATATGACGCTGTTGTGAAACAACAGACGACTTGACTATAGACAGATTGATATTACAGCCAGGAAAAACTCACTTGTTCTTGAGCTGATTGAAGGATTTATAGAGGACGTCATCATTCCATTCATAGGTCGACAGCTCGTTAGAAGGGTTGATTATTGAGAAAGCGTAGATCAGATGCGTACAGAGATGTGGGTCAACATTGTCAGGCAGATATTTGCCAGCGCCTGGTCTGTACTGGGACCAGTTGGTGAAGTAGCACACCAGTCTGGTAGAAGACACTTTTGGAAAAGGAAGAAATGATATGAATAATGTTTCTACTAGTAATGATGATTAAGAAGCAAATATCACAAACATGTATAGAAGTTAAATAATGAATCCATACCTACTTGAAGGCACATCAAAAGGGACAATCCTGAAAAGAAAAGATATTAAATTATTTCTTTTTTATGCATGAGACTACAGCATTTGATTGAATGAACAACTGATATAATCCAACCTACCTGCCAGGATTGTAAATCGAGCCATGTTGTGTCAGCTGAGTCTTTTCCTCAGAGTTGCCTGAAACAATAAAAAAATGTTGTATGTCATGAGTTTTTATAATTTTGCCTTCCAGTTTTGTAAACTGCACCCAATTCTTCAGGCTGTGTCACCGGAGGTAGTTAAGCTGCAAATATTACAACCTATCATCTTCTAAAATGTAGGCCACTCACACCTCTGTGCAGTGATGACTTACCTGTTTGTAGTTGATCAGCTGAATGTGATTCGGATCCACCTGGGAGTCTGTTTTTATAGACCAGGACAAAGGCTGCAGGAATGGGAGGTGTAATGGATGCTCCAAGGGGAATGGCTGTCACAGTGAAATCTGTAAAATAGGCCAGCAATAAACTGAAAAAGAGGTCTAGCAGTGATATCTATTTTTATTGAATCAGAGGGCATAAGGTTATCCAAAGTTTTCTCTGTAAATTGGCTCATAACTGAAAAACTGGCTAAATCCACACAGATAAAATATGATAAACGTTTGAACTCCTGCGTTGTATTTCAGATAACTTCAGGATTAAAGGGGTTTCCATGGTGCTGACATGGTACACACAAACATAACACAAACATAAGTTTTCTTTAGTTTCATATATTTTACACTCACATGTAGACTTAGTTGGATTTTTTTTTTTACTTTTTCAACATCAATCTAAAACTTAAAATACAATATGGCTAAAAGTTTTAATTACCTATTAATCTGATGATTGCCCATCATACTTTCTCTGTTGACATCTTTAAGTTTTAGTTTTGTTAGATAAACAGATTTACCATTGTATACTGTAAGACAAAGAACATGTTTCACATTTTAAAAAGCTAGAATTAAGACATTTTTAGCATTTCTATTTGAAAAATCTAAAATATTTACACATTGATGAGAATTTTGAGTGACAACACATTTTTGATGCACTAAAATATGGTTTACATTGTGTCAACACTAATTTTCATTGTTTCAGTTGATAAATGCATTAAGAAGCTTTTGAATATTGATATACATAACTGTACTATTTGGAAATACACTGTTGAGTGACCTGTTTTAGTCTTAAATAGCATTTGGTTCATTCTTGTCTCTATCTTGACCTCCTTGGTATTTATATTGAGCCTTTTACTGTATGTTGACTTAACATATGTTATATGTCATGTATTGCTGCAATTAGATCACTGCAACAATACAACCTCATTATGTTGTTTAAGCCAATAGTATATATATTGTTGGGCTCAACACCATATTGAGGTTTTTACTATTAAGTCCAACAATTTCTGACACTATCATATCAATGACTTGATAAATTAAGACACTTAAGAGATAAGATGTCCTTGCCATAAATCTGTATCATCCTTGGGTGATTATGTAACTTTGGGTTAACTTGTGTGGCAGCACATAGGTTATAGTTCAAGAGAATGACAACACATGTTTTAGCTTTTGCTTAATGCAGTTTGAAGGACCAATGTATGTATCAACAGTTTTTAAAGTATATAAATCACACATTCTGTGATTTGAATTTACATTAAATTGCAAATATTAATATAAACCTGGTTATTTCTTTTAATTAGGAAACAGGGCAGCAAAAGTCGACATTCAGAATCACATCAAACGTGCTAGAAATAAATATTTCCACTTTATTTACATTAGGGTATAATACACAGATGATGTTAGGAGTCAAATAAACTAAAGCGGTTACATCAACATTAGTAATTTATGCTGGATCTATGTGCATTGTGAGTGAAACAGGGAGATAGTTTAGTCGAGTTCATAGAGAAACATCAGCACTTTATGATTTTACAGCTAGTTTATGGCTGCTTGCTGATTCCCCAAATGGTTCGACCTCTTGTCTCCCATCAGACCAAAATTCAAACTGACAGATGAATGCAGATGAATCATTTAGTCCCTTGAGAAATTGTATTACCCTTATTAGAAGGCAGTCTAAGCTCAGGGACACTGTATAGTATGAAGCCCTTATTTCAAAAAGCCAACATACAAAAGTAACACAAATCACAAATTACTGATATTAGCAGAAAGAAAGAAAGAAAGAAAGAAAGAAAGAAAGAAAGAAAGAAAGAAAGAAAGAAAGAAAGAAAGAAAGAAAGAAAGAAAGAAAGAAAGAAAGAAAGAAAGAAAGAAAGAAAGATGTAGTAACAGTAGTGAAGTTGGTCCTTGCAGCTGCTTTTTATCAACATGATAAACTGATCTACTTCCTCTTCTAATGTGCAGCCTCTCTCCATAAACAGGATATTTGAACATGTACGTGTGTGTGTGTGTGTGTGTGTGTGTGTGTGTGTGTGCGTGCGCGCGCTCATACCCATCAACACAGTATTTTTAACGTATTTACAGGAAACGCACTATGAAAAACAAATAGTAAAGCTTCATTTTCATCAGATGAATAAGCATCTCATCTCTTGGAGTATTGTCCCAACTATTCTGACATCTTCATAAAATGCATGGAAGCTGCTCAGAGGGTAACAACACCCCCACGTGTCTCCTCCTGCAGGCACAGACAGACCACAGGCACCACAAGGTCCTCCAGATCTTCTATTTGAGTTGGAGGGTACAAGCATGTGATAAATGAGTTGAAGTCAAGAAAGAAGTTTTGATTTGTGAGTTTTATGCCAGGGAGTAGATGGTATTCATTGGAGAGTGGAGCTCAAGACTTCCACCAAAGTCCAACTCCCTGACGTCTCTCCTGTTTCCTGTGTACTGGCCAATGAACGAGCCGTCCTCATTGAACGGTATCTCTCCTCCTTCTCCGTAGTCTACCAGACTGTCGTCACTGTCTGAATGCTTAATCATTGCCTCCATTGATAGCTGACCTCTTTGCAGCCCTCTTTCCTCCTCCCTACAAAGGAATGCAAAAAAACAATAAAGATAGAGTTTAAAAACGCAACCTGTTCTTCTAATCAATCAGTTTTACTTGGCAGTGATACATTCACAATGTGTATGTGTAGTACGTACCGTCGGGGGTAGGGCAGAGTGGACACACGCGCTATCCTAAAATACCAAAACAGTTTGTTTGACATAGATTTCATTGATCATTATTTACTGTACAGCTTAACAAATCTCTATTATCTATGCAGGATTGTACAGTTTAAATGTCAATATTTAGTCGTTTCATACCTTTCAAGAGACCTTGAGTTGTTCAGTGTGAAAAGAATGAGGTTGAGGTAAAGGTAAAGGTAGAGTAAATAGGGGGGGAAAAAAATCAGAAAACAATGTAAGTATGATCAAAGAGTTGTCATAAAAAGGTAGTCATAACTGAAGCATATTTGATTTGTACCTGTGTAGCATCATGCTAAAATTTAATCAACTTCAAAGGTGCTCTATGGAGTTTTTGACCAGCAAAAGTACTATGGAGCAATGTTTTTAGGAATGGATCCCACATTTTGTTTGTATCTTACACATTTCTGTGTTTCCAGTTTCCTGCTCCTCCACTGATCTACATTTGGTGGTTATTATGTGCAAAGACATGTAGGAATGTGCCAATATAAGCAATGAAGAATCTTGCAGCTCTGCAGGATTTAAGATTTAAGGTTTTTTTGTCAAAAATGAGGTTCGCAAATGTTTTATGAGAAAGGAAAAATGTGCAGTTTTTTTCACAAGAAAGCTGCGCAGGGCACCTTTACTTCACTAAACAGAATGCTAATGCACAGTTACAGAGCAAATGGATGTAAATAAGTGCCTATTGTTATATATTACAACAATAACACTGTTGTTCAGTGTTATGTTGGGTGCTGCTGAGTAGTATTACTATGCCCATATATCAATAATAGTCAATCTTGGAAACCTTAAATAGAATTTTTGTAAAATAAGATGTAGTACAGGCTGCTAACTTGATAATAAAATGTGCTAAAATACAAATTTGTATTCAGTGGAAGCAGGAATGTTTGCTTTGAGTGTTTTTCATTTTCCACCAGCTGTGTGCTGTTATGTTTACCGATAGTCGAATGATCCCTCCTGATCTTTGTCATCCACTGGCTCTAATGAAATGTCCTTTTTTTCCCGTACTGTAATTAAAACAACAACCTTGTTATAAGAGATACAATGTCATAATATTGGATGTAGAATATGAATGCCAGGAGTCATCATCGTACCTGGGTATTTCCCCCCTCGGCTCCTCTTGATGAAGCAAACTATAAGTAGGATGAGCACGATAAGAGCCACAGCGCACATTATCCCTATGAACCAGCCCTGAGTGGAGATGTCCACCTGGTCCTGAGCATAGACTGTACATAGACAAAAGACAAAACCACACACATCATCAAAGTCAACATCCACTCATCAGTTTAAAGTGCTTATTCAGTAGATAGACAAAAGTGCATGGGGCAAGTAGTAATTTACTTTCAGTGGTGTAGTGGGGTGACTCCTCTGTATGCCATTCCCCTATCCCGATCATAGTTCGTGCCGCCACAGAGAATCTGTATCGAGTGTAGCGGTCATATCGCCGGACTGAGAAACTTGTTACGTTTGGAGGGAACTCCTCAGACTGCAGCTCCTCTCCCCTGGTGGTATTTACTGTGGCAAAAGTGGAAATTCCAATGAGCTATGAGAACTCTTGATGCTGGTAGAGTGCACACAATTGAGCGATTAAGTACCTTACCTGCTCAAAGAGTGCCTAGATAAGTGTTTATTACACTCTCAAGAACCTGCTTCAGTGGTATTCTGGTCATTGAGTGCATATTTAAGTGCGCTATTATGTGCAACAGTGATATGCACCCAAGTGTTACGTGAAAACCATTGCCAGCTTTAGTGAAATAAAATGTTTCCTTTCCTGTTATTAAAGCTTTGTTGTTTCTCCAAGGAGGACTGCAGCACACTACATTATACTTTAAAATATTCATGTGTAGACTGTCACGACGGCTAGAAATCTCTTGATGTCTTTGAGAGTGTTTGGATGGTGTACCTGTTTGGTACTTGAGGGAATATCCGGTGATGACTCCGTTGGGCTCTGCTGGCACGTCCCAGTCAACGTAAATGCTGTCCAGATGTCGCTGTTGGATCCTGAAGGATCTGGGAACAGATGGTACTACGTACAAAAACACAGCAGGAAATGAAAAACATGAGCTTAGGCTGAAAATTAATTTGATTTGCATGTGTTTTTGTTCCTTGGATGGTTTTATCAGTGAGGTAAATCTCATATTTTTGGTCACACGACAGTTTTTACCTCCTTCAGTTGTTGAGAAGAATATATTATTAGTGGGCGGCCCTTCATATCGATTATTTGCCACTACTATATACATCTTGTAGTTGCTATAGGGAAAGAGCCCAGTGATGACCCCAGATGGATCCGGGTCATTATTTGGAAATGCTATAGACTTCATAGCTCTGTTGACCCTCAGCCACCTCAGCTGACTGCTGTCCCTCCAGTAGTACACCTGCAAGACGAGAAGCAACAAACCCACCACCATTTTAATTCTGCTGAAATTACAACAAACATTAGATTGTTATTTTTTGGTAACACTTCCTCCAGAAAAGACAATCATCACCAGAGTATTAATAAAATTGTAACGTTTTGACCATGGATCTTCAAAGACATCAAATTTTCAATGTGAAATAAGTCTGAAATAACCAATCAACAGAGAGTCAAATCTGAGACACCTGAACCAGATATTAAATAAATATCTGATTTAAAAACAGTTTAAAATGAAACAACAATATATGTAAAAATATATTAGATAGTTAATACAAAGTAAGTAATTTTTTAATCATAATGTTATTAAATTAACAAGTTGCATATATATATGCAAACTGGCAATATCTTCATAATCCTAAAGAAAAACAAATCATACAATTAATCAGATATCAAAATGAAGAAATGAAGAAAATATCTCACAAAACATTGAGTCAGAATAATAAGTGAAAATACTATCTGATACATAATAAATCATTTGGCCGAGATTTAAATGAACTAATAATGAACACAAATGTAAAAACACAGTGAAAACAATCTTTCATAACATGTTGTTAATATTACTTTATATATAGCCGTTTGTACTGTAAAAAAGATTTTACATTCATTGTTTCATTTTAAGTATGATTTTAATTAGTTATTGATGCAATAATTGGCTCAGGTGTTTGCTGTTACAGACTGTGGCTTCAGAATAAAGATGTTGTTGTACAGTAGCTCTAATAAGTACTTCAAGATAATTATAGTCCTTTGATAGTCAGTTGAGCAGTGAACCGTCCTGATAAAGTACAGTTCGTCTTCAGTTTCTGTTGTTGTTTACCACAATACATGTAAGTTACATTTGAAGTCCATTATCCCATACTGAATTGACAGTAGACACACCTTGTATTCTTTCAGTTCTCCCATAATAGTGTTGCGTGTCACTGGGTCCCAGTGCACGGTCACCTGGGTGCTCTCGATGTCGGACACTCTCGGGTTCAGGGGTGCAGTTAAGGGACCTTTGGGAACACAGAAATAATATAGTGCTTTGTCTTTGCTATCAGTGAACATAAATGAAGGTGATAGGAAGGACAACTTGTCCCCAAGATGGACAAAAATACAATAAAAACAAGAAGAGGTGGTGTTCAGAACACACAGAGCAGTTTATTTATCTGGAAGCATTAATCATTCACTGGAAATCAAGATTCAAGTTACAGCAGAACTGTCAGTGCAGTGGCTCCTGTCCTTTGTACACCTCTCTTCTGAAGTTATAATATAAATAACCGACTGAAGAAAAAATAATCGATTCAAGGTGACTGAGCTTCTTCTGATCGAAACACAGACAGATGGCTAACAGATTGAAGAAGAAACCTGACTAAATGAGTAAAACATCATATTCTTCCATACAGGTTATGAGACCTCTCACTAATGGTCTGATAGGTTAGAAAAATTATGTGGCATTGCCTTGGAAACGTATTCGCTAATTTGCTGGGAGCTTGGTGATTGATTCTTCTTACCTAGCTCTCGACAAGAAAGCGAATAAGCATGTTTCCCAAAATGTTAAACTATTCCTTTAATTTGTATGTCATATATATATAATAACAAAATAGATTTTGGTACTTACGGTCTTCCCCAGAGTAACCGGTTACAACAGGAGACTCTGGGCCCAGCCCAAAATCATTGACAGCCTGGACCTTTAGATCATAAGGAGTAAAGGTATCTGCATCGTAGATGTAGTATTTTAGCCATTTAGTGGTGGCGTTCTTCCACTCCTCTCGGGAATCTCTCCGTCGCCACCATACTAGATACTTCAGGTGGGGCCCATTCCACTCTCTGTACATCAGAGGCTGAAAGCACAGTTTAGTTTGTTTTTATTAACATAGAAAAATAAAATACTCAACAGTGACGATATTTCAAGACGTTTCAAGCGTTATGTTACCTCCCAACTGATCTCCATGTTATTTCTCCATGTACCCACTCCTTTTAAGTTCTTTGGAACGACATCTGGGGCTGTGCAGGAAAACCAGAGCAGTGGTAAGAGCATTGGTTTCAAAGGAATAGGTCAACGGTAATTTTCTGAATATTTCTTGGCTGGGTGTAGTGACTTCATGGAGTTTTGTCATCTGTGTGAGGTTATTTTAAACTTTTGGTTTTGTGCAGATTAAACAAACAAGATATGTTAATTGCTAGGCTTGAGATGTGTTGCTAAGCAGTTTTTTAAATGTTTGGACACAGCCAGACTTGCCGCTTCCAGTCTTTATTCTAAACCAAGCGGCTGTAGCTTCATATTTAACACAGGCATAAAAGTGGTATCAATTGTCTCAACTAATTCTCAACAAGACAGCAAATAAACCTATTTCCCAATATGTCAAAAACGTTCAAATGTACCACACATACAATACTGTGTAAAGGTTTTAGGTAGCTCATCCATAATGTAGTACCATCAGGTAGGCCTCTGATCAGTCCTGCATTTATTCTCCAGCATGACCATGACCCCAAAAATACAGTCATAAATAATTATCATCAGCAAGAAGAAGAAGTAGAATTCATGCAACAGATGGCTTGGACCCCACAGAGTCCTGATCTCAACATAATCGAGTCAGTCTTTGATTACATGAAGACACACAAGCAACTAAGACTTTAGGTTTCTTCTCTTTTATGAACTTTGTATGAAATGAAGTGTTAATTAAAAACAATTCATGGTTTATCATGCTTTGTTTCTGAAAGCATCCCTACTTTACTTTTATTACCTATTACTTTTGTTACTTCTGACAACAAAAATGTAAACCCACGTGCACCGCTGCTCTGGAAACGCATTGAATGACGACTTGGGCGACTCATTCCGATTTCACTGATTGCGATGACCCGAAATTCGTAGTAGGTGAAAGGTATAAGATGCAGAATGACAGAGTTGAGGCTTCCTGGATATGTTGACAGGTTTTTCCACTTGCCAGGCAGCCAGTCATCATCATCATACTGCACCAAGTACTCTATAAGAGAGCAATAAATAGATTATCTACATAAATATAATCATAAATGCTAGTATATACAACCCCAAAACAATAACACTCACAAAATGTGTTTATTTCTGTGTGGTTATTAAGTTGCATTGCTCTGACCTTTTATAGGGCTGTGGTTGCTGTCTCCAGGAACCCAACTGAGTCTTACAGTACGTTCATATGGATCCGACAACTCCAAGTTTGTGGGAGGATCAGGACGGTCTACATAAAAAACATATAAAGAGTTAAAAAGCCTGACATGCCTCATGGGTTATGATTATTATTATTATTTTTTTAAGTGTCATACCCATCACCATTAGGCGTGCTGAGGCAGACTTCTGGTCAAGCTCACTCTTAATGAGACATGTATAATTTCCCTCATCACCTCTGTTTACGTTAGTGATGACCAGATTTGATTCATCCAAAGACATTCTGAGGATTACATACAAGTGAGTGAAACTGGTGAGATCAAGAAGCTTATAAAACGTGTATCTTCAGTTGCACAAATACGTTTTATCTGTTTAATGTCATGAAAGAGTTTCTATATATATATATATATTTTTTTTAATAATTCAATAAAAAAAAGACATACCTCCAGCCAATATTAACTGTCTTTTTATCTTTCATCCAAGTGGTTGTGACAGGAGTAGTGATGTCTGCTTTCACGCCGCACTCGAAGCGAACATCACTTCCACGTATGACTTTCATGTTCTGTGGTTTTGTGACGATCACAGTGGGTTCTGTGAGGAATGGATGAAATGAAATACCACGTTACACAATCACAAAATATTTTCAAAAATGACAAAGATTTTAAAATGTTTGTATCGGTCACCTTTGACCTCTATTCGGACTTGAATCTCATCTCTTCCTGCAATGTTGTTGACTACACACAGGTAAGTTCCCTGGTCGTCCATCAGTATGCGTCTCATCTCCAGAGTTCCGTTACTATGGGTCTTAAAACGATTTCCTTCAATGTTCCCCTGTCCTAATTTGGACCTGTGTAAATAGATCCATGATCAGTTCACACCACACAGATGCACACACAAACTCTGAGCTGATCACTCCTTACAGCAAAGTGTCAAACAGCATCTTCTTACCATCGCAGCTCAGGCACTGGTGAACCAAAGTAGCGGCAGTCTAAGAAGGTGCGGCTGCCCTCTGTCACCTTCATCAGTTCATTTCTGGCTGAGAGAATACGTGGAGTTGCATCTAGAGAAACATTTTGAATTCATAATTAATTGACTTATTAAATATTCAGGTTTACAGACAGAGTGGTGACAGAGTGGTAACTTACGTAGTACATTGACCAATGCATTGGCAAATAAGTAGCCATACTGATTTGAAGCATTGCACTGGTAGATAGCGGTGTCTAGAGCAGTAACACTGCGGAGGTTCAGCGTGTCTCCTGACACCTGTCGGTTAGGCTGTGGTGTAGCAGCTGGAAAAAAACCCACAATAAATAAAAATACAGCAGCTGTAGTGTGAGTGTTTTACAGCTTGTTGGAATCTCTAAAAACATACTTTCGATTGGTTCTCCATTGATGAACCAGCTAATTGTGGGACGAGGAGCTCCATCAGAACGACATACCAAACGTCCATTTTCTTCAGGGGCCAAAACCAAATCAGTGGGCTTCTCTAACCAGAATGGAGCCGCTGACAAACACATGTATGTTAATATATGGAACATTATTTTGTATTAAGAAAAGAACATGTTTCTGAAAGTGTGTCTCACCTTTGACCCTGATGGTTATAGTGTGCTCGATGTAGTTGATCTTATTGGCAGCAGTGCAGACGTATTCACCCGCATCTTCAAAAGACGCCTTTGGGATTTGAATCATCTTGTTGAAGTGTTTTACTTTCATGCGTGACGTCACCACCAGGTTCTCCCCATTCTTGGTCCAGGTAATACGGGGAGTTGGCCTTGATGATGATAAACAAGGCTTTACACAGGATGACTTTATGAATGAAATCAAAGTAAAAATCGTACTCATACTGAACAGAAAATATACAGACACACTTTGTGGCTGTAAATCAATCACTCAGTTTGACAAAAAGCCCTGGATGTTCCTGAGCTCACACTCACATTCCTGCAGCGATGCACTCCAGGAGCAGCTCCTCCCCTTGCAGGACCAGTTTGGAGCTGGATGAGCCTTTGGGAGACAGCCAGGTGGGGGCAGCCTCAGCTATTGTACGAGCTGCAGAGGAAACAAACCACAGCACACGAACAGTCACTCGAGCCTCACACAACCTCTGCCTGCCCATGAAGTAAAGGAGGACCACAGGAAATAAGAGAGGAGAGCTGAAGCAGAGCGCACTCTTACCACAATTAGTAAATAATGTTGAAGCAAATGATGAGTCTTTAAGGTGTAGTCTGAAATAAAAGAAAAAGGTCCAGTCTGTAAGTAAGGTGATCACAAAATGTCAGGAAGGAGGAATAACAGGAAAAGATGAAAAATAGTTGTATTAATGATGTATCTGTTAGTTGAGTTAGTACAAATGAACAGAGCAGTGTTAATTTAAAGGATTTGAGAGTGCAACTGTAGTCCGTATTGTAATAACTGTCCAGCTCAGGCCGTTGCATGCAACCAAGGCCACATTTACTCTCATCCGATTCAGTTTTCAATTTTTGTAGGCAGAAATCAGACATAGATTATGAAGATGTAAACAGGGAAAAAACACATAAAACTACATATTTTAAAAAGTGTTTTGACAAGATTTCCATATGAAAACATAGGATTTTGCTTGATGTGCCTGATGTTTTTACACTCGATTGTCTTTTGCAACTACAGCAGAGTAAGAATAGAAACAGTTTCATCTGTGCCGCCACGGGCCAAAGACCTCTGTCATTGCTCGGGTCAATTCTTTATTCACAGACCGTAACTAAAAGCCCTAAACCCAACACCAGCTGGACCTCCAGTTTGAATTATTTGTTTTTTTTGTATCCATTACAGTTGATAATTTGCTGTGTTTGTAGTTTAGGCCCATGTCTGAGGTTTACCTGTGTATGTATGTGGGTTATGAGTGTAAACACCTAAAAATGTTGCCAAAACCTAGACACTGGTAACTGTGAGGATGAAATTACACTCACTTGTGAGCACCTTAACAACCACAGGCATCTTCTGCTGGATGACGTTCTTATATGGGAAGCGGGCATTGCAGCAGTAATCAGCAGCAGAGTCGTTGACCAGGACGTTAGAGAAGTACAGATCTCCGTTTTCTCCCATGGATACCCTGCGGTCCTGCCGCACAGGCTGCATGGTGGGGAAAGCTGTCTGAATTGGCCAGTTAAAAGGCCTCGCATATGAGCCTGAAATGAAACATGATTCAAAGTCAGTTCATGTGAGATATATATTTTAACAGACCGCCATATCTTCCTCCTGTTTAGACTTAGACCTCAATGATGCAGTTCATGTCTGAACATCAGAAACTTTTATGTAATCAAGATGTAAATCTAGAGAGACACTCACAGCTTGACATCCAGTAGGTTTCAGGTTTAGGCGGCCCAGGCGGAGGGTCACAGGACAGCACCAGAGGCAAACCAGCGCTGACCACCACAGGCTCTATAATCTCCCTCGGCCACACAGGAGCTCCTTCACACAGACAGAGGAATACATTCAGCAGGGTACATTTTCAGCAGCAAAGTCTGGTTGCTCTGGTTAATGTGCAGCCTGATTTTGGTTCCAAAAAAAAAAATCTAACCTAACCCTAACCCTGTATGTAAATCTTAAAGGACAAGGTTAGTGATATTCTATATTTTTCTTAAACACACAATATGTAATTTCTGCTGCTATAGGGTTCTTTCAATCAGACCAATAACAAAAGAAAGAGAGTTTGATGACATCCTGAATGTGTGTTCATGACTGTTATTGTTTCCATTGTTGAACAACCAGCTTCTCTCGGTTAGGATTCCTTCAGTGTTTAATTGTTCAGGGTTTTTTTTACTGGAAGCTGAATTATCCACGGTGGTCTCCTCTTCTCTAAAACAAATGGACCCAATGATTAAAACTAGTAAAAACACTGAATAAGGCAGTTTCACGTTAAAAATCTATGCTTCTCTGACGCTTTCTGCACAGGATGTCCAGAGGGACTGTGAGCCAAGCTAACAGCTCATACTGTTTTTCTGATAACTTAAGATCAAGACATCCGCTGACTAAAATCCTTCATTCGGTTAAAAGATATAGTTAAAAATGGCCAAGATCTAAAATGTGCATTGTAAAAATGTGGCTTAAAACTAGATAAATAGTCAATTTATGACAACTTCTGGCAGACAACCACAATTCTGACGCATATGCAAAGGATATATGACCCCACTGACTGACCACCATGAAACTGACCATCATTTTGGTTAAAATTATTTCTCTGAGATTTGTCTGGGCTTGAAAATTGTTGGAAACAATTGGGATATTGTTAGTACACAACTCAACAAAATATATAACATAAATCTAGTAGTTTTAGACATTTTAATGCAGAAACACTATCCCCCCATCAATGTTGACAAATCCCATGAAAAGATATAGAAAAACAAGTACTGCCTGTGTTAAGCATCATATAGCGTATTCCTCTGTGCCATAGACCTCCATTGTTATCAAAAAGCTATTAAAGACACATCAATGAACCACACGCTGCACTGAGTTCCTTCAGCCAATAAACATGGACACTGTAGTTTATTTTGCTTCCATTTGATATACACCATCCTCCTTTCAGCCGTAAATACTGTGCTCACTAGCGTAGCAAATCTGCTGCTGAAAATAGTCCTACACAAGTTCACTATTCACTCCTTTTAAATTAACTTTGGCTATAAACTACAGTGTCCACTTGTTACTGAGGATATGATTTAGACTTTTTAAAATGAAAGTAAATATTTGTGACCTGTTTTTGAATATTTATGTCTTTAGTAGGAACAAATGTGCTTGGGATGAGAGCCACACACAGGGCAGGGAAGTCTGAAAGCACTGAGAGACAGACTGACATATTGTTGGTTTTGGTCTTTTGATGAGATTTGTTGACAATACTGTGTCACTGCCCACACTGAGGTCACTGTACATCTCCTGTCAGTGGTGAGTAGCTACAAACAAATAGTTGATTCTACTTTAGCCCCATGACTTAACCTACTGTACAGTTGTAGTCTGATCTTGTTGGAGTATGCAGATCCGTACTGGTTGGAGGCAATGCACTGATATTCTGCCTCATACTGTTCTGGATTGTTCCAGGCAGAGATGTCCAGCGTCCCTGAGCGCCTGCGCATCGATACCTGCGAGTCACGTGCCACGTTGAAATACTTCCCATTGCGCCTCCATGAGAAACTTCATTATTGAGCATAATGTGGAGAAAGACAGAAAAATCTGTGAGTTGGTTTGCAGATAATGTAGTTAGTTTTAATAAGACTGTTCAGTGGGCTGCATCAGGTCTTACATGGGATGTGGGTTTCCTTTTGCTTCACATTCTATGACCATAGTGTCTTTTGGGTCAACAATATGTTCCTTTAGTGACTGCTTTATGATGGTTGGGGGTTGTCTGACTGCAGGAAGGGAAATAAATCAGCTTAGTGTATTAGGCATTGATGCCAGAAGACAATGCATGCCACAAATTACAACCAGACAATGGAAACACCTTGAGTTATTGACTCACCTTCCAGAGGGATGTCCAAAGCCCAAACACTCTGCCATAAAAGTAGCAGCAGCGCTGGTTTGACCAGTGCACCCATCTTTACAGAGCATGGAATCCAGCAGTGGTTTTGGTCACCAATTCTCCTGTTCTCAGATTGAAAGAAGACAAATAGAAAAGATTTTGTTAAGGGTGGCTCAGGCTTGCCTTGAACCATCCACTAGTTATGCTGCAGTAGGTCTAGACTGCTGGGGGACTTCCCATGATGCATTAAGCTCCTCTGTCCTTCTCTTCCTCTCAATGTGTACGCATTCATGTACTGTTAATGTATGTTATTAACTGGTCATATTCTCTCTCCTGTAATTTTGTGCTTTCTTCTCACTGTCCTCTCATCTTGATGCTTTCTGCAGGTATTTTTGCCTACGGAGGTGTAAATACTATACCATTATCATTATTATTGTTGTTATTATTATTATACATCTCTCTGTGTAGCTTGCACTGTGCTATGTTCTCTGTCCTCCTTTTGCCCCCTCCCCTCATCTTCCCTCCCCCTCTCTCTTCCTCTCTCAACCCAACCAATCGAGTCACATGGCTGCCTGCCCAAAGAACTCTTCTACTCAAGGTTTCTTCCCGTTAAAAGGGTGATGCCACTGTCATCATGTGCTTACTGATGGGGAAAGTTGGGTCTCTTTCAATAATATTGAAAAGAGCACGGTCTAGACCTGCTTTATATGTAAAGTGCACTTCTGCTGTAATTTGAATTGGATAAATGAAATTGACTTGACTTATCTACGGCACATTAATGTAACTGAATTAAAATCCAAAACAAATTACTGAAAAAATAAAACTTACACTTGATTTACAAACCATTTACTTTGCAATGAACATTTCACACTGGTGGAAAAAGTACTCAGATCTTAAGTAAAGTAGCATTATCAGCAAAATGTACTTAGAACCTCTCAGTAGAAGTATCAATTGTGTGGAAAACTGCCCCAGTTAGTGTTATTCATATCTGCATATTTCATTATTTCATTATTATTATTGCTGATCTATTCATTCGTAAGTATTTTACTGTTGTAGCTGTGCTGCATTATATACAGTTTATACACAGTTTGATTTAATCCAGTGGATCCCAACCTAAGGGTCTGAGTTTAGAAAAATAAATGAGTGTTACTTTTTTTGTGAAATGAAAATTTAAATGAAGCCATCTGAGAAGTTAACTGAGGAAATGTTTCTTCTAACAACTCATAGACATGAAACATTTGACAGAGAGTGGTCACAACATAAAAAGGTTGGGAACAACTGATTTAATATATAACAACATAGTGTATATTATAAGCTTATCCAGTGTTCTTTTTATGTAAAACTTGATTTAAATTAATGTCAGTAAAAAGTAAAATATTTACTTTGAAATGTAAATATAAACCTGCATCTGACCGCCTTCCAGAGATGAAAACGAACCTTCTGAATGCTCGACACGAATAAATTGTAGTAAAGTACGTCTAGTGTCTGATACGATTAATCTGTCATATTAAACACAAAGACTCATTTCATTAGCTGACTCAATTCAAAGGTTATTGCTATAAATATATAATGATCCATGGGTCGTGTTAGAATGATCAAACAATAAGTTATCAGTTCCTACCTCACTCATGTAAAGTCAGATCAGGACTCTCTCCTCTCCATCTCTGTGGCTTCCCAGATGCATCGATAATCCCAATTTTTTCCAATTGTCTCCAGGAAATAATTCTTGTTTGTGCAGTATACCAATTAATGCCTCAGTCAACCAAAATATCAGGTCAAGAACCCTAGAGGAGTTGATACACTTGAGTAATGGAGTTTCTGTCTGTCACAGCCACTTACACTCTGCCCACCCATCTCATGAATAATGAATGAGCGACATACACCACCTACACTTCACCCACTTCACTGTTTCTGCCAAGCTCTCATAATTGTGAACAATCCATTTCCCTCAAACACAGACACAAAGTTTGTCCACACAATACACAGACTGCAGTTCCAAGAAAAATAGCAAGTGTTTGGATTTATTATGCCAACTATTATGGGAGGAATCACATGGTATTTTATAGGTTTTGGCCTGAGAAAGGAATGGCATATTTTTCTTGTGCTTTTTACAGTTTGCCTGATTTTCCTTCATAGCTGAATAATGTCTGGTTTGACCTGATCCGATAAGATCAAATTCAATTTAGCATGCAGAAATACCAGGGTTGGACCACATGAAAGCACAAAACAACCCATATTCTGTACAATTTGCATTCCCGTTGGTTTTGATGACATCAAAATGTGGGCTTTGGAGAGAACCGGATAACAGAGTATGAAAGCCATGTTTGTTTCCTTCATATGAATTTTACATGTGGCAAATCGCAAGTCACATGACCCCAGCACAATAGCCCCAACAAAGGATGGAGATATCCAACATTTTTGAATAAAAAATTACTTCTTAATTGTCAACTTTCTGTGTATATATACAATAACATATCAAACACTGTCATAATTTTCCTAAATTTTCAACAATACCGCTTACAATTGATCATTTTTGTTATGAAAAAAAAAATGAATGAGAATGTTTTTTCCAGTCAGATATCCACATGCATATCCCCAGAGGAGAAAAGGTCCATTCAGCTGAGAAAATCCTACGGGGAAGGAACAGTTTTCTTTTCTAGAAACAGTGCCAAGAATGCAGGAGAAGCTGTATTTGTGTTAGACAAAAGCCATCTCAAGGCTGTCAACAGAGTCCTGACCTGTGTAGGCTTTCAGGCATCCACACAGAGCTGCACATACAAACCAGCACTGACTGGGCTAAACAAAAGTTTTTTTTCTTGGAGGGGGTGGGGGGGGTGAAATAAGGTGGCGTCACAACCTGCAGATGAAATTAAAACTTCACTGAAAGTAAAGCGTAATGTTTGTATCAGTGAATAACTGATCATTAGAGATTGTATTTTATTTTATTTCATATATTCACAGAGTATCTGAACGTGTGACGTAAACCATTAAGACTCTCATATCATTGTAGCTGCCTGATCCCCTTCTCTGTGTTAACGTCTGAAACACAACTTGACTTATCTCACACACTAAACAAAAGCAGAAGGAGCATGTCAAGCTTCTTGGCTCTCAGAATGGGCTTTTCTCTCCATACATTGCATTAAAGCAGGCCTGGCAGCGAGCAGTGATCAGTGCCATGCACCAGATTGCACAGTGAAGAGGCAGAGAGGCGGATAGCGCTAGCTCAGTGACGACAAGCAGGTCTCTATGCTCGTGGGTCTCCTTTGGCACGTGTGCCCAATGCCCAGGGCACGGGTAAGAGCAGATGGCATGTGGGAGGGAGAGCTCAACCACACAAGATGCCTGTTCAGACTCAGAGCACCTATCATTTGCACTTTGACGTCACTTCGTCAGTGGGAGCACAAAGAAGGCCGGGAGAAACTCCTGTGGAGCAGGACGCTGCTCTACATTAAGTCATCATAGTCAAAACATCATTGAAATTGAAATTAGAGCATCGTGATTCTAACTTTATGGTGAAGTAGTGTTAAGGAGAAACATCATTTTCTACATAATTTTGCTGTGACACTATACAGCAATGCTGTGACTTAACCAATATGTTTCTAAGATAAATGCTAATATCAGCATGATTACATGCACACAATAATAAATAATGCTGACATTAAGCAATGTTTAACATCTTCATTTAAGTATTGACCTAAAGATAGCACTGGATGAAATGTTACGAGATCTCCAAAGTTATTAAAAGTAATAGTTATTTCAAATTTCATGTCAATCCATCCAGTAGCTGTTGAGATGTTTCACTCAAAGCCATGAATGTCAACCTCATGGTGGTGCTACAAAAGTTGGTATCATCAAAGTCATCGAGGAAAAATTGTCTGGGAAACACAAATGTTGTGTCAATCTATCCGGTTGAAATATTTAACAAGATAAGTGGAAACATTGGCCTCCTGGGGGCAATACAGGAAGACAGGTGATCACCAAAGTCATTTGGCTTCATCCTCTAGGGACCATGGATATCTGTAAAAATTCTCATTAACATCCCTGAAACAGTTATTGAGATATTTCCATCTGGACAGACTGACTGACAGACTGCCATCCATAGAGCCATACTGCTAGCATTGCTAAAAATCTGAAGGCCAGTATATTTAGACGTGTATATTATAGGGCAAGTAGTTCATAAAGTTACATGCACATCACAGTTGTCACTGAAACATCAAATCAGTAAACATGCCACATAACAGTCATCTCAATAGCAGGTGTGAGAGCTGGACAATATTGTGTTCAGTCTCATACAAATCTGCTGATGCACTTGTAGACCCATCCCACTTCTCAAGTCAGACTATGACATCATTAAAACCTTGACTTCCATTGATACTTAATCTGAATGACAGCTGCAAGGACTAAAGCACTCCTTCACGTGGCCATACACTCTATTGCTACTCATTGAAGTATCTTAACATGCCCTTATACCTTCTAATTTATGTCTAAATACTAACATTCAAAATTGTCTAAACAAGGAACTGTTACTGTTGTTAGGTCTTACCTTTAAGTGTTTTGTCTGCTGTTGGGTCCTTTTTTCACTCCTTGCTGTGAAAGCCAGACTCCTACATTCTTCTCATCTTCTGTCACGGCAGATTCACAGCAGCATCTCCACTTTGAACTTCACCTTTCCAGCAGAGTCTGGTCTGAAGTGTTAAATCATGGTAAAACAAGTGAGTGAGAATGGCAGACGAGATAACAGAGGCTGATGTGACCCATCAGGATGCCTGTCCCAAGCCTGGGTCACACGCTTGGTAAACAGGGCCCGGGAGCCTATTATAATAAATCCATTGTGAAATCCACACATAAATATAACGTCATCTCCACTGTGATGGGAGCGTAAATTTAAACAGAAGTGACTGTCATGCACAACTTGGCGGATTAGAATTGGCCTGTCATCCAGTTCCTATCTAACAACAATCAACTAAATCTCATTTGAAAGACGAAATAGTTTTAATCTTTTTCTCTATCATGTATGCTGTTGATTTTCAGTGCAGTGAAATGTTAAATGAGGGGGTGGGTTACTTACTGACCTTGCATCTTCATCCCTGGCTGGCACGAACACACGCTCTTCCACACAAAGCGTTTTTGTCTGGAACAAAGTCAGTCTATTGTGGACAGGGAGGGCACAGCTTCCATGCACATGGGGGGGATTTAACCCCTCACATTCAAGTGATTGGAAAGCTTCTCACTCATTGATAAACTCTGACATCACTTTCCATAACTCGGGTGATTTATTTATTGTGTTGTAAAAGAAAATGGAGACAGACATTCTAAAAATAAATAAAAATGCAAAAACAAGAAAAAGTCTTAATAAATATGGATTTATTCAAAATAAATAGTCGTAAGTATGCCTGATAGAACCCAAGTAATAATAACACAATCAGCTGTCATGAAATCATGATTTATAGCTTATATTACAATCAATAATACTGAAACGTGTAATATTACAATATAACATAGTGATAATTGTATATAGTTAATTATATAACATGTTTATTTAAACAATGTATCTTAAAGTGCATGAGAAAGTGCTTTTTTCATCAGTGTGTATTCGCTCTTTGTCTCTGCCAAGAAATGATCAAACATAATGCTTTATATACTGTACATGAGTCATATTGACAACATCATATAAGAAATATTAATTTGGCAGACAATACAGTACATGTATAACAGGGAGTGGACAAAATAACAGAAACATTTCCTTGATTATGCAACAACTATGTAGCTTCTTAGTCAAAGTAAATTTGAAAAATCTTCCTCTAAAGCTGATGTATATTGCTAGTCAGCAAACGGACAGAAACACCGGGAGATGAATACCAGGAGATGTGATTAATAACATTACAAACCACAGCCTAACAAGATTAGGAGTCTATAGCCACACTAATGGTTCTGTTTGGCTGTACTTTGGCACAGCAGTGCTAAATGTTGACAACAGCATGCTCACATGCTCACAGTGACAATGCTAACATGCTAATGTTTAGCAGGTGTAATGTTTGCAGTGTTCACCATCTAGGTTTCGTTTGTTAGCAAACTAACATTTGCTATTAGCATTAAATACAGAATACAGGTAGGGTTTATGAGTATGCCATTTTGCAAAATATAGGAAACACTGAAATTCTGACCTGATGATGTTGCAAGAGGTACAGTTAAGGGATCACCTTAGTCGCTCTGCTCCGAGCACCAAACAGAGCCTTGCCAGTTTGGGCCGGTTTCTCTCCAAGTATATCTGGGTGTCTCTTTGCAGCTGGTCCAGGGCCCCTGGCCGGCTCTCATCCAGGGACACCTCAGCACTCAGCATGGGGTTGAAGCGGAAGTAGACATCTGGGGCGAGCAGGTCATCCAAAAGTGTGTGGACTCCTTCAGTGTCAGTGGCACTGCAGATCAGGTTGCTGATTTTGGCCCTCAAGCTGGTGGAGGTGGCAGGGCCTCTCTTAGCGTTGTCATAGCGACCAGTGCCAAGGGACAGCACACACTGAAAGGGCTGATTGGGCCACAGCAGGCGGCTCTCATGAACAGCCAAGGCACAGGGGTTATTAAGTAAAATTCCTCCATCCTACATGGAGACACAAATCAAGTGTCAAGTCATTTGTCTATTGTCAAGTCAAGTCTATTAAAAAGTGGATTTTTCTATTTGGTTAATAGGAATAAGGATCAACAGCTATGATGACTGTGTCCGAAATCACTCTCTTATTCACTCACTCACTTCTCCTTATGTAATAAAAACTAAATAGTTCACTGTGAACAGCAAATCAAGATTTTGGACACTGACTAATTGTTTTTGTGTCGTCACCATCAGTTATAGTCACATGACGGTCACATCTTTAAAATGTGGAGCATTGCATTGTGGGATTGTTAGCAGAAAGTAGTTTACATAGGCACTACTTTTTTCGTTCAATTTTTGAGGGCCCAATTTAATGAAGATATGGAGGAGGGTAAATGCACTATATAGTAAACGTTAGCATCCTAACATTTGCTAGTTGAGCACTAAACACAAAGTACGACTGAGGCTGATGGCAATGTCAGCAGGTTTATGAAAGTATCTGACAAGTAAATGTTTTGACCTGATGACAGTAGTAGCCTATGCATACCTCCACCCTCCAAAGGATTAGTGGAAAGTAACTGTCCTCAAAAATAGCTTGTATAGTATGATTTGAGGATTATTTGTTCTTTATCCCTCAGTTGTAATCTTACAAACCATCTGCCTTACTGTCATTTCAGTTCCTTCCTCTCACTTAACTGTACCTAAACTAACCAGATTTAAATTTCCACTGAAAACCTGAAGTCCCTTCCAAATCAAAAATGTGTTTTGTTTACTGTTACTTTAGTTGGATGTTTGAGCTTCACTGTGCAGAATGATGTATGTACAGAGTTTGACACTCAAATATATCTTCACATTTATCTGGCGAAGGAGTAAAGTTTTGTCTTTTCTCAACTTACTTCTGAGTTAAAGGGATTTAATGATTTACGACTTTGAAGTTAGTTTCCAAGCCAATCGTGTGATGTGGTTTGTGAAGTTTCCACATCACACTCCAAGTATGTGATGTGGAAACCTGGCGCCTCTATACACTGAAAATTGAATTTTCAGTTAAGTAGGAGACATCTTGTGTCCAGCATTTAAATTTTTGAAATGAACAATATTTGCATAATTATAGATTCTGTATTTGTCATTAAGGATATATCATTTAAAAAATGTCTAACTAGGTGATTTAACTTTTTGTGCAAAAACTATATTAGACACAAATTTAAATTCAAACAGAGCATTTCTATGTCTCATAAAATGCCTTGGGGAGGATATGTAAATGTAAAAACATTTGTAGTTTCCTACCTGGTGAATGTCACTTTGTAATGTGAACTCCTGAAAGTAGCCTGGGGCAGCTGAAGATGCTCGCACTGCCTGCCACATCTGGTAGCTAGAGCCTCCTGCGTAGCGGCTGAGGGAGCCTGGTTTGTGGTTGTAATTGCAGAAGACAAAGGCCTTTGGACTGGTGCCCCAGTTTACCACGGCACTGACTGCTGAAACCTGAAAAGATACCAAAAACAGCCTCTATTATCTTTGAAAATTTAACAAAAGCTTTGCAAACTCTAATTTTAATACTTGAAATAACAACATCTGCTAAATATAGTCTGACCACAGTGGTGTGCTCCATTAAATCAACAAATACAGTGATTATCACATTCTTACCTTGGGACTAAACTCATCCCTGGCTGTTTTAATAAGTATTTGATCGCCCAGCTTCTCTCTGAATAGGATAAAAACAGAAAATGTATTCAGAGCAGACTTTATTGCTGTCTTATCCACAAGTTAAGAATTCACCACCGTCACTGGAGCACAATTATAATGTTAGAATCTAGTCTGTGCATACTGTAGTATTTTCTCCCATGTCTCAGTGTTATAGTAAGAGTGACTCCAGCCCATCTTCATTGTGCCAACCAGACGGTTTTGCCGAAACACTTCAGAGCCAAAGCGACGATACATGTCGCTACATTCTTCAAGAGAAAACTGAGCGAGGCCCAGCATGAACGCTAGAACAGCACCTTCAATAAAGACATATAGAGACAGAAAAGTGAGACACAAAATTAAAGAGTCTGCGAAGCACTGAGATAATGTTTAGAGCACTTTGCTATTTTTTTCTTTTAAATAAATCTGTTCTGTCATTTGTTACCTGTGCTCACTCCACAGATGTAGTCAAAAAGCTGATGGATCTTTTTGCCCGTCTGAGCTTCCAATAGCTTTAACACTTGTAGAGGCACCACACCTCTGGAAGAGACAAATAAAAAATATTTAGAAAAAGATTCAAAAAAAGAGAACAGTAAGATGCACTCTCATAACTCAGCTTATAACGATTGATGCCCAACTGACTGGCATTGTGTGAATGTAAGTACATTAAGTATGAGAATATAAGAGTTTTGTGAATTCTTTCTCCAGTCTGAATGTAAAATGTTAGAGTCAAAATACTGATCTTTATGAAAAATTAAAATTGAGCACATTGAAGAAACATAATTCTCTTACCTTGTGCCACCACCATCAATTGAGAGCACTCTAATGCCACGACCTTTCACTGGATCCACATAGCCGATTAGAGCCAAGTTTTCTCTTACAGCATTCTGAAGTGCCTGGTTATCTCTGTAGGCTCGCCGCTGTCTCAACAATTTTACTGCAACTTTCTCCTGAAAAAAAACAAACAACAACAACAAAAAAAACATCTTTAAGAATTTGCTGAGTTAAAATCAGTTTGTTTAATTTTAACTTCGACTTGCAACAGACCTGCCACATTAAAGCTTTGCGTGAAGGGTAGCGGATAAGGTGTTCATTCATGGCCTCCACACAGGCAGTCAGAGCTTCTGGAGATGAAGCCTGTCCCAGACTGCTGATCAACGGCAGAATAATTTCCTCAGCCTGCCTCCGACTCAAGACAAGCTGACAACATACAATCAGAAATGACCTATAAACATTTGCATCAAAGTTTGATTTCATTACATACTTGTCTAATGGGCCCTGCAACCTTTTTGTGACCTGTACGTTAATTTAAAAAAAGTAATGCTGCACCAGTTGGAGAATGAGATCAGGCAAATGAGACAACTCAGCTTGTACAAAGGACTCACTGTAGCTCTCCTGACTAACAAGTAATTTCATTTAATATTTCTAATTTCTCATATTCTTAATCAACATGCCATTACTTAACAAATAACCTCAACTCACCTTTTTATTCAATATTGCCTCTGGTGAAATCCTGAAAGGTTTTGGCTCACTAGTCTTGGGCAAGGTACCCAGTTTTAGAAAAGCACCAAGCAAGTCAGGGATGGCACTTGTGGGGTGGCGAAGGCAGTCTATAAAAGATACAGTCTTCAGTCTTTCAGAGGTAGCAGATCCATCGTCCAGATTTCTACTAATGCCCTCATCAAATGCACTTTGACCCTTGAAATACTGATTGATGTGACTGGACATTTGGAAGTAGCTTTCCCCAAAGTTAGTGGTATTGCGGCTGCTGTGGAAAAGGCCTCCAGTTTCAGGGACGGTAGGTTCTTCTTGACTCCATTGTGATGTAGGACCTTGAGCTTGTGAGGTAGATTGTGTTGAGTGATTTTTGTAAGTGTTTTTCTTTTCCACGGGAAGTGACTCTCGCCTATTCTGATGGCTAATTTCATCTGTAACCTTGGCACCAAAGTATGTATTGATGTGTCTTGCAAAATGACGGTAGCTCTCTTCCCAGGTGTTGGAGATGTTGTTTGGTTCCACAACTGCCTGATTACCACCTGACTTTACTTGAGATATTTCAGTTTCTTTAGCGTTTAGAACATAATTGTTTTGCATTTTTCTCCTGTTTTGCCTCCTGTTTGTCCTTCTGGTGGAGGACATGGTTTCCAAATTCTCCTGAACTTGAACTTTTGTCAGACCCGGAGAAAAGACTGAGTTGATGTGATTAGCAACGTAACTGTAGCTCTCACCAAATTTTGTCGCCAAGTTGCTGATGTGAAATAACTGCAGTCCAGACATTTCTTTGATTAAAGGACCTGTTCCTGAGCTCTCCTGTTCTTCTTTGCATTTCAAGGTCTGTGTTGTGTCTTTTCCCTCAGATACATTTCTCTCTTTGGCTGCCCGCTGACTTTGATAACGCCTCTGTGACCTACCAAGATACTCAGGAGCTGTGACAACAAGACCGACATTTTCAGCGAGTACAATTTCCTTTCCCTTGAAATAAACATTAATGTGTCTGGACAATCGATTAAATGACTGACCAAGACGTACTCCAAGAGAACTCAAAAGAAAACTGTTCTGAGCCTCATCAATGATCCCAATTGGAGCGTCAGCTTTGAATGCGTCCCTATTGGAGGATGAGTAAAAGCGAACAATGTGGAGATGTTTCACTTCTTTGGTAAAATCTCTGAGGAAGCGGTGTGGGGTTGAGCCTGTATCACTGTGGTTTACATTTTTAAAAGTAGCTTTTCTTGTACATCTGGGTGGATGAGGAGGTGCTACAAGTGAATAACCATGGAGGTCCATGCAGAGTGGTGCTTTGGCCAGACGAGGGTACTTTCTAAGAAGGCCCATTAGGTACCTAATTTTGCAGTATGATCTCAAAGTCCTGTTCGCAGAGCTTGAACACAAGTTGGTGCTGAGGTAGCGACCCATGCTTGATCTGATCAGCAATCAATCAATGTCCAAATGTCCCTCTTGAGAGTACCTTGATTTATGCCACAGTGATAAATTCAACAGGAATCTAGGAAAATACAAGAATAAAAACATAAAACATCAATTATAAATGTCTGTTATTAACAAACAAAACCACATGCAAGTTATAATAACTTAATTGCATTAATTTACATACATCCTTATGTTTCAATAAATGAATTACCTTGCAAAACAATAAGAACAAAGTTAGGATAAAAACAAAAACGCCCAAGCATAAGGAAGGTTTGGTGTATCAATATCTCTGCTGCACGTCTGTTCAGGGCACAGGCACAATGTCACTGCTATAAACAAGTCACCCTTAAAAGAGAGTGCATGCTGTCACTGGGAGCTAATCAGATTGTGTACAAACATTATGTCCCACTATAGCCTTGCACTTCCTCTGTTTCCAAGTACTGTGCTCCCTCAGAAATGTAACATGAAACCTCATAACATACATCTGCGTACATCAGCCTGTAAATAACTACAGTATGCCGGCAATGTGACATCAAAAAATATAAGAAGCTGTGTCCTTATTTGCTCTCATCTATGAGGACGTGCGAGTGCTATATTTATTTGTAAATTTAAATCAATAATCTTTGCTCACAAACACTGTTTTCTTTAGTGCCTTCACAGACAGATATGCAAACAGCTCAGGTATGCTGTAGTCAAACATCTACTATTGTTGTTCTTCATTCAGGTGGGCGAAGGTCATTGACTAAAGTAGCTTATACCTACTCTAAGCCTGATAGAAAATGTCAGATGAAAGCATACATTGAAGATTTACCTGAAACACAACACCTAGTTTCTTCTCTCTTCACAATTCCTCTTCAACCAATTTTCTGTTCTTTGAAATCCAGTATACACTTGTCACACTGTCAGAAGCACCATTTCACTGTGTTTTGATACTTAATTCCATCCTTCTTTCGTGAGGGCCTATAATCTCATTGGTTGAGCTGGGCTTGGGGGGTGGACCAGCTTGACCAATGCTCTGTAAGACCACACAGGAATAAGGTCACATGTTGTTGCAGCTGACTGCTGGACTAGAAAGCACAAGTCTAAAATTAGGAAGGGGGGGGAGGTGATAACTCAAGGGTCTCAGTGAGCTGAGGTTAGCTATTTTTTTTTGCGTCACAGCACATCACATGCACACACACACACACAACCCGACTCTTTGCCAGTACTTTAATTCTCAGAAACTGTTGACCAGCCATGAGGTAAATTTTGTACAAAACGATTACAAGTCAGTCGTGGTTTATGAAAACAATAAAATGGAGTCTCCGACCTTCAGACTGCTGGTGTAGCCAAAGTATGCAAATTATAAGAAGTATGGAAATTAACCTGAAATGGGTACGCCTTATATCACAAGGTATGTTGTGTAAATATCACCGCCCCATAACCACAACTCATGTGAACTTTAACAAGCACACACTGTTCTGCATCGCAGTGTATTGTTGATGAAACAAGCTCATGATAGGAGAGGCTCCTGTGAGATTAAAAACTTCAGTAATGATATCTGTCCAACAAACAGCAGTAATTCAAATATTATTCCACTTCATTGTTTTGTTTTTTTGAGTTTCTTACCGTCTTACTGTCTGCAGTGCTAAAAATTGACTTCAATCAGTTCTATAGGAAACACTCAATTGGAATGATCATTTCTGCTCATATAAATATGAGCAAGTGAACTGATCAATCATGACTACGATATAATACAATTCCCGAGGAGCAATTTCACTCTCACGGCTGATATAATTTTAGACTTACAATGAAATTTCGTGGCAGCTTCCAGACAGTTTGTTTTTTCTCTCTGCTTATGAATGAACGTCAGTATGAGACACTGTGTACAGCAAGGAATTGACAACAAATTGCTTCAGTGTATATTTGTCATAGTCTGCCAGTGTTACATACAGTACTCCATTAATCTTTAACTGTCTTTTGCAGTCAGGCTCTTACTCCCTGCACCGTCATGCTTCTTATGGTCAGGCTAACTTTTTTTTTTTAGCATCCACAGTTTGTTTTGTGTGCACATCTGTCATCTTACTGTTAAAAACATCAGACTGACTTACAAAGCTCAGATTTATAGATGTGCAGAATGAAACAATAACTTCCCAGCCTTTATGAGAAAATGGGATTATCAGTCAGGGTGAGCTATTATAGTTTTTTTGTTGTTTTTTTTAAACAATAACCAATTCCTTATGTCATATTTCTTCAAATATTTAATTTAATAGGTGGCTTATCATTCCATATTACATTTTAGGCCATTTACAGGAAATTGGAGAGTCTGGTCTTTGCTTTTATATAACAACCATCAACATTCCATTTAGTGTAATTCAGATTTGTATATCTTTGTTTAGTAGATGTTTTTATCACTGTACCTGAACTAACTGAAGTATGTCAAGTGGAACCTACAGTCTTAAAAGTAAAAAAAACCCCTATATCAAATGATGGATTAAATACATAAACATTTAATAAGGCAGCCAATATTTCCATTTTACAACACAAATGAAACTTTCAGAGACGGCACTGGTTATACAGTTCTTCTTCACCGTCAATTTACTTATTTAACATACTTTATTTTTTTCTGCTGGCAAGAGTCAACGTGTTTTCTTTTCACAGCGTCCCGTGGTGCACTCTTCCCCACGCCCGGTCCACTTTAAGCGATTCTGGGCGAAGACGGCATAGGACTTGTCCATTAATGGTCTCACAGGCGGCCACATCATGAAGCGACCCAACCAACCAAGGCCCACTGCGCTGTACATGACTGCAAATGCTGGGACCCCACGATGAACCTGTTGATACACAGGAGGTTGGTTAGCAGACAAGCAAAATATTACATGTAGCAACCAAATTGCTGTTCAACACCATAAATAATTACGTTTTAGCATAATCAGATTTTCTCTATGCTGCTACCATGACAGAAATGCAGACATATTTAGATGTTGATGTAAATATTAAGAGTGAAAATTTGATTGTCACACTTGTTATGCCCAGCTCGTTTGTTTTCATTAAGTGCAAAATAATCTTGTTTATCATCTGGTCCAGATCAAAGAAATAAATAATACCTAGTTTAGTTCTGCTCAGGTCTGTGTTAACACTATTTTTTTGCTGAAGCTTGAAGTGACATGGACTGACAGGTAGCTCCTCGATTGGATAGTTTTGGTGATGTCATCGCACCATCAGCATTACATAGATTTAGATGGAAACAAGAAAAAAGTCTGCACACATGATATCCAAATAAATACCTGCATTGGTGCAGTGGGAGGACTTTTTGATGTTTTGATTCAGTACCTGCTTTATTCGTCTTCTGGATGTACGTGTCCATCACAAACTTTTATGGATTTATATGGGGAAATCTAGGCTGACAGCAAGTCATGCTGCACTTAACACCATATCCTAACTGAATGCGACATGAGTGAGCTTTAGCGACATAATCAGTTTGATTGCTTTGTTTCTTTTGAGGTGTCCTAACTGGCTGCGAGTGAGGTAGTGCTGTTCAGCTTCATGCAGCGCACCGCTTTGACCTAACTTTATCTGTAGATCGCGTTGGAAATGTTACTGGAAGAAAAACATCTGATTAATTTAGTTGAAATGAGGAGTTATCTCCAGTGGTACCTCCTCATTTCACAACCAAAACATAAATGAAGTGGGAGCTGGCTGCAGAGAGATCACCAGCTAGCTGGAAGTTTCTGGTTAAGTTGCTCTTGGTTATATTGTATGTTATTTCCAGTAAAGAAACATCTAAATATCACAATATAGAACATGTGTTTTCTGGTGTAAAAGTACAAACGTAGAATAGCAAGTACTCTCCCATCTTTTACTTGAGTGATTACATCTCCACTCTTGATTGCACAGCTGATAGGTACGTGGTTTGTTTACATGATGTAACAAAAGTGTTTATTTAACGGATTCAGTGAGCGTCTGATGTTACGCATTAGGTGACTTCATAGTTTGGATGCTCATGTGCTGTTAGGACATGGCATTACTGCAGTGTGTTTGTCTGCGCTGAAAAACGTTGACCAGTGTTTCCCAAGGCACAAGATGACATCTTCAAAAGTCTTGTTTTGTCCATAACAGTGCAAAAACAAAATATATTCAAATTACTGTCATAGAAAACCAAAGAAACCAGAAAATATTCACATTTGAGAAGCTGGAATCAGAGAATTTGGACATTTTTTCTTAAAAATTACTCAAAATTATTATTATATTTTCAAAATAGTTGGTGATTAACTTAATAGCTGGCAAGTAATCAATTAATTAACTAATGATTGCAGCTCCTCTCCTTTCCAGGTTGTTTAATGTACACGAGAGTTGCAGCTTTCAAAGCAGCCCAAATAAACCAAACCAAACAGGCAAATGCTCCAGAATGAATTTAAGCTGAGGATCCTTAAATACACGTCACATCACAAGCTTAACACATGAATATGGGTTTACCTGATCTTTCTCATCAATCACATGCATTTCCTCCATGGCCATCTCATAGCTGACACCCTTGTATTTTTCTCCATCATAGCCTGAAAGCGAAATGTCGACGAAATCTACCCTCCCAGGCCGGTTTTTCTGCAGGAACTGGAGGAACCGGATCTCCGTCACACATATGGGACAAAGCCCATCATACAGCACCTGGAGATGAGCAAATATAGCACAAAAATGGTGACAACGTGGCTGTCTTCAACTTTCTGTTTCAACCTGTGATATGTGATATGTATACCTGTGAAGTCAAATGGATCAGAAACTTGGTGGGCTCTTTTTTAGGAGAACAAAACTTGAAGACATCTCTGGATAACCAGTCTGATCAGACTTTTTGGTCCATATATTTCGGTAAGGTTACCCTGTACTGTTCTGCTTGAATATGCAAATATACAAATGTACATATACAAATGTCTGAGCTTGGACTGTGTTAGAGGGGGTTAAATTAGTACTCATTCATTTTTTCTATACAATCACTGCCCTATCAAAGGGTGACAATAAATAATACTACACACACGAGGTTCAACAGAATTACATTAAAATAGAGTAAGAACTGAAGTTGGATAGATTATAAATGTATAAATTGTGTTGTTTACTATCACAATGATCACATTTTAAGACTAAGACCAATAAAGTGGATCATTTCACCCCAGTTCTCATATCTTTACTCTGGTTTTCTGTCGGCAAAATAATTGATTTAAAAAAAATACTGCTATTGATTTATAAACCAGTGAATGGTTGAGACAAAAAGGATTAGGATTTAAAGTTAACATTTCATTTAGAAATCAACTGCAAAGAGCTACAAAAGACAATTAATCTGCATCTAGAAATTGGACTTATTTAATGTAGTTAAACTGTAATGGTAGTATGTATACACACACACATACTCTCATCTTACATCAAAATGATGAGTCATACTTATGATATGGCTTAATAAGTCTAACTTATGAGATCAAACTGATGACTTATAGTAAATCTACATTAAGTTGTACTAAACTTTGAGTTGTAGTAAAGATACAGCTTAAAGCGATATTCTAATCCTTTGTTTGCACTGACATTATGTACCAATAAAATCTTAATGTCGTTAAGCAACAAAGTACATTAGCTATTAATAAAGTGATACATTCTCACGTTATAGAAAAACAGGAACTTTACCTTGACACCAGACTCAGAGCTGCAGGTCCGATGCTGATGTCTGCACAGTGCAGGCGTCACTTTAATAGCAGTCTTTGCATTTACACAACTATACCATCTGGCTAACCCGGATGCAAAACATGCTTTTCCTCTGGAAAACATCTGGAAAATACGCTGAACCAACTAAAGTGACTACAGGCAACTGTATGTACCTAGTTAAACAGATGCACAGTCGCTGGTTAAATAAGCTTTTGTAACTTACACTGCTTGACTTTGGTGCAGCTAAGAGTCACTGCTAACGTTAGCCACCATTCATGTGTTACACAAGTATAGTTGAGTAACACAAACAGAGGTCTCCTGCTGATGCTGTTCACACAAACCGGATGACAGAAACCTCTAACGTTAGCAGACCGTATCTCACGCACTCACATTTGCTTTTTTAGTTTTCAGAGAGATCATTTCTTACAAAATGTGCATCTTTTCAGCCACCCGACCACAAAGCATGGCTGAAGCAGGCGTGTTGAGGGTGTGTGTGTTATGACAGCTGAGACGTCCCACTAAGCTCAATGGTATTGGATCAATACACCCGATGTCCCGCCCTCATTTTTTAAAGACACAGTGTTTTTTTTTCTTTTTCCTCACACTACTGCTTTCTAATAGCCAACAAATGATCCCGATACTTTCTGCCAAACCAGATGTGCATCTATTATTATCATTATTTACCAAAGACAACACAATGCTGTTACAGTCAAAGGATTGCTGTATTGAGTCTAACAAGTGCAGACCCAGGAGGTCAGGGGGTCAGGGGCCCTCAGGCCAGAGCCGCTATTTGAAGTGATGGTTACAACATTTCTCACTGCAAAGTCTCTGGGCTAAGTTCAGTTTAAAGTAGAGATGTCCAGATTACATTTTTTTGCCTTTGATCCTTATCAAAGTTGTATCAAAGTTTTTTTCTTTTCATATTGAGTATTTGCCACCAAATTTTTGTTTTTGTTTTTATTTTAACAGCTTTACCAGCTTTCTACCTTACGTAAATATAATCTACATCACAGGCTTTCTTTGATAGTTTCGTAGTGTTTTATATAGTGTGCATGGGTTGTTTACAAAAAGGCCCTGCCAAGCCCAGGCCCAGGGGCCCAACGGTTCAGGAGGCCCCCAAGCCAGAGCATCTGCATGAAGTTGTAATAACTTTGCACTTCTTGTTGCACAGTTAAAGAGCTTAGTCATTCATGTCAATAACAGAGCCTCGAAAAGTCCTGCTGAGATAACTGTACGAATTGGCTAAACATTCACTTTCAACCTGTTACAAGTAAGAAACCATTTTAATACTTTTAAAGTGTGCTGTAAATCCTGTTTAGGTTTAGGTGAACTTAATGCTGTTGGCTGTAAGTCAGTGTACCTGCCGTGCCAGAGAAAAAGGGGTTGGGTGGGGGTTACATGTCTGAGCCTACAGCTAAAATGTTAAAGAAATTGAAAGCAGATTCAGTAGTTCAGCAGTTTCCCATCTGACACAATGATTAAAAAAATATTTTCATTTTGCCCATCCCTCGAACACACAAGCAGACATGAGTGTACAAAGAACACACAACCTTTGAACAGATTTTTTAAATAATTAATTAATTTTTTCTTTATTTTTAACCAGACAGCTGTTTATATCTTAGTCTGGTGTTGAATTTAGGTTTTCTGCTCATAGAGATATGTCCTGAGATCACAGTTTCTTGTCAGGGTTATTGTTTTTTCTGTGTATGGTCACTTGTATTTATCATGCAAGCACACGTGATGAGATCAAAAGGGCCTCTCTGAGGGAGACAGCCAAAGCCAGGCACAACCAAAAAGTTCATAGCCTTGGCAGTACGGTTTCAAGGATTGTGCAGAGGTGAGCTCTTATGATATGTAGATTGTATTTATTAGAGTTTGCATTATTTGTTCATAACAATTTCTTTGAGAATGTGCCATTGCTTATACCTTGTTCATTTCTTTTACCTGTTCCCAATATCCAGCCGGTGGATCAAAAATGCCCCCTCCAGCAGCAACCAATCTAGGCTACACCCCACCAGATGGAGGCTGGGGCTGGGCCATCGTCGCTAGCGCTTTCATCTCCATAGGATTCTCCTATGCGTTTCCCAAGTCCCTCACCATCTACTTTAAGGAGATTCAGGAATATTTTTCGGTTTCCTACAGTGAGATTGCCTGGGTGTCCTCAGTCATGCTCGCTTCTATGTATGCAGGAGGTCAGTGATAAAGGCAAAAATCATTCCCACACAGCATATTCTATTAACATTTTGATGAGTGAAGAAAAACTATCATCCATTTTTTTTTGTCTGATACACCTACAGTAAAAGAAACTACCAAAAAGTGAGATATTCCTCCTCTCTGTGCAGGACCTTTGAGCAGTATACTTGTCAACCGCTATGGCAGCAGACCTGTGGTTATGGTCGGTGGGGTCATGGTTTGCGCTGCCATGGTGCTTGCTTCATTTGGCACTACTATCATTCATCTCTATCTTTGTGTTGGAGTAATTGGAGGTAAATTTATTTTCTTTTTTTCATTAATAAACATATGTTGTTCCTTGTCAACAAGCCAGTAAAATATCCTTGAATGTCAGCCACTTTCATTAAATATCCCAGAAGGTTAGTTGAGGTGAAATCTTGAAGGATTTTACTAGTAAGGTCGCTGCTGTTCTTTGTAATGTTTGCTTTACATCTCCTAGTTGTGACTTATTGAGCTGTTTGGTTATCAGGGCCAGAAAACTCAGGTTTTGTCTCTGTGTGGGGTTAACATTGGCCATTCTGTGTAATGTGTCAATATTTGCCCAAATCGCAATGAAAAATCTAAGCCCTGTTAATACTATTGTTAGAGTAAATCATAGACTTGAGTTGAACCTTAATTTCTTTCTTTTTTTTTAAATGTCTCACTAAATCAGATGCAATTAGAAAACCTATACACACACATGCACATATGGCAGGCCGAATGATCAAGAGCAGCAGTGAGCAAACAAACCCATCAGACTTTAAACTTAATCTCTAATCTAGTATTGATGCCCTACCTACTGCGACAGAGAAAGGAAATGTGTGTAAATAGTTGCCTACTTGAAATAAAAAGTATTAGAACATCATGGATATAAAATAACATATCACATCAGAAATAATGAACTGCAATTTTGATGAATCTGCATATTATTTTCTCAATTAAAGGCATACATTATTGTTTTCTTTTATTTTCCTTAAAAACAATGTATAGGTTCATTCAAAAGTATGTTGTATGTATCTACAGAGACTCTGCCCTCTGCCTGTATTTTCATATTTCCTTAGTATTTTGCTGTGTTCGGGACGATGCTGGGCTGCAACTTTTGGGCAGTGTGTGTGTGTGGCCTCCAGCCAAACACAGTGCACATGGTGTTAGTGTGTGACTGTAGAAACATAGTGACCAGGGGCCAGATCATAAGCATGCATCACAGAGAGAGCGACGATAATGCGGGACACAGCACCGATGTTCTGCTCATTCGACAGTTTGATAAATTGCTCATATTGTCTCTCTTACTGCACAGTAGTGAGCAGTCGAAGCTGACTCGAGTGAAGTATAACCTAAGGTCTGATTCATTCTGTCTACTGTGGACTCAGTGGTCCGATGTCCGCTGTGTTTGTGTGTGTGTGTGTGTGCAACTCAACCTGCTCAGACACAGACAAGGAGAGGAAAGCGATGTTGAGCCGGGGGGAGCAGCCAAGTTTGAATGTTGTGTTTACAAATAGTAACCGACAAATCCTGCATAGTATGCCTTTAATCCTTTGCTCTATAAAATATCTGAATATAGTGAAAAAATGTCTGTTAAAATTTCCTGAAAGCCAACCAAAAGAATAACTTAATTTGCCCAACCAACCAACCAACCACTCAAAACCAACAGAAATTCAGTTTCAATGACAAAGCAAAGAAAAAAAAGAAGCTGATAATAGGAAATGTTTGGACCTTTTGCTTGAAATGTTACTTAAACTAGTAATCAATTATCAAAATATTTACTAATAACATTTCTATCAGTTAACTAATCAACTAATTGTTTCACCTCTAATAACAACACAAATTGCTTGAATGTACAGGGTTATGTATCATATGAGCCTTGGACTATTTCATAATCTAATTACTATTTATATTACTGTACTTCTCTAAAATGTATCTCTCTAAATGTTTTAATACATTTGAAAATGTTTAAACAGCGTCTTATTCTTTAACTATATTGTACTGCTATACCAGTTAAAATGCCATTATAGTGGTTAAAGGTTAGAATAATGAAGAATTCTGCTTGACATTGAGTGTGGCATAACAAAATCTTCTTGCTAAAGCTGCTGCTGATAAAGAGCAGGTGTCTACATTATCCTCACAAAAATGACATTTCTTTTTTATTATTTCGTGTAATACCCTAAACTGTTAATTCTAATGAGACAGCAGAATCCCACATGTTCTGTTATTACTTTATTGTCTATACAGAAAAATGTATTACTTATGGTGTGTTAATGAACCCTTTTATTATTTTAACAGGTTTGGGCCTTGCCTTCAATCTGCAGCCAGCCCTGACAATCGTCGGTTCCTACTTCCAGGTCAAAAGGCCACTGGCAAACGGACTTGCTATGACAGGAAGTCCGGTTGTTCTGTGCACTCTTGCTCCTCTCAATCAGTTTCTGTTTGATTCTTTTGGCTGGAGAGGGAGCTTTCTCATCCTGGGATCCATTGTGTTGAACTGCTGTGTGGCTGGTTCTCTGATGAGGCCAGTTAACAAAAATGTCCAACCCAAACCAAAAGCGGAACTACCGGAGTGTAACGGCGGTGAAGAAGCTGCTACTGCGGACATCGCTGCACAAGCAGATAACCACCTCGCTGAAGAAAACCAAAATGAGAGTAATAGTCAGAGCTGCATACATAAATTTGTAGATGTCTCACTTTTCAGACACCGGGGTTTCCTCATTTATCTCGCTGGTAATGTGGTCATGTTTTTTGGCTTTTTTGCGCCTGTGGTTTTTATGGCCCCATATGCCAAACATCTAGGGATTGATGAGTATTCAGCAGCTTTATTGCTCTCTATTTTTGCTTTAACGGACATGTTTATCAGACCAACAACTGGCTTCATAGGCAACACCAAGTTGGTCAGACCAAGAATCCAGTATTTTTTCAGTTTTGCCGTTTCGTACAATGGTATATGTCACCTTCTATGTCCACTGGCAACTGGATACGTGGGTCTTGCAATCTATGCTGTATTCTTTGGTTTGGGTTTTGGGATGGTTTCTGCACTGCTCTTTGAAGTCCTCATGGACCTTGTTGGTGCTCATCGCTTCTCCAGTGCGGTTGGGCTCGTCACCATTATTGAGTGTGGCCCAGTGCTTCTTGGACCTCCGCTTTCAGGTTTGTAAATTTACAGCCACATTAATATTTTTATTTTAAATGATACATAAAGCACAACAACAACAACATTTACAAAGTTGTAAAAATGTTGTCTTTACACCTAAGCAATGATGCATCTTTTCTTTCAGGAGCCCTGGTTGATATGTTTGGAGATTACAAGTACATGTACTATGCGTGTGGTGTATTCATGCTGGTGCCTGGCATATTTTTCTTCATCATGCATTACTACAACTACAAGAAACTGGACGAGGAGCAGAGGCAGAGTGTGGCTGTGAAGATGAAGACTTCTGAAGAGGCAGTACAACTTCAAATGAGCCAGAATGATAAAATAGCACATGAAACAAACGGATGAACTTACTGAATATGATTTTATTTTAGTGGATGTTGAAAGATGACACTGTACCTCTTTTACTGCAGGACTGACAGTATACGGGGTACTATTGTTGGAATAATTTTCTACCCTGGATCAGGTGTTGGACTCTTTGGACATTTGGAAAATATGTGAGGATTAACATATGGTATTTTAATAGTTATTTTATATACAGTTTTATTATTATTACACTATGTGATAACTGCAACTGTAAAGGCTTTCAATCATAAATTATCCAGAAGTGTCTGTTCCTTCCAGTGCAGTTATCTTAATGGCTCCATAAGCTTATATGGTTCTCCTGTGTTTCTTCAGTGGCTGAATATAAAGTTATTTTCCTGAGGGACCAGTGTAAAATAATGAGTCATAACCTACAACCCAGAGCCAAGGTGCCACAGTTTATTATCATCTTCTGACCACTAGATGGCACTGGACACTATCATGTGAAAAATTAAGGTGCCACGCATCTCTGCTATTAAACTGCAATTAAACAGGCACCTCATTGGTTGTTTACTTCTCTACTTCATTGCTTTGTATAGTTTGGGTCATGATCTTCTAGTGGGCTGCCAGATATTGTGAATGGGTCACCAAGGATGCAGCAATTAAAAGATGAGACAATTAAATATATGTATGTAAAGACTACTGACTTAATACCTTCACCACAATCCCCTCATTGTGCAAGAAAATTCTATAGTAAAGTACTTTTTCAGTGTCATGGGGATCTGGACGACTTAAGTACAGTCATAAAAATTCTGTATGAAGTTATGGAAATGTTTTAGAATTGAACTTTAAAATATGTGCAGGGATCCCTATGTGCATTTGATAATACCATTTAATTTGCACGTATGCCAGAAGAACTGAAATGCTTTACATAGTCAGAAATACTGCATATAGCACACTTTTTAAAACATTTTTTTTTTTTACAGTATTTAGTTGTTCTACCACTACAGAGAAAATACCTAACAGTGGATTAAATTTCTGATTGTAATGACAATCAAGCACACCAGAGGACTGACCAGTGAAATCACACCAGGTCACACCATCCCACAGGTCAAACGTTCTATTCTAACACATCGCATCATTACACCCCCTTAGCACCAAGGCTTGAGCATCTGCATTATAAGATACATGGGAGAGCCATTCAGGCAAAGAACAATGCCATTATTACCAATGTATGCTTAAATGATCCATCCTTATCATGTCCCTGCAAGGTGCATATTGACTCCCTTTTTCAGATGGACGAAAATTGCTTATGTGGGTGAATCAATAAGTTCTTTTACAATGTTAGATAAGTTTATCTGAAAATCAGATAAACAGTGTAAGTGCACGGTCTACGGGTGGGTGATCTTCTTTGTCGATCCCTGTTTAATTTCAGTCAACCAAAGGGAAACATGGGCACATTATTTAAAACTATCAATATAATTATGTAGATAGAGTGACAAACATGACATTACATCCATTCCAATGGAAAAGAGGTTAATGAGAGCACACAAAGTGAAAAAGTAAAGACCTCCAATTACTGGCAGTGGCCCATAAGCTTTGTATCATCTCCTCGCTCAACAGCTTGAGTATAATCGCTGTGATGAACTGTGACTGATGTCAGTAAATCTGACTTTAATTGGGAACAAGAAGATTGAATTCAGGCAGCTCTGCATCCAATCCCTGTGATGACTGCTTCCATGCTGAGACATGGTCTTATAACCATGCTGCTGGCTTGAGCAGTTGCACCCCAAGTTCTGTTTTAACTACACGGTCGGGATGTCTGTAAAGAAGGGAGTGATACTGTCTATTTAATCCAACATGTTTGTTAATAATCTCTACTAATCTTCTTTACCCACAGCGGCAGAACTAATCTGTCTTCACAATGTTTACACTCGGAGGGAGGGCAACGTCATGTGAATACCAGAGACTTAAGAGTTTATTCATCAGCCGTGTGGATGGAGCTATTAATGACACATCGCTGGTCTAAAATAAACATCGATAGCCAGGGCAGCTAATGTGGTTACACAGGGCATGTTGACATGTTGTAGCAGACAGAGGAGCAATTGCCACGTCTGTCTATCCAAGGAGCTCTCAAGGACTCAATCACACCTCCCAGAGACTATAGAGACAATGTGTCCTGCAGTGTGTCTCAAATGACTGCCGACCTTGATAAAGCACAAGATTTACTGTGATCATTTGGTAAAAAACAAGGCACGAACAGCAGCATACTCTCAAAATCAATAATCTACAGCCACTTTAACACCGATCACGGTCGCCTTGATCTTTATGTAGAGTGAAATCATCTGTATTTCACTGATTTTCTCCTACACAAACAGTTAGCATCTGAATGTGTTAAGGGAAGAACAGAGGAAGTCTAAATTTTGATTCACCGTCGCCAATGCCTAGAGGGCAGCCTGAATTAGATGAAAGATATCTGTCCAAAGAGAAACACTCAGATAATTGATTTACTAGTGACTGTTTTGTGGAGAAGTGGGCAGCTGCCAGCACATATAAGTTCTGCACTGCACTGAGACTAAGAGGTTGTTAGTGAGAAACATATTAAAATTAAGTTTAGTCAACAATTATTGGATGAATACCATTTTCTGAAGTTTATGTCTTTCCCAGGCCAAGACGGTCTGGTATTACAGACACTCGATCAGGCAAAAACTGTGTTGTTACTGTTGCTGGACATCTGGCTTCCTTGTGGAATACAAAATGGCACAAAACAGCGCTGTTATGAAGATGTTTTTGAACTCAGACAAAAGAGGAACTTAAACCCCTAAACTACTGAATCATGACTAATGCTTGTAAAAGAAATTGAGTCGCAAAGCAAAAAGGACTTAATGAGATTATGTTACCCATAATTAACAATCTGTGAAACATATTTCCCAAAAACCACAACAGTATGGCTTTTTTGTCTGCCGTCAAGACTAAGAATGTGTGAATTATCATCCAAACACACATTTACCCCACTTTTCAGAGTTGACAATGCAGAGCCCCTGACCAATATCCTTAATCTGCCACTCAAAATACATTTAGCCTTTGTGAGAAGTAATGTGCGTCACTGAAACACTGGTTGTGGAGGCTCTCTGCTGCCTATTAGAACCATTGTTCTTCTTTATCTGGTGAACACAGACAACCACTAAAGCTTGCATGTCTGGGGACGGTTTTGCTGTTGTGTGAATATTACAGGAAGAATACTAGGATTGTCATGTGTATTATAATCTATCCTTTGAATACCACACTGAATTACACTGCTATATAAACAAATCTGATTGAAGAGCTAAAGAATAAATGACATAAACTACCCGCTTGTATCTTCTCATTGTACACACTCAGATGTAATCTGTGGCATGTGGATAATAAAAAGTAAGTGGGTTGTATCTATCAGTCCATCAGAGCAGCACACTTGAGTGACCAATTCGACCCAAGCAATAACACTGTAAGATTTCATTTAATTCTTCAGTCTTGATTTGGTAAATTGCATTGAATCTAAAATAGTTCCCAATCCCCCATCTGCAGACACCTGAGATAGACGTTCCAGCGTCATGTCCTCAGGGATCGACACCCCGGCCTGGACTAAGAGAGAGAGAGCATGACAGAGAGACTGGGCATAGTAAAGGGAGAGGAGCAGAAATAATTATAAGAGCAACTGAGGCGTATCGGTTTGTCCTTGCCTCAAAATGAAAAGCAGGATGAAACATGATGGCACAAATAAACTGCAAGCCCATATACAGTACCTGATTCAGTCATAACATCTGTGTAATTACACATAAGGAACCTTGTAACACTGGGATTCTGTTACCAAATTGTATCATCTGCACATTCCTGGCCAGGACCTAAAACAATTACATATATCATTATCCTGAACTGAAATTGTTAACAAGCACTGACAAACAGTGATGAAGGTAGCTCTCTCTCTCGAAATATGGGAGGCATTCATGACTTAGTTTGATACCCATAGTGAACCGTGCCATTTTTTGTTCCTTGTCTGTACTGAAAGGGTTTTGAGTACATCGCAAAAGAGCGCCACAGTGGCTAAAGTGAATCAGTGTCCTCAGAGGTGTTCTTTGTGTTTCAAGGGCAGTCTCTCCTGAGTCTGGGGCTGACATGATGAGGTTGTTGACTGTCACAGCTGCCTCACTAAGCCCACCAAAGGTGTGTGATTAAATTCCCATTCTTTTCCTAAAGAGAAGTGGAGCCTCTTAGAAACCTATAAACCATATGGACAAGTCAATAAAATGTCTTTAAAATAGTGCTCATAGGTTTTCTCAGAAGCAAATGACAAAAGAAACTGGATGCCTTTGTGTTACAGCACACAGTACGAATAAATAGTGTTTTTTTCTTCATTGAACCTTTTTAAAGGAGCAGTCAATATTCACACGAGTGGAAAGAAATGTTCTGCTTTGTAGATTCAGAAGTATTGTTAAGTCATTTTGGAAAATAGTTTTCAAGGATTAGCAAACCAAGGATAAGGCTGGCAATACATATTTAATTATTGTCAACAAATTCCATGAAAAGATTAAAATCAATAAATGTGGAATTTACCCTATGAGCAGGCACTGACTGTGTATCCGGTATAGCTTATTACATTGTTGTCAAAAGCTATCAATGAGCCATAATGTTGCACTGGGTGACATGTGCCTTCATTGCAATGAACATGTGTACTGTGATTATATTTTGAATCAATCCCACTTACACCATTTTGAAGCCATAAATACTGACTGATGCACTAAATATGTATATAAAATATATATATATATATATATATATATTATATATATATAATAAATATATTCGGCTGAAAATAGTCCCCAATAAATGCAATTTTACTTCTATTCAAGTTTTCTTTGCTATGAACTACAGTGCTCATGCTGTTTAAAGAAATTACCAAGCCTCGAGAAATGGATAAATCCATTGTTGGTTGCTTTTTCTTTTTTTTTTCAAACTAAATTATAAAATAGTTTTTTTTGCAATAGCCCTTAACAGCAATACATATAAGTGTTGGATGACATATTTGTTAGTGACCCCAAAATTTGTTCCAGCAGTTGCAGACATAAAACAGAACATGTCTCTGATCTAACTGTCACTCAAACATTTGTTTTTCTTCCTTTTCTTACAGTTGAATGTTTGAGCTCAACTGTGCAGAATGATGTATGTGCAGAGTTTGACACTAGAAGGCGTATTTAAAAAAAAAACAACATTTATCTGCTGGAGGTGGAAAGTGTTTTTCTTATAGAGAATCTGATTTTAAGGGGTGGGTCTACAAGCAGGATTTGTGACATCACAACTAGTTATGAAGTCAGACCTGGTTTACTGTAGTATGCCACTTACACAAGTGTGATGTTGAAACATGAAGACTCCAGTGCGCATACACTGAGAATGGACTTTACAGCGAAGTAGGAGACATTCTGTGTCCAGCAGTTAAACTTCAGCCAGATAATTTTGTAATTAATTTTGTCATAATAACATGTCTGAAGGTGATCTAAGGTTTGGGTTAGACACAAAAACAACCTGATTGTGGAAGTGTCACAGGGCAGCATTTGTTGATCCATCTCTATAACAACATCACAATATTTCCTCATTCGCTCCTGACAGACAACTGTCATAATTGCTACAGTACAGCTTAAGGTCTTCTTAACTTTAAGACATATCATTTTGGGAAATTTACTGAAATGATTGATGCTGTCATTTTTCTTTGGAGGACAGTCTAATTAGCTGTCTAATTAATCCTTCCCAAACATTATCCAAATGACTCTTCAGTATGTTTTAATTATCTATTTCAGTTTCACCTCTGAGTTAAAAAAAAAATCTAGGTTATTTCTGCTATAAACAAAACAGAGAGCTCTACCCTGACAGAAGGTATACTGTAATTAAAGCAGCAAAACAATTAAGATTGAAACAACAAAAACAAAAAAAACCCTCATAAACAAAATAGCAGCATTCACTGAAATAGTCCTATAAAAAATCTACATATAAGAAAAACTGTGATTCACCATTATCGATGGGAGGTTGGCATTTTATCAGTGGATGTCACAGCACAATCAGCACAGTTTGGTTTTTACATTCAACCAATTAATGGAATACCGTCTGTGGCAGAGGTAACAAGGATGGAATTGAAACTTAACAGTTTTGTTTGAAGAACTTAGTTATCTTCTGTAGAAATACATTATCTATCAAGTTTGGCACAGTCTACCATGACCTGAAAAGTGAACATGTAATTAAATGTTGTTACATAAGAGCAAAGCAGCGGCACACCTTGTGGTTTAGCAGTACAAACGGTACAGTAGGAAGGAAGCACAGCATGTGTTGATGATGTCAATCATCAAATTTTCCCCTTTTGCCGTTCTCTTCACTCTGGTGTTTCTGAATAGAAAATCACTGTAATGACTTTTTATTTCATGTGAGGAGTAAAAATAAACCGTTTAACAACTTTGATGCAGAAATAGTGTGTAGCAGATCTGACAGAGTCTTTAATCAGCTATTTCTATTCAATAAAGCCTCAGTTTAATGCATGCCTGGCAATTCTTCAATTAAACTGTTAAAAAAAATTCCATACTTTTTAATTAAAACTAAAAACAGCAAATCAAAGGTTTTCTGCACAGTTTTTCATATATTATATAACGTGTATTTTTGTTTTTTTGTTTTTCTTAATGCCTTATCTTCCCTTGGTTAGATGTCATCTGGAAAAACCCAGGAAAGAAGTTCTACTTTTTGTTTTTCCAAACTGAGCTTTTTTTGGAATTTCCTATTTCATTTCCTATGTTATGTTATGTTATGTTATGTTATGTTATGTTATGTTATGTTATGTTATGTTATGTTATGTTATGTTATGTTATGTTATGTTATGTTATGTTATGTTATGTTATGTTATGTTATGTTATGTTATGTTATGTTATGTCATGATAGGTTATGTTATGTTATGTTAGGTTATTTAGGGTCCTTTGAAACCTACAAATGATGTCAAAATGTCCATAGTAAACATTTTGTTCGAGTGCATAGGAAGGTTAAGTATGACGTGGACTTTGACTTTTGATGTTACTGGCTGCATTCATTGACAGCTCAACTGTGACCAAAGTTTGGGATTCTAAGAGTCATTATTAGATATTATTGTGCTTTAGTCTCCTTTAGCAGCCACAATAAGTGCTTCATGTGATCTATAACTAAACTGAACTATGTAAATGTCTGTCTTTAAACCAGATACAGACCCCACATCACTTCAGATGTCTTAAAATAAATCTGATCATTACTGTTCCTGCTGGGCGAGACTAATGAATGGTCAACCTTAAAATGCTTACAGTTGCAGTTGCATTTAATAATGAAATATTTGTTGGTTCTGCAATATGTGTGTATGCCTCTAAAGTAGCCTAAGAAGCCTAAAGTAACAAACAAACAAAAATTGTCTTATGTACAAAATTAAAACCTATGAGTTATTTGGATATATATTTTCATAGAGATGCTCACACTGGCTGGCACTGTGATCTAACAGTTTGCTTTCTTTTACTGATACAAAGAGTTATGCATCATCACCTGAGGGAGCAAATGCAACAGAATGACAAACAACATAAGTCACAAACTGACTCCTGTGCAGCCAATCAGCTTTAATGTATTGTAATGTATTCATAAGGTCGTTCAGTGGTGATGGATTGGCTGAGCTTCAGAAAGTGGGAAGCTAATAAACAAATTTGTAAAGTCTTTATCTTCCTTTACTGCAGCTCAGGATGTATCACCACATGTGAAACTTTAAGTCAAACACACACACATGCACACACACACACACACACACACGCACGCACGCACGCACGCACGCACGCTCGCACACACACACACACACACACACACACACACACACACACATATATATACATATATAGATTGAAATTGAATGAAGAAGAAAAAAAATATATCAAACATGCAGTGTAAAAATGCTTCAAAGGTCAATTCTTACAACAAGCAAAGGGGTGTAAAACCTAAATTAGAAACAGGGCCACTGTGATCAACTCATCATTTTCAGAAATGTGAGAAAAACTGTTGAAAGCTGATAGTGTAGAATTAAAACAAGCTTATTTTGCAGCTGTATTACTGTAAACAGCTTATATAAAACAACCGAATAAGCAAAATATATACAAAAGCCCCAAATTAACCTCAACATAACAGAGTGAAGAGCATGATTGCAAGCGCAGGCAGCATTATACAATACCATGTTTCAAAAAGCAGCCCTCTCAGCTGTCTAAATAGGATGATTGCTGCTGGTCTGAAGGGTCCTTCAGTGAGAGGAGCTTTGGAGGAAAGAGACAGAGACAAAGAGGCAGCATGTGGGAGGTGCCAAATAAAACAGCACTGATTAACTTGTTTAGTGCTGTACAGTGATTTTGGTGTGTATACTGTATGTGTGTGTGTGAGTGTGTGTGTTGCCTAAACTATACATACAACAGTTTTTGTGCGTGTGTGTGTGTGAGCATATGTCTAAGGATGGCAGTTTTTGCTGCGCTTCAGATGAAAGAAAATGAAAGCGTGTCTGAGCCTGGATGCTCTTTTTTTCTTCCTGTCTCTTTGAACAGCAGCAGCGTTCATGGCCAGGTGAAGGACAGAGTCAAAGGAGGGCATCCTTTGTTGGAAGAGGCTGATCCTTATTATCCTTTAACAACATGATGATCTAATTATCTCCCTGTGTTACTACTGAGTATATGGATAATAGCAACCATTTATCAGGAGATATTAATTGAAGCAGACTGTCACAATTAATTAGTTGTTCTGGCTTTTGCCATGTGACACATTATTCTTACTCAGCTTAATAAAGCAGCTGTTCTCCTTTGAAACAATTGTATCTACATGAAGTCAGTGGATCGCTGCGAGGAGGAGAATATATCGCAGCCCTGCAGTGGTTATCAAATTTAAATATCTCATTCCTGTTTGTATAATTTAAAGAGGTGCTTTAATGAATATCTTTTTTCATTTCTCCATCCTGCTTCACCTGTATTATGAAAACGAGAAACTGCTCCTGTCCCTTGTGGCTGATCCAGAGTTTTGTTTCTGTGGATTAGCATGCTCATGTCTTAAGCTATTGTCTGTGTCTCGTCAACCTGCATTTGAACCCGAGCGTCAAACCAATATAAACTGGCTCATGACAGTGAGTTTAATTTAATTAGCCAATTAGGTGTATTTTTAAATGAGGATTCTGCATGGTAATCATTATTTAAGGTATGTGTGTAATAAATACAGTCCAGTTTCCAGTCATGAGAGCCAAGAAATATCTCTATTATAACACAAGTAGTAATGTTTATCATTTTATGAGAGAGGTCAAAGTTGTTGATGTCATGCATTATTGCCATAACTTCTGTTTAACAAGTGAAAGTCCTCATAAAACAATGGTGTAAAATATAGTACAGAGGACAAAAGAGTGGCTCACCCTACACATCTACAGTATACTGTATATGTTGTTTTCTGCTGTTGAGTTATGAGAATAGCACACAGTGGATGATAGGACCATAGACTTATCAATAATGCATAAGATAGTAAGAGAAATGACAGGCACTCTGCTGGTAGGTTCTTTCTAGAAGCAAGCCATAAATTTGCAGGGCAATAATAATGACTCTTCTCAGGGAAATAAAGGCCACCCTCTGCTCCCCATAGTCATAAACCTGACTCACTCTTCCATTGGTTGGAAGAAAAATGCTTCCTCTCCCACCACACAGGAGTCATACACAGGAGGTACTTCAACCAGCCAACTTGATATGCAATCATCTCTCTTTACAGAGGAAAGAATACAATTTCAGTTTTTATATTAGCTATTTCCCTATTATGCCTGTGGAGGTGGGGAGAAATTGTGAGCACAGTAATAGTGAAATGAAGTTTCCAGCTTGGGAAAATATTCAAAAAAGAATCTTCAATAATTCTTTTATTCAGATCATCTTCTAATCCTGTTGTGCAGCCTGCTGTGTAGACCTATTTTCTATTTTACCATGTACTTTTTATTATTACTTCAAATACAGGTTGTTTTCACTGTGTCTCCAAAAAAAAGATAGGATGTCTTTATCTTCCTTTGCAAAATAAACTAGGAACAGTTTGACATTTTGGGAAATACACTTACTGCCTTTCTTGCTGAGACTTATGCACGAGAGGATCGATAACACTCACATTTCTGTCCATTAAAGATGGAGCCAGGAGATGGTTTGCTTAGTGTAAATACTGGGAGAAAGAAGAAACAGCTAACCTGGCTCTGTCCAGAGGAATGCTTGTATGTACTTTAATTTGTTCAAAAAGTGTAAAAGTTATGGTTTACGGGTGTATGCACTGGTCTAATTTTTGGTTTTGTGTAGTGGCTTTATTGATTCTGACACATAGAGCCCAGGAGGGGACATGGAGAAAAAAAAGTGCTTTCAATGTAATAATTTGTGTTCTCGATTTAGTCATTTGTGATCTTGATTTAGTAATTGCAAATAATCGCTGACATTAGCACTTGTTCATAGACTTTACTTTTTGTTCATGTTAATTCAACACCAGCTGTTCTTGCACACTCAGTTCTGTGTTCTTTATAGAAAGGATAAAGTCGGAGCACCCTGATGGTTAAGTGATTATCATGCATGCAATATAATAGCAGTGTCCCTGGTTCAAATCTGGCAAGGGCCCTATGCTGCAGGTCATCCCCCTCTCTCTCTCTGTTTCCTGCCAGTGTCTCTGCCAGCTACTGTCTAAATAAAGGCAAAAAAGCCCAAAAAAAGAGAAAGGATAAAGTCCAGCTAGCAGTAGCTGTCTCTCTTCTTAATGGGCACACTTGTGATGACAGCAAATGATTGTTCCACTCACTTCTATAACTCAACATTCAAGACCAGATTTGTTTTTACTGCAGATTAAAGAACTCAGAGCAAAGAGAAATGTTTCTAGCACTAATATACACGTACGAGCTAATCCACCTGTTCAGATTACTCCAACCACTATGCTCGTCTTCATTCTTTCAACCGTTTACCAGAACAGCCACCACGTCCTGCATTTATGACATATTTTCCTGTTACGTCCTTGCTGGGTACACATCAGGACACATTAGCGTTTACGCTACAAAAGATCTGTAGTCAAATGCATCCCAGAACACCTCGGCAAGCAGCAAGAGCGATTGGATCACAATGTTTCTTGGAGGTCGTTTACACTTGTATTTACTGCTGTCCACTTGTGATCAGATCACCTCAGACGCATATTATTGCCAGGTGTAAACAGGGTCATTAGCATCTACTAACAATAGTTAGTTTTTACCATTTTGATTTAAAAAAAAAAAAACACTATTAATTTGTTAGCATAAATAAAAACAAACTGCTAATGCCATTTTCCCAAAGTTTTTATCTCTAAACTCTACTTTCTAAAAACCTCTAAACCCCTCGGTCCTCTCGGTTCTGCTGTTATTAAAGGCATGTCTGAGCCATTCGTGGTCCCTTGACTCGCACATGGACTCACCTCTTCTGTCTTTTTACTTTTGAGCTGGTGATTTTTCAGCTGTGGTTGTCTAGGGCCTGTGGGAAATGGTGTTCTTTAAAGGTCTGTAAAAACAGAACAAAAACTGTTTGGTTGGCATCCTTATTAAGGCGTATGAAGTGAACCATACAATGAACCATAGAACATCCGACTTCCTGCAGATATTGCACCAATCGATTTCATTTGGAACCATGCCCTGTTGGACCACTTGTAACGGGAGGAAACTATCAGTGCCGAAAATTTCATAAAACGATAATTTATTCTTTGTGGTTGTTACTGTAATGACAAAATAAGTGAATAAACCAGATATTAAGGGTATATGGTGATTTCTTAGTAAAAATCATTTTTGATATTAGAATATTAGATTTAGATTTTCTTCGGTAAGAACTTCGGTAAAAAATATTGTTTTGCAGTGTCTCCAATATAAAGGCAGGATGACCTTTTCATCTTTGGCAGATAGGTCTTGACTACCATCTTTTAATTTTTGACCATCCAACCATCAGAAACTATCAACAGAAACTTCATTATCATTTACAGAAAGGTCTTAGCTGACGTCTGCCGGGCACGCTACCCCCAGCTGTTCAAGTCATGTTCACTCAGCAGTGGCCCAGAACAAATGCTTTGGGATGGAGAGTGCTGGGGTGGGTCTCCATAATCAACTCTACTGAGCTGCCTTCAGAGTGCAAACAGCAGGTATCAAACAGTTTAGGGTCCATTTGAGTGCTTTCCACAAAAGGTTACAGGAGATACTCTGACCTTGTCAGCAGGGTTAGACTCAGATTTCAGTTGAATCCCTTTAAAACTGCAGAGGAGACTGGCGAAGATGTGACATATCTCACACTGATTTTTTTTCCTGAATTATATTTCTGTAACTTGTTGTAACAGCCAGCTGATATCACAAAAAAGAACACATTTTCTGTCCTTGTGTGAGAGTCAGTTTTATATCTGTTTTTGGCATTTGGCAGTAGCAGAAAAAGAAAAGATACATTTACAGCATACAGTATATTCCAGGATCAGCAGCCACAATTAGGGCAAACATAGGGCACATGAACAGTTCCTTTACAAGTCTGATGTGTATGCATCCCTGGCACATAACACGTGGCTGTTACAGGAACATGACCGAATGATTATGTTCATGTCATTCAGGTGCTGATGTAAACATTTGAAGGGCAAATGTGGTTCCATCTCTGGGGATGAATACAGGCATCAGGAAAGGACTGGCAAGTTCAATTACATGGACATCCACAATTTTGGGGGTTGTCAAATGATGTAACGGAGCCAACGCGATTTCAATGGGCCATGTCAACCCTATGAACTGAGGGTGACACCATAAAGGCAATAAAAATGATTGATTGTATGACTTTGGGGAGAAAATGTCTTCTCACCAGATTTCTTCCCTTTTCAAGATCCTTCAAAGAAACTGTAATCTCCCTGCTTAATGTTTTCATATCTGATTCTACATCTTAAAGACAGCAAATGCAAGAAATGCACATCAGCCTTGGCATTTTACTGTATATTTTATCTCAATTATTAACACAGCCTTGTGCTCTTAAGCCAGATAACCGCTGACTGCTGATGGCACTTTTTTTTAAAGGAATGGATAAAAGCCACCTATTGTACTAGTGTTTTTCTTCACCTGGATGCCATGGGAGAGAGCGGTTTTTACAGTAGCAAATCTCAGGAGGCACAGATGTATTTACTGGGATGGAACGGTGGAGCCCAGAGCCAGAAGGCAACAGCATCTGCTCTCTCTGGAGACTGTCATCAGCAGTTTGGGCTAAAAGAATGGCTACTTATGTTGAAATGTCTACGTGCTAGCGCTACTTTTTTTCTGCCTCGCACTGCAATATACTGTAGTTCTCTTTGTTAATTTGAAAATTTCATAATATGCATACAGTGACATTTGACTTAATGGTGGGATCAAATAGTGTAGCTCTCAGTAAATGTCAATCGGACGCAGGGAATAATGGAAGAAAAGACATTTGCCTTTCCAGTTTTATATTATATGCTTAAAAAAAACAGGATTAGGCATGCATTACGTTGGCAAGCTATTAGCTCTTTATTCTTCTTTTTCACCTGAGTTTTCTCATATCACACTTCAGGTGTACTGTAGAAAGGTTTGTGTCTGGGAAGTTAATGAGTTGTTCCGCCTAAGAGAAATATACCTCAATCTTTTCCATGACAAAGGTATAAATGAAAAGATTAATATCCTTAAAAGAATCTATTAAATGTTAAGATCAACTGATGTAAAAGGTGAGACACTCAATTTCCATTAAACATGAGGGGCTCCTCGAATTGAAAAACATCCCACTCAAGACTTCAGTTATTTTAATAGCAGATTATGCTGATTTTACCCACTAAGACATTAATACTCTGCTGAATAAGATTCAAAGGCCAGATTTTCACACTGCCTTCTATAAAGATAATCTTATTTCTTACTTGGCTGAACTTGAGAGTTGGCTCATGCAGATAAAGTAGACACCAACCGTTTCCCATTGACCTTTCAAGAAAGGAGCAGAGAATGCTTCAGAAAACAAAAACACTCAATGAAAATGCAAATGAATCCTTTGAAAGGCATCCCTCACTACTTCGCTGTACCTTCTCAGTAACTAATTCACTGGCAGTGATTTATTGAACTCAGAGAAAAGACAGTTGAGTTGTTATACCAACAGCATGATAATATCCTCTTCTATTATTGAATCTCTCTCTCTATTTTCACACCACTTGTCTTTTTTTGTGTCACAGCTATGCAGCCAAACATCTTGTGCGAATGGAAGTTGCATGTGAGGAATTTTTGTGAAATTATAGCAAGAATGCCTGTAGAAATATATGACTTTTATCTACAAGAACCCTCCCTCCCTTCTCGTTCAAAAAGCATTGCGTGGTGATGCATGACATGATCTACAGTATGACATGTTCTCCATGTCTGATAGAAATCTGCCTTCTGGGCATGGTGTCATTGTAATCAGCAGTAATATCGTCTTAAAATGTCACATGTTTTTTCAGGGCAGCAAAACCTTTAGTGATTCCTGTTATGATAAAAGTCGGCACAGCTGAGGGGGAAGCTAAATAGAAAACCGCTCCATAGTTCTTCCTGAGACATCTCCGTCTCTCCCACCCTGAGCAAGATACAACGATTTATTGACATTTTTACTCTGCTTAGCCACCCTCGGCACAAAGAAGCAACCAACACCTTATCTTATAGGCATGCCATTTAAAAGAAAATTTGACAGAGAACCAGACAGGCATTAAGAGCAAACCCATATTGCTGCCATTATTTGTAAATAAAAGATTTTATGTTGTCTGTTGGCAATTGTAAGGTGAAGTGCAATGCCGTGTCCATGTTCCTGAGAACCCCATCACTGAAGGTATATAACATTCAGGACAAAAGCCTGTGGGAGCTTATGGGCTGTCTGCTTCCTGGCCATATCTGTACCCACAATCTTAGATTCAGGAGACAACTCCTGTGAACATTCTTACAAAAATCTTTCTTTTTTCAGGGTTACTTTTCAGAGAGCAGCCGTCAGAAACATTCAGGGAGGAAGCCATTGAATCAGCAGTGCATGAACCTGTTTCAGACAGAAACTGGTGGTCTGCAAGTCAGAAAAACTCTTTTGTGATTGGTTTGTTGCACTGCAAAGATGACAGATACAGAGTAGTTGCTGGAGTATTTGTAGTTATTTCAGGGGGAATTAGAATAATTTCTCAGGAAACTTTGTTGTAAGTTAAACTGTATTTAATTTGACATGAGTCATTGAAACTCACATTAATGCATAAAAGTAAAAAGGTACCGCAGAAAAGCAAATCTACATTGGCCCTAGGGCACACTGTCATATTTTCAAGGGTAGAGTCACTTTTGTAAAGTTTACTTGTGCTGTTCATGTTAAGAGTGGAAATATTTTATCTGTATTGGAGAATTTAGTTAAAATGAACTTCAAACAAACAAGCAAATGAAGGAATAGATTTGTATTATATTTATTTAAAGGGTAATTGTTTCCCCTGAAGTTAAGGATAGATCTGATGATATTCTGTTTTTCTTACTGTCAACAAGTCCCATAAGAACGCAAAAACAACAATGATTGCTCCATGAATTATGGATCAATCGCAGATACACCGTCCTGCAAGAACGATTCATCTGCCACTGAATACAGTCCCCAACAAAAACACTATTTACTCCTATTGTTAAAAACTACAGTGCCGGGCTGGTTCAGGAAATCATTTAGACTTTTTTTTTTTTTTTTTTTTCTTTTAAATGAAAGCAGATTTGTGACCTGTTTTTACAAATGTATGTCTTCAATAGGAACCATTCAGCTTTGGGTTGAGCTCTAAAGTCAGAAAGTAGAAAAAGGTAAACTAACACATTGTTGATTTGGGTCTTTTTATTTGTTGACAATACCTACAAGACAGGTGTAACGCCAGACTTATCCTTTAAAGAACAAGAAAATGGATTTGACTCTTTCCAAGTTTCCAATTAACAAAAAGATCACTATTTTAAGAATGAAATAATAGACTGACTGAAAGCTTTGTGAATTCTAGGATGATGTGGCCACACAAAGCCGACAACATGCATAATATCCAAATATAAATGTGAAACTTTACAAAAATGGCTCATTATTTTGGAGCAATTTAGGTACAGCAAAGAACCTCTTGACTGCACTTCACTGGGCTCTAACCTCTTCCCAGCAATTGACGGAGTTATTTATTTTCAATGGCTACATTTTCCATTAAGTGTGTGCACCTTTATCACATACCCTTAATGTGTTTACACAGGGATCTGGAGACCCACTGCTGGCAATTTAGAGGTAAAAGTTACACAAATATTGTATTCAATACACACATTTCTTTCAGTGTGTTCTCGATAATTGTCTGTGTGTGTCGCAGGACTGGAGATCAATGACATTATTGATTTCAGGGTCCTGTGTTCAAGATACACCCCCTCATATGTGCTCCAGAAATATTTCAGAACAAACTCCCCGTGAAACAGATGGCTTGAATAAAGTTGAGTCCTAATGCCGTTTGGCTTCTTCCTATATGTCCCAAATCCCCTCTGCACAGAGTTGACTCTGCCAAAGCCTCAGACATTAATGCTGTGTTGTCGTGTGCCTCCATCTCAAGCAGTTTCTTTCTGCTCTTCTCACTCTGGGTATCCTTCCTGAACTGGGAATGCACCCTGTCTTCCTGAGCAAGCATCAAAATAAAATGTGAAGTCTTTATGCTGTAGAGATGGCAGGGTGAGATGCAGGCCTTGGGCATGTTCTGCATGCTAGTGATAAAAAATACAGACAATGCAAAAGTACAGCTCACCATGTAGCAAAGGTGGCGGGGAACAGGGAGGATCGAGCTGTTTCCCCACACATACAGATCGGTGCTGATTTACTCCAAATAACCGCACTCACCTCCCCTTCTTTGCTCTGATCACCATTACGTCTCCATCATAGACTAAAGAACTCCCCCACTGTAGGTGAAGATTACCTTCAGCTGAATAGACATTATTTTTTTCTTAACACAATCCTCTTTCAATTTTCTTTTCTCCTCAGCATGTGAAAACATGCTCTTTCCTAATCTCCTTTTATGCACCCTCCACTAACAACACCAAGGTGAGCTAAGGACTGAGGGTTTACTTCTTTCTGTCCTTACATGCTTCTTGTTGCCCTGGTAATAAAACATCCTCTACCCCTGAATAACTGTTCATCGCTTGAAAAAACATTAAGCATGTTCTTAGTTCTCCTTATGTAGGGCAGCTACTTGCTGAGTAGAAACTGACGAGAGAAAAGGAAATGAATGAAAGGAAATGTTGCCTCAGGAGATGAAGAAATCCATTCTAAATGTAAATAATTGTTAATCATGTGGTCACAGCTACGTGAATGGTGCCAGTTTTCCTGATTTGCATTTGTCAGAAGCATATGATCAGGTGGAATCCCACCATGCCATCTAATCCAGCGGCAGTCTGGCTTTAAGACATGTGATACAGTCTTTCCACTCAGCCAGGCTGTACGGGAACATTTGTTTCTTAGTACTCGCTGAGGGGGATTCAGCCAGAGCCGCTGCTCAGAGGCTGCCTCTCACTGGAAGGATGCAGACGGTGAAAGAAGAGATTCCACTACAGTTAATTAAGGAGCACTCTGCACGTGCCTATAAATGCGAAGGGGCAAATGAATTCAGTGTCAGTGGGAGCAGCTCCTCAAGGGGAAACAGTGATATTTCAAAGGTGGAATTGAAAGAGCTGTAAATCTATTTCCTGTCTCCGGCTTGACGGTCATTTCTGAATCACTGGACTGTTGCTATCAAAGTGTGGAGCAGGGAGGCAGAGTCAGTGGAGTTCCCTCCTCAAGCCAAATTCAGAGTTATTGGATGGGATCAACATGAGCAGCATTATGGATGGATTTATGTCATTCTTTTGAGATATTTACACACTCTTTGTTGGGTTGCTCAGGTAAGATTTTCGTCTTTCTGTTCTGGGGGAAAACAAAAAGAGATTCAGCTTTTTGCATGAAACTGGCAAATCATAAATTAAAATCTGAAATAATGTGAAAACTGAACATATGAAACATATGATTGTATTCATATTGTCAAATAAAGGCAAACCAAAATGCATTTTTTCTTTTCTTTTATTCCAATCAATGATTTCATATTGATTACACTGAGAATTTCTATTTCATTTAAGCTGTTCATTTAGCAATTTCTTTGTTTTCTGAACTACTTTAGTACAAATGTATGCTGAAAAGCACAATAGACATTTGAAATGACAAAGTATAGTACACACAAAGTATATTTTACTCAAATTATCATCAGTAGAATCTGGACATCTACTTCATTTATACCCATTAATTGGCTTTAACAGTACTAAGTGATGTGAAAAACATATTGTTTTCATTACTAAGGTTTGACAAAAGTTTTGATGCAGTTGAAAAAGAAATACAATATCATGTTAAAATCATATCTTAAAGAAATCAAATCCAAATATATCTCATAATAAATCACACATAATGAATAATACATCAGACATAGAGTACTGTATTAGAAAAGATTATAATAATGCATTTTGTCAGGTTGCTGCGAATAAAGCTTTTGTGAATCAATTTAAGAGCTGACACATTTTGTATCGTCTCCTTCATAAAATCTCTTCGCAGCCACCCTTCCTTTATGACCAGGAGCATTCCTCGCTGTTGTTCTTTTTTTTCTTCTTATCTAAACAGCATGGTGAAACATTACAAGCCTTTTGATTCCTATTACTGCTGTGTCACTGTCACATTATTCTGACAGAAACAGAAAAGCCTTGGCAGCCAGCTGCTCACAAAATCTTATCTTTCTTTAAGTTTGATTTCGGTTTATAGGCAGGAGGACAGCTCAGGAGTTGAATGGAGTCAGCCTGTCAGGGGAAATCTCTGCTGCATGGGAAAAACTCCCCAGGGATCACTCCACATTTGCAGCGTTGTGGCTCAGGGACAAGACAGGGCAAACTAGGAAGACAAACAGTGAAGAACTCATACTTATATAATCATGCTAATGATAAATTCTGATGACTAAAAGACTCCACTGATGGGTGTTAAAGCCAGTTACAAACAAGATTGCTCGTACAAAATGGTGAAATTATTTTTTTTATTTTGCTCATGACTCTGAAAGTATGTGAGTCTGTTTGTGTGTGTGTTTGGGGCGGTGAGGTCATAGGTTAAAAACTGTTTTCTATTTTGCTTTGACTCCACCTCTGCCGGTCCTGAGCAGATGTGTCCTGTCATGTCCTGGCTGCTCTGCCTGTGCCTCTGGGTCAGCGTGACTGTCATTCAGCAGTGTCAGGCCACTTTCTATGACACCATCCAACAGCATCATGGGACGCGGCCTGGACGAACCACCATTCACATGATTGGTGAGTCCTTTCGGTGCTTTCGCCCCCGCTCTGGTTACTTCAGGTTTCATAAAAGCATCAAAATATGCAGAAAATGTTTTGTCTTTTTAAGTTGATTATTGAGTTATTGAACCAAGGGTTTGCTGCCATTAGCTCAAAAGCTTAGAAAAAGTAACACCATATTCTGCTTGGGGTTCATATTTCTATCTTGATTTTATTAAGTCATTACATTCGTTAACATTGTATATCAGCAGTTAAGCTTGGACTCACAACCAATTATTTAGCAGCTGCATTATGCAGTTGCTGTTTTTCATTAAGATTTGGCCTGGATAGCATTAGAATTTCTTCACTGAAGATCACACAGATAGTCAATGCCTTTGCACCTTCCTTCTCAAGCTATTACAGTTGATATTCATGCTACACTGCTCCCCTCAATTTGATCTGTGCGATTGTGTTCCCTGTGAAATTGAACTGAATAGAATATGACCGAAACATTGCGGTCAAACTTTTGTTTGCATCAGGCTGATGTGAGTCACAGCTTTGGTAAATAATTATGATCCCAGGATTCGATGAGAGGAGAGGAAGCCAAATTCTGTCAGAACTTCAAAGGGAGAAGAAGCTGCATGAGTGTGCACATCCTTGGTGTCTCTTATTTCCTCTATGCGCCGGTGCACCTCAAGCATATCAGCAAGGGGTCTTTTCAATACTCTCAATATTGTGAGTCAGAAGACTTCCTGTTCCAACACCTTCATTTCATTACTCATGTCTCCACAGGTATATTGGAGGAGAAAAAAGTCCTCCTTTTTTCTTTTTTTTAAAGGGACACATGAATAGGTTATCTTCCAGAAAGTGGGCTTGTGTCAACAAAAGGGAGATGGAATTAATATTTCAAATGTGCATTCAGGTACCTTTTTTGGAGAAAACAAGTTCAAAGCAAACAATTTGAATCCTTTGGGTCCCTCTGCTACTAAAAGCGTAAATGCCCTGTCATTTCATTTACCATAGTATGGCTAGTCCTCACTCCTGGATAAATGAGATGCCAGTTTTATGAGGGGAGGCTGGGATGCCTGTCTGGATTGATTCTGACACTGGGACATTTGTTCTGTGCTCTGTGTTGTGTGCCTGTTGGATTGGTGGGAGGATTGAGGTTGACGGGTCATGAATTGGTGGCAAGAAGGCCAGTGGTTGCAGACCATTGGGCCAATTATTAAAGCCAGCGAAATGCCACAAGTTCACGGTGACTGGTATTACTGGAGGAAATCGAGATTACAGAGGGCGAGAGATCACATGTGTCCTTGCCAATAGAAATTTAGATCCATGGGGAGATGTTTGTTTTGAAAACCAAGTCAATCACATATAGTGACAGAGACTTTGAGAACAGCTAAATAGTGACCTAATCTTCATATCCTCTCATGATACACACAAATTCTGGCTAAAATAATATAAAAGTTGTAAATAAAAACACATATACTGTGAACAGACAGGGAGATTACAGATTTATCAGCAGTATTGAGCAGCTTATTAATAATTTCTTTCAACAGCGTGTGGGCAACTGCACTGACATATTGGCAGCCTTATTGCAAAGAATGTGTGTTCAGAAGTCCATTAACTGGATGACCCTTGAGTAGGTGCTAGTGTATGCTCAGTGATTCGGACAAGGCGGACTGCCTTCCACCCTACAGCTCTACTTACAGATTGCTGCCTGCCACTTTCTCAGATCTGCTTAGGGCTGTTCTCTGCCTTCCTGGTACAGGCAGTGTTGCTCTCTGTGGTATGATTCAGAAGGTGCTGTATTTATTTGGTGCAAAGAGCGTGAACGGTGCACAAAAGAGAACAGATTGTGTTTGTCGTGCATCTGTAAAGTGCCGGGGAGAAATGTTGCTTTTAGGGTCGAGCATTTCTCAACCTCTGAACATGTCCGGAGGAAACAGCAGAGGGAGGATTTTACTTGTCTAAAACATTGACTTGCTGAACAAAAAATAACCTTCTATTGCATCAATTCAAAAAACAAAACAAAAAACTAATTCAAGTGACAAAGAATATATCATTTACATGTGGGACAAATTGAACCTTTTCAGCAGCAACAACTCAGCTTTTGTGTGGTGTTTAGTAAATACTGAATTATATGTTTCACTGTGGCAAGAACAAAGATGTGTTGAATGTGTCGAGCAGCAGTCTGTTACCAGTGGAAAAAAATATGCCATTGGTGATGCAGAGCATCATGTGGAGGTGTTAGCAGAGAGTACGACAAAGAGTAGATAGTGGCTGCCTGAGGTGGCCTTGCTCCCTCATGAACTCACTCCCACCAACCGTCGGCTTTGCAGGGTCAAACTGCTCATAACGGAGAGGTCATAGATTCTCAACATGGTGCGGCCAATCTCTTACCTTGTGGTTGCTGTAAATGTTTAGCTGCAAGTGAATGTGCACAATGAGATAAGATATGCAGAGCAGGAGAAGCATAAGTAACTCACTTGTAAGTATCCACTGTATGTTATAATTTATTCAGACATAAGTCATAAATTCTTTACTCTGTGTGATATCCATTCCACTGTCTTCCTCTCCCCTCACATTGTTACCAATCTTCTATAGCAGCTATAGTTACCCCCTCCCCTCTGACAGTGCCTCTTAAAGATGTACTTTTTCAGCCTGGATATCATTTTAATGTTAAGCAACTTTAATATCAGCTTTCTGCTAATATATGGAGTGCTCCCAAAGTTTCAATTCTTTCTGGCGTTAAAATACCATTTAAATCCCACATTTCATGAGCTTTAGTGAGGAATAGAGGATCAGGACTTCTTTTTTTTCCTCAATGTGCTACAACAAAAGAAACCACTCGCTGGTAAAGCTCACAATGAAACAAACATGAAAAATGGATTTTCGGCTGTCACAAACAAAGGTTGTATCCTCTATGCACTGTTTTAGACACTGACAATTTAATAGCCTTATATAATGCATCCTGGAGGCACATTATTTTGACATACATCTTCCTCTACCCCTCCCCTAGACCTCCTCTCAACCATGCTCTCACTAGTGTCATCACTGCTCCGCTGCAGTGCCAATGGGAAGTGGCATGCAGCCTCAGCCCGAAGCCTCTCCACATCTGGAGCTCAGCAAACCCACATTGCCCTGATGTTTAAACACATGCTGCTATGATGTAGAATGACCACTGACCACTCCGCAAAGCACCAGAAACTTCTTCTGTAGCTTTAAAAGTGGACTTTTTTTTCTTCTTCCTTTTTTTGCTCTAATGGCTTTGTTGTGAGGAGAGGCAAAACTTGTTTGGGTGGTGCTATCATGTATTTTACCAGTAATAAACAATTTCCAACATTTCCTAGGTTAGCCCAGAAAGAAAAATATATTTCTAAGTAAATGAATCTGAAGACAATCAGTGCCCTAATTATTACTATATGCTCACAGCTACAAATAGGTTTTACATATTTCAGTATTTCCCATTTATTTCCTCTTTCAGACTATGAATTATTCATAGAGAGCTTCTCTAAGCTTGTGGATATTTGTTTAAACAGCATGTTTAATTGAAGTCTTTCAGCCAATTCTGTGCAGGGGCTATGGTTTGTGGTCACAACGCTTATATGCAAAATGAATTTCTTTGGCCCACAGCTTAATTAATTAGCCAGTTTTTTCACTCTCATGACTACGCCAGCTGTTTCTAATCTTAGTCCCAAAGCATTAATAAAAGGGGTGTTAAAAATGCACAAAGTTCATTACTTGACATATATTGTAATGTCGGGGTTAACAGTTGCTGTTGATATCGTGGGGGAAACAGCAAATCAAATACTTGACATTACGATTATTTAACCCTTAAATACATGGGTGTTTTATTTTTAAAACATTTCTTCATTACATACTGTATGTCAGGACTTTAGAAACCTGTCACTTGTTCACCACAGAGTGAGCTACAAATGAAAATAACATAACTTGTAATCTATACATAACATTAAAATGTGTTTTTACCCATTTTTATAGATGATAAAATAATATTTTCAGAACTTGTTGATATCTTTTAATGTAACCTACAATATTCTAGCTATACAACATGTTTACTTATTGTAATATTTTACAGGCAACAACTTGCACTTGAAAATACAAATTAGTCAGCAGAGCAATTACAAATTGCATATGGTCACTGTAACATGATTGTGCACATATGATGTATTTTACAGTAAGGCTCATGACCACTGAACTAGCAATGTCCTCCAATTCTGTTCATGAAAAAAACTGACTGATCACTTGATATATAATATAATCCTCATCATCAGTTTTTATAGCTCAGTTACTATACTGTACTATATATACCTCCAATACTAAATAATTGTTTACTCTGCAGTGCTACCTCACACATTACTGTGACAATGAGATATAATAAACAACTTTTGCTTTCTTGTGTTTGCATTCATTCTTAGCATCCGTGACACAAAATGAGGCCAAACACAAAACTACCTGCTATTACCTATAATAAAAATACACCTGACGAGCTTTTAATAGAAAAACAGTAGAACAAGACTCAGTCTCCAGCCATCGTGCTGGTTCTGTCAAATTGTATTTAGTCACAGTGGTGCTGTGTAAGCTTGCAACTTACAGTAATGTATTATTGATTGATTAATATCTAGATTCATGTAATAATTGTTTTTTTCCTATAAAATATCTATAAAATAGAGAGAAAATGCCCTACACCAGAGTCCAAAGTGATATCTGCAAATATTATCTTATATGACAAAGTAAAGCAACAAGTGGGACCTGAAATCAAAGAATGTACTTTGCTTGAAAAGTGATTGATACAATTAATTGTTTATGAAAATAGTTTCAGATTAATTTTCTCCCAATCGACTGATCAATAATTGCACTAGTCGTTATAGCTCTTGCTTTCGGACACATATAAACGTGGGTATGCTAACATGCTCACAACAATAACTCATCCCATTGCAATCCATCCTACAGTTTTTTTTGTGTAAAAAAAAAGTTCATTGTCATTTCAAAGCATGCTGGTACATGACATGGAACAGAAATTAGGTACTGAGGTCCCAGATCAGAAAGTAGCAAGAATAAAAAAATAAAACCAGAGGAGGCACATGATAACACACTTTCACACCTGTTCTGTTGGGAAAATATCCCTGAGATACCGATAATCCCATCTCGTAAAAGTTCCATCATAGCAGAACATAAATCCCAAATGTTGTGCGATAAAATAAAAAAAAAGTCATACACTAAAGCTCTCTCCTGTCTCTTTAAAGCAGTTGAAATAGTTTTCTCTGTCAGTTAACATTGTCTGTTTGAGTTCTTCATGATCTGTGACAGCAGTAATTCTTGACTCCTTGACAGATGATACGGATCCTGGTCGGTTTCTGCAATACAGTCACCAGAAGACGCTGACTTGTTTTCACTTGTCATGAATTTATTTCTTCCGCAGCGGAAAAAACCCACATTATACAAGCCTTCAGAAACCTCTGCAGGTTAAACTGAGCTAACGAAACACTTTTAGGGTTGACTGGCTCCAAAAGACACAATATAAACAGACTTGAAGACAATCGTTAACCTAGACACATTAAGGACGCACTCACACTAGGCAATCGTACCGGGCCCAAGCACGTTTGCCCCTAAAATCCGCTAAACACTTAATGCAACGTGGAGACATTATGCATATGGGTCCCCAATCCAACCATTTTTTGTGTATTATTGTGTCATTATTAAGGCAAAAGAACTCAATTTATGTCCATCAACATTATAATGAAAAGGCTTCATATTAGTTTGCATCCAGCGTGCTGCGTGGACTTCATTACATCTGCTGCACGGCCTCTCCACCAAAATTATGAAATGGTAAGTTTATTGTCTGTGACTGTGACCCTCATAAAAGTAATATTTTACAAATCTGCATTATATAAACTAACGAAAGTCGTTAAAGTAAGTCATTTGGCGACCTCTAAGTCAGTCAAGTATCTAGTTCTGCATACTACACAGGCATGACTCAGAAGAACAAGCTTGGACTTTTTAATCATAATGCGTTGTGTTAATTGATCGGCTGTGTTGTGTTTTACCGGCGCACAGCATGCGAACACACACCTGTGCATGTTTTATGAGAGTAAACTGTCTATATGCTTTTGCGCAATGTGTCGGAGGTAACCGTGCTTGAGTACACTTGGGTTTGAGGTAATGTGAGTGCAGGCCAGCGGGGGACAGGAGAGGGGGGACATCCGTGCTTCAGCACGGTACGGAAAAACTGGCCCTAGTGTGAGTGCGCCCTAAAGCTACAGTACAAACAACTCATAACGTAACATACCGTAGAAGACAGTCTTACACTGGTACAATCTCAATTTGAAAAGGTATCTGATGTTGTCAACATGTAATTGTCTAGTCCTTGAATATAAGATAACCCCCACTTTTCAAAATGTTCCAATACAATATTGTCTTATATTCGGGTTAATACAGTACTTCATTATGCAGGGTTTAATATCAACCTGGGACCTTTAAAGTTATTATATCTAATGGTTTAATGGTCCAAGTAAACACTAAACGGTACTATATGAGCTAAGATCTAACATTCACCTGACTGACACACTTATAATTTTTATGGGTGGGGTTCAGATTCTTGCATAAATGTTACACAATTTGTAAGATGTAAATGGTCAGTGGGTTGTACTGAAGTAAAAGGACTGTAATTATTTGGATCATAAAGCAAAGTAAACTGGAACAACTTATGTACTAAACCAAATGTCCTGCTCCAAACAGCTTATGACTAATAAACAGTTTGTAATATTACACCCCAAATATATCTATATATCTGTGTTAGAACACTGCTACCAGATTTGCAGCATCTGTGTTTCAACGTCCATCAAAAGAAAAGGAGTCTTTCACTAAGGAGACATTTGCTCTTAAATAAATGCTGAAAATAATGGAACAAATTTCGCCTCAGAATGGCAGTATTAGTCGATTATTTCAAAGCACTTAGTCCCTGCTGGGTATAAGACGCCGTGAATCCTCTTGGGGTCATTAACAAGAGTCTTAGACCCTTGTTTCATTTAGTACTTCGCAGCAGTTTTAAAAAAAATAAAACAAATTTGTTGTTGTGACAGCTGACATAGCTGAGGGATAGCTGACTCTGAAACCCTGCGTCCTAATAAAAGGGTTCAGTTTGCTTTAATCCAGAAATAGTGCAGGTATTACCGATCCCATTCGTTTGGTTGTGTAGAAAATGCAGAATAAATAAGTGCTTCACTCATATTAAACAATGCTTTGGGAAGTTACTGGGACTGCTGAATATTTGGAACTATCAGTAGCTGAAAACGACTTAGTGGCTTCTTAACAGAGTTAATGGAGAGTATTAATTTTTCATATTAATTCATCTGTAATGATGTGTAATTACTATTAAACTTTAATTGCTGGGAATTGTGCATCTGCATTAGACTAGGATAGGAGAACGAACACCACTAATCCAATGTACTTTAAAGCACCATGACTGGATTCTGTAGATTTTCAGCCCTGGGTTTCCTCATAGTGATTCACTCCATTAAACCTACAGACTTACAGGATAACAGACTACAGTAAATGTTGAGCCTCAATTCAGTGACAGCACTTCATATTTCTCTTGACGAATAACATGAAAAATGTATCAATCCCCCCACTTTTATCTTTTGTTCCCCTGCTAGAGAATCTAAACAAGTCCTCACAATGGAAATGACCTTGCCATCACCACACTTCATCGTAATTGCTGATGTCAGTGGTTGCAAAAGCCTGTGAGGGTTCATGTGTGAACAATGTTCCTCTTTAATTCAACATTTTGCCCACGAAAAAAAAATTCACTGCTAAATTAATGATAGGTTTGTGTCCCCACTGTTTGTAAATATTATATAATGGAGTTCAGACCTTCTTGTCTTGTGTGTGCTGAGGATTGTTTGAGCAAGCGTTCTGGCAAATATGCTCCCCTGCTGAGGTAAAAGGCTACCCTGCCGCCTAGTTTTCCTGTTAACCCGCATTATTTGTCGAGATGTTTTACACATACACAACAGTGGTGGCAACTTTGTCACCAGGTGTTTGCTGCCTCTATGGCTTTTATCCTCGTGGAGGATTTTCAAGGTGTGGCAACCCTCAGGCTCTCCCTGCTCTTTAAACAATAAACAGGGTTTTTTGTTAGTTCACTGTTGGCCATTTTGTGGTGAAATATAGATGTAATTTTGAAAACTTTGTGACCCTTTGTGACTTTCTCTAAAAGAAAAATGACTTTACTTTCAGATTTACTGTGACTAACAACCCACCATACCAAATAAATATCCCTGTGAAGACAAATTACTTCTATGAATTCCTCCTTTTTGATTTTCTCTTTATTAATATAGCATCTTTCAAGAGCTGGGACATTACAAAAGTGCTTCATCGAGGGAAGAAAGCGTAGACATACATACAGACATAAAAAAACAATATAAAAAATAAATAGATCATAGAAAAATTACACAAAGGCAAGTCTTAACAAATGGGTCTTGAGCTGCTATTTAAAGATGTCAACATTATCCACAGATCTTAAGTCCAAAAGGAGAGATTTTCAAACTTTAGGAGCCACAACCTCCTTCAGTTTTAAGCCTCAATCAAGGAACCAGCACACCCTGATCAGAAGATCTTAGAGACCTGCTGGAGACATGGGGCTGCAATAGAGCTCCAATCAGGTGCCTGACCATGCAGAGCTCTATAGGTGATAACAGGAACTCTCAATTGGATTCTGAATTTGATGGAGAGCCGGTGAAGAGCAATCAGAATCAGTGTCAAATGAGAACTTGGAGGACCTGGTAAAGAGCTTTGCAGCAGCATTTTGAACCACTCGTAAACGATCTAGGGATGTCTTGCTGAGGCAGGTGAAAAGCGAGTTACAGTAGTCAAGACAGGATGACAGCTTTGCAGTGTTTCTCAGCTGGAAAAAACAAGAGTGAATCAGACACTTGTCATGTTGGACCAGAGTCAGAGCATGGTCCATAGTGACACCTACATTTCTTCTGGATGATTTAACAGATGATGTTAGAGACCCAAGACCACCTCTTATCTTAGGTACAAGACTAGAAGGGGCAGAAATAAGGATTTATATTTTGTCTGCATTTCACTGTAAGAAGATATCAGTCTTCCAGTTATTTATAGTGTTTACATGAAATGGATATAGGAGATACTTCTGAAGTGCCTTATTATCTGTCCAAAGTGAAGTATGTACAAGGCAAACAGAATAGGACCAAGGACTGAACCTTGGGGCACACCACAATACAGAGTTATAGATGTTGAGCTGCCAAAAGAAACTGTGGAACTCAGACAAGAAGGAGGAAAATTACTGTAGGGCTGACCCAGAAATACCTACCCTCCATCCGAGTCTCAAACAAGATACGGTGGTCCACAGCATCAATAGCTGTACTGAAATCCAAGAGCGCCAACACCCAACATTCTCCTGTGTCATCAAGATATCATTTGAGACCCTTAGAAGAGTTGTTTCTGTTGAGTGCAACTGGCAGAAGCCAGACTGAAACTAATCAAAGATATAATGCTCATCTATTGCAGTTTTGAGCTGCTTAGCAACCACTTTTTCCAAGATTTTGGCTACAAAAAGCAACTTGGAGGTGGTAAAGGAGAATCAAGGTTTGATTTTTGTTGTTGTTGAATAACAGCTTGCTTGAATTGAGCAAGAAAGAAATTCTCCTTGCAGAATGGGAATTGTGCTCAAAAGATTATTTCATATAGTGTTGCCTTTGTGGTTTCACTAGCCTATTTTAAATGCTTGGCAGGAATATGAAATTCATTATCATTACTTAGACCTCATTAAACTGAAAAGAAGCATCTCAACTTACTAATTGGTTCCAAGGGGGAGGGTAGTATGAGAAATAAGCAATGTAATTAATATTGGGTTTATCAGGCTCTATTGCAGATTTCTTCAGGTTTTTATTCCTGCTCTAATATCTCCTCGATGTGCAGTAAGTCTTCTGGCATATTTACACTACAGATCCAATTACCTTTGCTGAAAAGACTGGAGTCTGCACGCGTGAAAATGGGGGACAAAAGTGAGAAAATACATATTGCCAAATGTGAACAACACGATGGAGCGATTGGCTGAAAAATTTCAAGTCCTGCATGACAAGAAGAAATTCAATTACTCTAAAAACAGTATATTTCATACATTTTATATGTTGTATCCATGGTGTCTAATTTAAAACATGTTTTGTAGGTGCTAAAAAGGTCTAGCATCACACCAAGACTTGTTCTGAAACAATCTGCTCTGTTACTGAATAAGTAAAGATTCATCCCCTCCAATGCCTTATCAGCTTGCAGGTCTTGAATAATTATCACCACCGACCCTTCAGAGTACATGTCATACAGCACGAAAGGTCATTTAGCCATTGTATTATTCATTATTACACAGTTTACATGTTGCAGGCACATTGGCACCCAGCAAAGATTGTCTGCCTGGCAGTGAGAGGACCAGCAGTCACATCAGAGCCGAGCAGCTGTTCTCTAAAGGCTCTCTGACTCGGCTCTATCTCTGTTTCCCTTTCTTCTCTGTGAATGTAACTCTTTCATCAGAGCAGACGATCTAAAAATATGAAATACCAGTTCTGGACATTTGCCAGTTGGGGAAAGGGCTAGATAGAAGGACAGGCACAGCTTGACATTTAAAAATGAATGACATCACGCTGACAGCAGACACATTTTTACATGTAATTTTTCTTTTTGCCCCTTTTCAAAAAAGCCTAGAAGTGAACGTGCGCCAGAGGAGGATAACACTGATAGGGTGCTTTTGTTTACACATGTTTAATGGAGATGAAAGCTGCTGTGTGATTGCCATTGTGCAGTATACTGCTGTCATGCTCAACAAGCCACACATCTCCACCGCAAAAACCAAATAACCAAGGGCGTTTTTCATGTGTGGGTCCCTCTCCTTGAGAGTCAGAATATCATTTAATGTCCTTGATCAGTACCAGTCTTGCAGTGTCCTGGGCCTGTGCTGTATGTGACAACAGAGACGACAGGCTTTGAGGCTCACATGCAAATGAAAAACTCCTTCCCCTACTCGCTGCTTCCTCTGTTTCATGCAGTTTTCATGCATCTTAAAACAACAGCAGCTCTGCACTGTGAGTAGTCATTTTGCATTTCAATAAAGTATCACCCATCTTTGGCCCACTGCACAGGACCAATCTTATGGCTCCCTTGTGTGACATGCTGTCAAAACCGCCAGCCATATTTCATGAATTTTCTGTGCTTTTATTTGTCATGGACAATGCTTTTTTCAGTAGTTTTCTTTGCCTGTAAATTGCTTTGATTCCTCTCTCCAGCAAGCACATGCACCTTCGCTCACGCACACACATGCACATATAAACATAAACAAAAGATATACAAAAGAAAGCCACTTTGATAAAAGGAAAAAAAATGTCTTCATGTGTTGACACCTTTCATATCTGAAGCTTTCCCCGAGCACCATTAATTCCCATATCAATTTAAAGTCTCCAATTCACTTGTGTATTTCTCAATAGTTTGTACCAACACAAGTCCTCTACATTTTCTCCAGTTTGGAAACAAATTTGTCTCGCAGTTTATTGAGCAATATGTCGCTCACTTTCACCCCAGTATTTATGTCTAGAATAACAACATTACTACAGTGACTTCAAATGCTTTCACAGAAGGGAAGGGAAGAAAATAGTCACTCAATTTGACACCATGCAGTCACATGTTTTGTGCCTCTCACTGTCTTCCATTTGCATTAATTTGACATTCTCTAATCTGGTGCTCCCATTTCCTGTCAGCGATAGAACTGCTGTAGCCTGCTGGCTTGGACGTCTGCAGAGAGCATACACAGAGAAAGTGGAGCCTATTATGGGTCACCTTGGATGCATTTCCCATTAAAAGGTGACAGGCATGCTGCTCTAAAACATGGACTGCTGTGGCTTGTTGATCAGGCCCTGCTGTCTCTTGTAAATGACTTTTAAGCTACAAAATAATTAAGCACAGGTCACACAGATTTTGAGTTTACAGAGAATCACATGTAAAATGGGCTCTGGGCTTGTAGGGAGATGTCACAAACTATCAAGATTTGGCACTTAAGTGTGTGTGTGAGTGTGCACATTCAGCACAGGATGTACACATTGTGCCACTGGCTGCCAATCACTGGAATCCAAAGCCCCAGGAAAAAGACAGGTTACCTGCTAAATTGAGTCCCTTAGGCATTCGATGTGGTTTGTATATGGAGCGTAACAGTGACTATACTCTCAGCGCTTTCCTCTCAGTCATTTGTCCTGTTCATTAAATCCACATATTTCACTTGGATTATTAAGTTTTACCTAAATGATACATGGTGTTCAGAATACCCCTATAAATTGTGCATATAATATTTTTTCATGTACTCAAGTCCTGCACACTGTGATGAACGCCTGGAACAGATGGCAGGGAAGTGTTACCATTCAGACAGTATACTTGCTATCAGCGTCTCCAGAGACAACCACACAGTCTGGGCTCATTACAGTAGACAGCGAGTCATTGCATACTTATTGCGTAGTGACATTTCTATTGTGATAGACTGACCATTTTCTCCTGCGCAATGGCTGTTTCATCACGTTTGAAGACCCATTTACTGGTCCCACATGAACTCTGCTCACATTCATTAGGCAAGCAGAACCGCAGATTCACTGAAATCTGAATCTGTGCTACGTGTTCACGTCATGCATGATTTGACAGCGTTCGCCTTCATGCAGGCTTTGTCCATAACTCATCAGATTTCGATGCAGGGCTGTTGGCTTCCGGCGTGACTTATTGTTGCTGGAGACCGTCGACTCAATGGTACTCGGTCTCCATCCAGCAGCTGAGACAATGCTGATGTCAGGTGTTGTCATATGTGTAGAAAACAGTATTACAGTTAAGTACTCTGACAAATTTCCATGTGGTAAACTTGAACAAAGCGGATCCATCTGTGAGAAGTTGTGCACAGTGCCAGAGGGTTTGTTAGGTTTCACAATAGGCATTTTACTCTCACTGTTAAATTAATTTTACAGTAACTCTCAACACACTGTTACGTCTTGATTTGCAAACATAAAAGAAGCCGTTAGATATCACAGGCAGTGAATAGAACATAATAGAAGACCAAGACAGATTGAACATTTTTCCATAATTGTTTTGTTGCGTTATTATAGTTTGGGCTCAATTATTGAACCTTATGATATTATAAAGGAGACAAAACAATTCACAAAATTTGGAAAACACAATTGAATTTACAAGCCATGTGACTGTGTGACAGATGGCAATCAGTCCTTTGATGTGAACCTCTGCAATAAGGTTGGAAAAACTCCACAGTGGGGTCAGACTGCTTGCTGCTGCTACAGATGAAACCATGAGAAAGTTCTGATATTCAAGTTTGTTTGAATAAAACACACCACTGCTGAGGATCAGAGTTTATTTTTGATCTTTTGAGACAGCAGTTAAGAAAATAATGCAATTACAAGTCACGACAAAGTCCATATAGTAACTTGAGATCTAAAGCTTTCAATCACATCACATGATCTTCATCAGCACATGGAATTAGCCCAGTTGTCATTTAATAATAGATGTTAATATAAACATATAAATGTGGTTTAAAAAATTACATCACTGTTTTATATTTTATTTCAACTAACAACACAGATTATTTGAACTGTATATGCAGGGTGGGAAGAAATATTAATATCCTTTACTTAAAGGTCCTATATATAAGAATTGTGAAGCAATTTACGTGTGTTAATCATTTTCTATAGCCACTGAGTGAATGGGTTCTTATGTATTGTAAAAAATGAGACCTTACTCGACTGTCTCAGTTGTCTGTAAGATCCTTTGGACTGATTTCTATATGAAGAACCCTCACTGGATTTGTCCAAATTTTGAGAAGTCCAAAGGATGTGACGTTTTTATGTGCTCCCAAGTGTCTTGTCTCTCTCCCGCTAACGTCAACAAACACCCGGCACAACAACACAACACAACACAACACAACACAACACAACACAACACAACACAACACAACAAAAACGGTGCTATCCGAGTAGAAACACCCTGCAGGTATTAGCTCTTCATCTAATGAGACCACTAGCCGCCTCCCTCAACCACTACACATTTCACAACAAAACACCCATGCAATGACAAGCCACCCAATCCTGAGCAAACACACAGCTAAAACAGCATTATTTCCTCAACAAAGGAGCAGAAAACAAGTTCCAGAGGGATTGCAGAACATAGCCTACCTGTAGTCCAAAGGTGGTAATAAGAACACATTTCACAACACATTGCTCCCTGGGCGCAGCCCACTGGTGTTTAGTAGCCTATATGTGGTTGGTAAAAAAAAAAGAGAAAGTTGGCATTTTTTGGGTCGGGTCAGGTTCAGGGGGTTGATTAATGCAGCGATGGTTGGGGTAGGGCTGACTGACTGGGACATGTTTTATGTTATTATGAGAAATGTCACCTGCGATAGTCTTGTGCCGCTGCGAGCAGACGTTTAGCAAACTGTTTAGCTTTTGTCACACTAAAATCAAAATGCAGAGAACAAAGTGAAGAAGACTATTTCAGTGTTCAAATCTCCCATTGATATTAAGGTCCAGACTGCAGAGAAATTTTGACTGTGGACCACAACACTAAATATAACAGATGTTCATTGTTCTTAAAAAACGATTTTTCCCCCCAACAACAAGAACAGAGCAACAAAAGAAATCTCACCACAGGAAATAAATCAACATATGAAACCAAATGACACAAGAAACAAATCAGCCCAGAAAACAGCCAGAGCAGCCATCACCTCATATGGCACAAAGTTATGACTTTTTTCAGCTCCTCCAGACCTAAAAATGAGCTTTGCCCTGTTGGGTGCAGGTTGTAGGTGGTCACCTCATTTCCTGACAGCCTCTGTTTCTCAGGGTCAGCGTAATGACGAGGCAGAGGCACAGAGCATGGAAACAAAAACAGGACAGTTCCAGTTGAGACCCTCTGCTTCAGTGTCACCTCTGACCCGACGAATGACAAATTCTATGTGACCCTTGTTCCCTGTCAATCAAAATGTTGTTAGAGAGACAACACACACACACACACGCACACACGCACGCACGCAAGCACACACACACACACACACACACACACTGTTCGTCCTTTAGACTTACTTTGTTCATAGTCACTGATGATGGAGGGAAATGGAAATGGAGAAAACAATTATACACTTGCATAGCTCCAGCCTTCACCTGATGAGAGCATTCATTTCCAGCCATGTTATTCTCCATCTCCCTCTGAAATATTTATATGCAAAGATGGGATCTTAGAGCATGCAGCGTGTTGGACTTGCAGGTTGAAATCATGGGTGAACTTCAAGAGCGCTCGTCAATGTTGCATACCTTTTGTTTAAAGGTACACAGTGCACCTGGCAGCTGGAAATACCGCGCTGATTTGCATTTTTATTTGATTTTAATATATTCTTCGGAGGTGATGATTTCCAAATATATTCCGATTCCTTGCTCTGTTTGCTAGCAACAAGCAGTGCAAGTTAATTCTGTTGAGTTGTGTGTTTTTAATAGATCAAAGAGGAAATCTGGGGCTGTCTTATGCAATTAAGGAGATGCATTAAGAAGAACAAACCCCTGTGGGCTGTTGTTTTCAAATGATGCCCCACTGCTTCCACTGGTACATCACGATTAACGCTGTGCAGACATGCCCTTTTGTTGAGTGCATCAGACAGCAGGCAACATTCTCCCAGACTGGCTACAAGATCTGGATATTTTTCAGTTAAACCAAAGGCTGTTGATGTTTAATGAAATATGGAGCCAAAAGACATGATAACCCCCAAGAAAGTCAACTGACTTGGCAAGAAGCAGGCAAAAGTCATGCTTTCTTAATTGTTTCCTCCCCTTGGATTGATATTTGGCTACTAATTTGGTTTCTTACAACTGCATTTCCAAATTCAAAAACCTTGATCTGATCTGAACTCGGCACTCATTCCATGTATTAATACTGTTCATACTGTATATCCACCTGGGAGAAACACTGAAGACTGAATTAAGCACCATCATAAGTTTATCACCATATAATGCTGAGTTCTCTCGAGGTTTTATGCAGGTAAGAGGAGATGATGATCACTTTTTGAAATGTACTCCAGTAAAAATGAGAGAATCAAGTGAGAGGCGAGCCCAGTGATCTACTTTTATCCAGCAGGTCAAGTGGGGCCATGTTGGCTAATTCCCACAGGAGCTCACATGATGGCTCAATTACATCCAGAAACTGACAGAGAACTCTGTAGTTTTTTTAAATTAAGCTGTATGACTTAGTTTGGCTTTGGTTTGTGGGTTGAAATAGATATTACATATAATGTAGCGGTCTCCAATTGTCAAACAGGATTTTTCCCCCACATGTCTGAAAATTGCTCACCCCATTTAGCATTTATAAGCAATATATAAACACTTAACTAAAGGTTTTATGACTCACTATACTATAGATGAGGTCATCATTGTTTTGTGATGTATTTGCCACTGTACTCTGTAACCCTGTGTCATATAATCTATAGTCATACATTATAATATATGATTGCACACACATGAACAAATCGTACAGTGTGTTATAGAGCATAAATAATTTGTTTATACAAATGTACAAATCATTCAGTTAAAATCCATGAAGAAATGTCTTCAGGGCTGCAACTACTGAATCTGACAATAATTATTTTGATTAATAAATTGTTATGAAAAGCTCAAAAAAGCAGCACATATGGGCTACTATAAGAAAGCTGGAAACAGAGAGAATTAGTCATTATATTTGATAAAAAAGGGAATTACATTACTTACTGTTACTACCTATTATTATATTTAATTACAATTGTGTTATCAGGCACACATAACTGCCTTTATAGCAGTTTAATATCACTAATTATTGATAAATACAGCCATAAACATACACAAAATGTCTTTATATCTGCTTACAACTATGTTATAAGAATACTAATAAATATATGATTAACTGAACAGCAAGGATTCAGTGTTGATTGCTGCTCTCACTACAGCAGGAGAATGTGCCAGGATACATTTTTGCCTCTGAGAAACTGCTCTGCATCAGAAAGGTCTCACAAACCAAAATATTCAAATGTAGACAAGTGATATATGCAAATCTAGCCATGACACATTTCACAAACCCACAGCTTATTGTCAAACATTACTTCAAATCACTTTGCTGGCAATATACCAGATACTTTTCCACCCTCTCTCCCTCCTCTTTCTCTCTAAAACCTCCTTGATCTTGTGTCATGCTAACGGGTGTAATTGTCAGATGGTCCTTTGCTGCACAACTCTCATATGTGGAGAGTCTGAACACAGTGGGTGGGAGAGGCCAGTGGTTGTGGTGGGTCGAGTCCGCTTGGTCCAGTCCTCTCATCCTTTAGGGCACAGCGAGTAGTTTGGTGATAATTGCACGGTGGAGTTAGTGTTCATATTCATGATCACCCTGAAGCGGGCCTCTCCTCCTGTTAATAGACATCTTTTTTTCTGCTCGTTCTCACACATCTCTTCATCATTATCTTACATTCAACAAGCTGCAGGGGTCTCAAGTCCTCAAAGAGTGTAAAGCACGGGAATAGTTATCCTTGTTTATGGCAGATGAGTGTGATGTTTTATAGTTATTTTACTGCATGATATAAACCTGTGAATTTATGAATATGGAAATTGAATGCCCATATGCTAACTTCAAACTTAGGAGCAGAAATATGGATGTGAAAATTGTCCTGTTCAGATAAAGCAAAATGTTGCTCTGTTAGATCACCCTTGAGATGCTGACTTACTGTAGTCTTTTTTTTTCTCTCCTTATCAGAGGGGGGCACATGTGAAGTAATTGCGGCTCACAGATGCTGTAATAAGAATCGTATTGAGGAACGGTCACAGACAGTCAAGTGTTCTTGTCTGCCCGGGAAGGTGGCTGGAACCACCAGAAATAGACCTTCATGTGTTGACGGTGAGTATTAAAGCAGAAAAAGCAAAAATAAAATATCAGGTTTTACTCCAGTGCTGTCCTGAGGTTGCATGAAGGGCGGAAAATGAATAATTTCCATTTTTATATTGAAATCAACTAAATATGCACCATCTTATATATAAAGTAAAATCCTGCACGATAAAACTGCAATGTTTTGTAAAGATACGGATACAGATTTGTCACCCAAGCAATGCCTTGTCCCAGATAAGATTAACATTACCTGGGATAATGTCACATCCAAATTCTGTTGCTGACAGCAGAAGGTATCTGCAGGGGTAAGCTACGCTCCAACAGCAGACAGAAAAACACAAATGCTGAATGTAGCGCACCTCAGGGAAGAGTAGAGACATAAAGAATAACTTAAAGCAAAAAAGACATGGAGAGAAATTTCCGTTGATTACATATGCACCTTATTTTATGATGGGTTTTAGACATGGTACACAGGCTCAATCCTTTGTAAGAAATGGATTTTGTGCTTGACTCTGACACACCTACAGTAAAATACATATTGGCTTTAGGAAACCCTCTCACGTGCAGCTTTTATCTAAAATCCTTTTGCAAATATTCTTGCAATCTCCGAGCGGACTGGGGGAATTGAAGGTCTTTCTATGTCAGCTCTGACAGATTCTTTTCCTCTGTCACACATTAATAACCATTTACTGTCTACTTACCCTGTATTTAAGGCAATTTTCTCTCCTGACGGCACAAATGTGGTGTGCATTAAAGTCAAAGTCACAGTCACACCCTCCAATCCAGTCACTCAATGAAAAGCCTCATTTCCACCCTTTGCATTTGTTCATAACTGCGTCTAATAAAGAAGCATGGTAATAGTCAACTGTTTTGCATTGTGACAAGTTGTCTGAAACATAAAGATGTTACATAAACAGCCAGGTTGCTTACTTTCACTTCTTACATGACGCATTTGATGATTAGGATAAGACACTTCCACCTAATGGCCATCCATGTCTAAACCACCGGGCTGTGCTATCTGGTTTTACACTCTGTTACGGTGAAGTTACCTGCATCACCATTTCTCTTGTCTTTGTTGCCTGTAGCATCCATAGTAATTGGCAAGTGGTGGTGTGAGATGGAGCCTTGCCTGGAGGGGGAGGAATGCAAGACGCTCCCTGACAACTCAGGCTGGATGTGCTACGCCGGCAACAAGATCAAAACCACAAGGGTAAGATAACCTCTCTTGACCGCGGGAAACAACACGTTATAGCAAAACAGTGGGAGTGAAATGTACAGCGCAGTGTCACACTGGCTTTTCAACAAAAGACAGCATATTTATTGAGACTGACTTTCACTGCAAATTGACTTGTTAACAGCACAGTCTAACCCCTCAATTTCCTGCTTCTTTTTCTTGCCAGAACACTCAGCCATACACAACATCAACATATTAACACTTTGCGGAAAGGATGCAAGGGATCGCCTCTGTTGCAAAGGTTAATTTGCAGGTCAGCCTCATCACTTATACTAGCACTGGCATTAATTAGGGTATACTAATTAATTTTCCTTAACAGTTTTAATTGCTAAGCTTTGTAAAGTGCAGCACAATTTACATTCAAAGATTTACATCACTCTAAAAATGTCTTTCTCTCTCATTTCAGCGCTGTCACTGGACCAATTATCACAAGGACAATGAACCTATTGTTGCTTTATGAAAGCACTTCTCAGATTAAAGTGTAAAAAGATGTAGAATACATAAAGCACATCCTGCTCAAGGCTACTGAAAATACTGACGCTCCAAGCTGCCTGCGGGGAACTTCATCATAACCTTGTAATGAATACATTTTCATTATTTTTTCAAACTCTGAGATGGAACGTGAATGTCTGTGCATTTGGATTAATATCTGGAGAGCATCTGACGTCCCTCCTCAGATGACATGTGTCACAAAGCACCAAGCAGGAGAGGAATACATCAAAGGACATGAGATGAGCAAGTAAAATAGTTGACAGCCCTCAGGTTTTTATTTCTCTTTTTTAAAAGAACATTGTATGAGGAAAAATACTGTACATAAATTGTTTGTCTTTTCTCGTGTACATGAACTTTATTTATGGTGATGGTGAAAAATGATCATTCAAAGTCCCTGAATGCAGTCTTGATCTTCCCTGTTCTAACCCACAAAACCCAACACAGCCAAAGTTTGAAGAGTTCACAGGTGTGATGTTAACATGAAACAGATGTAAGGATGGATTTTGAGAGAGATGTTTAACACATACAGCTTGTGTGTCTTGATACTGTACATTTTTACCATTTATTTGTATGGTACTTGTTTGCCTTTGATCACCTCTTAAATGACTTTACCAGTCCAACATGGTAACGTGTCAGCTACCCTGAAAATGATTGATTCACCAAAAATGTGATACCAGTAGGTTGTTTTCGATACTTGAAATGCCTTATTTGTGTCAAATCATTAAAATGATGATACTGTAAATATGAAGCCATCTATTGATATGTGCTGATTTCATTAAAGTCATTGTTCCTGTAGCTAATGTGGGTGCATCTTTGCCGCTGCCCTCATGTGTCAGTTATCAGCACCATATCATGATCCAAACCACTACTTTAAAAGATAAGTTGGACATTGTTTTTCTGTCTTGCTGAGTGTAAGGTGAGAAAATCGATACCACTCTCATGTTGTACAGTACATGTTGTGAAGCTGAAGCCAGGCAAGGTTTAACTTAGCTGGATGCCGGAAAGTTCACAGTGATAATAAGACTCTAGAAGGTCCCCTTTTTGTACAGATGAGAGAAATTGGTGTTAATTAGCAAGCTTTTGATGTTCTGATGAGTGGATTTTCCTACCTTTAGAAAAAGCAGGCTTTCTGTTTTCAGTCTTTATGATGAGCTCCTGGCTGTTTCATACTTCAAGGATATACCTGGTGACTATATTTTTCTTATTGTCTACAAGTCTCACGTGCAAAGCCAAACCAACAAGAAACTCATCCTAGCGCTTGTGTAGTATTGTGTGTGTATCCAAAACCTATTTTAAATACGTCAATGAGCCATACTATAGCACTGAGTGACATGGTTCTTAATCACAAAGATTACAGATATGTGAGTTCATTTAGAAATGGTTCCAATGAATAACAGCGATCATAGTTTCAGTCTCTGGACAGTAGTTCCTTGAAGTTTGTTGTGCCATATATCCCAACTTCTTGACTTTGTACTACATTGTTTGTTTTTCAAAGAACATAAGAACAAAGTTAAAGGTTGTGATATGTAACAAAACCAGCTAGCAGAGCTATTCCTGTGTATGTGCAATGGCATCTCCCTGACTCAGAAATACTCTGTGGGGACTTAAAACGTAGTCGCTTTCATTGGTCCTTAGAGCCATTTCGTAATAACTAACATGCCCAAAACTCTTTATGGGAAAGGAACATGTCATGTGGTTTATTGATGTGTTTTTGGACAACAATGAAAGTCGACAGCAAAGCGCAACACGACATATCAGGCTTTGGATACACACAATATTTAAGTAAGAAAGATCAGTTCATTGTTGGTTTGGCTCCGCACCTGAAATTGGTTGAAAATAAGAAACATTCAGAAAATAATCCTTTAATCATAATTATCTCAACAGAAAACATGTTATTCACCCCTTTCAACTTTGCATCTTCAAGCTCAACACCCTAGTTATTAATTGTAGTAAGTCTTTCCCTCTGTGCACATCATTGCATTCATTACATACATGTGCATCTCATGCTGTGCGTAGGGTATCAAGTGCTGGAGGGGGAAACCAGACTCCACCTCAGTAAAGTTGGAAATAAATTTGCAGATTCGAACTTCCTGGATCAATAAATCATAAGCGGAACGTTGTTAAAACACAAACAACGCCTCTTTCCTGGACTAATAGCATTGGTCTGCATACAGCCAGCTGTGAACACAGTACACAGGGATTGCCTAAAATGTGCAACACTGAAAGGAGATGCAACAAAAATATTCAGTAACTTGACTGTTAGTAGGTTCCCCAAGATCACTTCACACATGAGTGGTCTCCTATCGGTCATACTGCAACACTTAGTTTGGAAAAATGTCCTTCTGCATAATTTTGGGGAATTTAAATATTCAATAACTTCACTCTTATACAGTGTAGTGTCCCCAACATCACACTGATTATGAAAATATATGCCTTTAGTTTGTTTTATTGAAGATGACGATGCACTTTCAAATACAAATACAGTACTTCCATCAAATACTTGTGTATGGGTTTTTTGTTTGCTTGCTTGCTTTTTGCCTGTTCTATAGTTTTATAGGCCTGTTTCTTTGCAAAGCCTGTAAAGTTTTGTGACTTTTTTCTGTTGTATGTGACTAATTGTACAGTTCAGTTTTTCTTAATTGTATTTATTTTTTTATTTTAACAATAATGGTAACATTGAAGAAGATTGCACTTCCACATATTGTTTGTGGGTTTTTTTTGCCTGTTCTATAGTTACTTCTATAGTGTAATATACACTGTTACTGTATAGTTTCGCAACATGCCCAATTATGCTTAGGGCAGACAAATACCCAGGAACAGCCCTGGTAGACACAGGTATATAAGACTAAGAAGAATTACAGATGAACGGGTAACAGGACTCTCGTGTATTTACAGCACAGTGATGAAGTATCACAGTGGGATACTGGCCATCGCTTTCATTTGGCCTCACCCCCTCGGGAGTCATTCCAGGAGGAACTCTGGGTGACTGGTGGTGCTGTGCAAGGTATCATCCATCATCTGGAAAAATGAAAGTTTTTCCTGGACCTTCCACTTGTTTCATTCTTTCCACTGTCCACTTATATTCAGCTTTGTTTGAAAGCAACACTTGTCTGTTCATCCAAATGTGCCATTTCCCACTTTTATGAAATGTGAATATGAATTTATTTTGCGTATACAAAATTTGTCCTCTGATATGATATAATACTGGGTGTCTACAATTGAACCCAATAATGAAATTTATTCAACTTGTCATTTTAACAAATATTAAATAGTGATTTATTTTGTAGCATTCAACAACTACAGCTCTAATGTGTCTCTAGGAGTACGTTCAAAACCCCAAACACAGTATCATGTTTTGTCTTTTTTAGTGACCAAGTACCGAACAAAAGCACAGAAACTAACCAGGAGGTGGTGTGACACTTTGGCTCTCAATAGACCCTTTTAGATACAACATTTTCTGTCTTCACCAAGCTAATAAAGTGATGAAATTATGTCATTCAGACATGTGACTTTTATGTAAATGTTACTTAACTCAGACGTGACAAGACATCTACAGAAAGAACCATATGATAACAGGATATTTGGCACCTTGCGCATGAGACAGAGCTGTGTCACTTTCTGTTAAAAGTGGTAAATCGAAAGTTTTATGAAATTGTCTGTTTTTCTCCTGGGCTGCAGCATCACTGATGGATTTTAAAGTCCCTGAAAACTTGGTATCATGTTTTAAGTATTTCTCAATAACAAATAAATATTCATGAGGAAATAAAACAACAACAAAAAAACCAAACATGAAGTCTGGGGACAAAAACACCCTTGGGTATTATTCATTAAAAATGTAAGACTAGGCAATTGTGCTTAATCAGGACTGTTTGGGTGTGGTTTGATCAGATTTGATTGACAGTGGCTGGCAAACAATGGATGTATTACTGTTATTACTGGAAATGGATACTGGACTCAAAATGAAAATTGTCCGTCTGGTAAATATGCATGGTAGTGTTTTTGGACTGCTTGGTCCATGACTGTACATCGTGATGACGTCTTGAAATTTAAAGTCACTTTTTGAAGTTCAGGAAAAATTTTATTAAGATAACTTTCATAATACCAAAAAACAAAAATAATTCAGAATGGAAACAGTAATTATTGCTGTAATCCTTCCTTGATGAGGATAAATCCCAGGGCTTTCATGTGTGTCCACACCGTGTATTTTTTTCATGGCAATGCTATGAGTGACCGCTGGGAAAAAACTGGCAGTAAAGGCAGCATCATAACTAGCTCTCTTAATTCATCCATGAAACATAACCTCACATCTGGCATCAGATTTTGATTTAAATGTTGCTAAATTGTGATTGGTGTATGGAAGTATGTAACAGCACAGATTGAAATCCCACATGAGAAATAATCAATACAGTGGAAACCGCTTATAGTGATTGCGTCTGTCCAGTTCAAGTTGATCACAATAAGTGGACGATTATTATTACCATTTTTTTCTTTTTCTTTATTTCTCATGCAGATTACCATCTAATTGACATTTGTGTGTTAATGACATGAATATAAAGTAATTCAATGGACAGCTTCACAATTTACTGAATTGTATTGGCTCTTTCAAAATACAATACAGCTGTTTCAAACATCTGTGTTGCTGCTGCATTTCGTTGGCTCATTTTTGGCAGTTTTTCATAAGCTTCAAGGAGACTAAGTTTTTCATTGAAATAAAATGACTTTCTTTTCCCATCACGACTTCAATGTGCATCCACCACCAGCCTCAGGTAACCAGTCGTAAACAAGCTTGATTTCTATAAGCAAATTATTTCAACAGCATTTGTATAGTAATGATTCTGTCCCAAGCATTTTGATCTATATAAGCGGTTGATCACTGTAACTGTGACCACTATAAGCCATTTCCACTCTAATTTGGAATGAAATTGTGTGCTCATGTAGCACCATGATGATGAAGTTGATTGAGAAAACGGGGGCCTTTAAATCTGAATAAAAATCTTTTTATTGACATCTTAATTAATGACCAACTTGAGTGTGAGGGACACTCGCCTCTTGTCTTCTAGTGGATATCTAGTGAAATGTTCTCATCAGTTTTGTTATTTATTAGGTATTAGGCTCACATGCTGCTCATATGCTGTATTATCAGTGTCTGCTGAACATTTATTCACCCATCTATTCAGTTATCATGAAGGCAAGTGGACAATATGAGGAGGGAGACAGCTGGTCTGATTATTACTGTGGTTGTACAAGAGTTTTTAATAACCTCTTTTGCCCCGCAACCAAATGGACAATTATTTTTATTGATTAATCTGACGAGAGAAGAAAGTGTTTCATTTCAAAGTTTATTGAACTGATTTTATTTTTTTCAAGCACAGCAGATGATACTTTCCTCACCCACTTCTTACAGTGATTGGATCTCTATGTGTTTTATGGCATTAAGTTAACACGTGTCATTTTTTAAATGTTACAGAAATGTTTGTAATGCTGGTAAGATTACTGTTGTGACTGTTATGTATGAGTGTTGCTTATTCATAAACAAGACCAACATGGAAAATTGCCATCACATGTAAAGAGGTGCATGTTTGAAAGGGACTAATGAGCTAATTTGCAGAGCAGCTAAAGTCAACCTCAGAACTTATGCCTATTTTGACTAGTTACTTCAAGCTGTTTTCAGTCCCATTCATTAACATATGGAGTGTAAATTGGATTCAATTAAGAACATAGATGAGGAGAGACAATCATATTTAACTGCTATTAGTAGAAGGACATTAACGATCAATGGTTAAATAACGAGCCTGTTGTCCCAAGAAAAACAACACAATAGGTCAGAAATTCAGCCGCCAAAAACGACCTATAGTATATCTATAGTTCATCTGACCTATAGTACATCTAATGACTGTAGTAATTAGTGATGCAGTTCAGATGACAATAATGATCAATACAAGGTGACTTCCTCATTAGGAGGAGGCAGGTTGGGGTCATAAAGAGAACTGGATACAGAAACAGCACTGGGCATTAAAGCCAATTTGACATAGCAATGAAACTGTTTAAAATACAATGTCACATGATGCACACTGGCCCAAAAACACTTTCTCCCATAGACTAACATTGTAAAAGAGACATCTGTAAATCAGTGGATCATTTTTTTAGCATCAAAGCCCCCACAAAATTATCAGAATTTGATCTATTCAGTCTGACACTGACATGACTGAATTGTTTTATCCCCATTTAAGTTAGCTGGAAGGCTAAACCAGAAGTTAGCTATCTCAACCGGCAGAAGTCTGTATTGAGCATGATGCATGTGGCCTTAGAGCATGCACAGTATGTTTTCATCTGGATAATTCCTTTACAGTGAGATGTGGCTTTTTGGCACCAAACCAACTTTCCAACTTTCATAGGAATGAACGGGGGTCCGTTATATCTTGTTCTCTTCATATATCCATGGTTGTGGTAGATGGCAAAAAATGGAACTAGCTGCAGGAGACCACTGTTGGCTTTCCGTTTCCAACTGTGAATCTCATGTTTACAACCACGAGTCAAGACATTTAAAAAAAAGAAAACATAACAACAATATTATGCTATCTTTATAGTGTGTACTGTTGCTCTGATGATGAAGGTTTACTAACCTCAAGGAAGTAACCATGTTTGTCTTAACCCTAACCAGACTTCAACCACAGCACTGTCACACCTTAAAACATAATTATTTTTAAACAGTGATTTGTAACAGTTTCAGAAAGCGGCATTTTATTTGTCATTCTGAAATACTCTATTGGGTTGTTGGAGCAGAGGTACAATCGACCTATGTGGTCGTTTAATTTGGAGGACTTGTTGCAAATAACAGATATCAGAATGTATTCAGACTTTCTGTGCTGTCTCTGTTTTGCATGTGTTGTCTGTTGGCTCCATCTGCTTTGTGGATTGTGCAGCATAAACACAGATGTCAAATTATAGCACACTGTCCATCATCCATTGTACCAAAATTACAACATTTGTCTGCGGCAGCAGTGACTGCTACATATGTCTGTATGAATACATGAAAATGCTGTTTAGGTCTTGTTTTTTTTTTAAATTGCCATCACAATTTTGAACTTGTATTTGAAATAATTTTCCCTGTCTGACATGGGATTGCTAAATGGGCATAATGTGTGCAAGATGGCAGCAAGCAGAATCCCATTTTCAGTCTTCAGAGTGGCTCTCTGGACCGCTGCTGTAGGCTCTGATGTCTCACATCAAGCTGCAGAACTGTGAGAAATAAGACACAAGTGATGGTGATGTGCCCTGACTTCTTTTTATGACGCACAGGGACGTCCTGGGAATTGAGGCTCCCATGGGTTTTTTTTCTGAAGACACATTTCATTCAAAATACTCAGACAGTCTAGTCATGCTTCAGTCTCTGCACTTGGAAGTCGGGGCTGTTTCCATGAATATCAAGGCGCAACTTAAAGCAACAGGGTATGATGATAAGGTGTGTTAAGTGTGAAATAACTCCTATCAAGATTAAATCCACACCCACTGATTATTATCTGCTTGAGTGAAGATCAATGCTCAAGATGCCTTTTTATTAGTAAAATAAACGGCACGGCTGGCAAACTGTGAACCCTTGATCTAAACCAGATATCTGTACAAGAAACTGCTAGGTCTGTACACATGCAGTCAGTGTAAATAAGTATATTAATTCCTCATCGCCATTGTTTTTTTCTGGCATCAAGCAATTGCAAAAATTATTCAGTCAAATCACATCCTATAACGGAGAACTGTCTCCACTGCACCTGCAGGATTCTGGGATTTCAGAGTCAAGGTAGTGCGGCCCAAACTGGATTCTAATTAAAGTTGACATCAGGTGCCTCATGCTCCTTTCCCCCTCCTCTTCAGGCTTTCATCTAAATGATTCATGCAGAGAACACCAGGCCTTTCATGCCGTTAGGTCCTCACAAAGGAATAACAACTTGATCACACAAAGCAAATGTAGACAGATTTACTGGGACACTTTACAATGACATGACACCCTGTCTGTTGCACTGGCTTCTATCATGTTTTGTCAGACCCATGTCGAGGCACTCAGATGACGGTTTGTCGTGACATCTTTTGCAGATATTCAAGCTGGCAAATGTGAGGGAGTAAATTAAATCAGAAGGCTAAAAATGGTTTTATAATAGAATCACAAAGCACCACGAAGACAAAACACAACAAAATGTTTAGTTTCCAGGTGTGGTAATTTGAATCATATGTGACCTGCTGCAAATCTGACATAATTGTTTGAAAATGAACGTGACACGTTGTGTTTCGGCCATATGTTGTGGGCTGGAACACTGGTGTTGTGAAAGAGGATCAGTTTGAGCAGCACAGTGTCGCTCTGGGTAAGAGTATCAGCTAAATACCTAACAGAAACATAAAATTGAATCCCTCCAAAATTGCAGAGGATACTGGTAGGCTAAATAATTGCTGAATAGAGAGATGAATACTTGGAGGCTTGTTTTTCATATAAGTGGGAAGGGGATTTATCTCTGTGTGAGAAATCCTGCCTTGAATTAAAGATGAGCTCCCCTTGCCTGCTCCCCCTTTGTCAAGCTATTGTGAACAACACAGCATATAGCACACAATAACTACAGGTATGCAAAAATAGGTTTGGCATAATAGCACTGCTTTGTGGAGAAGGTGAATAGACTTACCATGACATGTAAGTGCCTCCAGGCTGAGCAAATAGGGCTGTGTGCTTTTATTATTGGTATATTTGAATTGCAGCCTGAAAATCTTGGCTCTAAGAAAAAAAGAAAAGAAAAAACTAAACATAAGTTAGTGGTGCTTCTAATGAATACTAATAATGTTGACCAGACTGGCAGTTTGGTTGCAAATGTCTCAGTCTTGAAAATACAAAAAGTTTGTGAATTTAGAAGGTAGTGGAAGGACTAGTATGTGTGTTCATTGTCAGGAAACTGTTGTCATATACTTCAATCTGAGGTTTATTTGTTTGTTTCATGACAGACAGTGACACAATGTGGGCGTCATCTGTCGAAATGAAGGACGTGAAATGAGCAGCGGCCGACTCGTGTCCAATCATTCTCCCTAACTGTGGTGTCTTGCTGTAGGTTATTTTCTTCCTCGCCACTCTGGCCTCAACCTCACGTTTGACTTTAATGGACAGTGACAGTAAATCACAATTACCCATACAAGACACTTTAAAAATAGTTTAGGAAATTAGGCTGTCCTAATCTGAAGGTTGAAGACATGAACACATGATCCGCACTGCAGAGAATTTTTGAGAGGGCACATCATACTTGGAAAGTTCAGAAGACGAGGTTCAAGTCCCACATTTACACTTTTGTCCTTGTTTGTCCCTAAAATATTGGACACACTCTGCAAAGGAAGAATGAGTTTACATTACAAGAGAGAACACATACAGGCTTATTAAAAAATGCAAAAAGTTTTAAATGTAGGCGTAAATATAATCAAAAGTCTTTGAGATACTCTTTGAGATGTTAATGAAAGATGATTTGAGTGGTGTGAAGGTCAAGGTTCATCCATCTGAGAAAAAAATAAAAAAGTGCTCGACTTTGTTCTTACTTTAAAGGAATACTTTGACATTTTGGAAAAAACTGGTATGCTTATTAACTCACTTGCTGAAAGTTAGATGAGAAGATTTCTACCACTTTTATGTTGTGCTGTCTGTTTATAATGCAGCTGGAGCCAGGAGATGGTTAACTTAGCATAAAGACTGAAAACAGAGGAAAATAGTTTCCCTGGCTTCACATTACAGTGTATTGTGATTATGTTGTATTAGGGATTAATATTTGAAATTCAGTAAATACATTACGGTTACTGATCCTGGTTACACTAGGTGTGCTCGCTGTCGTACTGGGATTAATGGAGGGTTGATATCAGTGTGCGTCTCTGTGTTCAGATTGCAGACTGCATGTGGTATTTGCAAAGCGGTCTTATTCACATGTTGTTTGTTCCTATAGCTGGCTTGCTAATGTTAGTCTTGGGTACACCTACATTCGCAGTCATTTAACGCCTGTTTAGTTCAGAATTGGAGGCTGTGTCAATCGTACAGCTGAGGTTAGGACCACTGGTGTGCTGTGTGCAGTCACTGAAGCTACACTAACCTATCCTATCCTTCTGAACTGTGTCCTGTGTGCTTGTTAAGGCACAAACGTCTCATTGTCTTTATCTACATGTGTTAAATACAAAATATTCAACATATGGTGTGGGCAACTTTGATGGAGCTAATGGCTGAGTAACTAAAATAAAGTCTCGGGTAGTGCGGTCACAAGTGGACAGCTGAGACACATTGCCGTCAACACCTGTCTTTATAATGCATCCTGAGCTGACTACTTGTGTCCAAAATGTATGTGTTCAAATACATACATCTGGGCTCATCTCTATTTTGCCAACTGCTGGCACACTTCTACCAAAACAACTGCACATCTTGCACTGATGACATATTTGGATGCACTAGCGTTCAGACTACAAATGATATATGGTCAAATGCTTTGCAGACCACTTCGGCAAGTGGTTTGAACGATCGGATAACAATGTTTTTTGGTGTTGTTTACTCTTTTTTATATTGTGTATTTTTTGTGTGTGACTTCACCTAACCCTGTCAATAAAACCACAACATGTCGTTTTTAGTGTTTGCACAAAGTAATCACAACAAACAAGATTTTACATGTTAATTAATGAGTTTTAGGGGTGCTGATAAGCTGAATTCTTTAACCTTTGGAGCCTTTCCAGTCGTTATCCTAAACTAGGCTAACAATCTCCTGACTCCGGCTACATATTTAACGTAAAGACATGAGAGTGATATCGATCTTCTCATGTAACCCTGAGCAAGAGCGTGTTTTCTAAAATATTGAATTGTTTCTTTAAATATTTATTCAAAAACCTTTTAGCATTGTTTTTTATGTTATTTATTTATTTGTTATGTTTTTGGGAAACTTTATGACCCTATATTAAATAAATTGTTCAGAGTTAGATTTCTGAAGGGGAAGGAGTGAATTTAGCTTGTCTTTTCTGAGGCAGACTGCAGAAGTCTTCTTACACCATTTAGTTTTATTTTTTTATGAAACTATTAAAAATGAATTATTTTCTCAAGTTTTCACCTTTATGATAAAAAAAGGAAATGATTAACATAGAAACCTGTTACATGAAACCTTATTATCACTTGCTTGGTGAGGAAGGCAATGACAAAATGAGACCCATTAGACTTGTTTTTAGTAACAAAAGAAAACCTTTTAAAGAATGAATGTATCAAATTTGCACATAGGTTAGATACAAAGTGATTGTGAGTGCATCAATATTGACAATGTAAGCCTCTGCTCCTGGTATGGGTGAATAACAGTGTCTGTTTCATTACTTTGACATGCTACCATGAGGCATGAATGCATATGAATACATCATACACAGCTGATAACATTAATATTGTCCAATTAATGTTTGTTCATTAAAGTGTAATTGTTCAGCTCTCTCTTTTAATTAAGCAGAAAATGTAATCTCTGTTTCTATGTGTGCATAATGACAAAGCAAATAGATGCAACCTCTGAGCCATGACAAAACTACAATCTATTTCTCTGAGTCGCCTATATACTGTAGTTGCCTGCAGTAAAAGAAGGCTAATTCACTCCAGACACGCACACATATGCAGAGAGAGAGAGACAGAGAGAGAGAGAGAATTGTGTTTACAATTTTTATTACCAGTGTCAACTCTAGATGAGGAAAAAGTTGTTAAATGGGAATAGAACAGCAGTTCCATTATGTTTTTCATGTGCCCCAGGACAGTTTCTTTTCTATTAGTGAACATGAACTACTGTCCCCAACAGACAGTCACAAGAGAGGGAAGGTTCCCTACCACATATTACCTGGAAACTGATATCAAATAAGCTGCCAGAAATGTGCTATTTCTGATTCTGGTTTGACTTATGAGACTCTAGTCTAAGGAATTGCTCAGATGTTCCTTCCCTTTGAATGATATCTCTACATATAGGTTATTTCTGTCTCATTTTTGTCAATGACGTGATGAAAATTATACATTTATTTAATCTCCTGTTGTGTTGTTATTTTGGCTTGAAGCATTTTCTTGCATGCAACAAGTTCCAGCAAACAGCGAGGATCCTATAACTCCCACCTTAATTACCCTGTATTGGCTGCTTTCATTTTGAATTCATGACATGATTTTTGTGTTCAAAGCCACGCATTATGACAGGTACTCAGGAGGGTTTCTGCTCAATTTGTACAGAAGCGGAGCGATAAAGCTGTTTTGACTGGCTTTAAGGTTATTTTTCAGATAAAAGGTAATCAAGCATTACCGTACAGATTTCTTAAACTTTTGTAAGAACCTGCATGAGGGTGAATCACAGAGTTTATCTAAGACACCTCTGAAAGTCACCTAATGAATGTCACACCAGCTCCTTTGAAAATGAGCTAGAAAAAGAAATCTGTGAGGGCTGCTGGTATTTTAGGAATATAGGCGCAAATGTTAGGATATGGGCTGTCATCGTTGACATAAACCCCACTGGAGTATAAAGGATTTTGCCTTACTTTGCCAAGTCTTATTCCAAAAAGTTAGTTCTTGTTGAAATTTTGAAAAAATATGACAAAATGTGGCTATAAAAGAGACAGGACATTATGTAACAGACAATATTTTACAACCATGACAGGATTTTATTTACAGTGTATACAGAGCATCCTTTTTAAATAAAGATTTAAATGTCAATATTTTTGTAAAAAAAATAAACATAAAAATAGAAAGTAAGTATGGTAATAAAATGAAAGTCACACATCTACTTATTCTGCTCATTCCCAGTGGATTCATCTTTTTGCAGCTTTGCTAGAGTCAGTGAGAAAATGTCGCTCGATGAGTTCCTGATCTTTCCAAAGCTTTCTTGTCCACGTTTATTCAGGTTTTTACGAACAGTCAAGAAATCGTGGGACTTTTAACATCTATGAGCTTAGCATTTCTTTATAATAAATGAATACATACATACAAGATGGGGAATAGTTCAGTGAGTAAATTTAGGTGATGAGACTACAATTGGACTTCTAGAGAATCCGTATCAGTTCCTGAGTTTAACCTGCAATGATATGTTAAATCTGAATGAAAAACATCTAAAACAATATACACATCTAAATCTATTTGCCTGGAGATGTTAAAAAAACCTCAAATATTCGTTAGTTTATTCCCAGAGTTGGTACACACCATTACCAAGATTATGCCTGCATTCAAATTGACAAAATTGAAACTGGACAAAATAAAACTGATTAATAAGCTAACTGATTGTCAGAAAGTTGTGAAAAATGCCCATTGCAGTTTCCTAAAGCTCAAGGTGCTTCAGATTGCATGTTATGTACATCCAATACTCCAATTTAAAGATATTGAATTTACTATCAGATAAGACAAAGAGAAGCAGCAAATCCTCACAGTTGAGATTATATTTGGCATGTTTTGCTTGAAAAATGGTTGAAATACAACAGAACAGCTGTACGATGTGTGCTACTTTTGTCAAACTTATATTGTTTAATAATTTTGAGACTGAAAGGTGTTGATTCAAGTTAAATGACATTTTTGAAGCCTTAGTTTGTGGCCTTGTTGGAGTGAATTGTAATATTTTCTAAGGATTTCCTATTATTGTTTTCACCCTTTTGTAAAGACATTTTAAAATCAGCCGTCAAGCTGAATACAGCCAAGGTCCTATGTAAACATTATTGTTGAAAGAACCATCATTCTACACAATCTGACTGATCCTTCATCATTTTTATAATACTGTGGTCAGCTGCATTACCAGCTTATGATGGAACTATAAACAAGCCTGTCATCTAGAAATTATGACCGAATTGTTTTCCAAATCAAGTTGTTTTGTCAAATGTTATCGCTGCCTGGGTTATCATCACAGGCAACAAATGAATGAAGTACCGTTTAATAAACATGTTGTGATTTAACTAAATGAGACCAAGACACTATGTAAAAAGTGTAATATTACTTTAGTTAGTACTTGCAGATATTATATTGCAAGATCAGATATTTTGGTTCACTATTAATATTTTTGCAACTTTCCAAATACTTTAATTATCTTTTTTCCCCCTCATTATGTTGAGAGAAAATATAATTTAGCCAGTGTTTTGATTCTAGCAAAATGTATTTCCTGTTGCAATTTAGTTGTATGTTAATGTAATTTCTCAGTGACAGGGTTGCTATAACAGTAGATACAAGATGACACATGGTTTATAAAGCAAAGAATCATCTTCAGTGAATCTATAATAGAAGTCTTCACAAAAGGCATATTACTTTAACCTCAAAAACTCAAAGATATCATTGATTTAGGGGAGGGGTTTATAAAATATCCAGCACATTAGAATATAATTATTTCAATATTAAAATTACACGGTCTTATCGTTTTGACTACATTCACAGCAGTGCTAACATTAAATAATAATTGGAATTTTAATGTTGACAAAGCAAAACCATGCATAAATTGCCTTGGTCCACCCGACAGCTCAGTGAAGAATCTTGTCACTACCAAAACATTCATAATGCTTAATTGCGTTAAGTAAATGTTGAGAAAACTGCTTAGAATTCAGCTGCTTTCAACTATCACAGCATGTGGCTTTCACACAAGTCTGATGCCTCAGATGGGATGATTTGCAGCCACTGTATTTGTGTTGTTATGAAATGTCTCCTCATTGCAACGGTAAAATGCAAAATGTCTGGCTGAACTCAAGAGATAAAAGACAGGCAATCAGGGTGGGTCTGGAAGAAATATTCATACGAAGAAGACAGCTGATGAAGTGGTAATAACGGTAAACATTCAGTTCTGTTAGTGGCTACGATTCGCTTCAAGGCAAAGAATCTCGAATGTTTCCCATCATTATTATAACAGGAGTCCCCCTCCACAAGAGCATCCAGTTTAGAGAGACAAACAAAAGCATGATGTAAATACTGTCAGCAGTGAAGAAGCTCCTCTCCTCTCTTCTCTCCCCTTTCTCCCCATGATTAGCATTTCAAACAGTCCTTGTTTTGCATCAGAGCTTCATGCTTGTGTGCATGCCATCACAGCCTTGCAGGTGGTGGACTGTCCAACCAGTTTAAAAGCAGTCTTTCTGTGTGTGTGTGTGTGTGTGTGTGTGTGTGTGTGTGTGTGTGTGTGTGTGTGTGTGTGCGTGCAGGTGTGTTTGTGAGAGTACCTCTTTGTGGTAAAGACTAGTCCAAAGGGATCTGACCTCTTTACAGAACTTACATAACTCTGTAGGAAAGCATTGTCTACAAATACTACATAACCATAAATTTCTCAGTATTTGTGGTCTTCTGCTTTGATCGGCAGAGAGTCACAAGCCACTGACTGGATTCACATTCTGCCTGCTGAAAATCCACAAAATCTCTTTTAAGTGTCTGCCAGCAGGCCCATCCAACCTTTGATTGAGTGCATCACAATGTGCCTGGCATATCAAGCACTGGAACAATGATAGAGTCTTTCGCAGGGGCTGCATGTTTGGATTGTAAAAGGGTGCTGCATCGTTTTATCTTGAGTCAATTGTTAATAGATTGTCCACTCCACGGGATTATCCCCAACCAAAATAGTTCAAGAAAAAGGAAATTAAAATAATGAGTTCCTGCAATTTAAGGCTCAGCCAAGAGATATCTAATTAAATCTATATTGTTCTTAGCTCTATCTGACTAGGCATTCATTGTCCTCAAAGTCCAGTGTCAAGTGACCGCTAAAGGCCAGGCGGGCATGTCCTGATTAGATGGAGCCTCCGTCTTGCTACCGCGCCACCTAAAAACAAGAACAAAATGTGCAAAGTAATCCAATTGCAAAATTTCACAAATCTGGCATTGTTCATGTCTATCACAATGAATTAAAGATCCCCTCCAAACATATTTTAAAATGTATATAAAATACTCTACTTTGAATGATAATGTTTGATTTTTTTCCCCCACACACATTTGCACATATCTTGTTAAACCCATTAAAATCTTCTTCTCTCTCATTAAAAAATCCAGAATCTATGAATATGCAAATATTTTTCCATTTCAAAAGTTTAACTGCTGGAAACAAGATGTCTCCTACTTCACTGTAAAGTAAATTCTTAGTGTACGTGCACTGGAGGCTTTGAGTTTCCGCATCACACTCAGAAAGTGTACGATGCATACTGGCTCATGATTGGCACCAAACTAATTATAATGTGTAAGTACTCTATATGAACACTGAAAAATGTTCCCTCTTCAGCAGATGGATGTGAAAACAGTCCTCTGATGTCAAACTCTGCACATGCATCATTTTGCACAGTGAAGCTCAAACATTTAAGGTTAAGGTTTATCGTATTCTGTTGTATTTTCAATTGATTGTTATTGACTGCTGAACCCCGTACCTGAACAGCAACCAACCATAGCTTAGCAACCGTAACTAGGCACAGACCTGTCAAGCTTTTGATTTCACACAAAATGGTGTGCAGTGGGTAGTAAGCTGTGAGAGCAATGCTCCATAGAGTTTGGAGGGTATTGGGTTTTTTTTAGACTGTACAAAGCAAAAAACACAAAAGCAAACATGTAAGGAATGGATTCAACTATATTTATCTCTAAAATAAAATGCAATCGTACCAGGCTTGCTACCTATTACTAACCAAGTGTTATTCCAAAAAGCAAGGGGCATTAACTGTTGAAAATATCAGTTCCGTGTAAGAGGCTACAATATCAAAATTAAGAATAACAACAGCAGCTCTGTCCTTCTTTGTATTTGGTTTTGGAGAATTTGCATTAGACAATGTTTGCAAAACTCATCATTCTTCAAATCCTTTCTTCTTGTAAGAGCAAAGCATATTGTTTAAAAATAATAAAATGAAAGAATACATTATTGTGTTGCTGGTTCAAGTATGAATCCCACATGTTTAATACCTATTTACTTATAATTGTGTACCATAATAATGGGGCTATTTAGCTCTATCCTGCAGTACAGAAACACTGCTGCTCCTTGATTTCGATGCTCCCCGTGGATCATCAGCTGGTGAGGATGCTGACTGTTGGCTCAGGACTTCAGTACAGTACATCATGTCATGTGCTGTATGTAGACATCATGTACATATTTAAACACCCTCTTTCAGCAATCTTTAAATAAAACGAGTCAGCTGGCAGCGTTCAAAGTCAGCTGGAGACAGTTTTTAACCACCTCTTGGTGTATTAGCAATATCATTAGCTACAGCTCCCTACAGCTGACAAAATCTGTCAGCAACAGTTTCAGATGACATAACCCTTATAATGGCAATAAGTAGTAAGCCTGTTTGGTTTATTAATGTGTGAAAAATTACTGCAAATTGTAAGTGGAAAATCCACAGTGTTAACGTTACAGGCATAGCAACAGTAACCAAATGTAAAAACTGACAAAAACTTGTATTCTCTATTTTATTGTATAATCTGATGGGTCATATGATTACTGGGTCATGGGCTACATGTTGCCAGTGCTCATTTGTTGCCCATTTCACTGTAAAATGTTTCCCTCCCAGAAACCATACATATAAAACAGTTCAATATAAAGGCAACTTGTGTAAAAGTGCATTTCTAAATGCAGCTGACTTCCCTTTGGCCGTCAGATTTAATTACATGGGTTTTAGCGTTCAGTATTAATTTACAGCTTATTTTATGTTTGTCCTCATGGCTCCATCATTCACCAGATTATGGAATTAGGTTTTCTGAGCCCACTGTGCCTGGTGGAGAGCAGAGAAGGTTGATATGGCCAGTGGGAGCCTCCATTATGCTTGATTGTGGAATCTTTCACCATCAAAGACAACTTACTTATATAAAGCTTTATGATGAGTTTCACAAGTCTGTCGGCCCCTGTTTGCATAAAAGCAATGCAATAAAAAAGGGGGAAATTTACCGTATGACTGCTTTTACGAATCTATAAATAACAAGCCTTAAACTGAAGCATTGTTTTGTTATGTCTATTGTAGAGTATTGGTGCTACACTGACTGTTGCAGGCCCACTCCTCACCTTAGTGGTCTTTACTTTGTTCCCAGAGATGCATGACCAGCCAGTAAGGTCAGGGAGAACTCGGCACTCCTCCCCCTCCAGGCACGGCTCCATTTTACACCACCACTTCTGACGCACAATAGAAGCTGGAGAAAAATATGCCATAGCAGAAGGTCACTTTTTAGATGGAGGGACTTCAAAACAGAGTTGTTTGGGAAAAAAACACCTCAATCTGATGTCATACTCTGATCCTTGACAGTCCTCCAGTATCAGTGAAACTGACTGACCTTACTCTACTTTGACAAATAATATATATATCTCAGAATATTTCCAGAGGAGAAGGTCCCAGTAATAATACCTTCAACACAAGAGGGCAGAGCCCTTGTTGTCCCTGCTACCTGTCCTGGGAAGCAGGAGCACTTGACTGTTTGAGAGCGTTCTTCAATCTTGTTCTTATTGCAGCAACGATGGGCAGCAACCACTTCACAAGTCCCCGTCCTCTCCTGTGATGACCCTGAAGAAGAGGATTTGAAAGGGATAGGTGACTATTTTTCATACTGGTTTTGTATTTAAGTAGCCTTCAGTGCTCACAGATGGCTGCATGTCACATAGTAACGATTTCATGGCTTTATTAGATTATAAACATAAATAAATGGATTAGTACGTCAGATCTAATTTGGATGTTTCTGAAGCTACAGCACCACCAAGTGGATGAAAAGCATCAGTACTCATGGTCAACTCAGTCAAAGAAAGAAATATTCAAATGTCCTAACATCTAAGCAGTTATCACTGATAAGGTTCAGCTACCGAATTTCATGTTTGAGAGTTTGTTTGAACAGAAACGTGCAGAGTAAACAGCATAAACAGAAACATCTTGTGCTTCTGCATCTTTTTACAGAAGGAGAAATAAAAGCACTTTACTTTTGATGTTTTTTACTCTAATGATGATTCACGCTGATAAATTGAACTTCTAATTGAAACAACATAAACAGAAACATCAGAAGTGAAAACATGAAGAGGAAAAACTCATGCATGCATATTGCTAATTTAGAGTACTGAGGTGTTTTTCTGGCTGCATGAACAACAACACCTGCAGGACTGGGAGGTTAATTCATAATTAAAGCTGTGTTTTTCAATCAGACTACAATCAAAGCAGAGCCCCAACAATGAAACATGCAATTATTGAAAACAAAGACAAATCTCAAGTTGGGAGGTTGCTGTTGAGGAACTGTAATGCAGTGGAGGAAAGTAACTGAGTATATTTATTCAAGTATTGTACTTAAGCACAATTTAGAGATGCTTGTACTTTACTTGAAAGTTTCCATTTTATGCTACTTTATACTACATTTCAGTCTGAGATGTACTTTTTTACTCCACTACATTTATCTAACAGCTACTAATTTGTTTGCAGATCCGCATTTTATATAAAAAACATTGAATTAGCTGATGAAATACACAACCCTGTCTCCTAGACATTTTGTTTGTATGCTACATAATTGTTTTCCCAATTACACCATATTGGCAAATATAATCACTGCCTGGATTATGTTCACAGCAAACCCCTTTTCCTTACCCAAACCAAGTGCTGTCAGTGCCTAAATAACCACATCAAGTTTAATATTGCTGTCATTACTACAGATTAGTGATATATATTCACTTCAGTGAGAAAGTGTGTCCAAACTTTTGACTGGCACCACATAAACAGAATCTTTAGGAGACAGGGTCGCAAATACCATACATTGTTATGGATTAGGTCAGTGGTTTTGGCTTGTAATCCCTCACAAAATACTAGTGTCTATTTGGGGCCCAGTACATAAGTAAGTCCACATCCAAGCCTATGAGTCTATGGGCTTACAAATGTATTGGAAGTTTTCATTTAGATAACTGTGTTAGGCTCAAAGAGATACAACAATCTAAAGCAAACATTTGAGAGAGAAAAAATAAATCTTTATAACACAATTGTGAGCTTTTCTCTTTTCCTCTCCCATTAATGATCTAACAACCCTTTAGATTTATTGTGACCCTTTGAGGTTGCCTCACCACTCAGATGCAAACCAATGGATCAAACTATTTAAAGATTATAAGTGGTTAAAATGCTGCCTATACATTGATACATCAGTATTAATGATCTAATAATCGTATTCATATTAATACTTACAGAGGGCTTTTTCTTTGTAAAGCCACTTTTGCTTCTGATACTTTAAATTTTGCTGTTGGTTCGCTGTACTCTCACTGAAGTGGAATTCTGAATACTTAAACATATTTGCATTGGTGCTTTTACTTCAGTAAAGGATCCTAATACTTCTTCCATTCCTGCCGTAATGAAACAAATGTGCCCCCTCTTTCAGCTAATAATACAGGAGTACAGTAATATTATGCAGCCATTTGAGTGACAATAGTCGAAGTGCATGATCAATCAAACCTTTTTACAGCATTTTAATATTAATGTTCTGAGTAAACATGAGAATCAACTTCCTCCATGTATGTTTAATGTAAGAAGCTGAGTGATTTTCAGGATCTTGTTGCTTAAACTGAACTCTCTACCAGGCACCCATGCTGATGACCAGGAGTCAGGAGCCATAATGAGTCCCTCAGGGTGTGTAAATGGTCTGGTTGGGTCTGACACCTACCTGTCTGTCCTCTTGAGCTTCGGTTGCCAGTGGACACTAGCGGGCTGCAGAGGCTTACTATACAAAGAAGCAGGAGGCCCCAGTGTAAAGGCTGTGCTAACATGTTCAGCTTCATCTTGCCTGTAGATAAAAAGAGGATCACACACATTAACCAGAATCAGGCCAATAGTTTTCCCCTAAGCACGTGACCATAAATTCTCCTGAGGCCTCCTGACACCCGATATGTGATTCAAAAGATCATTGCATGTATTTGCTCAATTATGACTCTCACATCACCAAGCAAAGCACGGCAAATCATAGAAATGTCAATAAAAGCCTGATCAGAGGCAATTGGAGGCAGATAAGAGTGGGTCCTCATTTCTGAGTCAAATTATCCCTTCAGCTGTAAACATGTCTCAAAGCTAAACTCGCCCTCCAAAACAAGTCATATTGCACACAACTCAACAGAAAAACTGGGACGTGGACCTTTAAGTCAAATTACAGCAATAACTCATTCAAAACAAAGATGACATTAAGTAAAACCACAAGGCTTAATTCACTAGTTTGCCGCTTAACCTTTCTTATATAAAGTTAGGGTTGCAACTAATGATTATTTTCATTATTGATTCATGTTCATAATTTCCCAGAGCCCAAGATTTTTTGCTTGTTTTGCCAACAACAGTCCAAAATCAATACAGTCCTTTCAATGATTTAAAAAAAAAAAAAAAAAGGAGAAAAGCAACAAATCCTCTCATTGTAGAAGCTGGAGTCAGCAAAGGATTGGCTTTTTTTTCTTAAGAAATGATTTGAAAAATGATAAAAGATCAACTTTTTCAGCTTTTTTTCTTTTCTTTTTAGTTCTAACAAAGTTTTACAGTTGAACATTGATATGTAGTGATACAGGCATCACTCTTCAAATTAATAGCCAGTTTATCCATGTGAGCAACATAACTTCAACACTATGCTTTGCTGTATCATTATGATGAATAACAGGCTGCCTTAATAAACAATACATATTGCATTTTTATCTCAACAGTGAAGACTTTTGACAGTGCTTAAAATCAATTTGGAATAGTCAAGTGCTGTTTTTCTCTCCTTATGTTATGTTATGTTATTTATTAATTTTCTTCTTGTTTTATCAACAACAGTAACTCAACAACACTCTACCTGCAATGATATAAAATAAATTAACTATCATCAGCTTATCAATCAATGGACTCATTTTTGCACAATAAAGTTTTGCAGTTCCACATTAATATTCAGTGATACACTAAATCAATAGCTGATAATTCATTTGAGCAACACAAGTTTGAGCCAACAGCCTGTACATACTACTTTATATAATGTAGGCCTATTTCATATATTTATATTGTGTTGTACAATGTCACCATCATGACTAACAGTCGGACTGCTTTAATTTAAAAAATGAATTTGAGTGAGATAAACCAGCATTAAAATCTGACTTTTGACTGTGCTTGTAATTAATCTGAAATATATTCATAGGCTACTTACTTTCTCTGCTCGTGTTATTGGTGTACACAAGTCGCTGCCGAAGCCTCCACGGATGTCTACATCATGCACACTGTATAGTAATCGTTTCGGTAAGGATGCAAAAGTTTGCAGCAGGTAGTCCTCTAGTTTCTGATTTTTTTTCTGCCCCGATTGAGCGGTATAAAAAAACAAGGAAAAAAGAAAAAAAGCGGACGTTTATTTCTAAATAATACTCCCGCTGATAAACACAACAGGCAACACGCCAGCTGAAGTGAAAAACCTGCACTTTCACACATCAGCTCCTCTCCCTGGAGTTACACTTATCAGGTGGGATGTGATGAGAGAAATGTTGTTCTGAACACTTAAGGGATAACTCCGATGAACAGAGCCTGTCAGCTTCTTCCGTCAGGAAAATTAAAACTTAATCAAGGCAGAAACCATCTGTCTCTCGGACAATGTGCGGCCACTTTCATTAGTGCCCTAAGAAGCTTACAGTGGGCATTGACATCCTGGCTGTCACACTGTGGAAAAGAGGGGATAGAGACTGTCTCAAGGAGGACTAGTCCTCTTTATTCTCACGATATGCTTCATTTTTGTTAAAGTTACTTTTTTATCTATAAAAACACCCATTTATTTATGCCTGCCAGTTAATCAATGTGAAATAAAGGACGTGTTAGTTTTAGCATTGTAAAGTAACTAAGTACATTTATTCTACTCAGACACAAATGTGAGGTACCCCACTTAAAGGTGCAGTGTGTAAAATGTATTGGCATCAGAACAGACTTAGCAGAAATGAATATAAAATTCACAAGTAGTTTTTAAAATAGTGTATAATCACCTCAAAATAAGAATTTTTATGTTTCTGTTACGTTAGAATGACCTTTATATATACATAGGGAGTTTGTCCTCCACAGACCTCACCATGTTACACCGCCATGTGTCGAAAGTAACCTAAAATAATAGATGTAATAATAATGTCTATCTATATGTCTAAATGATGATCTATCTCATCATATATCAATATCATAGTGTATGGTGTAGAATTTCAAAAATTAGTCTTGTTGTGTTTAATTCTGTGAAATACTAGAAGTATACCTTAAGTGAAATATTTTTTTAATCTTAAAATAGTTTTCTGACAAAACAATATTTTTACTACTTAATCTTAAATCTATATTGTGTTTTCCTGTTTTTAGCCACTAACTACCTTCTGTCTTCTATGCCACATTTTACAACAACGTGGCCTGCTTAATTTGTAAATTGTATCAATTTCCCTTGATGCAAACACAAGATAGCCTATTTGTTGTCAATAAAATGATGCTGCAGATACAGAACAGATTAATATCCAGACTGTGGAGGATTCAGTGTGACGCATGTTTCTAACAGCTAATGGATGAGAGCAGGTGTTCTGGCTGTGATACTCCATCTTAAAAGTATTATCGTGGAGAAGTATTAAGGAAGGTGGCAGACTCGGGTTAAAGACAGATCATCTATCTTTACAGTGAAACCAGCAATAGATGTGTATCACCACAAAGATAAAACATTGTTGTACAGATGCAGTCTTGTGTAGTTTGGCCCCCATCACTTACATTGTAAGTGCATTATGAAGGGATCTTCTAATGGTCAGTATGAACAGGAGGACTGATTACAGCAATAAAAGCCTGTTTCAGTGTTCATTCAGGCACCTGAGTATTGTTTCAAGACAAACTTCAAAAACTGTGAACCGTCCTTTAACTTTCACTTTGGCCCTGACCATTGCTTGGAATATCAATCAATCAATCAATCAATCAATCAATCAATCAATCAATCAATCAATCAATCAATCAATCAATCAATCAATCAACCAAGCAACCAAACTTTATTTATATAGCACCTTTCATACAGACTAGTGTAGTTCAAAGTGCTTTACAGTGCGCTGCACGTATAGTAAAGATGGATTCACATGCACAGACTGATGTATCTTCTAAAACATCCTCAAGATATTTTAGTTTCCATATAAGCACATATTGTATATCATTGGTGGAAGATGTTTCATATCCATGTAACACTGCACTGTAAAAATATTTATGTAGAAGCAAATGTCTTATAGGGCACACAGTAGATTTACATAGTGGGAAGGAAACATAAAAAACTATAAGAGCGCCAAGAGTCACCTCATTTGACCCATATAATGTTCTGGCTAACTGATAAATGTCACTACATCCCTGCTCAGGTGAATGCTTCCCTGGATGATTGGAGCCTCTTTTATCTCGGATAGCAGAACAGCCTACTGCTGTGGTGAGCCCAAATATCACTATTATTGACTGAGATAACCTAAAGTTCAGTAAACCATGTCGTAAACCCCATCATCATGTCTGAGGGAATTTTGACTTGAATCTCAAATTTGGATGGGAGGTTGTCCCTGAGGAGGAGAAGAAGCGAAGGGAGAAGGAAACGCACCCCATCAAGTAGATACAAATACACATACATACACTGTAGATCCAGAAATCATATCCTGCTGTTACAGAAAAAGCCGATTGATTTAAAGAAATAGTTCAACACTTTTGAAATAAGCTTATTGGCTTTATTGCAGACAGTGAGATGGGAACATTGATGCCATTTTCGTATTTGTTTGTTAAATATGTAGGTAAAGTCAGAAGAACATTAGTTCAGTTTAGCATAAAGTCTGGAAACAGGTGGAATTTGTTAGCCTGGCTGTGCCCAAAGGTAGCAACATCTGCCTCTCAGCACCTCTAAAGCTCACTAATTGTTACCTAATATCTAATGTCTACCTAATGTTTGTTTAAACTAAATGGAAGTTTTAAAAAAAACAATAACTTCACATTTTATACATGGATTTATGTGCCAGATTATTTTTAGGCTGGAAGCAGTTAATCTTTTCACTCACCGAATTAGATAGTAATTTGTTTACATTATGTTCTCTTGGGTCAGTAATGGTCATTGATACTGACTGGTTCATATTTGATTTTGTAGAACCCTTACATTTGCTGGTCGTCTTCAGTGTTTTCCTAGAGACATATATACTGTACTTATAGTGCACTTTGCACCTTCAGTAACCTTGTGCTGTGTGTCTTGTCTATTGGAGGCCTGGCAATGTGGAGGTTAGCTGGAGATTATTCCTTGATCTGTTAGGGCACATTTTCTGCAAAAATAACTCCCACACCTTCCCCAAAGGTGTCTCTGTGATCACCTGCAACCTGGTCCGCCTGGCCGAGGTCTGGATGGACGACTACAAATGGATCCTCTATCATGCAAACAGAAAGGCTGCTTCCATATTTAAAGAAGTTGGGTTGTTCAATTTTACAGTAGACTATGAGTCAGTCATTTCACATTTATGATGTTGACCTACCTCACGATATATTGCTTTTATGTTATCCTTTTCCCCTCAGAATTTATTTGGAGTGCAGGAACTTCTGATACCTGGAGAATATTTACCCAGAGGCCTACGTGCCTGACATCAGGCCTGTTATGCATGGGCAGGTCATCTACCGTAGGCTATCTACATTTGATCATCTTTATGGGATATTACAGTTTGTGGTCCTAAAACATATTTAATTTACAATATGCAGAAAATATGAATGATATAAGCCTGAGGCTTATTGCATGAATCACATCAGTTCAGGTCTCAACTTTCAGTTTTATGCTCTTTAAGAAGTAAGGTGGTAATAAGCCTGCCTCATTAATCAGTCTATACCAGTGGTCTCCAACCCTGTTCCTGGAGAGCTACTGCCCTGCATGTTTTAGGTATCTCCTCACTCTAACACACCTGATTCTAATAATCAACTCGTTATCAAGCCCTTTGACGAGCCTCAGCTGCTTGATAACGAGTTAGAGTGAGGAGATACCTAAAACATGCAGGGCAGTAGCTCTCCAGGAGCAGGGTTGGAGACCACTGGTCTATACCATACTGTCAGTCCACTTGTATAAATTCCGTTTCCCATGTCCCATATGTTGGCCTCGGAACAGGCGTTAAAATGCCTTAAAATACATACCACATGAGGCCAAACATGCTCATTTCAACAGTCCAGCTTTTCCTCAATGCTGTCCTTTAGTAAATAAGGATGACTGCTTTGCACCTTAAAGTGGCTGAGAAATCCCCCCAATGTTGAATATGATTATACAATATAGTTTATTTTAGCCTAAAGTTAGATTTATATTATATGATCAAAAATACAACACATTACTGAAGATTAAACCATCCCAAACTTTTTTTGACTTGTCTTTTTGACCCTTATAAAAAATCAGTGTCTGGTCGGGGCTTCTTCTTCAGACTTCCCACAGTTTCACTTCAGTAAATTATCTCATATTTACCAAAAAAGAAACTGCAGATTGTGGTTTTTTTTCTTCTTCCCCCTCACATTCATCATCCCATGACCCTTTAAAATTTACCAAGTGAATTCCACAAAATATTAAAACATTTTTAATTGTTCAGTTTCATTTTAAGACTGTCACATAAAACATCATTATATTATAATCTTACTAACAGTCTTCCAACATCTCCTATTTTTATGTGATGTAGTTGCTTTCAATACACTTAAAAGTCCTTGAAGATGAACAGTAAAGCTGCCCTGTGCTCCAAAAAAATCTGGTGAAAATTGCAATTTAAGCTTCCTCTACAACCATGATAATACAACTTTATTACAGCTTAGTGCACATCATTATTCTCATTTGACTGACAGAAAAAGAGCTACATTGTAAGACGACACAAGACAAATACACAAAGGAGTAAACAAGACTGATAGAAAAAATGTCGTCAACCGATTCCAAAGTCATGTGACCATCCTATCCCAAAAGTGAGACCTTCCTCGTTAATATACATTAATATATCGAGCACACCACCGTGCTGTCACAAAAACCTTGTGATGTAACATCCAGTTTGCATTCAGAAGCAGTCGACCTTCGCATCAGTGCTGTGTGGTGTAATGAATGTTCAGACGGTGAAATTGAGCTTGAAGAGCACCGTCTGGGGCGTGGTGACATCTGCCACGGCTAGTTCCTGTCCATCTGACAAGCCCAGCTCTGCATCAGAAGAAACAAGACGAGGTCAAAACCTTGAATATGACTGAACCGTGTATAAAACGTTAGACAGCTTTTTCATTTCAGTTGTAACTAAATAGTAGTTGGTACTGTGCACGCTAATTTAAAGAAAAATACTCAAAATGCATTGAATCAGATTTTGGGTGTAGACTATGTAGTGATCTTGATTTAGGCCATTTTTTATATGCTTTATATATTATTTCACTTACTCACAAAAGTGACAAATAGTTTTAATGCAATAACTATCAAGTTAATCATTAATGCTGAGTGTAAATGTGTTTAGTTTGCATTTATGAAAACGGAAGTGCTTTATTTTGAGAAGACACCATATACATGTAACATGCAGTAATTGACAGGAGGTTACACTGGTGCACAGACGCTGTCTTCTCGTGTAAATGTCACTCGACAGTCCCCGTTGCTATGTAATTGTTCTGCTATCACCTACCCATACAGGAGTCAGGCTGCTAGCAGCTGAACATCTCCGAAAATGTCAGAGCAAATTTTTAAACAGGTGTAATTTGGATAAACTGACACTGGGAATTCAGTCATTGAGTCGCCCAGTCAGTGACAGGTACTCATAGGGGCTGGCCCCATTGCTGTGGTCCAGCCAAAAACATATTACATGCGTGTTATGAATGTCAACAGTTCCAGGTCACTCTGGATAGACTGGGATTTTAATAACAGCTTCTTATTACCTTTTAAAGTTTTGCAGAGGTTTGGCCGAGTTCGTTCCTCGATGGATTTCACAGACTGGAATATAATTGTAGTCACAGTTTAGTTTTAAAAAAAAATAAAATGCAGGTAAACACGACACAGCATTCTCAGTGATTGAATAGTGATTATTACCTGCAGGTACAGCGTCTTATTCTTTCCTTCCAGAGTTGTGGTGATAGCCGGGGATTTCATTTGTCTGGAAAACATTCATACGCAATCTTAATCTGATAATTGTTATTTTTCCTACAGTGGAATTAAAATGTTTCTTCTGAATACTCACAGAGAGGCGTTCTCTGTCAGGTACTCTAAAACCTCCTGTAATTTAGCAGATGGAGGGAACTGGAGATCCTGAGGCACCTGGCTGCATGCTGAACAATTTTCCTGCCAATCAAACAAAGACAATGCTGGTTAAACTTTGCTATTCTTCCGTAAGTGAAAATGTATAAATGTCATTACATATCCAACAAGGCAGACTATCTCAGGCATGACAAACCTTTCGCTCGGCTTCAAAACTGTAGGTGTATAATCCATCCACGTCATTAAAGACCAGGTAATTATTCAAAGGAATATATGCACTGCAAAAAAAAAACAGATGTTAAGTAACTTTCACCAGATAATTGCAATGATAATTTCAGACTGTTTCTTCTACCAACCTTGTTGCAATTTTAAAAACTTCAGTTGCACAGGCAGCTAGGGAGAACAAAAGCAGAAATAAGTCTAGTTACCCAAATTGAATAATTGTTTAAGTAGAATAAAGAGTTGCCTTAAAAAAAACAAGTTTGAGGGATGGATTAAACTGGTCTGCCCTAAAGTAAGCTGCAAACATTTGCATGTCTGGCCAACTAGCTCTAATCCTACAGTAGAAACATACAACGCCAAGAAGCATATCATTAGCATAAAATTAGCTATGATTATAGATTATAGGTTATGTTAGAAAAATCTTTCTCTCTATCTTTCAATGTGTGAAGATTAACAATGTGCTTCTCTGTATTGGATTGGGGTAAATCTTGTCAAAATAATTAGATTCATCCTCTGGAACAAGCAGCTTTAGACTCAGTGTTTTAGCATTTGCGATATTTCACCAGATATTATAAAATTGTGTTATTTTCAAAAATGTCCTTTCTGTTAACATCCCTGAACTGTCTCAAAAACATCTTAGCTTTGGAGTCCACGGACCTTTGCTGCAGGTCATTCCCCCCTCTCTCTGTCTCCCCGTTTCCTGTCGACCTCTCTGCCAATACTACACTTACAAATAAAGGCAAGAGCCCCAAAATAAATCTTTCAAACTTCAAAAACGTCATATCTTCATACCAGCAATAACAGCGTTAGTTGATGCCACAGCAGGAATGATCCGCTTCACAACTCCTGCGGTACAAAAATGTTCATGAGATCATTTCCAACACATAGGTATCAGTATTTCTGAACAAGACAACTGTCAATTAAGGTGAGAAATATAAAAAAGTTACACCTCCAAAAACCTGACTGATGCACCACATTAACAATGAATAAATTATTGTCTGTTGTTTCACAAGTTCACCTTGAGTGAGTCTGTACGTCACTCCGGTAATGTTAAACTCTGCAGCTCGTTCTTGGGATCTGTCAAACACCCACTGAATGTGCTCTGGATTGTCTCCGTCTAAGCAGGTTTCTAGTGAAGAAGAACATCGATTGGTTAGTTTTAAATGATGAGGTTTAAGTTAAATGATGAGATTAGATGTGTTAAAGTAAAAAAAAAAAAGATGTATATTTAAACTTACCTCCGAATGGCTTTTCTTTGGGCCACTGTAAGATTCGTGCATATTCAATGCAATGTTCTGGTAACCTTGGCATGGACGCAATGGTGCACATGGGGAAGTTAATCTGTGGATAGTAAAATTTAAATTAATGTCAAGCCACTTTGGAGCAGCTAAAATAAGCTGTGAACACACCACTGACATATCATCATCTTACATGTCAGTGACATGTAGTAAAGTTGTCAGCAAATAGTTGCCTCTTCACACATCCCGCAACATTAACGTTCATTTACAGTCATGTTTCTGGCCACCTGCTTTGTTCCACATCAACTCATGAGGGAAATATCTGGCTCTTTAGCTGCTAAATGCTCAACCACATTCATCAACTGTGTCGCTAACTTTGTGTGTCTGCTGTTTGGTGCCAGGCAGGTAGCGTACAGTGTTTTTTTTATTTTAGATCTGTCACTGGAAACAGCTGCTTGCTACAAGTGGAAATGAACCTGATGAGAGTGGCGATTTTAAACAAGAACAGTCAAAACAATGAGTTGAAAGACACTGAAACAGACTACCAGCAATCCCCTTACACACACAAGTAGTCATGTGATCCACTATTAATATAAAAATATTAATTATAGCAGCTTTTAAACACCACGAGAGACGCCCTTTCTGTTCTATCTGGTAAAAATGTCCAAAAGACTATGACTACAATAACTGCTTTTTAAGAAAATGTAATCTTAGTAATGATCACAATCTGTACTTTATTTTATTTCTATATACAATTTTCTGTGTATTTTGGGGAGATCTTTGGTACAAATAGTCACTATGCTGGTTTTGCACTTGTTTTTTTGCACTCTATTGAGTACTTTTTGTCTTTGTCCATTCAGTCTAATAGCTATTATTGGTTATGATTATGACCCAGTTCTTCAAATTTTGCAAATGACAACATGAAAAATCATCTTCAAAAATGTGACAGCCTTTGTAGAAATGTCTGTCATCCATCAAGAACACCAAAATTGCCATCTATTTATAAGACTCTTTGAAGTGACACTAGAATAGAATTTGCTGTTGAAAAGTGAGCGGTACCTGCGGCGGGTAGAGCTCTAGCGTGCAGTCGATGCATGCTGTCATCCCGGGCAGAATGACACGAGCGTTTCCTTTGAAGCCCTCTGTCCCTCCATCGATGAGCGGGATGATGGAACTGGGATCCAAGACTCCATCTTCATAGCTCAGGAGGGATATCTGAGCAGGCAACATCAATCATAACTCACCACTGACTACAGTTAACTAAATATGTGCTTGTACACTTCTGATATGCAAATGTCCATCAGGCAGACAATAATGAAATCAATTAAAACATTTGTTTCCTACCAACATGCCGTTCATCCAACGTCTGGCAATGATGGAGTCGAGTCCACACACGATGATGTGAAATTCTGCAAAGAGACAAGTGTTTTAAAATGGATAAAACCTCTGAGGTGTTTACTTGGAAAGCTCTGCTAATCAGTAGATCATGTGAGAAAAACAAACTTACGCCTGTAGAAAGACTCATCAAAGTCTTGGATCTTTTTAAAGTGACTGTGTATGTTATTAATAAGGAATAAAAATTATGATCAAGGTAGTTTATAAAATGTCAATTGTAAGTCTGAGTTTCAGAACTATTTATAACAGTTGCTTTAAAGGATACGGGACAACTTTACATCCAGGGATGCGATTGTTGATAAAGTCGGCAGCTACTTCTGCCTTTGGTCGTCCGACATCTTTGGGCCTTAAAGGATGCATAAAAGTGTAAATTACAGAGCGCATGAGATGATCTGATTATATCACACGGGAACTATTACAGTACTGCAGTCAACTACAGCTGTAACAATTATTTTATTAATTGTCAATTAAATGATTTCGCAAATATTGTAAACGATAACGGATTCTTTTTTTTTTTTTAAATGTCCAGATTCTCTGATTTCAGCTTCTTAAATGTGAATATCTCCTGGTTTCTTTAAGTCCTTTATGATAATTAACTGAAAATATTTGGATTGTGGATTGTTGGTCAGGACAAAACAAGACATTCGAGGATGTCACTTTGGGATTTGGGAAACAATTATTGACATTTTTCACCATTTTTTGAATACAAAATGCTGATAACAGATAGTTTGATCATGAAATAATTGTTAGATGCAGCCCTACAGTTACCAACCGGCAAATACTCATCATTCAGTGTCAGATACTGTGACATGTTTGCTTCATTCATTTTCAATGGAGAGTTACTAGACAATAATATCAGTACTTGAGAAAAACATTTTCAGTTATATACGATCTTAGATGAGCATTGTGTAGATTATTAAAAGGAAATATTACAAAACCACATACTCATCTCACAACTTTGATGCATATTTCCCCAAACTAAAAACATTTTTTCATAAATATTGTATTTATCAAATATCAAACTGCTGTTAAACTATAAGGAGGAAATATAAAGGTGAGACTTACCTGAATAGAAACTGCCTGTTAAGGTTGGACACGTCAATAGTGTCCATATCAACCACATGAATAAGGCGAAACCCAGAAAGGGCCTGAAGCACAATAAGAGTATGTAAGGACTTATCCAAAGATACAACCAGGAGAGGCAATTTGCTGTTTGCTCATCTCACACTGTTGAAATTCATTAAGCATATCAATATATGTATAATAAAGATATTTCCTACCAGATTTTTGAGGAGTTCACATCCGAGTCCTCCCGCACCGATGACCAGAATCTTGCATGTCTCCAACAGGAATTGTAGAGACTGAGATCAAAAAAGCATCGAAATGTTTTAACAATTGCATTTTAGAAATATACTGTGATAAGAACCCCGGCCCCCCTCAAAAAAAAAACCTCTATAACTTGGCATTGTGATGCCATGGTGCAATCACACATCTTTACCATATGACAGATGTGTGAGACACTTTCATTTTCAATAAAATTCACCTCAGTGCTTGGTTCGAAGTCAGGATGGGTGAAGGGTCCAGGTCTCTCCAAAAACTTCTTCACATGATTCCACCGACCATCCCAGTCTCCCTCCATGTGTCCGCCATCTACAGCCATTCTGGGAACACAGCACAACAGGATAAACTCAACTTGTACTATAACTTAAATGAGTACATGTCTTCCAACTTATCCCTTTAATAATGTGACTAATTTCGTATTATATGCATTATAATTAATATAAATTTAGGAAAGAAAGCAGTTGGTTGAATTAATAAGGGTGATTGAGATTAAATATATAAAACAGATAAGAGAGAAAGAAGAAGAAGAAAGAACTATAATAAAGTATGAGGGCAGCTTAACTACCAAAGGTCTTACTGCGCCACACTGATTTGACACCTGTACTTGCTGTGTAGTTTTGCTACTTAGCTGGAAATGGTGTGCTCATATTAATCTTTAAAGACTTCCCAAGCTGATGCTCACAACTCAAATTTAAGATGACTGCCTAAGTAGGAAATGTTAAAAACACACTTTAGGTATTCAAAAACTTGTATTATTCCAACTTTTCCCTATAACATATATTTAGAACTAGTTCAATACAGTATAATTTAGCCTCTTGTGGTCTTTCAAAAAGGTCTTTAAAAGATATTGAGAGTAGAAAATCACTATATAGCCACAATACTCTTAGACATGTCCTCTGTGATGAGCCGTTAAACTTAGAAACTAACTGGAGTGCAGCAAGTTCATCATACACTTAGAACAGAAGCAAGATGTCAACATATGCTGTACATACTAATTACATACATGTACTCATATTTATAGCACACATTTGTACATAGTATACAAGAAATAAACATACTTTACTGCTTTATACTAAGAGGAAATGATACAATACATGCCCCCATTAGACTCTTTTTAGCTTCACAGAGAGAAACTAAAATGTCTTTATTATGACTTTTTTTTTTTTTATTAGTTTACTTTTCATGATCTTTCTGACTTCTAGGCTCCATTTACTGCATTTAAAAGATTCCTTATTGACTTTTTTAAAGCACTTAATTGTCACTTTCCTCCTATGAGCACACTACATACGGTACTCAAAGCCTGCTTAAGGTTAATTAGTATGTAGGGTGGATCAGGATAATGTGGGACACCTTTTTGCAATTCTGACTTGTTCACCATATTTAAATATGAATCCAATACATTATATCAACACCTAATATCATTATGAAATTCCTGAGATGTTTCTTTGTTTAATCAGGACAAGACAATTTTTAGATATTGTACTCTAAAGGAAAATGGGACATATATTAATGTCCCTTGTGTTAAATCATTTCAGAATTTGTAGATTTTGTAACCTGGGACACGACTTTCTGCCTGTATGTTGTTGTTTTTTTTTGCTTTCTGTATGTTCACATGTGTAATGTCACACAATATAACTTATACAGTTTGCATATACTAGTACGTTTTAAAATAACTGAATAGAAAAAGTGATAAATGCACTGGAGTCTAGTTGTCCCACATTAGTCAGTATGAAGATGTCACACTCACACATAATATTAAATGCAGTTTATTCCCTGTTTGTCTTGCAAGGAGGATACAACATGAGTGCAGTGCAGGGTCTCTGCATGAAGTTTAACACTGTGAATGGATACTTAGTGTTTATGGATGAACTGGACAGACATTTAACTGGCTTATTAAAGCTGGCCCCTTGCTCTAAATGTTCATTGTTTTCATGTCTCCTGGCCCAGCAGTCGCCAGTCAGAGACCTTCATTTAGCATTCAGTCACTAACTTCTCAGTCAGGTCCTCTATTCGCCTTCTTTTCTTCTCCCTGGAGGAAAGAAAAAAGAAAAGAGAGTCGAAGCATGCCACGTTAACGTCAAACTGCGAGAGATTAACTGCGATAAAATGGTGTTTTTTCGTCCATTGAGACTTACGGCTCCTCGGCATCCGCCATACTTTCACGGTCCCATGTCCTCGAGTCTGCCTGCTGTGTTCAGGAGCGTCAAAGCTGCGCTGCTGCCGGTCTGCGTCTGCTTCATGGAGTCTATTGATGGCAGACTAACATCCAATTGGTGCATTACTGCCACTGTCTGGTACCTGGTATTTACAATATTCATTACAACAAATAAATCCCTCCTTAATAATCTTTATATTCAAATTATGTAGTCCAATATACTGAAAATAAAGGATTTGATAACACTCATTTCTTGAGTTTGTTTGTAGACTATCTATTAGATAAAAATGTATGGCCAAAATATATAGTATTTACCAAACAAACAAACAAACAAAAACTCCACAATAATAGTCATATTTAAATGATCTAGTCCAAGATACTGAAATAGGATTAATGACTCATTTGAACAGCTGGTGCTTTGTATTAGCTTCAGATAAACTTCTGAATGCATTTTTTGCACAGAAGGATGACTGTGTTTTTTTGCCCCCATCACTTTAAGTGCATAAGTACATTATGAAGGGTCAGTATGAAAAGAAGAAATTATTTTGGCAGGGGCACCTCTGGGCACCTAATTATATTGTTTTACTTTTGTTATTTACGTCTCCATGCACTATTATATTCAGTGAAACTATAATATAAAGCGTTGCCGTTGCACATGCTGAGAAATATCACGCAAGCGTAATCCCCAAACACTGCTCGGAGAATCAAACTCTCGCGATATTCCCGTCCGAGAGCACGGCTTGTTGTTTGATTCCTCTTCTCGGAGCTCCGACTGGGATCAGCTGACCTGTCAAAATATTTCGCAGCGTGTGTGGTGTGCGGGTATGTTTGTGTATCTCTGAGCTAAGTCATGGCAGCCAAGATGGAGCTTGCACCTCTCAGACCGTGGGATGATTTCTTCCCTGGAACGGACAGATTCGCCAAACCAGAGTTTGGAGATTTAACAAAGTGGAACAACAGAGTGATCAGTAATTTACTCTACTACCAGACCAATTACTTCGCAGTGGCCGTGGTGGTTTTCATCATTGTGGGGTGAGTGCTGTCAGCAGGCTAAACACAGCTTAGCATCTCTGGCTTTTAGTTTAATCACCCTGCATACATTTTTATTTTTTTTAATCCACACCCATCATCACCACGCAGTAATGGTTGGCACTGCTGTGCCAACGATTAACGCACTCATTTGTTGTTTCCGGCATTTAATATTAAGACATTTGACGTTTCCTTGCTTACATGAGTCTATAAAACACACATTTGCGCATTAATATCTGCAAGAATAACGCTGCAGCTGTCTTAAATTGTGTCCAAGTGCTTCAAATTGTTAAAGATCAGCCTCAAATCCTGCGCATTTTCATGTTTTTGAGGATCAGTCATGCTTCATTTGCCTCCGGAAGCTCCCACAGTCACATTTCACTGCTGCCAGCTGGCTCATTGTGCTTTTGCAGACACCAAACTCATGTGATAGTTTTCTGTGAATAGAGGATGATGTAGCAAGTGGAAATTATGAGTGCAGGCCTTGCTGCTGGTATCTGCCCTTATGGTTTACACTAACCTGCACAGGATGTCAGCTGTTGTTTGTTACCACCAGCAGGTTGTGCTATTTTATTTTATTTTATTTTATTTTTTATTTTTTTGCATGGTTGCACTCTGGGAAGTCACTCTGCATGGCCAGTATCCAGTCTAAATGGGAGAATGAATAGAGGATGACTTGGGGAAAATGTTGATTGTGTTTGAACTATTTTCATCCACAATATGAAATTCTTCACAGGTTATACATAACACCAGTTATTCAAAACAAATGTTAGAAAGAACAAGACAATTATTTTCTTTTTTTGGGGGGGGAAAGCAAATACATTTCATGATTTTTTAAATCTGTAATCAAAGAAGTTATTGATATTATAGTAAATATAATGAATATGTTTTAAATTAAGAAAGAAGGAGGCTAAGGGTGTGTCACTTTTACACTGAAATGTAAAAATGATAAACTGCTACTTTTGGCATGAAAATGTTTTCAAATAGATTAAGGACGCTCCTCCTACTGCCACGGCCTGGTACAGAGAAGTTTTCAGTTTGTTTCCACATTAAAAAGTCTGTACTCAAAGGAAATGTTCAGGAATTCATCAAATTGTGGAGGCCTATTCTGGATTTTTATCCAAATAGCTCGATATCAGCATTGTAGGGATGAGTATTGTGGCTTCCAAAAAAATATTCACACAAAATTTTTGATAAATAATCATCAGTGGGTAAAGACAAATGCTAGAACAGTCTGATAAGTTCATAAAATGTCATCACTTTACTGTAATGCAGCCTTTTAAACCAGGAAAAGACAATACTTATGTCATATCACAATATTATAATAACCAAAATCTAAGATGATATCTAGTCTCGTATCATGATATCAATATTATACTGATATCAGCACTATGTAAAATACTCTAATGAAATACAAAACGTCCTCTGGAATAAAAGCCTTTGAGAACGGACACTGAACTGTAATCAATGATGGATCGATGATGGGACTAAAAGCTAAAGTCTAAGGGGTGAATATGGGGTGCAGCTGGACCTTTCTGGACTGTTTTTTGTTGCTGTTATGTTGTTGAGTCATACTGTCTGTTGATATTATATAAATTAATAGCCTAGACTCAGTGGAATATACAGTTTGTACCACATGTCATTTTGATGTTCCTATATTCAGGTTCCTGAATCCATTTGGCATGTTTCTGGGCGGAGGTGTGGTTGCTCTGGTCTTCATGGGCTCCGTGTGGGCAGGAGAAAATAAAGCCATCATCAAGAACTTCAAAAGGAAGAACCCCACCCTGTTTGTCATCGGGGTCATGGTCACCAGTTACTTTGTGCTGTCGATGTGTGGTGGCGTCATGGTCTTCATCTTCGGAATCACCTTCCCTTTGCTGTGTGAGTCTTTTGTTTATTCCTCAGAGTTTCCTGTTTACTTCCAGGCCATGCTGGATGCTTCCCAATGAGATCTCAATTTGGAAGTCTTTATAAATCTTAAGATACAACAAGTCTCTTGCATTGTGTAATTGTCATCTTGCCTTTTATACAGTCCATTTTGTTTAGTTGTATGTTTATTTTTCTGCATAAACAAGCCAAATGCTCAAAGTGGATTGTGTGCGGTGATGTGAAAAACCTAATTATAATATTCCAGAGTTTATCTTCTTGGATTTATTCTTAGCACTACTAAAATCTAAATTCAGATTTTCTCAGTAATCTGACTTAATTCTCTTTTTCTTTTAACAATGCCCTCATCCCCTCCTATACAGTAGGAGCTTGACCTTTTTCTTGTGCGTTAAAACACTGAACACATGATAAGATAACACAGAAAAATATTCAGCTTTGAGATGTTTTTGACTTTTCTTTCAGTTCCACTGAGTAACACTCCCTCTTGTAATTTAAAGCTTATAAAATGTATCTTCTTCAACACAGTGATTTTGATGTGAAAATCTAAAAGACAAGCTAACTTGTTTGCCATTAGATACATTTTCCTGTTATTTTTCTGGTTGTTTTGCTCGCAGTTAGCTTCAATTAACACTTAATTTAACAGATTTGACAAATAAATTCGAAGACAGGTTCAATATTTATTATCTCAATAACTGTAAGAACTATTTAAACATTAAGTATATTCATGAATGTACTGCTAGGCCTTCTGTAACTTGTGCTCCCCCAGTAGTATATTGCAAACACGTGTTGGCTAATGATATACGAAAACTGTTTAAGGGAGTGGTGACTCATTCAGGGATTCATAGCTCAGGTTTTCCTGTGAGTGAGCAAGTTTTTCCAAACACGCTCTCTCATCCTGACTCACTGTAGGGATTGAACATCGGGTGCAGTAACACTGACATGCACTTACTCGTGACACAGATTCTTAAATTGAAGCATAAGAGTGTACCACATTACAGAGCGAGCTATACTGTGGATTAAAGATATAGTTTTGGATTTACTGCAGCTCTCTAAATACATTTAGAGTCAGACTGTCAGCATAGTGGTTTAGATAATTGATGGGTTGGTCGTTAAAAAAATTGTTGCAGTTTTAACGTCGTGGCTGATAGACAAGGCAGTTTGATCACTTCCCAGGAGGCCTACCCACTGCTGTCTGTGTTGACGGGTTGCCATGGGTTGTTGATTTGGACACGACCACATTTACTGGCTGATGTCATGCATTTAGTATCCGCCTGACATGGGAATAAAAGATACGCCGATCCCTACACCTGCTTTAAAGTCTGATTAGAGACAGTATCTGTTTTCTGCTTACAGTGTTTGTTTTCCTATTTTCCAAGTTGATTTCCAGAGAAAAGAAATCAAGTTTGATACCTTAAACTTTGTTTCTTTTTTCACATTTGAAAAAAATGTAAATAATTCCCTGTTTCTGTCCCTTTTTAGTAATCCTAATCCATGCCTCTCTGAGACTGCGCAACATGAAGAACAGAGTGGAGAACAAGATTGAAGGTGTTGGGCTGAAGAAAACACCCATGGGCGTCATCATGGACCTCCTGGATCAACAGGAGGAAAAAATGAACAAAATTCAGGATTTCATTGAGAGCAAGCTGAAAGATTAAGGCTCTAGCCAGGAGTGTGACAAGAGGAGTCAGTGTCATAATGTATGGATTAAAATGTCCGTAGCATCATCCCATATATCATGTTTTTACCCCTCTATACATGTAAGGTTACTGATGTTTGCATTCCCATACTTTTTATCCATTTTGTTTTTTTCTTTTTTTGTACATTTGTATTAATACACTCCATTTTAAGTGTGCAGATGGTTACCAACAACGAAGATTATAACAACATTTGCACAATCACTGTGTGGATTGGATGTTGAAAGGCGATACACACCAAAGGTTATCAAAGGTTTGAGCATTCCTGTGTCCTAAAATTCAAAAAACAAACCCCCTTTGCTGACAGTGCACTTTTGTTGGACATGAAAACTAAGTATTTATTTAAGCCAAATAAAGCCGAATGTTTGAACACAATATCTAATGTACTTGTTAGATACTAATTGTATTTGTTGTCAAAACAACAAAAATCTGATCTGTTCAGTTCGCTACCTCAAAACAAGCATGTTTAATTTTCCTCTCACAAATGTAGAGCCACATTACCAAAATACAGACTCAACACCAAGTGAACTCTTGTATGCTTATTAAACAGCAATAACTCCCATTTTGTCACTTCAGGAGCTGTATGAATACCAAATTGAGACCACTTTGCTTCTAGTTCTAGTTCATGGTTGCGGGGCCTGAATAATTTCTGGAGTTGAAATATTGATATTCTTAAAAGGTATGTGCATACAGTTCCTGAGCATACAGGCTGGCCTGAGTGTATCCCGTCTGATCACAGCTATGCAATACTGAAAAATGAATGGCAAGTGCAGCTTTATTCTGTCATGGTATGTACACGTTTGTTATTTCTGATGTGTCTTTATTTTCATAATATAGCATGTAGAAATGTATAAAATGGCTGCAGGAGACAAAGTATACTATTTTGGATTAAATTTAGATTTGACCTTTTAATATTGTTACTCTTCATTAGTAAACTCGACTAGAGACACCCCATGCTATTTTCCCACTCTCTGTTGTGATGAAATCCCTTTTCCTTGTTAAAGAAGGTATATCCGTTATCTGTAATGTTAAATCTTCATTTTCTGCAGCTGAGATTAAGAGCAGTTGTTTCCTGTTGCTTTTCCAACAAGCACATTGTCTGCAGTTTGTGCATGCTACCTTCACAAATGGCAGTTTGGACAGATTGTCTATATAGATGCTATATTATATATTATCTCTGTTTTTATGTGACTTTTTCATTCTTGACTAGTGATGATGAAATCACAGAACTGGAAGTAAAACATGGCTGTGCTCTATGATAATAATAAAGTTAACCTAATTTATGTTGCAGTCTTTTTTCCAATCAAGTGAACATTGTAGACTATTACTAAAACAAATTAATAGCAGATGATAAATGATATACCAATGAATAGCACCTTCAGAATTGTACACAGTGTCATTTGACTCAGTTAACTGTGCAGCATAGATTTTTCCAGATTTCACTATGTGATGCAAAAGCCCAAGTTTACTGTATATTATTCAACATATCGAAACATATACCTCACCTTAAAAAAAATAGCATTTTTCATATCTGCAGCAGCAAAAAGCAAAAACTACTGGGTGTAACTGATGATTGCATTTAGTTTGACACTTCCACACAGTGCTATTCCTTTTTAATTAAAAAGAATAATCCTGAGGCAATTAGTGGAATACTATTTTTATAGCAAAATGCAAATATAAGGAACAGGTTTGCTTCAAAATGAATCCTCATCTAACATTGAATCAAAAAATGTTACTCTACAAGTCCTTTTTAAAGCAAAGTTAACGTGGACAATACAAAATAATTTAACATTTTACCATGCTATGTGCTTTAGAGAGGGCAAATGATGAAAGAGCTTATATATTTTAATGAAAATTCATAGATTACTCTTTAATTTTCATGTATTTGTTCTTATGACTTCTTAAAGACAACAGCATTTTATGAAACAATAACACAATTGTGGCACAACAAGCCAATATTTTTCATGTGCGATGTATACATAGTTCACTCTTCATTTGTACAGTTCATTTGAGGAAGTTCTGAGTGACTAATAGCAAATATGTATAAAGTAAACATACTGTACAGTATAGTGAAGAGAACAAGCAGCTGAAGTCGCAGCCTCAGAAGAGACTCGTTTCACTTGATTCCAGGGCTTTTGGGAGCGGCACCTGCAAGCAGCCACAAAAAAGAAAAAAGATACTTGGATTTCTAGGACATTGCACATAGTGTAAAATCACTGATAATTATACAAGATAACATGTAGGCTGTAAAACAATCAGGATAATTTAATGCATTCACATATAATAAATGCTCTGTTTTTAAAGCTTTAATACTGTCAACAGTAGCATCTTAAGTGATTAAAAACTCTAACTAGTACTCCTAAGCACAGGATTCCAACTCAATTGCTCTCATAGCACTAATTAACGGATACTCACAGATTTGAGATAGGCCACGTTACTCTTTTTGATCTCATTTAGGAGTTGATCACGGGGTGTGACATCAACCTTTGGAGGAAGTCGTCTGCGAGGGACTGGCTTCAAAGTCTTAATCACTGCACCCAGGTTAGGTCTCTCGTCTGTCACCCCTGCATCCTTCACTTTGGGAGTCTTCCTAAGTTGGAAACTTGCCCTATCTGATCTCCTGTCATCCCTCGGGTCCATCTCCAGGAAAGGGTCACGTTTCTTGGGAGTCTTCTTCAGTTGAACGTCCCTTAATGAGTTTTCTGGTTCGGCACTGGGTTGTTTGTGATTGATTTTGTGTTTGTACTGCTTCTGATGCTCTGGCTCTTCTGTCTGATGCTGTGTTTCTGGGGTGGTGCTCAGTTCTGATGAAGGTGGGATGAGCCCATGCTTCTGCAGGAGTTCTAAGGATGGTACGTACCCCAGCATTTCAAGTAAACCAGGAGGCAGGTTTAGACTGTTCTCATACATCTGCATCAGCTCCTTCTGCTCCTTCATTTGCTGCTGTTTCTGGTCCTCCTTCCTCAGCTGCCTCTGGCGGTCAAGATTCCTTGTTAAAAGATTGGTCACTACCATCCTGGGCCCTGGCAGCTCAAAGTGGTAGCCCATCTTCAGGAGGGTGTTGTTGGCCTTGAGCAGGCGTGAGATCTCCATTTCTGCGTGGTGACCCAACATATGTCTCTGGTTGTGAAATCGCAGCTCTGTGAGAGTCTCATTGAATTGGAGGCAGCGAATGATGGCAACAATCCCCTTTCCGGTTACGAAATTGGACTCGATATTCAAAGTGATAATGCTGCGATTCTCTCGTAGCATGTTGGCCAGGCTGAATGCTATGTTTTCATCGACACCGGTGTTGGCTATACTGAAGGTTTTCACATGTTTATTCTTCTTCAAGGCGTTGACATAGTCCAAGAGCATCTCTTTGGGAATGTTTTCTATGTTGTTGAGGTTTACCTCAGTGATAGAGGGGTTGTTCTTGCGGACCTTGTCAAGAGTCGTATCCAAGTTTGTCTCATTTCCTGACGGTCTTGATGTCATTTTTATATTATTGAGTGCCAGCTTTGGAATTTTTAATTTGTTGATTTTTCTCTCTTCTTTCTGTGGGAGTTTATCATCTGTTTCACTTATCTTTGGTTCCTCTGGGGCCTCTTTTGGAAGCAAAGATTCTGTATTTTTAACTTCCTCTTTCTCTTCAGTTTGTGATTTGCTGATTTTTGCGGCTGAGCTCTCAGTCTTCTCTTCTTTGTCTGAGAAAGGCTGGTTGTCATCCGTGTTGTTTCCTGGTACTTCCTTTTTGTTGTTATCTAACAGATCTACTTGTTTGTCTATATTTTCATGTTTATCTGTTTTTACAGGTTGCTTCACTTCTTCTTTTTTCACATCAACCATTTTGTCCGTTTCATCACTCTCCTCAACCTCTTCAACAATTTCTTCAATTATTTCCTCTATAATTTCCTCTCCTTCAGTACCATCTACGGCTTCTTCTTCAATGACTTCCTCTATCACTTCTATCACTTCATATTCTCCATTTTCTGCTTTTTCTTCTTCTTTTCTTTCAGATTCTTCCCTTAAAGTTTTCTGATGAAGTCAACAAATCAGACCAACAAAGTTAAAACTTTGTGCTTCCAAACACTACTTAACTGGTTCTTGCTCTAAGATTTTTAGTTTCTAAAGCAAATGTTTGATATTCTCAATTGATATTGTACATAAACTTTTAGGAGTTTGACCTCTTACCTCACTGGGCAGCAGAGTAGCCGGCACTCTTTCTTCCTCAAGCATACGTTTGGACTCTTTTTCCCAGTAAAGGTAATCAACCAGGGATCTGTGGTCGAACGTCCCTGTCGGAGTCTTTTCTGTCTGGTCCTTTTGTCTCTGTCCAACAGGTACTCTCTCATCTGGGGCGATAATAACATCCATTTCACTCTGGAGCTCCTGAAGTTCCTCTGGTGAAAGCATAGCAAGGAGTTCATCTTCATCAATGTCTTCTTCACTGAGATTCTCAGTGTCTCTATCGTTTGACATGTTTGCTGCTTCAAATGTTATCAAAAGGAAGGATAATGTCTGTCCAATCTGTGACTCACGACAGCGCAAAATGAGAAGCTTCTGACTTTGACTTCAGCTAGAAACGGTTTGCTCCTGCCTCCTGTGGAGTCTAAAATTAAACTCTGTGAACTGACATGGAAGATATTTAAGGTACAAGCAGGGGAAAGACATGCTAACATTCTTTTTTCAGCCCCCCTTCTCCCCTTCTCTTTTGGGACGACAGTTGCTTCAGGCAAATGAAAGTGCATGATTGACAGCAGCAGGTGGACCATTTTTACAGGCCTGGTCATGGTGAAGTCTCCCCTGCACTCAGAGCTCCTCTCCCAGGGCTCTAGAGAAGACATCAACTTTGAAGTGCAGCACAACAGCACACAAGATTGAGCAAAAGGGAGGTCGTTTTTCAAAAAGGGGATGGTACACAGTTGGAGAGATGATATTTATTCTCTCTGGATTTTTTTAGATCATAACTCAAAGCAGTTTGATACTTGCGGAATATCTTTTCACTCACAGCCTCAAAAATCACACTTTACTTCTATAAGAAATAAAAAATCTTACAGTAGTGGTTCAATATTTTGGCAAATTGGCTGATTAGTGAGGTTAAGAGGTGCTGATGTATCACTTGACCCTATTTCCAGTCTTTATGCTAAACTAAGCTAACCAGCTGCTGGCTTATATTTAACACACACGTATGAGAGTGATATCGATCTTCTCATCTAACTCTTGGCAAGAAAGTAAATATGCATAATTCCCAAAATATCAAACTATTCATTTAAGGCTCTGTCAAGGCCAGAACCTGAACCAGTCATTTTCCAACACTCAAGCCTCTTGAAAGAAAGTGACGGCAGCCACCTAGTGTCACACATGTATTTATTCACATCCTTGTGGAAAATATTTTATGACAACATCTAACAACATACGTATAACTACACACTGACTGTACAAATATGTGAGGAAACAAACAACGAGACATGAATATGGTTTTTTTTACGGCAGTGGTCTTCTGTTGATATAAAAGGACTGAAGTTCTTATCAAAAATCGATATTATTAACATGCATTTTAAAACACAATACTGCACCAACAAAGACAAATGGCTCTATAAACAATATTGACATAATACATTCTGATTCAATGTTTAAAGAAAGGAAGAAATGGAAATGCATCTAATACACAGTCTGCTCTAATGAATGGTCATATCAGGTCACATTTGTGAATATTTTCAAACTTTGTTTTCAATTTCGATGTCATATTTAAGACCATTTTTATCATACTTTTAATGAGATGAAAGTGGTGAAAATCATTTTTACTCTATAACCTACTGTTTTGTATAAGGCAGTAGATAGTTCCTGCTAAAATACATGAAGTCGGATTCAGTAAAAACACGTTGCTTCTTTTTTAAATCTTTGATACACAATAAGGTTTGAAGTCAGTGTGGTTGTGCAACGTCTCATCATTTTTTGACACATTTCTTCCAGCCTGTACAATTTCATCCAAACCCTTCCAATCCAAGGCACATGGGAAAGTCATTCAAGAGTGTCATCACTGTGTTCAGAGGTTACTTTAACATGTGGACAGCATACACCTAGACTCTGCCAAAACCTTCTGGACAAAACATCTCCCAAGATTGAGTTATGGCAGCAAAAAGTTTGTGTACAGCCCATTTTCCAACTTCCTCTCCTTCATGTGCTGCCCGGCCATGGCTTTATTTGTGCCAACGTTTGGTTTGGTCCTTTTCAGCGGATGCTCATGTAGCTTCCATCCAGGCGAAATCTGCACAAGAAGTGACAAGAATAAGTCAAATCCATTGTAGTTCAATTGTTTTAGAACGAAGGAACACATGACTGAACCTTGTGATAAAACTGAGGAATGGAAATGGAAATGCAATGAACTGTAGAGGCCTTACATGTGGTACACCTTACTTTTAGAGGACATACAACATGATTGAGGCTTCATGGAGTAAAAGGAAACTTCCCTCTTCTTATCCATGTTAATATTGTGTCTCTGTTTTCAAACCTGCATTGTTTAGACTGTTCATTTCCCCTCATGGTGTGATTAGTTTGGGCAGATAGAGTCATCATTCTCGTCATTCTGGATGATCGTTTGTTATTGTAGTCTACCAACACCCTTAGTAGGTAGGTCTACCACTTAAGTCCTAACTGAAATATCTCAATAATTACTGGATGGATTGGTACAGACATATTTCCCACAGAATGAACTGTAGTAGCTTAATAATTTATGATGTGACTTTTCATGTACCTCCAAAATCAGGTCAATCAGGTCTGTCTTTCACTTTGATTTATGATCAAATATTTCAATAAGCCATGGTTGTACTTTGGGTTTGGTGCTATTTAGAACATCTCAGCATGCAAACACTGTAAGTTAAGATGGTGATCATTGTGAAAATTACACCTGCTAAACATCAGTGGTTTGCATTGTCATTGTGAGTATATTAGCATGCTGATGTTAGCATTGATGCACTGCTGCACCTGAGTGCCTCACAGAGCCGCAAGCAAGGACACAAACTCTTAGTCTTATTACTTTGTGATCATGAGATTAACACTTTAAGGTATGTCCTTCGTGTTCAAGATCATCAAGATAATGAGTGAAACATTTTTGAGCAAATACAGGAACAATGCTAGAGAAAAAAAAAATACACCACAAAATACACTACAAAAATGTGGATGATTTGATTAAATGGGCCATAAAAAAGTGATACACTGATGACGATGGAAGAATGGAGATGTGTGGCAACACGACACAGAACAGCCCGCTGTAGTTGGTCTCACCCTTAAGTGCTAGAATGGTTGTCTGATGGCTCATCTGTACTATTGGCCTCAGCAACAACCACTTCTACTGACTCAGATTTTTTAGGCATTGTGTCAGACCCCGATACCTTGTTTTCTGGAGAGAATCTGCACACATGAGTATTAATCATAAGTCAAGAAAGGAAGAAAGAAAGAAATTCTCATGAAAACATTTTCATGAGATAAATAGTGTCAGGTCACCCAAGAAGTAGATCTAAAGTCATCCAGGGACAGAGCAACATACAGAACAAAGGAATTGATTGACATTTTGGGAAATGTACTTTCTTGTTGAAAGTTAAATGAGAATATTGAAACCTTATCTGTCAATTCAATATGATGCTGCAACCAGCAGTTGGTTAGCTTAGCACAAACACTGAAAACCGTGGCAAACAGCTAACCTGAGTGTCTGAAGGTAAACACTGTATCCTTCTTCCAGCATTTATTTTCAGTCTTTGTGCTAACTTAAGATATCCGGCTGCCGGCTTGAACTACATACACAGATTTTTAGAGTGGTATCGATCAAGGCAGAAGCGGATAAGTGTATTTTTTTCCAAATGCCAGACAGTTTTTAAGCTGCTAAAAGCATGCATTGAGTGAAACAGTAGAGGCACTGGTATCTCTATCTGCGACTGAGCATCAACAGGTGGACATTAAGCAGGTTAATGTATTCTTAAGATACTGGCAACCAGCATTTTATATGAAATCCTACTAATAATGAAAGTGAATACATTTTTTGTAAATTTTTTTGGCAACACTTGCCTGCTGTGTGAGGGACTGTGGTTGTATGGAGAAGCAGGCGTTCCAGGTTGAGGGTACGGAGGTGTGTCAGGTGAATCATACTCTGTCAGGCCGACTGCCAGCTGGTTGCGCCAGTTCCCTGCGCTCTCTACTGAGGACACTGCAAAGAAGAAATGCAAAAAAAAACACTGTAATGTTGGTGTGTAACTCAGTGGTAATTGCTGTTTTTGGAAACACCATTAAATCCAGTTTAACGTCACTATTGCAGAACAAACAATTATCTTTCACAAAGTATGGCAACATGTGATTACAGTAATGTTGCTGGCAGCTTACATGGGAATGTTTTTTATGTATTTATTCATTTATTTTAATGTTACAATATAGGCCAAACTTGCAAAAGACCTAAATTGTTATAACATTATTTATAAAAAGTGTATTGGTCCAGTATCTTAAAATTGAATTATACCTTTTAATACCATTTTAATTAATTACAAGGACCAGTTGATGCCTCTCATATATTATGATTACATTACATAAAACATAGTGTAACTCCTTTACCAAGTGACTCAATTTCATTCTCCAAATATTAATGGTAGCCAGATTTCCAATAAAATCAATTTGTACAACCAAAATTGAATCAGTTATTCTGGTCTATATTTATGTTACTCTGTTCATTTATATATTCATTGGAGATATATTATTATCAGCTGCCTGGCTATTTGCAACTTGAGAGACAGGTTAAAAATCTTTTTCACTGTACACTGGACACAGTATGTTATTAATCTCAATGGTGAGAAAAGTCTTTGAGGATTTGAGTATTGTGATAATAAATTCAATTTTAAGCACCTTTCTTAATGCATCTTAATGCAAGTTTCAAAAAGGCAGCGAGAGCAAATGTTTCTTATACATTTAAAGATCTCACTGACACATCTCAAATGTAATAGTAATATACAAACTGGGGCTAATTTCCTCCCAGACTTCTTTTCTTGGCGGCCTAGAAAAGCTTTGGCCACAACATGTAAAAATCCTCCACTGAAACCCACATAAATAAAACTGTCTTGGGTGCATTAGCAGTTCTTTAAAGCATGTTGGAGGAATTCATAATTAGGGAGAAAATCATCAATAAAATGTATGGATTAGATATGGAAATAAAATCTTTGCAGGATGCTTAGATAGCAGTGGGAGTTAACAATACAGCTGGCAGATATCTAATATGGAAAAAACCACCAACAGCAATCTGATATCTATATATATCTAACTATAATTTAGTGGGAGACAAAAATTGATTTTATGAAATGATTTTCTCTTCCACACCAATACATTTTACTTGACTTGAAAACGGCGTCAAGAAATAATCTTACCTGATGAGAAGGAAGTGGTTCGGCTGGAGTGGCTGAAAGCCGCTGGCATGGTCTGGTAGCCCAAACTGAGCTGGGAGCCGCTGTCAAAGTCATATCCGGCCAACATCCCCCTGCCCCCTTCCCTGTGGCCTCTGTTTCGATGATACCAGCCTCTCAGATGCTCTGCCACCATGGCCTTCTGCATGTTCTTGGCCAGCAGCTCATTTCTGGGTCCCTCCCTGTTTCGTGGAGGCCTCACTGTTGCGTAGGGATTCTGGGAAAGACCATCAGCTCGGTCACTGCTGTAATGCCTGAATCTGTCATGTCCGTGGTACCCATTTATTTGATAGGAGGGGTTGACGTTGTAGTGGCCTTCTACCTCATTCTCATACACGTAGGCACCATTAGCGTAAGGCTCCATGTCCGGACAGGGGTAGCCGGAGACGTAGTAGGCACTGGGTGCATAGTGTGCTGAGGTCTCACATGTGTAACTACAACCAGAATGGTGCTGGACCAAGTTGGGCATGCTCCCAGTATTTCCATACACTTCCACTTTCCTGTGGAGACGATGCATGGTTGAGGTTCGGGAGTCCAGTGTACTGTAGTGGGAGTTGGCTCCCCCACAGTAGTCCAGACTGGACTGACTAGTGTAGGAGGAGCAATCCTCTAACACCTCTGTGCTGTTGCTGCGGTGGGCTGGTGACAAGATAAACACTGGCTTCTCTGAGTCTGTGTCTTTTCTTAGCTGGGGCTGCGACTCCAGACTTCCACTGCGATGCCTGAAGCAATGAGGAGACCCTTCGGACCTGGAGAAGCAACACAACTTGAATTGTTTAAACATATCTTAATGACAAAATGAATGATGCTGGATAATATTTCTAGTTGAATTAGTTAAAATAAAGGTAGGGGAGTGTATGAGAGCTTGGGTTAAGGTTGGGAGTTGGGAAGTAGGGAGTAGGGATAAGGTTGTAGTGAAGTTATTGTTGAGGAGAACGACAGACATTGGGTTGGGAGTGTTGGGGAACCATAATCACACCTTAGCTGGCTGCTGCTGTAGGCATTGCGGGTCATAACTGGGGTGGGAGGCATGCTGCGTGGATCTCTAGGAGGTCTGGGAAGGGTTTTATAGGGACTAGTGTGGGTGGAGGAGACTTCTCTTGGATTCTGGTAGTAGTGGGAAGCCTCCTGGCCTTCAAATGCTAATCTAAAAGGGTGTGGTAAAAGAAGAGGATGGGAAAAAAACAGGAATGAAATGTGAGGAAAGGAATGAAGGTGCAAACATGACACGGCAAATATTACAAGCCCTGCCAAAACATGATATCATTGCTTCATTGTAAAAAAAAAAACAACAGTTCAGCTTTTCAGTAAAATCAAAAGTTGTGGAACAAGTTGCACTTCACACTAGACTTCATGGCAAATAGATCTGCTCAGGACGTCTGTTCCCCTACCTGCTGTGGTTTTTGTTGCGGTGATTTTCCCTCGGAGATCCTTGTCTTTCCACATCATATTCTGCTCCCAGTGACTGCATCGGACTGAGCTGAGGGGAACCTTGGACTGACCGCGACCGTGGCCTCTGACTGACACCATCTGAGTCATCTGAATGCAAACGCAAACCAACAGGAAAAAATACTGACACTGGCTTTTTCGAAAAACAGACATAACAAGAAAGTGACATCCATGTTATTGTGGGTCAAAGTTCGCCAGCACATTTGCTATCTGACTCACCATCGTCCAGTGGGAGACTAGACAGGGAGCTGCAGTCTGAGCGGACAAGTTCATCTAACGATAGAGGAAATAACGCCATGTTAGCTGTGAGTACAGCTGAATGACTAATGCAGTAACACACGTCAACTCGCACCATACCTGCAATGATCACTGAGGCTCGCTGGGTTGGCTTTTTTCCCTTCTTGATTCTGTACTGATTCATCTCATCCTCTATCTGCTGGAGTTTGTGCATGGCATCCAAACAGTTTCTCCTCCTCTTCTTCTTGACTGTCTTACACAGTTCTGACTCGTTTGCCAGCTTCTTCGCCGCCTCCACAATCTTTTGCTGCAGGGCAAATCTGCTTTCCAAGTTTCTAAGGAAGGGATCCTGTGCAAATCACAAGCAGCAGAGATAACAATAACTAAAACTGTTGTTGCAGAATAGATCTGATTAAGTTTTCATGTCGGATGGATTTTATTGATATTTTTCTTAAACAAATGTCCTGCAAATTAGAAGCTGATTGCACTTACTATAGAGGATAAAACTGCTGATAATCTATTTTTATTATTGTAGACAAATCACACAAAAAGATCAAAACCAACAGTCTCTCTTTCAATACTTTTCGACTTCCCCAACTGCGGCTGCCTGTGGCTCTCAGTCCCAAACCCATTTGTTCCCATAAAAGATTTAAATCTTTAAAAGGGTTAAAAATATATAAAAGTCTGAACAGATGCTATAGTTTTTAGCAAATGTTACTCAAAGAGGAGTAAATATTGCATTTGCAGATTTAGGGTGATAGCAAGCATTTGCTACACTGGGCCGATGTATGTGGGATGGACTCAGTGTTCATATTTATTGTAATGAAGGAATATGTCACCTAGTGTGGCTGGTATTGATATTTAAACTAAATGCCAACAGACTTCTCCTTTAAACTCAAAAAGTTAAATCTATTAACTTTAAAGTACATGGTGCAGAAAAACAGTATTAAACACAAAAAGACAAGGAAAGAGTTGTGGCTCATTTGATTAAAGTAAACCAGTTAAATACAGACCTCATTGTAGGGGAAAAGGTCATCTAACTTGAAAGCAGTGCCAACTCGCCGCCTGACCTGTGGCGGTCTTTCACCTGAAGAGAGGGGATACTCTTTTGGCAGCTTGCCAGTGAGCTCCTGAAAACACAAAAACACCCCACTGATACTTAAATGAACAGCAGAAACCATTAGTCCAGTCACCACACAGCAACACATTTTAATAAAAGGAGTTAAGCTAAAAAAAATTTTAAAAAATAGAGCCTAGCAAAATATAGCAACACTACAAACAAGGCAAACTCTCACCGCCTCTCTCATGCAAATCTTCTTCAGTTCTTTTGTTTTCTTGGCCAAAATATCTTGGATCTCTTGCTCTTTTTTTCTCAGCTCAGAGAGTTTCTCTTTCTTCTGTTCTTCACTCATTTCAGAGTCTGCAGAACCTGTGAAAACAATTTTCTGACGATTTTAGCCCACTTGCAATTCAATAGTTTTATGTCCCAAATGTTCCATACAGACATTAGTAAAGCTAGAGCAGCATGCGTCCTTTGCAGTTTAATTCAAAAACAGCTCAGTGTTCGTAACTCAGAGTTTTGTCACAGAAACTTGCACCAACATGATCTGAAATAAAGATTTTTGTTTTAAGAACTGAAATAATTGTTAATAACCTGTAGACACAAGGCTCCCATTGCTGGCCGTTATAAAGTTATTCTTCAGGCCTGTGTCTCCAAGTCTGTTTATTTTTGCCCCTCCGTGCTCAGTGAGATCCATGGCAATTTCCTCCAGACTTCTTGCTGTTACTTTGGCCTAAAAGAATGAAAAAGAGAAAGGGATCAAACATAAGTGGATGAATAACTCTGTATTAAAAGAAACACATAGTGACCGATAACTGACACTTACTTTGCTTTGCTTTCTGTCCAAGTAGAACTGGTGCTGGCTTATAGCCATGACCCAAATGGTTTTGATCAAAGAATGGCTGGCATACCACGTGTGGATGAGTAAACCAGTCTGCCCAAAGGTGCGCTTGGTTACAGCTCTCCTGTTACAAGTGTGAATCAAAGGCTGAGTTACAATTCACAAAGTCACACATTTCAAATCAAAGGTATAGATGGGAAACTAATCAACTAGAGCTGCAACAATTAGTTGATTAACAGATTAGTTGATTGACAGACAATTAATTTGCAACTATTTGTTATTTCAAGTCATATTTAATGAAAGTAAACTAAATATCTTCAGGTTGTAGACTGTTGGTCAGCATAGAACGAGACATTTGTAGAAAATAAACTTTGTAGAACCGAGATCATCATTTTTCACCATTTTCTGGCATTTTATAGACCAAACAACTAATCGATTAATCTAGAAAATAATTGACAATAAAAATAATTGTTAGATGCAGCCCTGTAATTATAATGACTTGCACACATAGCCAGTTTATGAATTACAAAATGTGCCTTGAAAGAAGAATGTCCCCTACTGCTCACCTGTGTGGATCATTAACTTCTACAGCAAATTTTTTCTCTCGGAAGTACAAGTTTTCAAGCTGCTTCCACTGATAAAGCTGGAGGTAAAAGCAGAGAAATAACAATATCTGATTAGGGAAATATGTTCTTTACTCTGTAATTCACAACCTGGAATGTGTTAAGATGAGCAACTGTAGAGACACTGTAAACACTTTCAGCCTTTTGTTCAATTTCTAAAAATATCCAAAAGACTGTAACCGCGACCATCATGACTGATAGTAAATAAACTATTACAAAAAAAAATTAATAGCGCAGATGTTTAGGCTAGCCTGTTTCAACCACAGTCATTAAACAAAGGCAGACTGTAACATGAACTGTCATTATAGTCTGGGCTGCCTAGCATGCCAAGTCTGCAATAATGCAGGTGTTAAAGAGGGAATGAATGCCACAAGGGGACATTAAGACTCATTGTGGTACACAGTTTTCCATGGCTCATCACAGCCATTCGCATTTCACCCAGGTGTTCAATGACAAGACCCTGATATGAACAGTCTATTGGGGTCTGTGAGTCACTGAATGTCTGGACAAGATCTGAATGAGACACAAACTTAAACAGACAGCGTACAGAAAATGATATTACATGTGGCAGCTTTGGGGAATATTTTGCATCACAGTGTGATACATGGTAAACATTCAGTAATAATTATGGACAGTTAAAATCATCAGGGTTTTACAATTAAAAAATGTAATGTTAAAACTTGAGGGTTGCTTCAACAACCATGTCATGTCTTACAAACAGTGTTTTAAATTTGTTTCTCGATTTTATGCTGCCAACTCACACCTGGCCCGGGACAACGGATGAAAACTAGACTTTGGGCTAATTCTAGCAAATTTACATAATGTCTATTGATATGAACTGTCCCTGACAAATAAACTAATAAAATAAAATAAACATTTAAATTAACATATGCATTGGTAAATGTTATTTAAGAAATATAAGGAATCAAAGCTCACTCTACATGCGGTATTCCTTCCAAAAGGAGAAGTGTAGCATCCAGTCTTACCAGTACAAAGGATGTTCACAAGTCCTGTTTTTGAAGTTATAAAATCCTCCCTGGCTTTGCTGTCAACACAAACACATACTTTGTTCCGTCTCCTGTCAGCTCCTGACTTGTCTCCTCAGGTATTCTCAGAACATACAATGATAACGCCCCAAATCCGGCCCCCTTTCCCTTTGACATCACCAGCTCACTCCCTCTCCTCCTCTATAAAGCACACCGCTGCTTCGCGCACAGCTGGCCGCTTGCACAATGTTGGAAGTCAGCAGATAAAGTTAGATTGCACCATGTCATGCTGGTGACAAGGCTTTAACAGGATAATGATGCCAGTAAATAAGAACTGTTCTCAACTTACTACCGCTTTTTTAACACAGCATGATATATCTGCACCCAGCTGCGCATGCAGAAGTCAAACTGGACAACATAGCTGACAGATCACTCATATGGGTGTTTCTCCTATCAACTCACAATACAAATGAAACAAGAAAAGCAGGTTCAAACTGTGAGTATGATTCTCAAAGCCAACTGCTCCTATTTATGAGAGTAATTCTACCACAGTGACTCCAGCTTTCTAGAATGACAATTTGTTTAAGATTTTCAAGTCTGGCCTCGTCTGCTGCAGCTGAAGCCCAGCCTTTGTTGCAGCGAAATAGATGATGCATGAATTAGAGGTGGTGAATCACCACGCTATGTGCAACAGCAGCAATCCTTCCCCATGCCCTGTGCTGTCATGTCCACAGTCAGATTAGTGAAGCAGTGAAACAGCAGCAGCCATTTTAGAAACTGAGCAGCTGGACAACTGAAATATTTACCTTTCGAGGTTTTAATTTATCCTGCAAATCATATTGGCCGATGCCCTTATAGCTGATTCCAAGCCACCACGGGATCCCTTGTTTGTCCTGTGAGGCAAGATCACAGCTTGATGGTTGATTATATTTTCAGGTGAAACAGCTGACATTTCATATTAATCACAGCAGAAAACCTACCTTAACTTCATAATAATGTACGCCATACGTGGGCAATGATTCCACTAACGTCAAATACCTAGAACGAAAACAATTTTTATTAAAACCATCAGCTGCTTTTTTAACATCTGCATGTGGTTTACCTTAAAAATGTGAAAAGACATGACTGGGAATTTGATCAGAGGAATCTGATCCGGTGAATCAGTGTGATTCACTGGACTGCAACAGAAGAGGAGCTATTGATTTCTATCAGATGATGAGAAAAGGAGTGCCAGAAAGAGAAAGCGAGCAAGGGAGTGGGGGGCTAATGGAGGTGAGAGAAAGATTAATGAACTCAATGCTCAGTAACATTAACTGTCCAATTACAAGTGTTTATCTAATTTCAGTAAATCCAGGTTTTATTCTATTTTAATTCCAATACTCACTGCACAATGGCCTGTCCTCGGGAGACTCCTTTCAGCTGTTTATAATATTCAATTACTCGATCCTCACTGCAATGTCACATTAAAGAAAAAGACACCTTTTCACTCTTTAAACAGCTGTGTATTATCAGATCCTGCCATTCTGTATGGGGTATGTGTATTGCTGGTTTCAAATAAGCATTTCCAATGAGCATACCAGTATGCAAGGGATGGGTGTTCCTTGAGTAGTTTGGTGGGAAGAGTCGGTAGTTTCTTCAAGTCAGCTCGAGTAGTTTCATCACTGAAAGAGAAAAGAAAATAAGGCGTGATGAGAATCTTGAAAAAAATTCTGGTTGGGAAATACTAACATCATTTGCCCTCCAGTTGTCAAATTTAAATATGTTGAGTCTAAAAAAACACTGGAAACTGCTTGTGAAATGTCCACCATGTGTAGTGTTTTAATTGTAGAATGTAAACACTTGAATCCCCGTAAATCCCAGAAAAAAAGGGGAGGAAATGACCCACTTTGTTCCTCCTGAACACTACATGTACAGTATCAAAAGGCAGCTCTGTTGAACAGATGTAACGTAAAGTTTCTACTCGGTTTCTATCAGTGCTGTGAGATTCATTAGTTGACTGGTGTGAGCTTCTCAGCCCTCTGTGGCGAGCCTCACATAACACTGCTATTGATTTTTGTTGTCTGCACTCATGAGAAACAAGTGACCTATTGAATGTATTCGCTAAAAGTGCACTATAAAGTTGTCCTGCTGCTGTTAAATACTTCTTACACAGCTGGTTAATACTCTTACCTTGTGTAGTCTCCTTTAGCCTCCTGGTGATAAAAAACAAACATGTTATTAGATTACATGCCTTGCACCAATTAATGTGTGTAGATGGGGCTATTAATAAGAAATTACCTGCAAAGCTTTTGCTGCTAATTTGAAGAAGTTCTCACTTTCCACTTCTATAATCCCCTGAGAAACATAATAGATGAAGAGAATGAAAGATAAGTAGTGTGCAGAAAATGCAATCCATGTGCTGAAAGCATCCAAACATAGAATCTTCTCTGTGTTGCCCTATAATAACCTCTGCTTTTTCTCAAAATGAACCCTTGTGTTTTTCTACTTTTGAAGACTCTCTGCTTTGCATTCCAGCCAGCAGAGAGAGAAAACTGTGCCCCGCAGCCACTGTCTGCTTAGCTGAGGTGCTGCAAGGGTCCAGAGACAGTGAATCATCGGGGAGCAGTTGAGAAACAACAACTCGAGGGATCATTTTTCATTAGTTCAAACTTCAGAAAGACAACAGCTAAAACACTTACATTGTAGACAGCAGATTTTGCATTCAGGAAGAATAACTCCACCGTTATGATGTCCTTTAGCTGTGTTATGTTTTCTAGATAAAACCTATAGAGGAATAAAGCACAAACAATAAATTAAGGGTTAAACTGAGATAACTTGTGACTTAGTTATTGCTGCTGATAGTAGATGAGTTATGAGTTATTATCAGTGTGCTATCATAAGCAGAACGAGGTGTTGGGTGTGTGATTGGCATACATGGTTTATCATAATGTGCAACAGTCGGAAAACCACCAAAAAGACACAGTCACAAGTTTTACAGCTATCAGTTGGACACATTATTATTTATTCAAGATGATCAGGATAAGTATGTTCTATCACTTATCATTTTCTAAACAACTGCAACATGTGAGTTTAAGGTATCATACAAGGTATCATACATATGTTAATAAAGGACTGCTCTCTGCTGGAGAGCGTGCGTCTTGCATGAGGAGATGAATTATTACCTGACCAGGAAGTTGAGGGCAATCGTCCCGGGCTTCTTTGAAAAGTCATGTTCAAGAACTCTGCGGTCCATCTGCAACCACTTACACTGGCCACTGCAAAAAGCAAACAGACTGAAGCTGCACACATCTGCACACTCACACGTATGCACCGTAAATATTCACTCATCTGAAAGTAATAAGCTTGCACAGTTTACATACTTGTCGTCAAAAAAAGCAAGTCCAAAGAATTCCTTCTCCTTGAGGTTGAAATGGGAGGACACCAAGTCGAGAAGTTCGTATGACAGCAGCTTAGGCTGTGGAGGAAGATTTAGATTCAGTATTAGCTTTGGTGGGAAAACCTACTGTCATCCCAAAATATCAGGTAAACATCCCTGGTGAAGTAATTCAGACAATTTCCCTGATAAATGTGACATGGCAGATGCTTTTGGAAAATAATTTTTTCTCTTGTTTCTTTTCCTTCCCACAAGAAGTCAGACTGAAAGGTCAACTAGAGAAGAGCAGCCCTGGAGTGAGGATTTAGTGGCTTGCTCAAGGACACTTCAACAGTGCAGATACTCGTAATAACAGGGGCTTGAACCCAGGTCATTCTCCTGAAGGGTGGTCTTGCTACTTACTAAGCTAACCTCCTGCCCATGCCCAATCCCATAGAGAAAAAAATGTTCCCACCAAAAACATGCCACATTATGTCATTACCGAAACATTTCTTTTACATTCATATTTTTAAACCTGCAAAAGCTTATTTTTTGGCCACTTGGGGGAATAGCACTGACATATTTTCATCTTTTAACTTGATTTGGTGATTTGTTGTTAGCAAGATGTTTTATCATTTACACATCCAGCAAATATGGAAAAACACTAGTACTCATTTGGGGTCAAGTTCGTGTCCACCTGAGGAATGAATGTAAGTCCAATATCCACTCTCTTTTAGCTCTGTTTGTAGTCTTTGTTAACTGATGGAAATATTTGGCTCTGCAGGTTAAGTATGAATAACTAACCTCAACTCTCCCCATAAAACTGCATGACTTGAATGAATTTGTAATTACTTAGAGCTTCACAATGTTCCTATTTTAAGGGACTTCTGCATCAGTCGTTTTATCGTTTTTTATTATTAGCTAAATTATTGTTTTTGTCAAAACAAAGATGCACTACTGAAATGTGGCCTTCCAAAATAAATAATGAATATAAGGAGATATTTTACAAAGAGTCAAGAACTAACCAATGTGAATAAACACAGTAGCTATATGTTTGTGAGCTTTCTTTACTTAATGTTAAATAATCAACTCCATGGTAGCTAACCAGCTAACCCTTGAGATTAAAGCCTTTTGGCTAAAATACTAATGTTCAATATTGCTATTAAATGCAATATAGTGTTAATAAGTTTCATTCAATCATTGTTCTAGATGGTTACTGATAGAGCGGTGGTGAACATTAAAATGGATTGTGAAACTGTGTTTCCTCAAAAAAAGTGACTGTATGACAGCAGCATGTTCAGTGGCTATTTCACTGAACATGCTGCTGAAAATGACACTTTGAGAGCTGTGAGAGTGAATTAAAACAATCAAATTGCAGAGCCAGAAAACCAAAGCAATGAGCTGAAAGGTGCTAAACTGTTTTGTAGAGCTGGTGGTTTGTAGAGCAGGTGATAACTCTCTGTTATCATGAAACAATATTGATTATAGCCACTAAAGGATCATTCAGTAATGATTAAAAGGACAGCTGCACATGTGTGAGACTAAGTTCTATCCCAAATGAGGTGAAAGGTGCTAAAATGCAGTAGAGATGTGGAGAACTATAGAGTCAGGTGATAATTATTTGCTATCATGAAATAAGGATCATTCATACCTGAACCAGCAGCTCTAGCTTCCTGTCATCCAGCAGCTGAACTTGACACAGTCTGCCCTCAGTCATCTGCAGGAGAAAGAAAAAAGGAAGTTCAAGACGTGTGACACAGATTTTATATTCATCATCACAAGGGAGAATGACATCAGGTCTTGTGAGCTGGTAATGTTTTTACCACCATGGCACTACAGTATACATGAGGAACGATAGGTCTTTTAACATATCTAGAAATCACAAAATAAAGATTCAGGTTTCTACACAGTTAACATACAGCATATATTACTATCATTATCCATGCTGAGCAAAGGCCACGGTGGTAAATACAGTGATCCTTTCCAAGGAAACACTGACGCTGTTAATGACAATAAAACCATTGTCTCAAGGATTTGTTGCCATGGTAACCACAGGAGGGATTTGAGGTTCTTCCAATTTTAATCATTCACGTTTAACTTTTACTCTTTCAAACTTCTCAGCATTTGAATAAACAACTATCTTCTCAACTTTTCACTCTGTAAATTAAAATATTTATGCATCAAGTTCCAACCAGCTTGCAACTGTTTATAGCAGTAAACCACAAGCTCATTTCAGATTCTGCATCCATTAAATCCATTTCTCTGGTACTCGTGCTCACATGATAACAAGGAAATCATGTTTGCTTGTACAAGATCACTTTCACCTCAATGCCCTTCAAACAGTGCCTCTTATAGAATCAGGTTGACCTACCTAGAGACACTGAAAACACTGCACCCTTGATAAACTGAATACCCAGTAAAAGAAATGACATATTGAGGTTAACCAGTTGTACAACAAAAACCTGCCCATAAACTGAAAAAAACGCACCACATAGATCCAAACAGTCTCCGCATGTGACAGAATGAGGCTGATCAAAACTTCTAACACTTGGAGTGAATGGAGCAGCTGCTGTATACCTGGTAAATCTGCCCATGGAGAGTGCAGGTGCAGATGCATCCCTGATCAGACCTCATCCTTTCTTCTTGGATCCAGACCATAAATTGTGAGCACTGAGCAGCAACAGTCGATCAAGATTAATCAGCAACCTGTTCCATCTAGGTTATTGACTGAGCAGCCTTTAGCTTGGTGCAGTGACGGCTTACAGTGGCCACATTGTGAGAAATCCACAGCTGACTTAATGAGCACAGGCTAGGCCAGACACCTGACCAAAGTTTAGGGTTTACCACTTCTTAATAAGTAATATGGGTCGAGCAAGAAACACAATTAGTCAATATAAAGTGTTTAAACATGTCTGCGTCATAAATTTGAACCCTTATTTCATCTGTGGCAGATGAGGTTTGAATATGAATATCAGGTTTGTCTTGCTTCCTTTTCTTGTACATTTGAACTGAGTAATGTTAATTTATGGAAGCAGGAAAGATTCCCACTAAGAAACAAAGATACCTTACATCCCACACACTATACTTCTCATTTATATTTTATACATACTGCGCTAATAAATGATTAAACAAACTCCCCTGTGTCTTGAATAGAGGACACTGCTTTAAATGACACCATCTGTATCGTTTTAACGAGCACTTAGTCAATTACACCCCCTGACTAATGTGTATTTCTTATCACAACAGCCATAAATTTTCTTTCATGATCTAAATTAAAAGTGCGCATTCAATAAATCCAATTAATTTAGAGTGTGGTGCAGTTTTATTACATTGATTTGAGCTTGATTTAGTTATGACAGTACTGCTGTAGGGGTCACACAATTTGTTTCTGCAATAAGCATGACATTATTTCAGTCTAGCCACTAGATGGTGCATGGATTATTATTTTTCTGTGTGCAGAAGAAGTTCATGTGGAGAAAATGGCCTCTTAAACCAAGCATGCACTACTGGAGAGTTTTGATAAGCAGTCGAGAATCAAATTCAGCTGGGATGACTCTTACTCATGCAATATAAATGACGTGAGTGGGAGGAGGAGCCATGATTTTTAGGAATCTACACCATTAATCATCCGAGACCTATAATCACTCCAAGAACTGCTATTTATATCTGACTGTGCAGCCCAGCAACCCCGACTAACCCTGCAGTTTCTTAGTGGCAATGCAGAGAAGAGACTCTTTATTAAACACTGCTCAGACAGAAGTGACCTCCAGATCGGTGCAGGCTGTGATTTAAAACTGGTGCACACAGTAATTACAAATACACAATAACAGGTGGTTACCATGTGCACCTTCATTTGATATCTCATGATGCATGCGTCAGGGCTGTGTAGCTCCACACATTAGAGCAAACAACGCTGCAAACACAGCCTATTCAGCCTAAGTAAAAGGCCAGTCTTGGCTACTCTGAGGTTAAGGCAAGCACTGAACTTTCATGTAAAAAACACATGAAGGGAAATGATGAAAGAACTGTCAGTCTTTGTATTTGTGTCTCCAGAGACCAGACAGGCGCTTTTGGAGTATTAAGTAGAGCCAAACCCACAGGGTACGGGTTTGGCCCTCCTTAGGAGCCTGAGGTTGGCATATAGACAGCTCGTTATATGTGAGCTACAGTGAAATATCCCAATGGATACTTGAAGAAGGTGCAGATATGGCCTCTTTTCTACATGGTGCTAAAACTATTAAAAAATATTAAGGATGTTCATTAGAATGATATATAAACTGGAGAGATGTAGATTTGTAAATCCGTCTGTTAATGAGCAGATGTGTTAACTACAGAACAGGACAAATTTAAACTTTTTTGACCACAACAATGAAAAATAAAACCATATCAAGACTCAAAGTTATACAATAAGCAAGCTTCTCTGTCTCCTGTGTAAACTGGCTTTCAGTGTTTAATACGTCACGCTGGTTAAATGTCATGTCCAGACTGCAGCCTGTCTTATCTCAGTTTCCCGTTTTCATGCATTATTGATGTAGGCTGGTATCACACACAGGTCGGTGTCTGCTCTCTGTGCTTACACGGTCTTGTGAAGACACCCACTGCAATAGCACCAACCTGGAAATTATTACAGTGTATACATATTATAAGACAACTTTACATTTTTGAGCAAAATTAGCAAGCTTGTTCCAATTTCAAAAGATGAACCCAACACTAGAGAATCTAATTACTGGATTCATCCAGAAAGACAAAGAGAAGAGGAACCAAGAAACCAAAATAAAATCTTCCTGTGAATTCAAACAGACTACCTAACAGGACGTGACATCCAGTGCGCTGCGATGGTAAAGGGAAACACACAAAGTTCTGTGTTTGGGTACATGAGATTTTACTGTTCCTCTGTGATGTTATAACACAATTGAATGTAGCAGATGTAGCTGACCTTTGACACCTTTGATACCTGACCCCGACACGGGGATCGGCACAGTTCATGAATTGATTCAAACCAAGCTACAACAATTAGTCAATCGACACCAAATGAATCAGCTATGTCAGTTAAATGCCAAATAAAAATGATCGTTATTTGCAACCCTGGATTTAAAATAAATAATTATTTTAAGATGAAATAAGTGATATTGTCATTTGCTTTGGTCTTTTTCTGGCAAGGTCTTGGCTTTGCCAAAGAAATCCAACTGACAGGATACTTAATTAATGTATATTAGAAAGTCCACATCCTACATTAAATAAAACACTGAAGACTACTACTGAGCACAAAGCAAGAAGCCATACTTGCAGAGGTAGTGGGCTGAAGGATACAGTCCAGGATTATCTCCCTGATCTGAAATCTCATCATGACTCATGTTGTCAGCAGTCAAAAGGTATTTGCCAACCATCATCTCCCCTAGAGAAGCAGTCTGCCTGCCTGTTTTGATATCCGGGAGATTCATGAACACAATGAGACTCAGGATATTATTGAAAATTATAACCTGGGAGATTTATTAATTTTGTACCTCCTTGATACAACAGGGCAGTCTGCATCACAGACGAGTGATTCATGTGAATGATGTCATCATGCAGTACAAGTCCTTATTTCCACCCTGAAAAGGACGTCCACAGAGGCAGGACAACATTGTGAGATATTGGTCTTGGCTGTAGTACAACTGCAACTGCAACATTTTATTAGCAGCCATGGTGACAGTGCTTGTCAAATCAGCTCATATCAGTCTCTGTAGGACGGTAATGCTAGCAGTAGAAAAGCTAAATAAAAACAGGTTCTTGTGAACATTTGAGACATCACCATGTTTTCTCCAGATCTTCATACTGCTTGAAGTGACAGCCTTTCAGCTGTTGTCGTAAGAACTGACCTTGAGTGATTGTGACTGTGTGTTAAAATGAAGAAAAGCTACATAATCAGAGAACGGTTTAGTGGTTGCATTTTCATTTATGCTGTTTGGATAGAATATGACTAAACTCATTGCTCAGTGTCTGTGAAAACCACAGATGCCAGTTACAGTATTTGCAGAGAAATTCAAAATGTTTAAATTATGCACGAACAATGCAACAAGATTTGTTAGCTATTGTGCATAAAACATTACTTATTATTAGTTGAGTTTAAACAATGCAAGAAGAAGAATCTATAGCCATGCTAGCAGCAGTGCTTTAAGGGCATTGGAATGCTAACATAAGACAATGCTAACATGCTGACATTAAGCAGATATGATGTTCACCCTCTTGGTTTAACATGTTTGCTTATAAGCACTAAATACAAAGTCCAGAGGCTGGGTCAACCTCATGGTGGCCCACAGAAAAAGTCAAGGGATCGTGAAAGTCATTAAGATTCATCTTCTACAGGCCATGAATGTCTGTACTGAATAGTTGGTGAGATATTTCAGTCTGAACCAAAATAGTGGACTAACCAACAGACCAACATTGCAATCCCTAGGGCCACACTGCTAGCATGCTTTGTTTGATTTAAGGTTTAATCAAAACAATTAAGTTAAATTATATAACATTAACCCCTGAGGTAAATTTACACGCGTTTGAATCTATTATATCTCTTACTGTGTCTTGTGTTACAGTGAGGAGACTAAATATTTAAACAGCACAGGGACCCCTAGAGGCTCATTGTTCATTTGTGCCCAACAGTGCTCAACACTATACTGAATATAACTGCTAGAGCCGTACTAATAGTGCATGAGGTTACGACTATTTGTCCTGACATTGGCACTTGAAGAGACATTACATTATACAACATTCATTTGTAAAAAGCTAAAGTTAAACAAAAGCTAGACGTCATCGACAGAGGCCATGGTATATTAAAAGCCCTTTGGAGTATGACTGTGCCCTTCAATCCATTGTTATCTGCTTATTTTATTAGTATTACTAGTTGTGAGCAAAGTATACACCTTGGTTTGAGGATGGTGCTAGTGAAAACTGAGTTTCCAAAATGGAAAGCTACTCAATACATTTCTTAGCTGTGCACCCCTTAGTATATTTCTAGTGTAAAAGCGGATAATTTGACCTGATGGTAATGCAAGAGGAAAGATGGTCAACAAACACCTTTAGAAATCATGAATATCTGTGCTGCATTTACTGGCATTTTGGCCTCTATTTGTTGACTTGCTTAATACCAAATTGGTGGATGGGTGGACAGTTGGACCTACAATACAAAATTACTTGCGGACATTATTGATAGTGGAGGGAAACTGCTTGTATTCAAATTAAATCCTTACACAGAAGTTAATGTTGAAACAACCAGATCCCAGGTACATGCAGTGTTTTTAATCAGTTCATAAATTAACTGATATGTTAGTTAAACAGTTATTGTGACTCAACATCCTCATGTTACAGATTCCTTTTAAATCCCTGAACTATCTAAATGCAGCATCTCAGTGCTGAATTTATGTGCACAACAGGCCTGATTCAGAACATACAGACTGTAAGCAGTGAGCAATTACCATTTTGAAAGCTTTGCCACCAGTTGCCCTCATTCTCAGGGATTTACAGCTGTCCCCACTGACAGTCCTGATATCACAAACTGCAGAGTTTCATGACAAAGAGCTGCAGTGACTTTCTGCAGAGCCCAGGGACGAGGTACTGAGGCGCGGACGTGGATGGGTGGAGAAAGTGGTACATGAACAAATTACATCAGAGTGTCCACAGCCCTGAGAAAATCGTCAATACTGTGTCATGGCAATATTGACAAAAATGTAATCAAGTCATATTTATTGTTTTCACCTAAACTGGAGGCATACTGTGGATGTTAAGCTGTTATGTTAAAACTGGAATCATTGATCCATCCAGTAATGATTTAAAGGACAGCTGCACATGTGTAAGACTAAGTTATACCCCAACCTGCTTCGCTCCAGTGATGCTGCTCTGCTGTACTGCAGGTATTTACCAGATTACATCAGATCTATTCCCTCTATGTTAAGTGTATGAATACAAGATTACTTGCCCATCCAAAAATAGATCTCTCCTCTCTGTCTTTAGCACATTTCTCAGAGAGTCTCAGGAGGCTTTCATTCCTAAATGGATGGTTGCCAACTGAGCGCTGAGACATCTCTCAGCAGCATCAAGTCTTGTTAGGCTCCCATACTGACAAACAAGTGAGGGAAGTCATGAAAAAATACATTGAATTTTGTGATGAGTTCTGACTCAGTCCCTTTAAGGAGCTTCACATGATTTAAGTGACCTTTTGCTCTTTCAAAGGGTTCAAACGCCATCAAAAAGTCCACTACAGTGATAAACGACACAGGACATCCTCTCAAACAAATAGGAAGAGCGACAAAGTTTCACGCTGGACACGTGTGTCATAGACACGCAACCATCACGACAACAATTCCTGTTTACAATGCCCAAGTCTTTAAATACACACAGACCTGTGTTTCTTCCTTCAACTCTGAGATAACACCAGTATAGGTCAGTGTCAACCTTTCCTGTGCTCATCCTTTTTGTTCTACTAGAGTGAAAATAGAGATCCAGGGCAATACAGTGAAAAGAAGGCTCACAACAAGGCTTCCACAAAAACCCTAAGTACTGGAGTAATGTCCTTGTAAATCCTGATTAAAAATGTTTGGCCTGAGTCCCCAATTTTCACCAGTGTCACTCCTACATAAATCACATACATGTGAAAACTGAACATGCACAGAAAGCATAAAAATCTCCAGGTGTTAAATAATACCTTGGATCCACAGTGCTGCAGGGTGAACGCTTCCAAAAAGGTAAAATGATGATTCATCCAGCATTTTTAATATTCATCAAGTGACACTTGCTAAATCAATGCATTAGCTATACAGCCTGCTTCAATTAAATTAAACCAATCCAGTTAACTTATCTTTTAACTTAAACACACTAAAATACCGTTTTATATTTGCTTTATCCACTACAATCAGTATTGCCCACAGTATCCTGTATAATGAGACCAGCCCACCTCAGGGCCAGTTGCTAGTGAGAGAACAATGAATGTGCTACTGTAGACTACTGTACATGGGTGGTTTCCACCTGAGCCCCATGACTAGACAGATGTGCCAAATAAAACCTCACTCCTGCTTGTTTTACTAGCTGCTGAGAGCCAAACCCATGCTGTTGTAATTTTCATTGATGCTCTCCCCGAATCACATGCGTGCCTGACTCGGTCTACTTTGTCTCCTCAGAGCTCTCTATAGGGCGGGATGAATCAGCTCCATCACATCATGCATCGCCTTACCTTTGCGCTCCTGACGCTTTATATCCTGCTTAGGTATTGATAAGATAGGGCTTCCCCTGCATACTGATCACCCCGTTCAGCTTTCTTCCCGGTTGGTTTTGCCAGGGAGTGGAGATGCCGTGCAGCCGTTGTCCATGTTCATCCTCCGGTACTGCTGTAGCGCACACTCGCCTCGTATTGAGCCACACTCACCACGCCTTCACCCGCCGGCTATTATGTGAACAAGCCCCGCATCCCCTCCCTCCCTCGACGCTCCCTCCCTCTCTCTCACCCAGCAGCTGCCGGCCGGCCTGGTTCACACTGGATCCCCATAATAATGAAGTGTGGTAGCTTAGAGGTTGTGTGTGTGTGTGTGTGTGTGTGTGTGTGTGTGTGTGTGTGTGTGTGTGTGTGTGTGTGTGTGTGTGTGTGTGTGTGTGTGTGTGTGTGTGTGCTGTATCCATCCCTTCCATCTAAACTGCTTTATAAGTGCCCTGTTGAAAGCAAACAGGCAGATCTATATGATTTATGTTTAATATACAATAGGCCTATATATAGGCTACATATTGTCTCATCACAGACCTTAATACAATTATTATTCCCTCTTTACTCTGATCAAATGTGATTTTTATCACAAAATTGATCTTTTTCTATAATCTCCAATATTCATAAAACATGCGTATAGAGGAAAATTGTGTCCATAATTAAATTATACAGGCCTTTTTGTATCCTGATATCAGTTTACTGTTCATTTAGATGCCCATTAGTTGTTGCCTTGGCAACAGCTACTCTTTCTGGGGATCCATAAACAAATATTTACACCTTAACTGCATACAGACAATAAAAAACCAAACATATGATGTACAAACATACAAAATAAAATGGCAGTGAAACATAAAAATAGTAACACATCTCAATTCATTTGCAGGTCCATGCAATAAAAGGTATTTATTCATTTATTTGCAGGAAAATTATGACTTGATTTGTACACAAGAACATTCATGTTATAAAACAGACTTTTACCTTTCATATACTCAACTATACATACTTATACTTATATACAACTATACTTCTACACGTGCAGATTAGGTAGGAATAAGTTAAAAGCTTACACAAAGACCTCTCATAAAAACTTAAAAACAAGGCTTTGAGATGCTACTATGAAATTTTAAAGAAAAATATAAAAGCTCTTTTTGACTATTACAGTTGACATTTATGACACAGGGCTGTCTTCAAAAATAACCAATTTACCTGTTAAAACACTGAATACTCAATTTTTGAAATATGAAGTATTTCCAACTACATAAATGTATAAAGAGCTTTTTTCATTGTATTTGTCATTGGTGTAATGTCACCTCTCATCACCTGCCTTATTTTATAACTGTGGGCGTATCTTTATATTTGCAGTATTGCACACTATCCTTTATTAACCATCACTTTTCTGTCTTTTAATTCAGTGAATAGACTCCCAGTAATGTTAAACCGGTTAACCGTTTTGAAAAAATATGTGTTTTAACCTCCTTCGGTGTACTGTATTTGCACAAAGGATTTCCCCCCCCCCCCTTCACATATTGACCTGTGGCAGTAAACAGGAGCTAAGTAACTGCGAAAGAGGATGTAGTTAGTGTGTGGGATAACTGACGAGACACAGGAAATGGTAATGCTGTTGAACGATGAACACCAGCTGCGAGCAAAGATTGTTCACCGATGAACACAAACACCCAAGTTTGCTTTCTGTGTATCCAAAGGAGCTTAACCTGTAGAGCGATATGTAGGTCAAAGTCAACCTTTGGCACAGAAAGGTTGAACTTTGTTCAGCTGGTGACTCTAACACTGACAACCAAAAACTGTCTGAATCAATTATTGTTGTTGTCAATTTGTTGTTTAATTGTTTTTGTTGTTCTCATATGAATTAATATGCGGAGCTAATATAAATAACAGTTTGGTGGATGCCAGCTATTATGTTCATGTCTCTTTACACATCAGTTAACATCTTTGACGCGTGCAATACAAAAGACACAGTACGGCTGAACCAGACTATTGGTGTGTGTTTCACATGTGATATTCTCTCCTGCTGCTGAAATATTCATTACTGTCATTACTGTTACTCAGGTGGTAATTTTCCAAAGAACCCTGCGCAGTAGCCTTGCTAAATTCCCCAAAACAACAATGAATATTGAGCTAGTAGGCATATGTATGACAACTGCTAAATTAAGGAACTACACTGCTACTACTGTATGCCCTCGCAGTGCACTCAATAGCCTGTCAGCAGACTGAGGCTTCCCCACCCCCCCTTTGCTCTTGGATTTCTGACATCAGACATGAATAAGTATCTCATTAAGATCCCCCAAAACCATCTGCCCAGTGAGTCTCCTCCTTACAGGGAAATTGCTCTCATAAACAATAGAGTAGGATTCCCTCATTACCCTCGTTACCCTCATTAGGTATTTGATTCTATCGTCAATGGCAGACTATACGTTAAATACATTCAGGGAATTTAGGGTAAAAGCTGGGACGTACAATTCTAACCAGACTCAGCAATATTTTCAGTACATTTTGCAAAACAAGCAGAACATCAGCAGTAATGTATGTGAAACTTATAATGTAGGTTGCTTTTCATTTGCACAGTACTTTAAGTCTGCTGCACAAATGTTGCATGTTTGTATCTGTTCAGCAACTAATAAATCCACAGTTGTTGGCGAAGAATAGTCATTGTGTGCAATATCTGCATCATAACTACTGCAAGCAAGATAACAATGCAATTTATGATGCCTTCAAGTCCCTTTCTAAACATAGTCAAATGGTGGTTGGCAGACACTTTATGCAAATACATCCTGCACACATTACAACAACGGAAACTAAAAGAGCTGACATCACGAACAACAAAACAAAGTAGAATGAGTTGTGGTCTCATATGTAGATATGCAAAATAATATGTAAATGTTGAGTACATAACTTCTAAATAAACATCTATTAGTAAATGGAAAAATAATCTCATGCATGCGACTAGAACGTTTAGGAAATATCTCAAACAAACATGGTTGGACACAAAGAAACAAAAGTTCAACTTTTACTTAAAAATGTTAAAACGGGCATCATAGATTGTTGCTTCAGATTGTTTCTTTTTTTGTTGCTGTTTTAACATTTTTAGGTAAAAGTGGTTTTGGAGGTGCACATTTTGAGTTATATTATAGTTAAGTTTTTGCAAGATCATTGATTACAATCCTGCTGCCTTAAAGATATCATATAAATGGTATCTTGGTTTCATTTCAGGTCCCATGCATTTAGCATTTATAAGCAAACTAATAACTTGTTTATAACTCACTATAAACCAGCGGCAAGCAGATATAAGTGTTTATTATTGTCAGCAACTACAGCTCCTTCTGTGGACATCCATAACTAGAAGCTAGTGTATAAACAGATAATGAATGGCAATATACTAATAAACTTAATAATATAAAATATGTCTTCATAGGAGAAGTTGTAATTGCTGACTGTACATTAATTAACAATTAAAAGTGGTCTTTTATAACTATATTATAATGTGTTATAAACCATTAACTACATGTTTAAATACTGCTTATAAATGCCAAATGAGGGAGATAATAAAATGTTTTTGGTCCTACAGACATGTTCTGAACAGGGGTATTACTGATCTAAGCTATGGCAGCCAAATCGCACTGTACATCCTTATATTAATTTAAGTTTTCACTTAAATTAATTTAAGGATCATTTTATTTTCTGTTTAGCAATGAGTATCTAATGGTTAATGTTCAGTGGACCTTCTTCTTGACCGTTTTTCAGTCCCCTGGCAGGACAAACTGATCAGTGGGTGACAGTCAACACATAATGTCCTGGAACACCCGGACACCATTGGCTCGTATTCCAGGATCTTGTTTTGATTCCAGCATTCAGGAAGTGGTCGTGGCAAACGGTCACAAGTCACTGATCACTGGCTGACAGCATTAAAGAGCTGTGAGTGAAAACAAGTGAAGACTGTCTCCTCACACCTGAGCATAGGCGTTTCAGTTCATCCTTTGTGTTATTTGCCAGCAGTGTTTGCTCTGGCTGTCACTACTCATTAAATCTGCACAACACTGTGTAAACAATGATGGTGTGTCTCTGTAATTATTACTATTATTGTTCATGTGTTTAGTTATTTTATGGCACACGGCCAGTGTGTAGTCAGGCATTTGCTGTCTGACATTTGTGTGTTGCAGCTTTCATGCACATGTTGTACTGGCATGTGTTACTGGCATAAGCGGGGTGAAGTTATATTGGTTGTATGCACAGGCAACGTGATCTGGTTTTCTGCACTGCCTGTACAGTGCGATTTGGCTGCCATAGCTTAGATCAGTAATACCCCTGTTCAGAACATGTCTGTAGGACCAAAACTTTTTCATTTTGCTTAAGAAAAAACCTGTAAATTAGCTCTTGGGATGTAATTTCTAAAACCACTATGATCTTGGATATTTCTTTCTTAAAAAAAAAACAGTATCAAATATGTATACTGTAGATAGTATATTCCCTTGAGGAATTACAAAGGGTATTGTAGTCTACTCTGCAAACTCTGGGGGCCTCCCTCAGCTGGAGGTCCTGGGTAATCAGCGCCCCTATTCATCCCACAACAGCACGCAGAATAATATGTGTTGTCTACTCTATTGTGTGCCTGGCGCTGTCCTCTTTGACTGATCAGGAAACCCTGCAGGTCCTGCATGTGTCTCCTCTTCTGACTGTAACTGAGTCTCTGAACTACTGTGACAAGGAAAAAAAAGTGTTGTACAAATATGAATACATTCTGATTATGTGTCTCATTAAGTCTGTCTTGAAATTACCCTCATGTCAGTTAAGATTTTTATGTTTAGGTATTTAAGTCAGTGCTTTCCAGCAGAGGAACATTTGCATGGTATTTGCATTGGTAAAATGCAGACTTAAACCAGTTCAGCAGGATGAGGCGAATGCAAATATTGAACTTGAATTTCCATTTTGTAATAGAGAGTGCCCCCCGTGGACACACAACTCTAACTTTCCTAGCTATACACTGCCCCCAAGTGGTTGACAGTAGTCCACCGAGCAGATCAAACTTGGTGAGCAGAGCACAGTCTGGGTTTAGGAGACGAGCAGCAAAGTCAGGTCAGACTGTCTGCACAGGAGGGAAACACAGACATGAGGGTCGACAGAGTCTCCAGGTTTGTTATAACTTGGGTGCAATAGCTGCATGATTTACAAATGACAGATTGACCCGCTGAGACGGTAAGAGAAGTGGAAGATTTCTAGATTATTAACAATTGTGCTGTGCAGGAGTGACTTTGTGATTGATTTTGTGCTGTTGTGGTGCAAAAGTGGACATCTGGTGTTTGAATCACTGATGTGAGTAAAGCGACCTGCTTGGAGATGAAGTAAAACTCCTTCACGTTCATTCATGTATGTCTTCATGGAAATCCCTTTTATGATTGCACATGCCATCATCAGTGGATGATTCGCCGTGTAGCGGTTTTTCAAGGTCACTCTGCGAGTAATAAGCTCTGGGACTTTGATACCCTGAGCTTAACTTGTTATTATAATACTTAACCATGCATTAATGTTGTCCTCTCTTGCAAAAATCAGTGCTTCCCCAGTCTAAATCAGCTTACATGAGAGTCATGTATGCGGCATTTTTTGTTTGTTATTCTTCACAGATAATTCACCTTAAATCAGAATACTGCACAGGTTTGCAGGTTGACATTGATATTATTTTATATATGTGATTCATTGCGATATGGTCAGGTTTAATGTGATGTCTCTTGAGACTGCAGGCTGTAGATGAACATCCTTTTTAATAACTCAAACCAGTGTTTACATCTATTCAATACCATAAACCGTTGCGATAAACACATGTTCACGTGAATTAATTATCATTATAGAATGATATTAAACTTTATTGCACTGTAGTTTCACTGTGAGCAAATAAGGCTGTGTAAAAAAAGAAGAATCCCCCTAGGATGTTGCAGCCAATGAAAACCATGCTGACATTGACAGACGAGGTGCATCATGGTAGTTGTAGTCGGAGCGTCGTTTGCGGCCCTTTATCGGCTCTGTTCCTGCTGCTGTGGAGGACTACAGAGCTCCGGGTCCTGGACAGAGGCGGCTCGAGTTGACAGCGGTCGGTACTAAGCGAAGTACGGCGGCACAAAATCCAGTCAGTCTGTCATTTTTCAAAAGGGGTTTAACGTTTTTTATAAATTGACATCTGCAAGTATGCAGTCCGAATCGGGAATAGTTCCCGACTTCGATGTTGGAGAGGAGTTTCAAGAGGAACCAAAAACGTATTACGAATTGAAGAGTCAACCCTTGAAAAACAGGTCAGTTCTGCTGCTGGAGTGTGGACAGTTATTTCCCACGCTGAAGCGGTTTTGGTATTTAGGTGATAATTAGGCTGCAAACTTGCTGAGTGTTGTCCGGACTCCGGTGCATGTTTGAAGGCTTCTGCAGGGATGTTACAGGAGGATGTGTCCCGGCGCGGAGCTCTGCAATGGGATTCAACTTGCCTCCCATTCCTTATGTTTTTTTTCAGCTGGCATGAAGTTATGCAACACTTGGGTGTTGTCTTGTCAACATCAACTTCAAATATTAGCCTGCAGAGGAGCAGACAGGTCAGAGTTTGATGCGGCTCAGCCTCACTTGTGTTGATGGTTTGACAGGCTGCTAAACTGGTGGACTGGTTTTTATTTGGCTTCTCCTGTAAGGTTTTGCTTATGATCTTATAAATGTCTCAGCATTTCAGTAGGCATGAGGAAATTGGCTATCAATAGAATGATAAATTATATTGTATGACAATTTCAGTTTAGTAAGTTATAGTTCAATACCTAAAAGCCAGCTGTAGTTGAAATGGCACAGATGCCTCTTGTAGTGGAGAGTTCTGGAGATTTAGTTTACAGTTTTAATATACAAGTCAATTTGATTTACAAAGCCCAATATCCCAAATCACACATTTGCTTCAGGGGGCTTTATAATCTGAACAGCAAAGCAACATCCTCTGTTCTTAGACCCTCGGTTCAAATGAGGAAAAAATGCCTGAAAAACGCTTTAACGGGGAAAAAAAGGAAGAAACCTCAGGAGGAGCAACAGAGGGAGGAACAGACATGCAATAGATGCTGTGTGTCAGAATACAGCGTCGAACAGTACAACAAAATTATAATGGTTTTAACATATATTTGAAGATTGTTATGAAGAGGATGCCAAGCAGCTTCTATCAGAACAGAATAGGGCCTGAGCCACACTCAATATTAACTGGTTAAACACTTTTTGCACAGTAAAACCTGCCTGGAGAGAGCTGTAGTGGCTCTAAGAGATAAAATCAAGTTTTGGCCTTTCTGTTTATTAAATTAGGAGCTGACAAACTAAAACTGCAGTAGTTGCTGTGCTCAAAAACTCTCCTAAAGCTAACCTTGTTCATATAATAAACGCTAACAGTTGCTATGGCGTCTCAGGACGTGAACAAAACCACCAACACTCTGCAGCACTGACTTATTAGAAAGCTATTCTCAGCTATGGCACATTGATGCCTCTCCAAACAATCAACATTGAGCTGAGTCAGGTCTGTGTGGTCTGATTTGACCTTTCACACTTTTTCTGGGAGAACTGTCCACAGTGGGTGTGCTTACTGATACATCTGTTTGTTTCTAAAGTAACTCTCAGCGAGAAAGCGAATGAACTAGTTTCCCAAAATGTCAAAGTGTTCCTTTAAAGAAATGAAACAGTGCATTAAGTCACATCTGTAATGATCTCAAAAACTTACTGGTTGTGATGCATTTTTGACTATTAAAGAACTGTTGTATAACCAGTATTATTTATTATTTTATCTCGGCGTGATCTTAATAGATAATGAAACACCTCAGTTGTGATACAACTAGGAGATTGTGAAAGTGCCTGTGTGATTTTGACAACCACAATGAGGATTATGATGATGACGTCAATACTTCTATTAACAGAATGCTGTCTGATTATCTGTATTTTGTGCCCACTCCTGTCTAGAGGTAGTAATACATGGCCTCATTGTAAGGGTGAGACACTGAGAGGACAGTACACCACTGTGTTGAGACAGAGCTCTTATTGCAGACATTTTTGGTAGACGCCTGTTATTTTGTTTCACCCTCTGGTTCTTCACATTTTGTTGCAGATCTTCCAGTTTCCTTTTCTCTAAATTCAGCCAAAACACCAGTTCAGGGAGACAAACTGTCATCTCAGACAGTCCTAACCTTTAACCTAGTTCTGAGTTTTTAAACTAATTTCTTCATTAGTGAAATGTCATTACACTATTACACATACATGGGCTGAATCCAAGCAGTGTTGAGCCGCTGCTGGCAGTGCAGTAGCGGCAGTCAGGCTCAGTATTACTGAAGTACCAGCACTGGTTTTGGGGAATAACAGATTATTTCATTTATTGTCATCTCTTTTGGATTAGGGGAAGTTCTCTGAACAGTTGTTTCGATTGAAGGTATCCCACTTCCTCTTCCCACCACATGAGAATGACCCAGCATAAATCTGTTTATTAATTTTTTTAATAGGGACAATGCACATGAATCAACATCACTATAAAAGTGCCAAGTTTAAACTGCTTTACCCTGACCAGATGTTAGACCAGACATTAAAACATGCAGAGTTAAACAGAAGAAAGCAGGCGACTCATGAAGCAGCTGAAGAGGATAGAAGACTAAAAAGAGTAAAGCAGACAGCTAATAATAGTCACGATGACTGTGTTGTGAGACATTGTTGTGCAAAATGGATATAATTAGTTGATTGAGTATTGACTTGTTTAATGCGTTGTCACGGCTGCCCGCTCTGCTTTTACATTTGAAAAGAAATGACAAAATGTCATCTTTGCTTTCGCAAGATCTTTTTGTTTTCTAGCGGCGGCCGTATCAGTTTGACAGAGCAACCCGGCTGCCACAGACGATGTGCCAGACTTTGTGCCTAATATAGATGTGAGACAGGCGGTGAATCTATGCAGTGTAAATAAGCTGTATAAATTTAGCAGTGGATGTGTTATATCTGAAACTGAGAGCTGTGGGGGGGTTTTTTTTTTTTTTTTGCACATAAATCACCTAAAATATTTATGCAACAGTCAAAATGAGAGTGAAAGTCATAAAAACTGAAGTTGCTAATTTATGGGTCGACATAGTTTGGCTATGTTTCAACATTTTCATACAGTACCGGTCATGTTTGGATGCACTAGAAAGTTCAGTGCGTATTTTCCACTACAATAACATTTTTCATTTAATATAAGCCACATTTTGCAAGTGTATTCAAGTTTAATGTTGTATAAACACAAAGACCTGTGCAAGATTTCTGATCCAGATACATTTTCAATTTAGCAAAATTCAGATTTAAGTCAAGATATATTTAATGAAAGAATAGACAAAGAAGACTAGATTCTGATCAAACACTGAATGTCAGCTTTCTTGACATTGTGCTATAAATAGTTTGGTTAAACACCCAGTTACATTTAAATATAGCTGGCTCACCTATCACAATATCAAACAATGCGCTATAAAAAAAAAAGGGTTATTTTGGTTTTAATGTGCAGTATGTTGCAGATTGGCTACAAACAAGATTTGTGTTAATACAAATTGGGAATAAAATAGAAAAAACATTTACAACTGTGTGTCAAAAGAAAGATGTCAAAGCGATAAGTCGTTGCGCGAAAGCTGAGTCTGAATGTGGAAGGAGCAGCTTGTACCCGATGGGAGTCCCAGACAGAGATGCCAGAGAGGCCGAAGAGTTTCATCCATGATCTAAGACGGACTGAAGGGTTAAGTGACACAGACAGGTGTCGTGGCGGGAGCACAACTACTTGATCTGCGGCCACGATCACTTCTGCTGTATCTTATCGTCTTTGGTGGCTTTTTGAAGCACATGTGTGATTTACATTTGCTATCTTTGGAAAATCTTCACAAAGTTTGGATCTTTTTTTTTGTTCTGCGTCACGCATTTTTTAATAAAAGTTATCTGTGATCTTTGTCAACCTCTGTTGGTGACCAGTAGGAAATGCAACAACACTGAAAACATCACCTCTTACACAGCAGGTGAAATCTTCAGACCCTTAGTTTCATCATAAATCCTGGTGTAAAGTATAGAAGGAATAATTATATGTAGAAGGAATAAATCTCAAATAACTGTTTGGTCTAAATGTCAGAAAATAGTGAATAGTGATAGAGCCTGATGTGATGTCTTCAGATTGCTTGTTATGTCCAAACAATAGTCAGAAATCCAAAATATTTAGTTTACTTTCACACACAAAACTAAGAAAAGCAGCCAGACCTCACGATTGAAAAGCTGAAAGCAGTGAATTTTTAGCATTTTTACCTGAAAAATGACGAAAACTGACTAATCTAATAATTGTTTCTGCTTTAAAAACTTTGTGACTATATGAATACATTAACTGTTACTTTCGGTGCACTTTTCTTAGCAAAAATAAATAAAAATCAGCTATTGTGTTTAAAATGAGGACTGAGGAATTTCTTTCATCCATGAATAATTATCGTGGTTCCCTCACAATAAGATAATGTGTTAGTCGCCTGTTGTCATCTTCACTGCTTTAAGAGCTACAAGAAAAACTGCTTCATGTTTGTACAATATCCTTATTTACTTAACTTGAAACCTTTGTGGACTGACTCAACTTTCTGTAGCAGTGTGTCTGAAATGCACAGACAGACAGAAGAGAGGAGAGAGAGCAGTAGCCTGCCGTCCTCCTGGAAGCAACTGAAGGGAATTATGGAAGGCACAGAACCTAATTACAGAAATAAGACCCGGCAAGTTAAGGTTATCCCAACCCTTCCTGGCTTCCTGGAAATGCCACAGCAAAAAACCTGATTATCTCTTTGGATGCTTTAACAGCTTACATAGTTTTGTTTTGCCCTGGTGTCAGAAGTTATATGAATCTTTGTTTAGCAGCTGAGAGAATGAGCTTACACCATTTTTTTGGACGGTTATTTGATAGTTATTTGACATTGATCGATAGTAGCTTGATAGTTTGTGAAAAGGTGATCATTTTGCCAGTTCTTGTTGGAGAAAAAAGTCTCAAAAGTTTTTCTCAGTTAATATCTATATTTTGGTTTGATTCTCAGCTGTAGGCGTGAATCAATCCTATCAGATTCTACTTTAAGTCCCCTTATTTAGCATTTATAAGCATTAAGCAGATAAAAGGACAGTTGTAGGTGTTGTTCTCTTATTAAGACATATTTCATATTACAACAGTGTTTTTTACTATATTGTCATTAATTGTCTGAGTACAACAGCCTCCACTTATGGGGGCCCACAAAATATACATTAATAAACACTTATATTTGCTTATAACTACATTATAGTCTTCTACAACCATTAACTAACTGTTTATATACTGATTATAATTGCTGAATAGGGAGACTTAAAATAAAGTGTGTCTTTTAGACAGATACACAATTGAAAAAATCATCTATACATACAGTATAAAAGATTATTGGTTTGATATGATATGTTCAGCACATTACACTACACAAGTACATATGATGCAAGTAGGGCTGAATAATTGCATTTAGAATAAAGCAGATTTAAATCTAATTGTTTCAACTCTAGATGTATTATTGATGATTGGCTTGGCTTGTCAGCTGTGGGATGTTACGTTTTCTTGTGGTTTATATTGTGACAATAATATGTGTTGTTTTTTTTCGTGACGTTCAGGTGTCAATTGTTCTTCACAACCGTCCATTAAGCAGAAGTTCTGTATTTAAATAGTTGTATAGATAAATACAGAGCTTCCACCTACTAGTTCACCTAATTGTTTGTGTTTGTACAGTTGTTTTCTTCTCTTTCTTGCTTCTTTTATTCAAAAAATGTCTTTTAAACCTTGTGTGACACTGGGTGCAAAGTCTACAAAGCTGATGGCCTCTAGATCTAACACTTGCATACAAACGCTTCTCATTATCACTGATTTGCTTGCTAGTAAGTGACTCCAGGGGATGAGACCAGCTGCAGCACATAGGGGTGTTGGGATCGGCAGGGGAGCTCGAGCGGATCAATGTACTGTCATGTAGGGTCATAATCACTGAGCTGTACTCTAGCAGAGAGGTCGTGTCGTCCTGCAGGAGGGTCTGGATCTACTCTGTGAGCAAAGCACCTGCAGTCTGGTGAAGAGAAAGACAAGCGGACGACATCGTCACAAGCAGCTCGTTTGAAGGAAGGTGTTTTTGCAGTGCAATGTCTGCACCGCTCCCTAATGTAATCTCATTTGAGCCTTCTCACCTCTCTCTTTCTCACACTACATTCCCATTATACTTAAAGTATGTGATATACAAAAGTCATGGTGCTCCCCCACTTTCACCCCCCAGAAAAAGCAATTACAGGATTATACTGTATGTCAGAGAAAGTGAAGTGGGCTAGGAGATGAAAGAGCGCCCTCCCATGGAAGAGTGTTTTTTTGGGCAGGGATTTTAAAAGCCAGATGAATTTCGAGAGTATCTAATTTCCATATGGTATATTTCCAAGTGAAACAGGACAGACAGGAGGGACATAAAATTTGGAGGAAATTCGATTTGAACATTGAATAGTGGGCGTGTTTAAATGAATCGTAGCTCTGTACCACTAAAATGATGATTGAATGATGGGTAGTTGTCATATTATTGGTTTAAATTGGTTGGTTCAAGCCTGCACATGTCATATTTTGTTTTATAGGAAGAAAACATGATTTGATTTTGACATAAGAAAACAAATTAGTTGATCTTTGTTATTTGTTTGGCATATATTGTTAAATAGTTGCACAGGATGACAGGGGATGTGATCTAAAAGGTTAAAAATGCCTTTTTTCATTTCAAATCGACTGAAACGTTATTTCTTGACTATGATTTTATTATATATATATTATGCAGAGATTCTGAACATAATTGAATCAGTAACAGTGTGCACACAGTAGTTTCTTGTTGTGCTTCTTCAGATTATGTACACTGTATAATCTGTATTGCGCTAAAAGTATGTTTGTGTACTTGTGTGTAGAGAGTGTGCTGCTGTGGGTTGACCAGTTACCCTTGAATTTCCCAAATTTCCAGATGCATTTTTGAGTTGATTTAATCTGGTTTGAAAAGATCTAATTTGCCGAAAGGTTGAAGAATTTTCACAACCTGCAGAGGAGGTTTGTAATCTGTAAATTGTAGTTTAAACATTATAATGAGCAAAATGTGGCTGGCCATTAAAACCACGTTACTGATTTAGAATTCTGAAGGATTATGTTTCTATATGGGGGTGAGAAAATTCTTGTACCTCTTAGGCTAAATAAACTGTTTAAAAACTCATTAGATTATTAGAAAAATGGATTGGCACAAAGCTGTTTTTTTTTGGCTCATGACAAATTGACAGTTTGCAGATACATGGTGTTCACAGCACAGTGATTAAATCTTGGTGGTGGTTCATCCACTCAGCAGTGGTGACACTTGTCTCTAAGTGAAACAGTATCTGCGTGGTTTTTAAAGCGGCGTGTTGACTGACAGTGTGTTTCTAGCAGGCACTCGCTCTCCTCTCCTCTGCTCTGCTCGTGCGCTGAGGTATGCTCGGACAGGGGCTGGTCCTCTGCCTGGGACTCTGTGTGGCGATTGGAGAGTCCAGGCCGGGCCTTGGAGCCTCCCCCCTCTGACACACTTTCAGTGCTGCACCACCAGCATGACTTTCACTGCTCTCCAAGGGCGGGTGGTGCACCTTCAGGAAAAAACAAACAAATATGGAGGCTGTAGGAGTGCAAGTGTACAGACCCTGCTCATTTGACTGTTTGTGAGTATGGTGCCTCAGCATCTGTGATATTGTTGGCATGCATTAAGGTTTGACTTTGAAATGTATTGGTGTGTGTTCAACAGTATATGTGCAAAATGAAGAACAGTGTGCACACAGCTGTGTGTTGGAAGTACCTACAATCATAGGTATTAGCAAACTGCTCCGTGTGCTGTTTTTTGTGTTGAATACCTTGAGTTTGTTGCATAGACTTGATTGCAATTAGACTTGATTTTCATTTTTGTCAATTTGACAAACTTAATAACAGTAAAATTGAATTGAATTCTGAATGTAATGACATTGATCTTTAGATGAGGTTGTTGTAACAACATTATTTAGTAGCTATGCTACACAAAGGGTCATTAGGTTTCCAAAGTGGGTAGAAGCGTTTTACCATCTGAAGTCAGTTACCTGCAGTAGTACTGGTGGTGCAGCTTGTCTGTTTTATATATTAGTTTCTATTAAGCACCTCAGTGTTTTTGCTTTGATTAGATTTCTATCGCTCAACTGAACATTGTCCCTTACCTTCTCTTCTCTCTGGGTGCAAAGCTACTTCATTTTCCAGGTGGGCAGCTATCTGTCAGTCATTAAAACCTGCATCAAAGCTCTGTCTGCTTGACTAATAATGAGTATGATGGAGTAGCATAGTGAGCAGAATCAGAGGAATCATGAGTTGGGTGGGTGGGGCTCTTCAAGACTGTACAGCCATTGTTTTTTTTTTCTTCTTTGAGATACACACAACATGAGAGGAGGTGCGCGCGCACGCACACACACACACACACACACACACACAAGTGAAAAAAGTTAAAAAGGACAAAAGAGCTTTTTATGTGTTTCAGTGGTCTGTTTGGCAAAAAGCCACCCAACAGTCAAAAGGAAAAATACAGACTGAGCGAGACGTTGAGCTTTGCTTTGTAGAGAGGCTTCTGGTCATTCATGCACACACACATACACAAACACACATAAATCAAGCTGATGATCAGGAATGTATTAAAGAAAATCATGAGGCGCTACAACTCACAGATCTCAGCTCTTAAAACCATTGTCCACTATTTGGAAACATGTTGGGATTAATTTCCTATAATTAAGTGTAAACCTCTTCAACTGCCGACCATTGATGGGGCCGATATTTTAAACTTTGCGACACTTATTTAAAATTCTAATTAAGATGTCAAATGTAGCTCAGCCAATACATCGACATGGTTGATTTTATATTATAGCTTTATATTAGATTATCACAGATATATCAGTGTTGTCGACTGATAAGTAAGTAAATTGTGACAGAGAAATACCAAAGATATGTTCAAAGCTGCATTCATGGGTTTTTGTGGCCTCTTGGGGGCAGCTGGAACAAGGTGTTGACATCTTTTAAGGTGATATTGTGAAGTCTCTTTAGCTGCTAAACGGTCCACTATGTTCACCAGCTAGTTGCTAACCGTGTTTGTCATTTGGTGCTGGGCAGATAGTATACAGTGGATTTATTAGAGCTATTAGAGTGAATCAGAACAGTAAAGATGAGCTGAGGTATGAAATATTCTCAAGGTGCAGGGTTGGTGATGATTCTCCGAGTTTACTACTATGAGCAACCCTTTCACAAAAATATGAATTATAGCAGTTTTAAAGTTTATTACATTGCTTCTCCACCAGAGAGCACTGACATGCTCATTCTTTCAACTCTAAAATCTGCTCATTAAATATGTTGCTCACATCTTTATGAAAAATACCTTATAATTTATGTCATCAAATATTAACCTATTGAGTCAAGTCAATTTTATTTGTAAAACCCATCACAAATCGCAAATTTGCCAAGAAGGTTTGACAATATATACAGCAATGCAACACCCTGTATCCTTTTCTATCAATTCTACAAAATCAATTCTACAAAAAATGGGTAGTATCCTAAAATAAATGCTATGCCATGGCAAAAAAGCAGAATTTGAGGTTGCCCTGGTTTTATGATATTCTAACCAAACTTTCTGCCTAAAAAGCCTCAGAACATCATTAATAGAAAAATAACATGGTTGGTTTTATCTGAGTCTCCACTGTTCCCTTAAATTTCCAAAGCATTTTTTCATATTTCTATTTCTTACCAAGATAAAATGTTATTTGCTATAACTGTAATTTAGGTAAATTCCAAGAAACTGTGGTCCACAAAACCCTAGTACTGGTCTGATTATAATGTCAAAGTTTCCAAAGACATTATATATATATATATATATATATATATAATAGCGATGTAAGGGGAAAATGATGCACAGGATGTGGTGCAGCAAGTTAATCTTGGATTTGCATATTTAACTCAGCACGAATACAGTTTAACTTCTGTGAGGCATTGAAACAATCAGATCCAGTATATTCTACATATTGTATCTGTAATGTTGCCAAGCAGCGTGCAAATCAGTTTTATCTAATTTTAAAGCTACTCTGCGGTTTATGTGGTTAAAGACAACAACTGAGTCACTGATGATGGTTTGGTCAAAATGAAAGACTATATATGAAGAAATGAGTCCAGTGGTAAAATAAATTCTCTCCTCCTTCTATCACCTCTGCTGATGTGTCCTCGAGCAAAACAGTTGACCTTTCCTTTAGTTTCCATGGAGCGGTGCAGATGTGTCTGTTTGGGCCTCGTTAGGTGGAGACAGAAACTGGCGTATCCTCTCTTGTGCCTGGGAGCGCTGCTACACCTTCAGGTTTTTGTTGTGTTTGAGGTGACAAAGAATGTGTTTTCGCTGATAGCCTGGAAGGGTGTGAAGACGTTTTTAATCAGAAGAGCCATTGCCAAGATTATTAGAGCTCAAGTTAAAACTGTAAAACTCTGGGGCGTTAGCTGTCACTGTGTGCTTTAAGACAAGCTCCCTGTACTGTTATTTTTACACAGTTTATCAAATTTACTTTTTTAGTTAATTTTTTTTAATAATTTTAGTGTCAAAACAAATAAAATATGCACAAAAAGGGACAAAGCCCCATCCCAATGATATGAAAAAGGTAATATGTACCTTTTTTTAAACACATTTTTACATAACTGAGAAGAAACTGAGAATTAAGGTCTTTTGTATCTGCGTGAGTTTCCAGACAGCCTGACCTAGTCTGCAGTCTCTTCACATTAGTGTGTGTGTGTGTGTGTGTGTGTGTGTGTGTGTGTGTGTGTGTGTGTGTGTGTGTGTGTGTGTGTGTGTGTGTGTGTGTGTGTGTGTGTGTGTGTGTGTGTGTGTGTGTGTGTGTGTGTGTGTGACATAGCATTTCTATATATTTTGTCACACTTTTATCCCTCACCAGAACACCTTAAAGTGCAAACACAGGAGAGATGCAGACATGTACAGAAACAAAAGTTACTACATTCAATGTTTTTCACCAGAACTCATTTTTTGGACACTTGAAGTCTAACAAACATGTTGAATGCACTGCCTTATATGAATGATTAGCAAAGCTGATATTTTGAATGTTCTAAATTGTGCAGCCTTCTTTTTTACTGCTGTTGCTGGCTCATGGTTACATCTATTTGGGCGTTACTTCCACCAGCTGTCGAGCAGTGCAATACACGAAACCAACAGCAGGAATGTGTGTTGTGTCGCCTGCACATGGGTGTCCATGTGTACATTCACAAGACAAACAAAACAGGATCCTGCTCATGAAAACGTTGCTCAGTAGTGCTACTAGTGGTTAAAAAATACTCCACAGGGTAGCTTAAAGGGGAATTAATGCCTCTTTGCGATTTTCTGGTATTTTTATAACTGTTTATTTTAAAAATTGTCAAAGTTCAAAAAAACTTGAGGTGAACGTATGTAAAAATGCTGCCTGCAAGTCAAAACCCAGGGCTTCAGCCTGCTGTTAATGCTTTGCTTGCAAAGTTACATCTAATTCCCAATCGAACTGACGTCAGATTCGTTATGCATGCCCTCAAGCTGCCATCAGCTCTGTACTGCATGTTGCTAAGGTTGTTCAATGGGTTGTTCACATTGTCTGCTCACATATTTGAGATCAGGCTTGGTCGGATGTGTTTGAGAAGTTCTTGCTATCACCACTCGCTCTCTTCATTCACTCTCTAGCTCACTAAACCACAACTGCTCTCTTTCTCTTTTGCTCGTGTCCTCTCTCTGTTATTCACTCCTCCTCTCAGCTTTCTCTCTCTCTTTTTTTTCTTATCTTTTTAAAAATGAGTTGGAGAAACTAACATCAAAGCCTTACTTTACTTTAAACATTATCAAACAAAGAGAGATTTCCTCCCTTTGTCTTAGTAATGTCTTTGTCCTCCCTCATGGCAGGGTTGTAAAGGTAGGGTTGTACAGGTCTGATCAGTCTGATCATCGGCTTTTGTGATTGGCCACTACAGCATGATGTCAGGTTATGTTTCTGCAAAAGTTGATTTGGGTTCAACTTCTTTTGCCGTCTTTTGCGGCACTCCATGTGTGTACCTTTAAAGCCAAAACTCACTACCGCCATTCAAATGAATGGGAGGACTGCTGTTTTTCCCGCAATGCCTGATTTGGAGTGAATGCAGCCTTAAAGAGACAGGAGCTAAAACAGCTTATTTCAGACACAGGCTGCGCTGACGGGCTGTGTGAAGGAACAGTATAAGATAAATAAAGTTTTTTGAACTGTTAACAATGCAAAGATATTTCAGTGAAGCCAGAGCATAAAAGTATAGACCTGGAAATATGCATCATATGTTCCCTTTAAATGTTAATGCACATTTAATGCAGGTCCTTTGTCAGTTTAACCAGTACAGTGGGAAAGTGTCTCTTTCTCTTCATGTGCACTTGAAAATAGTTTATGTGGAAAACATGTATAATATTGTTCCATTTAAAATATAAAGGAGTGGAAAAAAAGATTCTTGATTACTCAATTAAACTTCTGGTCTATAACAACCAGGATTTTCCGCAGCCCAAGAGAACAACTTCAAATTGTTTGATTTGACTGAGAAAAAACCCCAGATAACCCACCACAGAGGACTAAGAAAACATTAGCTGGAATCAGTAGCATTTTTGTTTTAAAAGGATTAATTAGTGGTCAGAATTGTTGCTAATTAATCAACTCATTGTTTAAACTCGAGTTTTATCAAAACATGTTCTTTTAATTTTGCCAGTAATAGTAAATCAATTCCAAAGTGTAGAAAAGAAAAGGAAATGAAACTGCTGTCTTGAAATTTGCCCTGAAAAACCCAAACTCTCAAACAGCGAAGTAGATTAAAGAAACAAAGAAAAATCAAAGGATTTATTCCCGGCAGTGCAAATGAAAAAAAAAAATCAGTTTTAACATTAGATCCACTGACTTCTGTTTGAAATTTCTGGGATGAAAGGAAACACAATCTCCCAAAGTCTCACAGACAAAGGACTTATGCATATGAACACTAAACCTGATTCTGTATTAGGTGAAGTACAAAGAAACTTGACAAAAAATGACTGTTGGATTGAGAGACCCAAACTGCTGCTTTACTTTCAGAGAACAAGTCTTTGTTCAGCTCTCATTCATTCATTAAATCTGGTAGCTAATTGATTCATTAATCCAAGATCAATAACAAACTACTCTGTGTAGGCATTTTCTTCAGCAATGAATGATACATTTTCTTTTAAACTCAAAATATGATCTAATTTTAATGTAGACAATGGTCATGAATGTGGTTTTCTTATATGTCGTAGCATATTGTTTCTCTTGTGCATGCTTCAGTGGGTGTGGTATCAAACAATGAGATTATATGCAGCGCTGGGGGGAGAATTATGGTATGTTGAGGGCTCAACACCCACTGAATACGCTGTAGACCGAAGCTGTGTTTGACTCCACTGGCTAATTAGTGCGATTACTGCACAGCTGGATTGGCCAGACGTTTTACTGAGTTTTATCAAAAGGATCACTCACTCGATGAAGGCTTCAGCCCGACAACTTCTGCTTCAGCAGAGTCTCTCTATTTTAGGACTGCAGGACTCTGTCTGGGGAGTAGCCGTCTAAATTTAAGAGAGTGGGAAAACTGAAGCAACCTGTTATGAAAAATGTTCCTCTTTCTGTTGCGGTTAATTCTGCTGGTGTAAAAAAATGTTGTGATTGCAGCTACTTTGTCGCGACAGATACTTCACCTTTTTCATTTTAAATGTATGCTTTAAAAGTTAAAGGGTTTCATTTGCAGTATTTTATCTTTCCGAGAAATAAAAATTGAACTACCCGCAAGATTTTCCTTTTGATCTCCACCCCCTCAGTCATCCTCTGTGCCAGTTTCCTTTCATCATATTAACCTTTTCTTCCATTTGCCTTCCCTCAATCGTCTTCTACCTTTTCTTCTCTCCACTCCTGCTAATCTGCCTCGTCTCTTTTGCTTGACCTCTCTTTCCCTGTCTGACCTCTCTCTACCCTCTCTCTGTTATCACTTTCTGTCTTGTAGCCTCTCTTCACCTTTCACCTTTCCAACCTGCTCTCCTCTCTCTCTCTCTATCTCTGCATATCTGCTCATTTATCTGGCATGTTTCTCCCCTCCACAGCAGCCCATCGGACCAGCATGGCTCCTCCAAGCCCCCGCTGAGCTCCTCGGCCATGACATCACGCATCCTGTTGCGGCAACAGCTGATGCGGGAGCAGCTTCAGGAGCAGGAGCGGCGGGAACAGCAGAGACAGCAGGCCTCCCAGTACCCACAAACCACAGCGGCACAAACCCCGGCCATCAATGTCAGCGTCCCAGTCAGTCTACCGCCTGCTGCACAGGTGCCAATGGAGGTGCTGAAGGTAAGATACCATGGTTCTGGTTTCTAACGGCAGGGGAGAACAGGGAATAGTGCACGTATAATTAGCAGGCTATCAAAGTTATTACAGTATATTCATAAAGTTTCCACCTCTGGAAGTAGAAGTTGCATGCGTCATTGTTGCAGTCTGAGTGGTCCAGGCAGTGCGTGTATTTATAGGCTTTATTGACTCGTGTGTGTGTGTGTGTGTGTGTGTGTGTGTGTGTGTGTGTGTGTGTGTGTGTGTGTGTGTGTGTGTGTGTGTGTGTGTGTGTGTGTGTAGACAGTCAGGCAATCGTGGTTTTACTATGACTGTGTGTAAAAAAACACAGGAGTGAGTGAAGTGTGCTAAAATGCGTATATGGGGATTATCTTTCCTGAGAGAATTCCTCTTTAATGCATGCTGTGCTTCCAGCCATTTGGATTTAGCCATCTTTAATCCTATTTGCTCAGCTACATTCACATCTTTTCATAGCTTTGATTCCCTGGCAGTCCAAGGGACAGGAGACTCTTAAGATTTTCTGTACGAGTAGAGACTGTTGTGTTTGCTGGTGCATTTTAACAAGGCAATTTGGTAAGTTCATCTTTTTTCATGTGTTTTCAGAGAGTTGGTAATATTTATGAAATATCAATAGAAAAGTGTTGTACTGTATTTCATGGCGGTGAGCACGTTTATCTGTGAGTTACTGTTGTGGATTCTTTTTTTCTGGTACATTTCCTTTTAACTCAGTGATTTACAGTATAAAAACTTGCTGTGTGATTGTGATTTAGAAAGATTTACACAATACAAAGATTCTCTAACTTCAGCGAGTAGCTCCTGTTTCAGTTTAGCGCTTGCATTTTCCTGGTGTCTGCATCGTTACAAAGGCGAAGAAATATGTGTGGAGTTTGTTATGAGGGCGCATGCCTGTATGTATATTCTTGCCAGGCGTTTGTATGTATTTATTTCCATTTCCACATGATTGAGTGAGTTTGGATTTCTCCAAGAAAGAGAGCTTTTGGTTTTGTCACTGATTTGTAGTTTTTTCCAGTACGTTCATTTTTGCAGCTGTGCGATCATAGATATAAGCCTTTATATTTAAAAAAAAAAAAAAAAGAAATATATGACACTTAAGGAAATCTGTGCACAAATATATATATCGTTGCATTTGTGCATTCATTTTAAAATCATAATATCTACAAATTTAAAGTACTAAAATACTAAGCTACCAACACCTGATTTTTATACAACTTCAAGTATAGTCGCGTAATAGTGGCTGCCAAGGGGAGAAATAAAAAGTTATGTTACCTCTGAATGTAACTGTATATAATAGGCAATTGTTTAGATTGATGGAAAAGCTTTGATGAAAGGATACATCAAAGTTTAAACAGTATAACCTCTCATCGCGTGGAGTGTAAAGTACAAATATACTGAGAGCTATTGAATAATCTTTGCTGAACTAAATCCATCCACAACACTTTCAGAGATTTCATGGTTACTTGCTCAGCCACACTTTCATCACCCTGGATATGTGTGGCATGGGCCAGCAGTGAAGGACAAATACAGTATATCCATTGAAAACATGACCCTCTTCAAGCAGCATAAACATTACTTACTCTCCATAATCTGCAGCTCTTTTGAGAGGTTTAGGACGCCCCCACCCCGAACCCTCGCCCTGTGTACAATACATCAAGTTAGAATAATTTCTCTGGTTTGGCGAGAGCTTACAGACATTCTTCATTGACTGAAGCCCTCAAATGAAAAGGCCGTTCCAGCTTGGCGCTGTTGAGCTGGGTTAACCTGCTCCCCTGTCTGTGGATAGATTAGCAGAGTCCACACAAAGCTCAGGGGTACCAGGCAGAGCTGCTGGACCTCAAAAAGTGCAAACATTAAGCTCAGATGAGTTTATCTAAAGACTGATTGGACCCTTAATTAACCAAGTGACCTATGACCTTCTGGAGAATAAGTAAGGGATCAGTTTAGGGATCAAGACAAAGGCGAGCACAGCCTTACCACACACCGAACGTTAATTCAGTGAAGAATGCTCGTAATTAGCCCCCACTGCTTTCATTCCATGGCATATTTAAGAGAAAAAAACACTGCTTTGAAATTTATGTAGGATAACTTCCTAAAAGGGTTAAAATATGATTTCTAGAAATTCTTTTTTTCTCTCCAAAGGATTTATGGTGGCATGAAAAGAACAAAGTACTTGTCAACCCTGTACAAAATGTACATTACTTTTGGATTATACAATCACTGTAGCTCGTGACCAGTATGTATCAGAAAGTATAAAAAGATGCCACCCAGATGTTTCATTTCAGTTGAGTCGTGAATGAATGCAACAAGACATTAAAAAGCCATGCGCATTTAAAGCCAAAACGCATTATATTTTATATTTGGAAAAAATGTGTGAATACTATTTTGTCTGTCAGTAATTGTAATCAGTAATTTATAACAAGCTTTCTAAATATTACAACTGTATATTATCAGTGTATAAAACTGAAATCCACACTGCCATGAAGTTTTTTTAAAACAATGGTTTATGCAGATTTTAACACAACATTTCCCATTTAAAGAATCATGGGTTGTATTACGTTGGTAATTTGCCAGGCGTTTGCATAATAGCATGACAATACGTCAGAGGTTGAGAAGACCACAGGTTGCTCTGATGTAGAGGCTCACATTAGCATCACAGTTGTTGTCTGCAAGTTCCACGAAGCCCGTTAGCAGCTTAACTGTGAGACAAATGGCCTATTCTTCTGCTCTGCATAGCAAATAGGGCATTATTGTTAATGTATCCTGGTAGGACCATCATGGAATGCCCACAGCACGCAAGTAAAAAAAAAAAAAAAAAATACAAATCAGTGTTTGTCATTCTGCCCTCACCCTGCGTCCTTTCTCAGTACAGCAGTGCGCTTTGTGCATGTTTCTGCAGAGTGTTTCTGACTCTTTGGGGGTTATGTTGCCGATGCCCTCAGGCTCATTGATGGCTAAAAACGAGCTGATAAACAACAAGCCGTCTTGTTCGCTGTATTTGCAAAAGCTGTAAGTTAGCAGTTTGCACATCTACAAATAGTGTATTTTGGAAAGAGTACATTAAAGTGAAGATGATACAAGTTAACTTCAAGTCCCGCTGGCATTAAGTTATCAATATGTATTCAATTTCTCTGTTGACGACTGAATGGTTAGTGTTGGAGATGTATCACAGTGTATGTAGGACTACGACCAATGTTTATATAGGAACAACATCATATACATTCCTCCTTATACATTCTTTACGTTCGGTAACAAAGGCGCTGTAGAAGTCCAGTCTGTGGAGATGTGTCCACTTTGTAAACACACCATGACAAGCAGCATTTTTCACCCATCTGGGTCTTGAACATTTCTCAACCTCAGACCAGTTCATCATAACAAAAGCTACAGTATGTATTGACAAGACTGAGATGTTCCAGTCTGAGGTCTGTGGCCCCAGGGCCCTTCAATGAACTCAAAGCAGTGAGATCATATAATTATGCGTGATAATTTAGGAAAACCCTGAGGACAAAAACAAGTTTGAAAAAACCACTGATACTGATTTTAATGTAAAGACTAGACATGACTGATAACATACAAAAATGAACAAACTTTAGAACAAACTAATTTATTTTCATAACTGATTTAGCTACTGATTATTTTCTCAATTCATTCATTAATTCTTTGGTCTATAAAATAATTTTCCACAGTCCAAGGTGACATATTCAGGATGCTTGTTTTATCCGACCAGCAGTCCAATACCTGCAGGTATCAAGTTTATTAATATATGAGACAAAGAAAAGCTGGAAATTATTGGCATTTTACAGTAATGATTCATCAATCATTTTTTTGTCAACAGACTAATCCATTAATTGAGTAATTGTTTGAATTTAAACCTAATTTCTGCAGTGAGGAAATCAGACAGAAAAGGATTCAAGACGTTTTAAGACTGAAACCCAAATGTTGCATTAGTGTACACAGTCACATAACATTTATACAGTGGTACATACATATTTTTTATCGGGGCACCTTTAGCTTCGTCTAGTGCAAATAATTCCCTAATGAAGTCTTTGTTTCTATTTTAGGACTGTGCGTGTGTGTGTGTGTGTGTGTGTGTGTGTGCGTGCGTGTGTGCGTGTTTGTGTGTGTGTGTGTGTGTGTGCACGTGTGTGTGTATGAGAGAGAGAGAGACAGTTGTATGGGGCTCCTACAGTAATTCTTTGTGCTGTTTCTTTGTTTCTATTTTTAGACAGCAAAAGGACAGTGATGTGGATGTGTGTCTTCGTGTGGATGTGAATATACATGAGACAAGTCAGTGTGTCTTTGTATAACAAAAATCTTGCTGTAGACGTGCAGTATGCATATAGCAATATTTTTCAATATGGGTGACACAAGATAAATATGAGTTGTTGCAAGATAATTTACAGGATAGGAAAACATTCCCAAAATAATCTGCTATGAATTATTTACATTTATTTTTAGAGTTGTTTTTACATTGGATTTTCGTGAAAGCAAATTCATAACCTGCACACCTAGGTATGTGTGTGATAAGTGGGCACTAACAGACTTCATTTTAAGGAGTCTAAAGCCAAAATGGTTGTGGAGCCACTGACATACAGCTCATGTTGGTCTGTGGTACAGAAACACACAAGAAATGAATGGAGTGAAAATACTACTATGTGATATCACTATTATTACTACTATTGATGTCTATGTCTTCATCATTTGCTTCATTTTGAAGCATGGAAGCTGGCTAACTGGATTTATTACCGGCATCTATAGAAAACAGGCCATTATTAGACAAAACTGTAAGAAACACATCAGGAAGTTATACATCTCAGAATTTACAAGAAGATGTGTTATAACATGTTGTGAAGTTAACTTATGATTTAATTATTTTAGCAGATCGCCATAAGATGGACCTCTAAGTAGCTGAGTGGGCCACAGAAATTGTTGAATTTATGAATGAAAAGTCTCAGAGGATGTCAAAAACTTAGTGAAAAACTCAGGAAACAAGATAGAAAAACTGAGACCAAACTATATATTCTAGACTATACCTCTAACTGTACTTTTCTGTGTGTTTTGTGCACCTGTTAACCTGACCTTCACAGAGTCAGAGCAGGCTACATAACAAATGTTGCAGTTGCTAAAACAGCCCTGGTTACTTTTTTTTTCTTCTCAAAACCAGCTGCAATAAAATGATTGCGGTTCCCACACAGGGAGGATAGCACACTCAGTAATCCTCGAGGTCAATGAGAACACCTAAAGAGAACCAACTGATGAGACAGACAGGATTAACCACGCTGTAATATATGCTTTCACACAAACTAATGCTAGTATCCATATCCATTATGTCTGCAACTGTCAGACTGTAAAACAAAGGAAGCGACTTGGAGAAGAGGAATACTGTAATAGTATTGTTTGGATTAGATATATTTGTATTCAGTCAAGGGTTTAATATTTATAACACTTGACCAGATTTACTTATTATTATCAATCCTTTTAAATCCCTTATTCAACCTATTTAGGTTTGACCCTCAATTGGCTTTCAACAAAAGTTGTAAATTGCTCAATATTTAAGAACTAAATCTCATAGACTGACATTCATATAACACGATACATATAAGACTTTTCAGGCAGATTACTGATTTAGTATTTAGCTAAATGTCTACCTAAATGTTATTTACATTGCTTTTTGTTAATAAGTAACATTATTCTGATAAATGATGAAGAAAAATGCAAAAAGAATCATTACTTCCAGTTTTTCTCAAATGTGAATATTTGCCTGTCAGCTATGAAATTGATTTGGTTTTGGGCTGCTTGTCGGAAATTATGATGAGCATATTTTACTATTTTCTGACATTTTATGGACTAAATGATTCATCACTTAGAAGATGTCACAATAACCTTAAAGTACAGACAGAGTGAATCATTTCAATAACTAATGAGGAAATAAAAATACTTTAAGAGATTTGTTTTGCTCTGAGCTTCTCAGTCACAGTTGAGTTGATAAGTGGCATGGTTAACTAGTATTCATGGTTTGTATATCCAGCGTTTACACACGTGAGTGCAAATAATTGGGTTCCTCATTTACGGCTCAAGTATATCCATCTGGATTAGGTTTCTAAATACTCCTTTTATTGTACTAGTGTTCAGTCTATTTACAGGATCAACGTCACTGTGGCTTTTAATGTTAATAAAACAAATCAAATTGTTGAGTTTTTATTGACGTGACTTAAAAATGCAGGTGGTGATAACAGTGGAAATGCCCCTTAAGCTGTTATCAGTCATAGTAACAATATTACACTAGTGTTAAACATAATAATGAGGCAAAGTAAAGACTAAAGGTTTCTATTACTAAAAGTAATGAATCTCATTCTTTTGGCCCAGAGCGTGATATGGTTTCTTCTTAATGCGTCATTGACATGCTGTAAGTTTGCCCCCCTCTGTGGTGTCAACTTTACAACCCTGTAGTGACAATTTATAACCTAAGGTGATCTCAGTCATACCTGCAGGATATATGTTAATGTACCTCACATGAGTATCCTCTGCAGAACAGTGATACTGTGTCCAAGCATGGAAAAGAGACACTGAAAGACTTTCTGTTCTGTTGAGAAGTGGAACAATTTGACTCTCACAGAAAAGATAATCTGACCTGAACTGATTTAAAAAAATATATACATTACATGATAAGTAAAAGCAAAGACATGTCAGGTAAAGAGAGAGTGTGTGGACTTATTAGCTTCCACAGATAAGCAGATGAATAAGCTGAACACTTTTATACAAATATATACAAGAGTTAATGCAACATAAGCAAAATGTAGACAGGAGAGAACAACGTGAATAAGTGCCGTAAAGTTCAGTTCCCATAAGACATAGGTGCCAACAGGCAGTACATAGAGGAAATGCATAGAGTGCATAGAAATGGATAATAGTATTTTTGTTTGTGTTTTTGTGCAGTTTTTTCTTTGGTTCCAGATGTCATGATATAAGTTGTTTGTGGAGTGGGATAATTTTTTATATCCGTTCAGCAGTCATATCATTTTTACTTTGGAGTGCAGACCAGGGAGTTTTTCACAGCAGCAGAAGAAATGTCAGAGGTAGCTAAGAGTTCGTCTAGAGCCTGTGACCTCCTCAGCTGTGTTAATGAACTCAAATCCCCTGGGCTTAAGCAGAACAAACACTTAAGTTAAAAAAGAAAGTAGGAGCAGAGACCATTATTCATAATTGTGCATAGTTATTGGTTTATGAGACCAAGTATGTCTCTTGTTCCCGATTAAAAATGACATTTAGAGACACGAGGAGATACAAGCCTGAGAGTGTAACAGACTCTATTCTTTGTGCCGTGCTGGGACTGGGAATGCACGCCAAGCATCCACAGGGTTAAAAAAGTGGATGGGGCAAAGTAACTGCCCCAGGCAAGTTTCAGTAAAAGAAGTGGCCTTGCAAAACAAAGGCACTAACTGTTAGCACCACATCCTGACATCAAGTGATACACCATAAAGGAATAAATTCAGATTTTTACATAAAACAACACAAATTTGAAAAGGCTCATTGTATTTTGCTAAGATTCCCTAACATGCATAACTAATTACGTGTCTTGTCTTTTAAAAGATGAGCTGGATGTGGATGCCCTCATATGAGCAGGCTTAGTCCTCTGATGCAGTCAAGAAGGAAGCAGCCACAGTCCTTCTTAGTTTTATCCGTCTTAGTTAACTAAACACAGAGGTTTACGTTTCTGGTTTCTAATTTGGACATCCCAATTAACTGTAAATGATGCTTGAGATGCTTGGATATCACCCTTATGAGGTATGTTTGAAATCAATATGATCTTTTTTTGAAGTGATTAAGAGGTGTGTTATAAATTATCCATGGAAAATTATATCATAGGATCAGGACAAAGTCTACTGTATCTTTTTTGTAGTATCATTACATTAACAATTTAGGCAAAAGGCAGGAAGGTTTAAATATAGACCTAAATGTGAGACTGAACACAGCCGCACAGCTCTGTTTAAAATGTGTTGAAGCTTGACAAACACTGTTTTGGATGTTTGTCTCTATGCCTGCAGTAGCTTTTCTGAATCATTAAGGCTGCGTGGGGATCAATGATACACAGAAATCAAATTCATCCATAACTGGGGAGTGATGGGTGTGCATGTAATTTTTTTAACGTAAAAAAATGTGGACTGTGAATGCGGAAATGCAGAAAACAAGTTGCGTTTAAGAGGAACATGCAGAAAGTATTATCCTCCTGAGACTTTCTGAGATAACAACTCTTGACAGCCTCACTGAGTTCAACATGCATAATGTATTGTGTTGTACATGCATTGTATAATGCACAGTTTTCAAATTGGTGCCAAGCTATTGTTATATTATGGTTAGCACTGTACTATACAAGGGAAGCTAAGACTTGGAGGTGTATTTAAAGTTGTTTTAATCTAGTAAAAGCACAGAGCAGTTTACAATCAGGTTAGATTCCTCATCTTTGTGATATTTGTTTGCTTGTTTAATTTATTTCTAAAGGAGCAACATCTGGTAATATTTTTTCCCCAGATATATTTCCTGCCACTGATTATAATTAAAATATTTTTTATTTTTTGGTCTACTCTTCTAATTCTTCACGTTTCTACCATGCTGTCATGGCTTTTCTTCTCTCTCCACCAATAGGTCCAGACTCACCTGGAGAACCCAACCAAGTACCACATCCAGCGGTCTCAGCAGCAGCAGGTGAAGCGGTACCTGGGAAAGCTTGGCTCTCAGGTGTTGAGCTTGCCCTGCCACAACCAGTCCTCTGACCACGGGGGCATGCCGCCAGGGCCGGGCAACAGCGCCCCCAACAGCCCTATGGCCTTACTGACCCTGAACTCTAACTGCGAGAAAGAGGTGACTGCTGTCATTTTGACTTTTACACAGAATATTCCTTTTTGTGATATTTTACTCATTTAATTTTACTTATTTATGTGTCATGTATATTTTATGTCCTCTTTCTTTAGATGGATGATGTCATTGATGACATTATTAGTCTGGAGTCCAGTTACAGTGATGATATCCTCGGCCTTATGGACCCAGGTCTTCAGATGGCTAACACGGTATGTGTGTGTGTGTCTGTGTGTGTCTGTGTTTACGTCACTTTTTCCTCCACACTGAGCCTGCAGGCAACAGATCACTTCACGCTATTAAAGGTCACCACATAAGAGAGTTTAATTTTGTGTATTAGGTTGAAAAACTAAGAAATTGATCTTGTTATAACACAGCTTCATTTCATAAGAAAACTTAAGAAAAAACCTTTCATAAAAAGGCTAACGGCTACAGTTATTTGAAAGTTAAAGTTAGCTCTCCTGTGCTATCTTGAACAGAAACAATTTAAGATTTAACGGTCATGTCATGCTTATTTGCATATTGTAACATTTGTTTATGTCACCACCCTTCCCATCATGCTTATCCTGTGATGCTGATTAGCATATAAAGGGGGGGGGGGGGGCGATCCTTGTTTAATGGCTTTACTGTGTCCCCTCAGATCCCCGTGCCTGCTAACCTCATGGACATGTATGGTAATCAGGGTATGTCCCAGCAAGGTCTGCCCATCAGCAACTCTTGCCCTGCCAACCTGCCCAACATCAAAAGGGAATACTCAGGTAAGCAATGCAATCTGTGTCACTATCAAATATTTGCTGTGAGCTGTGAAAATTAACCATACTTTCTATTTTGCTGCTGTAGTGCATGGAAAACATCAGTGTTCTAACAATACAGACACACTTCTACTCTCCAGGCCTTTATACAGCCCACAAAGTAGCATTTTATAATTAGTCCAGTTTTTGTAATCCTCCTTTGTGTGGGGGTCTAAGAGAGCCAATAAGAGAACAAGTGTTCACCAACTGACCTGATTAATGACATTACTGACATATTTCTTTCCAGTGTATTTGAATTTATTCTGTACATTTTGATATTGAAAACAACATTATTTGTCATATAGTATCACATTCCCCGGCCATCATGCATATGCTGGACAAGTCTGGATCCTGTGGCAAATTTGACAACTATCAAAGGCCTGAAGGGTTCCCTGTTGGTACGTGTGGTTATTTAGATACAACATTTTAAAGTTAGTTAGTTGCTACTGTATGTGCTGCACATGTTTGATACTTATACTGTGTTGTTAAGTTCAATCCCTAACAAAAATGCTTTGTTTCAGAAGCTGAGGTCAGAGCAATGGCAAAGGAGAGACAGAAGAAGGACAACCATAACCTGAGTGAGTTTGAATTTGCACAAAATTAAACTGTGGTAAAATGAAAAAACAATTTAAAAAATAAATCGTCAAATTGTGTTTTTTCAACTAGTTATGGATGTCATTTATAATTTTCCTCTTCTGTTTTTGTTGTGTAGTTGAGAGAAGACGGCGGTTTAACATCAATGATCGAATCAAGGAATTGGGAACTTTAATTCCAAAGTCCAACGACCCGTAAGTTACTTGTTTTATTCAGCTGCTAGTTATGCCATATATAATTGTTACCATTAACACCCATTCCAGGCATGTAACATGGAATGAGTGGCCTGTCTATAAAATATAGGCCTGTATCACTGCAGACATTTTGACTTGTCATAATACGAAATGGCACAGGTGTTGGTAAAGTGTCCCAGTAAACTATCACAGTGTGCCAGCATACCACGACCCAGGAACCTGAGCAGCTAAATGGAATTCATCCATCATTAATGTTATTACATACAGCTGTGCTTTTCCTACTGTGACATGTCAAAATGTCCTCCGTAAAAAAGGCCCATCATTAAGAAATCTAATGGGGGAAAAAATGTTTGTGGTAGAAAAAATTATTCCAACAGCTTCACTCTTTCACTACAATTGCTCCCATCTGCTGGAAACAAAGGATAGAGTATGTAATCAGTGTAATTACCAACAGTTTTCTTTCTGAATACAACAATCATGGGAAAATCATTGGTTCAGACACAAAAAGAAAATGCTATAAAAGTGTTGATGGATAGGTTTATATCTTTTTCAAGTTAGTCTTAAAACAGCACCCATATGCCTTTGAACATTAGTGGTCGCTGTAATTGTTCCAAGTCAAGTCAGTTTTATATATAAGTATAGCCCAATATTACAAATCACAAATTTGCCTCAGGGGGCTTTACAATCTGCAATACAAGCAATAAAGATATTTTATTCTTAGACCCTTGATTCAGAAAAGGAAAAAAACACCTCCCAAAAAACCTTTTAATGGGGAAAAAATGGAAGAAACCTCATGAAGTGCAAGCGCAAGGGGAGGGATGCCTCTTCTAGGACTGACAGACATGCAGAAGATGCTGTTTGTACAGAACAGACCAGATTTTTAAAAAAGTATACAGCATGGAAAAACACAATAACAAGGGTATACATGGATTGATAACAATCTGATCAGGATCTGATGTTCCTCCTGTTCATGCTGGCTGTTAATATATCCTGTTAAGAGTAGATAGGGGACAACATTTACAGTCCTCATTTTCTGCAGAAATTCATTCCAAAGTTCATCTGAAGCTAATATGAGGCTTCAGCCGTCCGGGTTAGACAAATCAAGTCCGTATCTTCCAAAGTTACTGCCTTGTCAGTACAAAATCCCCTCTTTGTGTAACCATCTCTTTATGGCAGCCAATCAAGGAAACACTGTCTGTGGAAACACAAAGAGGCGACTTTGTACCAAAAAGTCTGTAACTTTGGAAGATACTGAGTTGATTTGACTTTGCGAGACGGCTGAAACCTCATATTGGCTTTGGCTGAACTGTAGAATTAATTTCTATACAAAACATGGATGGCTGATTTTGTCACTCTTCTCTTACTTTGCTGTTACTCTTCAGTATGGAGTGGAGTTATCACTGTGCTATTTTAACATGCATATGGGCATGTGAATGTTGTTGTTGACAGACATGAAAAAATGTGAACCTAACCTTTATAACAATGGGCCTACAGATGTCTCGGTTGTAGACTATATTTAGGTACGTTAATCATATTTACTATATGTATTGACACTCTAAAAGCACCACTTAAAGTCTACTCGTTTCCTTTCCTCTGCCCTTTGACCTTGCCTGTGTTTCTGGGAAGATCCCAGCAGCTCCTTTTGTTATGTCTTTCCACCCATGGTTGTTTTGCTTAACCCCAGCTGGGTGCTCCACCCACACATACCTACATAAACATAAGACAGCTGACAGCCTTTCACAAATAGACTTGACTTTAAATTGTTATCATTGTAGATAACACAAGGTTTCTTTCAGGATTATACATTCGCTTTATCAGTATTAAAGGCTAATTTTAAAACTGAATTAATCAATGCAGTAAGAAAAAAACAACATCTCAGTGTCTGCACTTAAGACTAAAAAACTGTGACTTCCTTTCGGCATCATTTTTTTACAAGTTGCATCTATGACTCCTTATGTAATAAGGGGTTTTTCCATCTTTACTCAAGCCCAGCAAAGATCAATTTTACTCCTGCAAAACCTCGAATGCAGCCTTCAATTCGTCCGGGAGCTAAGGGTCATCCTTATGACTGTTTTTGACCCTGTTAACGTCCCGTGCATAAAATCTTAATTTAGCATTCACTTCAGCAAAGACGTCCAAAGACTCCTGACTGCTGGTCTGCTCTGTGACCTCCTTCACAGCTCTGTTCCTTGTTCCTCCCCATTATTTTCTTTTGTCTCTTGTTTTTATAACTGAACAGGCCTTAATTGTAGTGTTCAGTTATAGAAACTGGAGTCACTGATTAAACTCAGCATTGTCAGTGGTGTCTTCATTCATGTCCTTTTGTCATCTATTAAAAACCCATTATCTTAACTTCAGATTGCCTGGCATTAAAACTATAAGTTCTAAGAAACTGTAGAATTAAAGAATAATGGTTCCTCTGTGGTTTTCAGGGACATGCGCTGGAACAAAGGCACCATCCTCAAGGCGTCAGTGGACTACATCAGGAAGATGCAGCGGGAACAACAGAGGGCCAAGGAGCTGGAGAGTCGTCAGAAGAAGCTTGAACATGCCAATCGACATCTGATGTTGAGGATACAGGTAAATGAACTGTCATGAATTTCGAAAGGGGGAGTCACAGAGGCAAAATAACTGCATCATAAACATACTATTTGCATGTATTATCAATTAAATCAAAGGAAAACTACAGTTTGGGCTGTGTGTATGGGGGGTTAGTAGAGATTGTCAACAGAGGATTTTGAAGGGGTGCCTTCTTTCACTTAGTTCAAGCTTCTTTCAAAACTAATGGTGCCTGATGTAAAGAGTGTCTTCGCCAACGTCAGAAGACATTAGTGCAACTTTATGAAATATATAAAGCTCCAGGGAAAACGTACAGAGGCACCAATTCACACAACAAAGGCCGCATATTTAAGCTGGGAGGCAACTGTTCAGACACTAATGGATCACAAGACAAGATGCGACAGGATCTGTGTGAGTCAGCATACGTTGACTGATTGCTTACTTTGTCTTTACATTAATTAATCACGGTAGCACATCATACTATCAGGGGGGAAAATACAACTTTTTGAGTTTTTACAAGAAGGAAAAGTCAAGGCACAGTCAAGCAAAATATTTATTTTCACTTTCCACCTCGGCTAACCAGTTTCTTTAGAGAAACCGATGCTGTATGCTGTACTTTGCTGATTAGGGCAGGTGAAACAGTAGAGTGCAGTCATCCTGACACCAGAGAAGAAGAGTGCGGTCACCGACTGAATCCTCGCTGACTAACTTGTGTGTCTTTCTCTCTGCCGATTGCAGGAATTAGAGATGCAGGCTCGGGCTCACGGCCTGGCGATCACATCTTCAGCACTCTGCTCTGCTGATCTCGGGTCCCGAAACATCAAGCAGGAGCACTCTCTGGAGGACTGTCACCCGGACCTGTACACACTCCACCCCCATCACCAACATCACCCCGCCTGCACCCCAGAACCACCCGGCACCCTGGAGGTCGAAGGTCACTCTAACTTCTCGGAGGGCCACTACAGCGTTCACACCAAGCCGGGCTCCAAACTCAACGACATCCTCATGGAAGATACCTTATCACCAGTGAGAGGAGGGGACCCTTTGCTCTCGTCTGTTTCCCCAGACGCCTCAAAGGACAGCAGTCGCAAGAGCAGTGTAAGCATGGATGAGAATGAGCAGGGTTGTTAGCACCCCCTACTGGAAGACCCCTCGCCTGCATCATCTGAAACGCCTCCATCCTGCTGCAAGAGTTCCTGTCAGTAGCTAACACACTCCCAGCTGCTGGAGAGGCTTCCTCCTGTTCATGTTTGTTATGTTTTTTTTTCTCCCCTACCTGTGTTTACATGTATTGAACCTTTTCCATTCATTTATTTTTTGTTTTGTTAGTTTTTTTGTGATATCTTTGTCTTTTCAAGCCCTCAACCTTGATATCAAGGACTGATTTTAAAGTATGTTTGCTTTAATCAATACTTTGATGACAATGAGTTACAAAAATAGAAGTTTTTATATTTAAAAGAATATGCATTTATCTTTGGATAGAGGCTAGATTATGTTTATTTCTATTGATTCCAAAGAATCTAGGGAAATTATAAATCATGGTCAGAAATGTAGATATTTTGTGGTGAGATGAACACTGCTTTTTAAATCACTAGCAATAATAGAAGAAAACAAATCTATTTATTACTATAGTGCTTTACACTCCTTGTGTCTTAGATTGAACTTGAATGTGCCAATGCCTTATTATGATGTGTATACATCAATGTTGTATTGCTATGCACATATTCTGGCTGTTAGCTGAGTCTTTACCAGTCTTCCAGTTGAAATTTCCTTCTTGACAAATATTAATCATTTGTAGATTTGAACTTATTTATGTATCTATGTAAACAGGACTTTATGTATACATTCCCCTGAAAAGAATAATTTATAAAAAGGCATTTAAAAGAGCCTGAGATAATAAAAATCGAAGCACATTAAAAAAACAACCCTGAAACTAAAATGCCTCTTTCAAGATGATTAAAATGAGTAAAATCATCATTGATAATGGCAACATTTTGTGTGTTTATTCAGTGTGATAATGAGCAAGAGGCAGCACAACAATCCAGTAACCAGAAACCACACTGATTCATCCTTTAACCATCCAGCAGTGTGTACTAGATATATTAACAATACATTCCTCACTGCCAGAACCACTGAAATATTTAAATTACATTTTTTTTTAAAACAACAAACCTCAAAGAAACTTTTTAAACACAAAGTCTCAAAATTTGTTTAATTTTAGCTCAAATCAAAAATCAAAAGGCTATAGTGGCCCTGACACGCGCACAAGAAGCTGATTTCACTCGATAGATCTGAATATTGTGACATAATTCTATAAATCTTTGTTATGTGGTTGCTGCAAGAAAGATGAATCAATTCAGCTTTTATTGTGTTCTTGTCTATAGTGATCAGAACTGGTAGAACTGCTACTATTTCAGCACATACAGTGTTTAATATTTTTGTGTCAATTCAAGTGCTCAGTTTTTATTATTGTCCATCCATTTCCTAAATTATTGCGTTTTTTTAACACCACTGTGGTGACATTTCACATTCAGGATGTTTTTTTTTTCCATTATGTGAACATTTATATTGTCAAGGAGTATAAGGAGACTGCTTTGCGATTTTGTATGAAATGCATGACATTGTCAAAACACTGGAATGACCTCTGTAAATCGAAATGTGGTTTGTTCGCCTTTTTTATCTAAGCATTAACTAACTATTGTATTTGGCTTTTCAAATGCATACACAATATTGTATGAGATTGTAGATTCTTTATGGTGTAAGGTTGTTGTATATTTGAGCAGTTTGTTTTCAACAGTTGTAGCACATGCATAAATATGCCTTTGTTAATAACTACCTGCCACACATTGAGAGCCCTGTTACAGCACAGCCTCCATTATGTTAAACTATGCAATGGTTGAAGTTGTGCCTGTAGAGCAGCATCATGTCTTGACAATGTGATCTCCTTATGAATTAGTATCAAAGTGATTCTCTTTTTAATTGATTTTAAGTGCCTTACAGTCGTTTCTGTTACCCTGGTGTTGTAAGAGGAGTTGTAGATAGCGATGCAGCATTTTGTTAATGTTTGTACTGGTGTTTGGTGCTTCATGGAATAACTTAGGGGTGCCAAAATACCTTAGAAAGCAATAGGAAATGCCGTTTTGTCAGCATGAGCCTCTCAGACTCAAGAACCACAAGAAAGAGTTTGTTTTTATGGAACCGCAAAATGTTTAGAATAAAAAGTAAGGCATTATGAATTAAAGTGACAAAACTATAAATAAATAGAAAATCTGAAATAATTTTATAAATGATTAAAAATCTAGATTATTATTAAATATCAGCAGTTACACAGTTTTATTTATTTGTTTTTATTTTAGTACAGACATTTGAATGTAAAAGTTCCCTTTATAAAAAAATGTATCAGTTTTTAATTCATAATAGCGCTTTCATCTCAAAATTGTCAACACCGCCTCACCTCTCAGCCAATAACCCCAATCCTCCTGACAGGCTGAAGAACAGCCTCGCTCGCTAGCTAGCAGTTGTTGAGCCTGCTTAGGGACATGTGATTGACTGAAAGGTAAAGAGGAAGAGACCATTTACTGTCATGAAAAGTGCAATTTTGAAATTAAAGGTGTAACTGAGGAAAGAACTATTGTGAAGTAAAAAATCCAGCTGAAATGAAAGCAATAACTTTTACAATAAAAATAAGAAGACTGAAATAATACTCCATAAAAATGATTTGGGGTTTTAATAATTTTCACAAACTATTGGTTGAATTTTATATCTTACTTTATTTATTTATATGTTTATTATTATTTCTTTCATAATGTCTTATTTGTTATTTGATATTGAACACTTTGCGCCTCCATATGTTTTGGTTGTGCATTTTATTTTATCTTTATTAGGTCAAACATTACATTGAAGGCATTGATCCCAAAGTTGTCCTGAATATTCAGCCACCCTTTGAGACCAGTAGCTTGTACGTTTGCCTGAATGCAATTCAAAGTGCTGACTGCCAAAATGTGTTGCCAAAATTAAATATACAGTGGGTTTTTTATAAAGATATAAATAGTAATGTTTTAGGAGCTTGATGGCAATCAGGCAATAAGTAAAGTAGTAAAGGGTGATGAAGTACATTGTGATTGTTCATTCTAGGAAACAATAGTTTGACCCAAAACAAAAATGTAACTCAAGATCTACCGAACAGTACATTTTCTGGAGCTTTCAACTCACAGTCTTCATCAGCAGATGGAGTTCACTCTTTGACCTAAGTCTGGGATTTTGGTCACAATTTTATGTGGTTGCACAATCTCTCTCCCTTCTTTATAACCACTGATAAAGGCTGTGCAATGCTTTTGAAAGGTCTAAAAAAGCTAGTGTGTGAAGATTGAGTTAAGTTTTTTTATTATTATTTTGTCATACAGGTGAAGTGAAGTACAAAATAGCCCTTATGGTTATACAAATCCCAGGTATTGAGCCTTAATAGTGCATTATACACAAGCCTGTAACATTGCCCTTTGACTGAACCCAGATCAGCTTTTTTTAATGGAGTATATAAATAATTTAAACCCGGAAATGTGAGTGTTGGTTAGAATAGACATCAGCATTACAACTGGTGGTGCTGGCACTTAATTTCAAAGCCATCACCATGACGGATTTCTCATAATGAATCATACAGCTGTTAATCATGGCACATTATGGGAATACCACTAATGAAGAACCATGTTAGCTCAATGTAGACCTCTGTGCTCATTCTCATTCCTGTGGTTCATACAGACACATTCTCTGCTGATGTTGCTACTGTTCTTATTGTTACAGTTGATATGAGATGAATGTAGCAATAGTTACTGTATGCACTGGTTTCAGATTAGTCAACTCAAAAACTCATTGGTACCTAACGATGTTGTGAGAAATATTAAAAAAGTTTTATTCGAATGTTGTGTTTTTCTGCCTCATATTTAAAATGGTGTTGTGATTAGATGCAATCTGAAACTGCCAATGCTTAGTTTTTATCTTAAATATTTATTAATACAGTATTTGAAGTTATAGCTGCACATATAGTGTTTTTCGAAAATTATTTGTTCCCAGAAGAAGCAAGCTCATCGGTCCACTTCTGATATGCTTGGCCAAGGATATTATCTTCAATCATGTCATGGAAGATTTCTATAAAAATCAATTACAAAATAATTTCAGTAACAGACAAATTGTGATTTACTTGTGTTTACTAAACTCAAAAAAGATAAAAGATTGTTGTATTTATGTTTGATAGTTATTTTAGTTTTGATATTATACCTGCTTGTCCCAGTCCTGTGGGAAGAGGCATCCTCAAAGAGCCTGCAGAATGCTTCAGACGCTCCCTGAGGGACTTTTGCACCAGATCTAGAGAACAGTCCTGGTGCCACACAGGCAGCTCCAGGCCCAGCATGCACTGAATAATGCGGTCCTTCTCCTCTGCTGTCAGCAGCCCCCTCTGGTGGGCCACATACACCATGAGGGACATGTCAATATTGACCGCCTCCCCATGAAGCAACGCTGGCAACACTCGCTGTGTATTGACAAAAAAATGGAGATAGTTATGCTTTTTTGTGTAAAGAAAATATTCATAAAATATTAACAGTTTGTATCAGTAATCAAGGCAATAACAAAATAATAAGACATTGCACAGTTCACTTCAGTGATTTTTCATGATATTACATCACAAAAATATTCATCATATTATTTGAAGCTATTTTCTAACCATTTCTAATTCAGGACTGATGAGGTGACCAAAATCCACCAGCCTATCTAGATCATCCTCCCACAAGTTGGGAGCCAGTTCTTCCAGCATGGTTTCTATGGCGATGCGGGTGGATGCTGTGGCGCTGTCTTCTTGCTCAGAGTTGTTGCTGCTCTCGCAGGACTGCAGCTTGGACTGCAGCAGCATCCTACCCTCAGCCTCCAGTAACTCAAACAAGCCACGATGCTTCATCAAGGCCATCTAAGGTATATTTAAAGAATTAAAGTGGTTAATTGGAAATAACTGGTAGAGTAGAATTACTTACAGCATATTTTAAACTGCCACAATGTCCTAATTATAAACTACTGCATGCATTGGATGGTTGTGGTGCAATGTGTGCAGTAAGTATTTATACATAAATAACAACATGCCTTAATAGACTAGGCGGGTCACAACTTTAAGCCATAGTTTGCTCTGGCATGGAGGTTCAAAGAATTATTGGCTTTAGAGGAATAATTATACATGTAACAACCTGTTTAGAAAAAGAAAGACGAGTCTAATGTGGTTCAGCAATGTTCAGTGAAGTGACAAATATACAAAAACTTCTACAATTCTTCAGTGTTTCTAAACTGAGGTTGTTGTGAGACAATAACAGTTCTCTCTTTTGAAAGTTGTAGCTTGAAGAGTCAGCTTGGTTAGTTTTCAGAAAACAAGTTTTTCTTGTTTGTTTTTTTGTTTTTGGTACAACATGCACCCTTTGCACAGTACAATATGTAATTTAGCTTGAATACACATGAAATGACATAATTTAATTGCTTCTATTTCTTTTAACACACTCCAAAGAAAGACTCCTTTGACTGTGTTTTCCTGCTTAGTGCGTTCAAGTGCTTGAGGGAAACTTCTGGAATGCCTGAAGTCCTGAAAGATCTTTTTAAATCTTGTACAAACAAGATAATAGTTTGTGTGCACAAATCATTATATTGTTTGCACTCATTGATCCTTTTCTCACAACCACTCAATATTTAACAGAAGAAAGAATCAAATTCACAGTGTTTGTTTTTTTGTTTTGTTTTCAGCTATTGCTGTTGGGGCTTTTTTTGTGTTTTTATTCCTTAACAATGCAGCTTGTCAATGCAAGGCTTGTCTGTATCCAGCTGTCAAGTATATTACATTTAATCTTAAAGAAAAGAAAGTTAGTCCCTGCTTGCAACAAAATGATAATAACTTTTTTTCTACCACACCAGTATAAACAGAAACCTATTAAATGTCTGCCTGGAAGTCAAGAAATTAGTTAAAAACATGCTCTCAAAAATGGATGGTAGTAAGGTGAATTGCATACACTTTGTTGTTCATGGACTTCCACATGCAGAAAAATCCCTCTCTATGTCAAAGCTCATGCAGTGAAGAGGACCTTCAACATCTCTGCCATCCCATTAGAGATCTGGCGCAGTGGGAGAGTTTGGAAGAAGGAGCGATCTAAGAACGTGGCCACTGGTGGGACGTAACTCCCCAACTTGTTTTTGCCACCAGCAAAGTTGACCCCTGTTTTTGCCCCGACACTGGCATCAATGTAGGACAGAAAAGTGGTCGGCACTCGAATATACGGAGTCCTCCGGCGATAGAGAGATGCTGCCAAACCCACGACATCCAGACACACCCCACCACCGATGGCTATGATTGGCTCAGAGCGCCTGTCAATACTAAACTTGTGAACTTCCTCCAGGATCTTGGTCACTAACTCCATACATTTGTTCTCTTCAGTGGTGGGCAGTGGGAGAATTTTGTAAACCACTTCTCTGGCCGCAAAGTAGTGAGTGACTTGGGGGCCGTACAGCTGATTAACAGTGTCGTCTATGACAACAAAACGCTTAACGGGTTTGGAGTTACTTATGGTGCCTTTAAGGTCTTCATCTCCTATATGGCCCCAGAGCAATGTGTCATTTCTGGGATCCAGTATGTTTCTGCACTGAATGACCCTATATGTGAATACAATGGGGCTGACGACTGTCCAGGAAACTCCATGTTCTGACTTGTTCTCATAGCTGGAGATCATTTACAATAAAACAACAGAGGAGGAGAAAAACAATAGTAAGTTGTCATGGGACAGAAAAAACACTGCTATAGTAATTTATTCAAATACTGTAATTAAGTGACATTTCAAGGCAACTGTACTTTAATTGAATGTTCCCATGTTATGCCACTTTATACATCTACCCCACTACATACCAGGAAATATACTTTTTACTCCACAAGATTTATTCAACAGCTTTATTAAACAAAACAAAAATATGATCAACTTAATGCCTTGTTATAGATTCAACCACCCATATAAAGCAGTGAAAATTAGTTCCACCTTGACCAAATACAATGTTAAAGTATTGCTTATATGCCAATACATCAATAATCAACCTGCATAATACTGTTCATCACCATATACTATATGTTTATAAAGTAACTGATTACATTACCTATTCAATATGTATTTCAGCACACATTAGCACTCCTTGTATCCTTGTTTACAGTTCACAGAAATTGCTTGACCTGTACATGTTGTCCATTTGTTTTTTCACCTACTTGCTTGTCCATTTTAGTCAAATATTTATGTTTAAATATCTTTTAGAATTCTTTCTGAATTGTTCTTGGAACTGTATGTAAATATATTGAGAGCAGCTAGAAATTGCAGTCAAATTTCGTGTATGTGTTCCTTGTATACTTGGCTAATAAAGCTGATTCTGATCAAATAATATAATAATATGACACTGATTGTAACCATTCTGTGTAATGATTAATAATACTTTTGATTCTTTGTGAATATTTTGTAGCTCATAATTAGTAAGACTTTCAATGCAATACTTTTATAGTGTGGTATTGCTTCTTTACTTTACAGGTTCTCACTTTGTCAAGTGTGTCTTAAAACAATAGTCAGATTCCCACATGAACATTAACACATTTTTTTCTACCATTCATACTGGCCATTAGGCAATCATCTTAAAATTAACTTATAATGTTAAGTGATAGGGGATGAACCTGCAGTCCTCATCTTGAGCTAAAATGTATTTAAACATTAATCTGAACATATTATCTGAGTTGAAAGTGGATATATGCCACAGTTTCAGTCTTTTTATGAAAAAAATAAATCTCTTTTTATCTTGACTAATAGTGTTTCCTGTTCAGCTGCAGAGGAAGGATTGTCACAAAAAGAGGAAATCAGGCACTAAAAGGACAGTAACTGTATAAAAAAAATGTACTTGATTTTACTCATTTAAATGAACCCTAAATTAAAGCCTCATTAAACTTTTAAATACATGTATGCATGGCAAGAGGACTACAGATTGTGTCCCCCATCATTTAAAATGAAAGTACATCATGAGAAGATCTCTTAAAGCTCAGTATGAACAGGAGGAATGATTACAGCAAGAAAAATGTGTTCATTTGGGAACCTGTCTGCTGTTATAGGACGGACTTGAAAAATTGTGACGCTATCCTTCCTCATAACTTCCTCCACCACTGCTGTACTTGTTTCACATGTGAGTGTCACAGCTTAAAATAGAACAGTACTTCATAACCCTACTCCATTGAGCATACCAATGAACATACAGTATGTCCAGGGACTACACTGTATAGTGAACATACAGTACAAGAAATAAATAAAACAAAAATATTGTAGACACACAGACAGATAATTACTATAGGAGTGTTGTAAGTTAATGGGCTGTCATCCATAATAATCAATGCTATTAGAATAATATCAATCTATTTCCATTCATTACTTACATTTTAGCATCTGATAACTTTCCCTCTGCCGGCTGGGACTGTTCAGTTTGTCGGGTCCATGTCCCGTTCACTTGGACCAGATTTGACTGAGTTTGCTGTGAAAGGCTGGAGTTATTATTTGAAGGCATGTTCCCGATTACCCGTCTCTCAAATGTCTTCAGCCAACTCTGTCATGCCTTGTGGAGTGACGTAACAAATGTATAGGATGTCAATGAAGACCATGACTACCATGCTCTCCCTGCACTCCTGCACTCTCTGCATGTCGGTATTTTGCTACTATGCTCTGGGGTAAGTGTGGCTATAACAACAAGAAGGCTGACACACATACACATATACCCTGTGGGCTATATTCTTCTTTCATTGTAACAACCAACTCTTCACTATTTCAACAGGTGGCAGTAGTTCCCTTCAAATGCTAGCACCAAATAAACCATGCAAGTTTCCTCATGACTACAACAAAAATTAAAAAAAACACCACCTTTGATTGTGTACACTATTTATTACATACAGTATATGTGACTGAATTTGCAGCCCAAAGAGAGCAATGAAATCCAATTGTGATGCTGCATTTTAAGCATTTGAGTTTCTGAAGAGGCTGAGTTGTGATTTTGTTTGACTTTAACACTGTGCGTGCAGGACAGAGGTTAAATACAAAAAGAGGCTTTATCAGCGATGGCACACCTCCGACATCTCCATGGCCAGCTCTAGAAGTTCTGCTGTATCCTTACAAGAGGAGCCGCAGAGATGACAGTCCAGTTCCAGCTTGCAGCTCCAGCAGTCCAATCCCTGCTGGTCCTTCTCACTGGATGCCTTGATGTATTTGAATGAGGGGAAACAACAGCTCACAGCCCTCTCACATGTATCCGGTAGCAGGACCAGTAACTCATAGAAACGACAATATAGACAAGTGAGCAGAAGTCCTGCGCAGTCATCTGGTGGAAGGTAGAATAAAAGAAGATCAAAACTGGGAGTAAAATGTGAATTTTTCATTGTGAAATTATACCCACTCAAAGTAACATTCAGTGTGACCACAAAGCAACTACACCAACTCATAATCTTGTTGATGTTGTAACAACACTGATCAGCCTTGATAATGTCGTGTTAATCATTAACAATAGCTCAGAGAAGTAAAACAATACCTCCAGTGTCTGGCTGGTATGAGTCATCAGAAGAAAAATGACTGCTGTTGTTCTTAAACTTGTCAGAACACATTGAGAAACTGGATCCACCCCATTCACTGCCACCCAGGGCATCATGGGAGGTGGAATCAAGGTCCGGCTTGTCTGATTCTTGCTCTGAGATGGTGCTCAGTCTGCGTGCCTCACTGACCAACTTGCCCATCATCTTTCTAGGTGGATTGCCTGTTACTGGCTTGGGGATGCTCCCTTTAAAAGAATGAAGCAAGCAATAGAGGGATGATTTTGCACTTCAATGAATTACACCTATATTTCTCATATGCGCTGGTTCAACACGTAGCTCAGTCTCTGTTTGAGTTACCCCTGTTCTAATCATGCAGTATGTCAGGGAGGTGAGACTTGTGTGTCATGTAGTGAACTGGCTCAATAACATTTCAGCAAGGAGAGAGTATTGATTTGCAAGCTTTTGTTTGGATCTGTGTATCCTGTGTTGAATAGAGCTGAAGAAAATATATACTGTGCGAACTAACACTTAGCATGAACTACATCAGTATCATTGATAAATCACTGAACTATTTTTAACCTGACTTTTCATACAGTTAACATGAACTTAATCCCAGATGTAATTAATCATATCAGACAAAGTAAACTGAGTAATCATACTAGTTTCTCAAGCTGGATCATTGTTAAATCACTGTACCATTTTTAACTTCACTTTTTATGCAGTTAATATGAACCTATCCCAGCAGTATTTAACCATATAAGACATAAAGTAAACTGAGTTAACATACCATCAAAGTCCTTTAGTTTTTCAATCTGGATACAATCCTGATCATTCAGAGGAGACTTTGAGGGAGCTGACATCTTATGCAGCGCAAATTGGAGAGAATAAACAAGCAGAGAAAAATGCAAAGCACTTTTGAATAATAACTTTAAAACAGCCTAAATAACCTCTCCAACCAAGACTATAACAATAAATGTTTATTGCAACATCCTGTTTTTTTGAATTTTGTATAAGTATAATAAATCATGCAAGAAATACTTATATACTCCTTAAATTAGACTAACATGGCCCCTTAATGAATTGCTTTAAAGATTACCTGTCTGTACTGGTAAATAATCCAACAGAGTAAAACCGTAGCATCTGCAACCTCTTTGAGTTTGAGCTCAAGTACCTCCCATCATTGTGCACACACCCAAATTGTGAGCACACTCCACATCGATCAATACTCGCCAATTAGGGAGAACTGCAAATCTGTGAAGGCATAATGCATGTAGGATCCACTCAATTATGGCATCAATATAAAAGCTCTGTCAGGCAAAGCCACTTATCAAATACGTATATTTAGCATCATGAGACAGACAAGACTAAATAAAATGATCTTACCACAATTTATTATCTTGTCTAAATCAGCGCTTGTAACGGCACACTGGGTTTGTAAACCGCTTGTTTTTCCACATCTGCTGACCGTACACATGTGGTTTTATGATGCTAAAATGGACATACCACAATACCGCAGTGGAAAGACCATTTGCTTTCCACCATTACCTTCCATTAAGAAGTCATTACTGTTGACTGAGAGAAGTGGAGCTTGTTGTCAAAACTGCACCAGGCCCTATTTTCATCTCGAGAATGACGAATGCGTAAAGCCGAGGCAATCATTAAGCTAGATGAAAGACACACACAGTATCCACATTTATCATGAGGAATTTATTATTTATAGAGATGCATTGGTTTACAATAATGGTAAATCTATAGGTCTACTCTTACAAGCTCAATTAGAGCAAATTCAGCAATGTTTGTGGTGGGGGGTGAAAAAGACCAACAAGTATAAAGAAGTCACACATTCTTTTGATCAGTTGATTATACCTTAAATACAAATATATCAGATCATGTTGGCAGTGAACATTTTACATTTTGAATTTTTTAAAGCAACATTTTTACTTCCTCTACAAAGTTTTATATATTATAACTAAAATAAAAAAGAAGAAAAATCAGGTAGTGTGGCCCTAACATAGCATAAAGTAGCTACACAGAGGGGGGAAAATTTCATTGTGAAGTGCTAACTATTGATGTTCCCTTTGCTTTGGCTTCTCTGCTCATCATGGTCCTTCTGTATACAGATATAAAATAAGATAAATCATGAACAGTTTCACATATGTGTTTTTGTGATCTCACTCTACTGTACAGAAAGAATTAAAAGCTAGATTAAAGAACAAAAAAAAAGACTGCTGATAAATAAATTAAAAATCCTCAAGAAGAGTGTTTGGTTATGTAGATGAAGCTGTTGTTTTTGGAATCTTTTCAAAGTCACACAGGCTGTGAGCGAGGCGGACTCGAATCTGACAACTTGGACCTCACAGTCAGAGAGAAGGCACACGATCGAGATGAAGGCTGGGCCTCTCCGGGCTGCTGTTGTCTTCATCGTGGTTCATCTCTGGGCTGTGGCCGTGCTCGTCTGTGCTCTCTGGAGATTCATAGGGATAGTTTTCACATATCTCCTCATCCTCCTGCTCCTCTTTGATGCTGGTTTTGATAAACAGACAGAGAAAAAACAACAACACATAATTAGGACTTGTGATCACATAATTACATTAAATCACAGCTGAGTCAAATACACTGGAGGTCGGGGAATGAAACGGGCCCATTTCGGTGCCCGGAGCTGGCACTTACAAAGCTTGGGGAGGGGACTGCGTCGCACTGCTGTCACTTTGGTATCCAGATCCATTGGCGAGGGCTCCATTCATCTGCTCCTGGAGAACGTGAGGCAGGGAGTGTAATGGGATGCTGCCCATAGTGGCTGGGTTGTAGAACGAGTTGTTGCAGTCCAGACCACCACTCTGAAAAAAAGAAGTAACATTCTCAGTTGTCACTAATATCAACATGTAATAAACTGAGTGGTTAACATTTTCAGGCTGTTGCAATATATAGTACTGGAGCACAATAAAGTGTGACACATTACTGCCATCCTTCATCATTGTCAGTCCACTGCAACAGACTCATTTTATTCATAATGTATTATTCAGACATAGAGCTTCAAATAGTAGATTTGTCTTACCTGAGGAGCAGACCCAGGATAGCTCTGACGGTTCTGAGAGTTCTTCAGCAGAGATCTGCAGAGAAAACAGAAGGTTATATTTATATAGTGTCAACATCTGTAAGACCTGAGGTAAGCATTATACGTTAGTGCTGACTTCATACTAAGTACAGAATTTGATGCACTTGAGATTGGCTTTTTGCTAAATCCCTTTTCCGAACAGCAATTGTCCAATCATATCTTAGCAACCATAACAAGGCAAAACAGGCCTGTCAGACTTTGTTAAACAGTGGGCATGGGGCTGCAGTGACAGTTATACTGTTTCTAAAGAGTTTTCAGGGGTGGTGCCTTTTTTTAACCTTTTAAAAACCAAAAGCAGAAGAGTACAAGTGTGAGTAACAGAAGAATACAGTGTGATTATCGGCGGTAACAGAAGCTACAGATCTTAGCCTGTCTTGCTTGAGCAAGTCCAGCCAAATTCACCAAATGCACTGGCATGTGCAGATGTGCAGTGTTAAAGGTGAAACATACCCTTCAAAAATATGAACAATACAAGATAAATCAGTTTGCCAATCAGACAAACAGGGTCATGTTAGAGTTAATTAACAGTCTGATCGTACATTTTTCTTTCTCACATTTTTCTTTCTTTTCTTTACAAAACTATGACTAACATGCCTGCCACATGGATCATCAACTTGTCAAGACGTGAATGTCAGCCTTTTAGCAAAGGATATTAAAAAGTCAGCTGGATACAGTGTTTCCACCAAGACATGGTGCCAATGTGCAAATAGTATGTGCAGTGCAGTTTCAAACTGCTGGCATCAAGAGTAACTAAAAATATAGACACTGTCTGTATAGCACAATCTATACAAATGAGTCATCATCTCAAGACATTTTTGACCAATTGCTGACAGTGGGGAAAAAAAGTGTGGAAGTTAAGCTTGCAGGTTTGTGCAAACTGCAACAAATGCGGCACTTAATGTTGTTAGCAAAGCCCTGCATTTGCTTGTGCGAACTCGCCAAATTGGATTTTGTCAGTAGCACACTTAAAGCCTTTAAAACTCAAAAGACTTGTTTACAGTGTATCTAATGTGTGCACTTATGAGGTGGAGCTTAAAAGGTCAAGTACGCTGATGTAAAGCGTCTCACTTCCAGCAATATGTGAAAACACAAAAGCCTGCATGTTAAAAGTACACCTACCCATTACCAGCAGTCTTTTGAGGCCTTCTTCTGTGGAACTCAATCTCATCTACTGTCCACACGGCTCCCTTCACATTTTCCAACCGTACAAAGCATTTATGGAGGCTGAGATTATGTCTGACAGCATTCTGGAAGATTAAAGAATAGAATAAATTAGGATCTCATCAAGTATAAAATTAGTAATAACCTTGTTGCATTGAAATGTGAATACAATCATGTGTTTCTCTAGACCTTTTCCCTGTTTCATATATTAATAGCCAATGACATTTAACGTGTAACCGAGTCAATACCTTCCAAGTTGCTGCATTGCGTCTGAAATATGCAAAGTTTCTTGTGAACCAGTTGTAGATTTCATTTAATGTCAGCTGATTGCGAGGGGATTCAAATATCGCCTGAAAGAGATGAAAGCGGAGAAGAAGAATAAAAACAAATGTGGATCTGCTTCATTTTGCCTCGGAAAGCCAGGGTTGTCATGCAAAAAAGTACATTCATATTGTCATCGATATTTTTGTAGCTGTGTAAAATAAGCGAAGGACACGTTACCTGTCTTATGAGAGAGGCATATGTAAATGGAGGTCTAACTTCTGTGCTCAAGTAGAACTCCTTATTATCAATTATATCTGTGGGAAGACAACAATGAGCCATTTTATTACATACACATGCACAGTAAAATACAGGATATAAAGAAGAAACATTGAACTAATATTTAAAAAAATCATACACAAGAATTATGAATAAGAACTAAATATATGACTTGCGTGCCTCTTTTAATATTTTAGTTTCGGGTTGGGTTCTTATACTACCTTTTATGCACTCCTGCTCAAACAGGTGTGTTTGTTTGACACATAGTTTGGAGGTTTGCATGTCGGCACCTCTGTGAGCCGCTATGAGCTACTGTAAACACAAACTATGTCGCTATGAAATTATGCTTAAGTGTATCTTAGTAGAAGCATGTTGCAGCCTGAACCGGCGATGAACAGTTCTCTATTAATTAACGTCTAATTCATGATTTCACAGTTACCTTGGCTCACAGACCGGCTATACCGCCTCCGTACAGGGGTTCCAGTGAACATGCTATTGGGAGTGAGGACTGAAGGGGATTCAGACAGCGGCGTCAGGGGTGTGGATGGTGCCGTGGCACTCTGAGACAGGCTCATAGGAGGAGGGCCTTTGGGCAATGTTGCCTGGGAGAAGGATACATTAGATGCTAGATTCACCTGAAAGAAAAAAGAACAAAAAAACAGAGGAGTCAGGAGTGCGTCAGTGTAACTACAAGCAAAGCAATATTTATTTTAATTGAAGGAAACAGTCATGGCAGGTACTTACAGGCTGTGCTGCGGGTTTGGGTTCAGAGGACTTCAGATGAGCCATCATTGCTTGCAGTCGCTCTTTGTCCTTCTTCAGCTGTGTTAGGACCAAAATAGAAATTGAGAGGTGGTGAATTCACGGCTTGAGTTAAATGACATTCGGTGTGAGAACGACGTCTTTCCTGGCATCCTGAGATGTGTAATTATCTAAAGACATCACTTCTGTTTGCAGCCCTGGTGTGAAAACACAACACCACTGCACACATTTAATAGGCATTCTTTTTTTTTTTCTTTTCTGAAAACTCTTTGAAAGCTTTTCCCTTTCAAAGAGTTTTCAGACAGGAAAGAGGACAGGATGCCTCACTCTGCCAAGCAATTTCTCTTTGGGACAGCACACTGATGTTGATTAATCAACAGTTGGTTGTCTGATTAAAAAATAAGAAAATAAATCGAACGCATACCTGCAGTTCCAGCTGCTGAACCACCTGCATCTGCACACGACACTGTGCTGTGCTCTTGTCATCGAGTGTATGTTCACTGTTCAAATGTCTGCAAACAAATAAATTCAAAGTCATGACATGCTTTAGGAACACCACATGCTTTGCAGAGACCTGTTTCACAAAAGCCACTCATGAACATTGCTTACATTCAGATCGGGCAGAGTCCTACAGTTCTCTTGTGTGCTCATGCATAGTTTACAAGTTTGGTGTTGTAAAGGTGTCAAAATGAACACGACTGGAAATGATCTCATGTTGCAAGTTGCAGTTTGCATGTTGATCATTTGTTGAAATAGAGGCTGACATACTACAGTCATCTAAACAACAAAAATAAACACACAATCAGGGGGAAATAATATTTATACAATGATATAAATGACTTCCCAATGTAGATGTACAGCAAACTCCTGTTCTTATACTGATAGTGAGCTCTCATTACATGAGAAATGTTTATTGCCGAGTAGGTTTGCACATACAGGGAATTTGCCTCGGTGCTGTGGTGCATAGCAGTCAAAAATATACAAAATTAAATAATTCTGGATAATATAAAAAGAGAAAAACAATAAACAAAAAAAATCTGTAAAATACTATGAGAACAGCTGTTAATTAAAGAGAATTAAATTAAATGTACAAATATCTTCTACATAATGCGAAATACAGAAAAAAAGTCTTTCCTGTATACAGTCTCTATCTTTAGATGTATGCAAGGTTTCACTACTCACTTGAGAAATGCCTGAAAGTCTCCAAAGACAGTCTCACAGCCAGGCCATTTACACATGCCATTTCCATACAGAGGATGGCTATTTGGTGTGTTTTCATCCAGTGATGCACTGCAACGAGTACAAGTAATGGACTGTTAATGACACATCTCTGAATCTGAAACGTGATGGCACAACCAGAGGATGGAAGAGGATGTATAGAGGATTTGTGAAGCACCTTTCTTTCCTCTTTATGAGAGTGTGATGACCATTTATGGTAGACAGTAGACTGGAAGACTCTCTGGTGTCCCCGCCAGTGGACAGGATGCTACTGTTCTCACAGCCTGAAATTGCACATATACACTAGAGATAAGCTGTTGTGTCATACTATAGTGGGATTTAATTCCCTGTGCATGAGGAAGCACCTAATTACATTAACTCTTGCATCAGTGTTTGCACCTGAAAGTATTTGCTCTACAAAAATGCAATAAAAACCACAGGAGAGCATACCTGGGACTGTGATGGGGCTGGTGGGAAGGACAGACAGCAGGCCTTGCCTCTGCAGGTTGAGCAGATGTTGCTGCTGCACCTGAAGGAGCTGCTGCTGGATGGCAATCTGCTGAGATGTGAGCTGTGTCAGAAAGAAAAGCCAAACATCAATGAGTGACTGCCTTCCTTGTTTTTCATACCTAATACAGTTTATTCTGGGTCATGTCAACAGTTCGGTTTAGGAAAGAAATCTTCATCTAATATGGATTTACTCTTTCATAAGATAGAGGAGTAAAATATTGTGTAGGCTTGAAAATGCAACCCACGCACACACTCTCTCACACACACGCACACACACCATAAAACCATAAAGTCGAGTGCTGTCAATAACCTTGCTCACAATGGCAATCAAATCAGCATGTGTTAGCCATTTAAGATGAAAAAGCAAACAACTATTTGAGCCGTGACACAGGTCTGAGGCTGTTTATTTTTAGGATAATATTCTCGGTTGTAAAACATTGTGGGGAGCAGCACTTCCAGTTTTTCCTTCATTTTGCTTGTAAACAACGAACCTAACAGAAGAAATGCCCAGTTGTGTTTTCATCAAAATTACGCAGAGCACATTTGGAACGCAACAAAATATTCTCAGAATTTCCTGCCTTGTGCACTCAGAGAAGTGCCTGCTCGGGTTATGAATTTCATGTTAAGGCTGCAAGTGGACGACGGATTTCAGAACACACTGAGACAGGAAATCATTACAAATAAGCACATCCAACCTATAAAAACAGCTCCTGTGTAAGCCAGATCTGAGAAAGCGGTTATAGTTTCACCCTAAAATGCATTCTGTGTATGAATTACACGCCATGAAAAGCCTGGATGTGTTTACTCCTTGTCTTCTAAGGGAAATGATATGTCACACTTAGTGTAATGAGTAACTGTTTATAATTATTATTATGAGTATTATGATTATTATGAGTCTTCAGTCATTTAGCCCTTAGTGCTACTGAAGTGTATCAGACTTGTCCCTAATACTGGAAATTACTATCCTTGTTGCAAAATAAATATGGTTATAATAATTAAATATAAGTGAAATTATCTGAATATTGCTATGATAAATAAAGATTACCTCTTGGCTAACAATCCCGGCATTCTTCTGTTGTAGCAGCTGCAGACTTAGCTGCTCTTGCTGATTCTTGAAGACCTCTTGTATTTGTTGCTGCAGACACGTTGGTGAAATTTGAGTTAAACAAAAAAAAATCTGGTCAATGTAAACAACAACAAACACATAAGTCCTCTTACAATACATTACCTGGTGTAACATGAGTGCTTTCTGCTGCTGGAGCAGGGCTTGGAGCTGCTGGGGATTGAGAATCTGTTGTTGTGATGTTTGCTGCAGCTGCTGTGGAGCCTCGGCTGGTGGGGTCATCATAGACAACGACAATGGAACCTGCAACATCCAAACATCATAACATGTCAGTTAAATCAATACCACAAAAACAGAGATAACACCGCAAAAGCCAAGTCTGTCACAGGAGAAAATTTAACAGACTTTTCTGGGTACGTGTATGTGTGTTCTCGCTACTTCCATCCAATCTACTGTATAGACGCAATTCTTGTGCACACAATCAGTACATTTACATATCAACAAGGAACCATATCTCTTTTATCAGGGTGAGGGATAACAGCATAGATAGACTTCAGCTGTCTTGGTCGTGTAAACTTGGTAACCTAGTTGCTAACAGAAGTTTCACAGTGGCAGCAGGGTGGCAGGATGAAAAGAAATTACTTGCAGGGATGCCCCCTCGTATCCAAAATAATTAAAATTCAAAGTCGGGCTAAAAGTGAAATTGAAATAGACGAGTCTGAGTAAGTTTCAACAGCTGAACAGCAGGTTATTTATGAACCCACAGGAAATGGTTTGTGCTGACTTCAGTCTGTTCTCATCTTTGCAATGTGCCGCTGGTCTAAATCATTGTCTATGTATACATATGAATGGCATGTCTCCACTTCCTATTGCTGTGCAAAAGTCAAGCCAAAATATCTCCTATCTCCAGGAGCTGCCATCTTGCTTGTATGACATCATTTGAAGCAAGGCGACAGGAAGGCTGTCTGCGGGACACGCCCTGTCAGCCGCCCCACTGCCTGATGAAGGTTTAAGAGCAGCAGTCACATCAGTTACACCCCCTTTTTATATCTTCAATTAACTCATTAAATAACAAATTTATCCCAAAAAAAACCACTTAACCAGACTGCTTTACCCCAAATAAACCACCCCAACCAACAAGCGTACCACCCTCTTTTTTACATGGTTTCCTCCTGAATTATTTAAACAATACTTGAGCAATCTGAAAGTTTTGATCAAACTTTCTGTAACTTTTGTGTCAGCATGTTAAGAAGTACCTAAAAGGATAGATGCCATATTTGGGATTTTTATTTACGTGTACTTTGATTTCTTTTAGTTTGGCTCACGTCCCCTTCGCTAACATGGAGAGGGCAGAATTTATTATCTATACTGCCGTCAGCCAGCAGGGGGCGATCAAGATATTCTAGCTTCACTTTTGCGGAGCTGGTCTATCATCCATATTTATTTAAAGTCAATGCTCCAAATACTCTGATATAAAAGAAAGAGAAAACTTACAGCTTTAGTTAAATAATATGGTAGGTGGGTTTACTTAAAAGTGCAAAGTCAAAGGTGTCTTCACACATTTTACAAAAATAAAAATGTATGACCTAAACTGGAGCTGGCCACCAGGGGGCGATCGAGATATTCTGGCTTCACTTTTGCGGAGCCGTTATATCGTCCATATTTATATAAAGTCAATGGCCCAAATATTCTGACATAAAGTAAAAAGAAAAGTTACAGCTTTAGTTAAATATGGTGTCTGAACATAGTATAAGGTTTCTTAACACACTTTACAAAAATAAATATATAGTGTAAAAGCAGACATGTATGTTTATTGTGAGGAGAGATCTATTTACTGAGCAACTGTGTGTAAATGTAAATGTTGCAATAATCAATTTAATTGATTCCCTGCCTTTTTTTCCCTCCTCTGGTTTTTCCCTGTGACTGAACTCCTACGCCTCTTTCTCAAAAGATAAATAAGAACATATAGTCACTCACAGCACTGCTTGATAATTATTCCCCTAACTCACTTGTCAGTCTCTCAAGCCTTGACCTTTGCTCTAGAGCCATTTTCAGCTAAAAATAAACCAAAAAACAACAACAACAAGTAAACAACAACATCAGCAGATGGCTTGAGGGAATTAAATTCCAACCAAAAAAAACGACAACAACAACCAGCACCACAAAAACAACAACATCCTCTGCTCGGCTTGCAGCAATTACCACACCCCTCCCCCTCACTGTCAAGCCTCACAGCTCAAGGGATGTTTACAGTAAACATAAACACAGTAATCAAAATTGCACAGAGATATAAATAATGAATAAAAAAGCATACAGAGTCTGTTTACAAAAACAGAACTTAAGATTCATATTTTAATTAAGGTCTGAACCACAAACAAACATTTCTCTCCAAGGCACAGTCTGTTTTGAATCAGGTAAATAAACTGACAGTGAATTTCACACAGGCTTTGGGCTAACAATAACAGACGACTGCCTCCTAGTTTGTCCTTTTCTTTCTTTCTTTTTTTTTTTTTTTAAATGAAATTCAATGCTGCAGAGGTGGCCACCAAGGCAAAGAAAACAGGTCTGTCCCACAAACAGAGCCAGTTGGCCCCCTCTCTTTTTTTTTTGTGGACACCATCAACACAACAACAGCCTTTGCCTAATCCCTGTTGCCATGGTAGCCAGCAAGTCCAAACATCTTCTGTTGTTGTTATTGTTGAAAGTCATACCAGTGAGCAACAGAGTGTAAACATTGATCCGTTCCCGCAAGACTGGTCTTGTGAACTCTGAGATGACTGACAGCACACGGAAAAGCTGAAAACTTGCTGAAAAACAAACAATCTGCCTTTCCCCCCTTGTGAGATTGAATATTTGCTCATATGTACTAATGGTTGCAGCCTGTAAAAAATAAGAGTGACATTCACAAAAACACACACACACACATTTGGTGATAAGTGAAGATTCAGGATGATGAAATCTAAAAAATAAATATATATATTAAATTACACAACCACAGAAATATGACACACACACACACACACACACACACACACACACACACACACACACACACACACACACACACACACACACACACACACACACACAAATAGGCACAATACTAACATTTAAAAATTGAGAATAGCCTCCTGCAATGATCTCAGAAAATGTATTAAGAAAATAGTTGGACAAACCTGAGGGTCTCCATTTAAAAGTCTGTCTAGAAACTGAACAAAACAAAAAACAACAACTGCTGCTCAGCGGTAACGTTCAGCCTTTCAAAAAAACCTCAAACAGGGACTCGCTAACCTACATGATTTGAGCATAAACAAAACTCACAATATAACACTCCGCTCTCGCTCTCTCTCTCTCCGCCCAGCATGAGTTTTGCTCTCCCTCCCCTTTCAAACCTTAGCACAACCTCCCCCCTCGCTGAGCGCCCCTTCAGCATAAATATAAAACATGACAGAATGAAGAAGACAGAGAGGGAGAGAGAGGTACCTCAATCATGTAAAAACAAAACCCCACAAAATACTATGTTAAAATAAACCTACAATCTCATTTAGTAATAAATGTCTGCTATCATGACTGCTGACAAAAAAAAGTATATGATGATGTACAGAAACTTGAATGCAACACGACTAATTGTGATTCACACTTGAATGAGGAACTGCATCTGTTGCAAAACACGTTACATTAAGAACAAACATTTACACATTCCCTTATGCAGCTGCACGGCATTGAAACAAAGCAGCAGAAATGCACGCAACAGCAAAAAACATTTAAGCAACTCTGAACACAATGACGTTTGTCTGTGTAGCGTGACGCCATTCAAGCCGAGTACTGACCAAACTGTGTCTGTAGTATCAAAACTAACAGATAACAGTTACTGAATGCAAAATAAATATATAAATCAATGTGTTTTCCATCTATCTATGCATCATACTGTACATTCTTGTCTGTTTTCACCCACTTCTACTCACACACCTGCCTTATATACCGGTGGCTTATGGCTCATGTGTGTCCATGTTTTAAATCAAACATAACCAGAAAATCAAGACTGTGCAAACGTATGTGTTCCCTTGTTTTCAGTTTCACCAGACTTATTAAAATCTTGACTGTTTGAGCAAATGTTGTTGCAAATGACTCATTTAACAATAATACAATATTAAAAACAGTAACAGTAATACTATTTCCACAATTAGTTTCATTTTTGATTCATGTGCTGATTATATTCTTGATTAATCATGGCTTAATCACAATTTCCCAGACCCCAAGACGACATTTTCAAATTACTTTTTTTAGTCTGACTAACAGTCCAAGATGCAAAAACACAAAAAATATGTTTGTAAAAACAGTTAATTTGAGATCATTTGTGAAACAGGAAGCAGAAAAAATTACTCAACCGATTAATAAACAATCAAAATAGTTGCCAATAAATTTTCTGTCTGACTACTAATCAGTGAATTAACTAATCCTTTCAGCTCTGCATGCACAGCGTTTTATAGGTGTAAAAAATGATGCTTGTAAAAACAAACAACCAAACCAAAAAACAAACCAAAAAAAATAATAAAAAATGCTGATGTGTTGAACAGATGCAGCTGGGAATGACTGACCCGGGGTGCCTCTGGAGGAGGAGTCTGGCCGCTCCTCAGTCGACTCTCATTTTCAGAACTATTCCCGTTCTCTGTGTGAATCGCTGTAATGGTGTGACTTATTGGTTCTGACCCAGACTCATGCATCTGGACTTCACTAACCTGAGAAAGGAAATTAGTGTAAATGAAAAACAACCAGATAAAGCTGAACGATAAAAATCCAATACAGACAGACATTGTGGATGATTTTGATAAAGCTGGTACCACACATTGTAATCAGAGGTCCATTGTCTGAGATAATTTTTACAGTTGTAGCTATAAAATGGTCTCTGAAAGTGCTAAATAGTCATTCACCATATGAAAGAAACTTGTTTTTGAATGTTAAAAATGGAAGTTAATAACTGCACTCTTATAGTTGTACCCACCAAGACAAACATTCTCCTCTACAAGTGAGAGAGGAACATGCTAGGTCTATTTGTTGAATAACCAAGTGCTGCCATGACTACTGTAAACACAGGGGCCCTGGGTCCGTATTTATGTGCAAACATATCTTCTTTCTGGAACAATTTACCATTAACCAGGTGGTGCGATAAACGGCTGTGGCAGGTAGTACAATGCACAAGTAGGCTTTTATGTATACAGCTTGGGAGTGTTTGAGTCAAAAGCTAAACAGCATAAACAAAGGTAAACAAAGTGGGCAAAAAATAAAGTGAGCAGATGGAAACCTACACAGAAAGCCTCGAATGAAACAGACCAAACCGCCTCGAGGATAATATTATTTTTAAGGTTTACCCAACGATCAAAAATGCACATCTTGAAATTGTCTGTTCAATCTATCAATCATTTAGGCACCACTGAGAGCCAACTTCACATACAGACTACACCTGACTGATGATCTGATTAGACTACATACACTCAGATGAAATCATGGCAGTTTAGTCAAATAAAAGAAGAAAGAAAAAAATAGAGTTTCCTGCCTTTAAAATGACTAAGAGGTGATGACTGGAGCACAGTGATGTGTCATAGCCAAGTTTGAACTAAAGATGGTGAAAACTGAAGTAATTCCTGCAACTGAGGTTTAAAACCGATCTAATCATAACAGGCAGTTGCTGGTAACGTTTCCACACTGTTTACTTTTGCTTTCAGGATCAGGATTAGTCCTCGAGACAAAGAACAGTGTTTCCTTGTCATTTCTGAAGATGTTGGGGGTGGGAGTGATTTTTGCTGCAAGAGCCAGGCTCAACTACTGGGGCCATTTCACATGATATCCATTAAGAATTATAGATAACAACATATCTAAGATACTATAGTATTATAATAATGGGATAATAGTGCTACAGTACAGCTGTATTAGGGACGGGCTGTGTAATAAGCACAAATGTCTCTTTTTTTACTGTATTTAAAATGCAACACAGGAGCAACTTTCTATAAGTAGAAAAGAATGAAAAGGAAACACTGCAAAGAAAGAGCAAACAACAGACACCCCCTGTTTTAAAGCAGACTTGAAGCACACATAAGCCATTAAAAAGCTTCATCAAAACAGCTATAGTTAACTAATGCCCAAATAGAAAAGCTCATACATCATTAAATACCTATGAATAAATGGGAATTAGTATAAATAAATATATATTTTAACTACTGGATAGGAATGATACAGAAAAATCCACGAGATTATCCACTATTTATCAAAAATACATGTTAGCCTAGTGTTACTTTGTATTACCTTCAACTTTCTCCATGGTTTGGATCTAAGCTGTTGCATTTAATAGTTTATGATGCACTCACTCTTAAAAAAAAAAATCTACGTATCAAGTGTGCAATGTCTTCGTGGCAGTCATTAAAAAAACAACAACCTATGGCTTGACAAGCTCGTTTACATAAAGATTTAACTCTTGTATTGTGATATCTGCTTAATAAATCATGTTTACATAATAACGTTACACCTAAGTTAGCTGACTTTCCAGAGAGCACAGTGCGCACACCCAAACCCATTTATAACCCTCCAATCAACACCTAAAACCCCACACTTTTAAATTAACGTGATGTAATGTAAGCTATGTTTATACGCTGTGATAATACTTATATTATATGTGTTTTTTTATATAACATTATGTGATTTCAGTTAGCTAAACGTATGATGAATGGAGTCGATATCCGTTAACACCAGCCATTGCAGTCTTAAAGGTTTGCGTTGCTGATTTGAACCTTTTAGCTAGATATTAACGGAGAAAACGAGATGTTTAAAAGTTTAATATGTTAACTATAAAAATAACTTAGCGTTGTCTGTTTTCTGTCTTTAATAACATATGTTAGATGGGGCTGAAAAACTGTTTTCAAACCCACCTGGCGGATAGCGTTTAACAGTCCACACAAAAGCTAGCAGCCAGTCCTAACGCTAGCTTACAAGAGACGTTTCTCTCTCACTCTCTCTCTTTTTTTCGTTTTATATCACAATGAATGATGTTAAATTGATAATTCATCTAGCGTGTGTGTTTTTTAGCGAGCTGGTATAATTGACGTTTACTCACCGAATTGTGTACAGGTGGACAATCTTTGACTCGGGGTGGCGGCTGAAGAGTAAACCTCGGAGTGCCTTCCTTGGTAGCGAGCTAGCCACAAGTTGCTAACAGAGGGCGTGGTTTACGTAAAAGTAAACAATGGTGACGTCATGCTCACACGCGGGACTGTTTCAGATCACCTCAAAATGAATCCTACATTAAAATATTTTTACCCAATACCAGGGGCAATCTCAGCACCCCTAAAAATAAATAAATTATTATTGAAATTTTTCCCCCTAAAAATGATTTCATGCAACTTTAATTATTATGCGAGCCTGTCTGTTAGAGATGAGACAAACACCTATGCTACAGTTTCAAATGGTTTTATTTTAACAGGTTTAATGTACTTTGGATAGTTCTGTCATTAATATTGTCTTTCCCTCAGGGGTCATTAACTATCTTAAAGCCCTTTCTGTAGAAGTCTGTCATTGTTTATTCTGAACCATTATTATCATACATTATAGTAGACCACTCTGCTATGTTATTTCTTGTTGTAATTTACGTTATTCACTGAAATGTGGAATTTAGCAGGGTGTTTGAACACTTGCAGGTGATTGTATGTCAAATTCTCATTAGGAGCTGAGCCCCTCTAAAGGTCTGATCCTAGAATCGCCCCTGCCCAATACTAATTATCTGATCGGTAAGTTCATGAATATTTGATATTTCTTGCACCTTTTTGTAAACATTATACAGAAACCATCTCACATCTGTTCTTTGAATGTGAAATATCCAAAAAAAAACCTTTCTGAAGCTGTCAAATTTTACCAATTGTTTCCATTTGAGATCTGTAATGACACCATATACACATTTATTTTAGCCAGATTTTTCCTAATGTGACCCACAGTATTTAAAAATGAAAATAAAATGCATCATTACAAAAAAAATTGTGCAGCTGATCCACATTTTTATGTAAATGTTGATTAATCAAACAGAAGGACTAATCAAACATTCATTTATTACTGACAGGGACTTTATGCATGTGAATTGGTGACGAGAGTAATTATGAGTCAGAATATGAACAGTATGTAAGGGTTAACCTCAATGATATCATCTACTATTATAACTCAGAGAATAATGCTACAGAATATCTTATTAATTTTGTCATTCTTTATGCCAGATTTTTATTCATAAACAGAAATTCTCCAACACATCACCTAAAATTGCACCTTTCCTCCTAGAATTTAACTCTTTATTAAAATCACTCAAGCTAGTAAATAATAAATAACAAAAATTACCCCACTTATCATCTGCACATCGATGCTTCTTTTACCTTAAACCTTAAATCATCATAATCATCACACACCTGTTCTTTGAAAGTGAAATATCCCAAAAACCTTTCTGAAGCTCTCAACTCTGCATACTTTTTTAACCTCAAATATATCATATAACTCAGAAAATAATACTGCAGAATATTTTATTATTTTTATCATTCTTTATGCCAATTTATTCAGAAACAGAAAATCTCAAAAATATTTCCTAAAATTGCACTTTTCCTCCTAGAATTGGGCTGAATAATGAATAATAAATAATAATAAAATACAAATAATAAAAAAGCAATAAATTAATAAACCACTATGAAACACTGTTCCCTGAAACTTCTGACAAAAGTATACATGAATCCCCACCTTTTTATGTAATTTATTGTGTCATATTCCTAGTTTCCTAATATCTATAACTAATGTCAATGATATGACTCCACCAGAAGATGGAGACATTTTCTTTGATAGCCGTCATGAAATGGTAGCTTCCTCTCACTGGCTAGGCATGTATGAGTATTAATCCCAAAAGAGAATTGCATTGTTTGAGCAGCCAGGTGGGGGAAAAACATCACATAAACAAAAAAGGTTATATACAGTTAGTTACTACACAAAACTAAAAAAACTAAAAATAAGACAGAAATTAAACATTTCACCATTATCTAAACTGTATGTACTGAGTATACATTGTACAATGATAATGCCATGAAATATACTCTATATAGATTAGTAGTGCAAGTTAAGTTGGGGCTGCTACAGTAAGGTGTAGGATTGCCTTATTGATGTTAAAACAGAATTTTAGTATTGATGATACTTCATATCTACATTTAAACATAGCCTTTCAATGGCAACGTTTAAAATGAATGGTCAATGTTATCATCATCATTGATTAATATGTTAAAATGTCTAATATTTGATTCACTACTAATCTACTTGGTGGAACTAAAAAATAAACAAATCACAGCTTCCAGACAGCAAAAGACTGAGGTTTAGGCATCTTTATTTTTCAAACACGTGTAAAACTAATAAAGAAACATGACTAGATACAATTCAAACATGCTGAACACAGATGACTGTAACATTCTAAACTGCTGGTAAACACAAGGCACCATCCAAGATCAACAATCAGTTACAAGGTCTGAGATCTTAAGTGAGTGGTCGACTGCATATGTGCAAGGGTACAGTAATTCTCTTATCCTACAGTATGTGCTTTCAATATTATTACATGGACAGCAGAACAGCATAAGGGAGAATAAAGCAATGTTAAGTTTGGCAAAGTCAGTGGTCTTCTTGACTTGAGAAGAGAATACATGGCAAGCCACCAGCATTATAAATACTTGAACATTTGATTTGATTGAGATCCATAGAAGCAGTCTGTCTGTGGGTTTCAATGCATACAGTACTCCATAGCTCTGTAAAAATGACCTAAAATGTCTTAATATTATAGTACTAGTACACATGAAAATCTGCTCTGCTCTATGCCGTCTAGAATAGTCCATCTCACTCCCTCACTAACACACTCACACACACACAAACACACAGGAAAGGCGCCTTTGGTGAGATGTATAATAGTTTAACTTCCTAAATTACAACATTTCACTTATATGATTATGATTTTTTAATAACACAAATACACCTGACTACATGTAGCACCAGTCAAAAGTGAACACACTTTCTCATAATCGGAAAATTCCAAACCTTTGACTGGTACTGTATGAGACAAAAAGAGGAAACTTTAAAGCTATGGATTTGAAAGAAGCTGAAATTGTTTTAATGCAGCAGTAGTAAACCATCTGATTGATTTTTTTTACTTACAAATTTGACCCTGCTACAGTGATTGCATCACTTCATCAACACCAGTGATTTGTACAATAACACTAAAACTGCCACGCGCAGCCTTAAAATAATGTGAGATTTAGATCATCAACTTTCTTTTTTTGTACCACTGTGACAGATTTCTGTGTCATATGTTTGCTCATTTATCCTGGGGCCAATATTATCTATTATTAAAGGTGAAGGTTTCACAGGTTAATTCTAAACACAGGTTTTATGAACATATAAAAAAAAAAACATAACACGTCATTTCAACTGTGCCATTCACACGTCTCAGATGTTTCTATTAAAAGCTGACAAAGAAACAAATAAAACAAATAAAAATAAAAACAGCGTTAGACTTCATCAGAAAAGGTGACACAAAGCCAAAGGGTATTTGGTGTCAGTTATCACACTTTCTGTTTAACCCTGGAGGGACTGTCTGATGTCTTAGATGTAAGAAACAAAGTGCTCGATTTAGGGCAGAAGCTTCAACAGAATTACAACCACAAGACTGCAAATTTGCTGCAAATTCTACATAATGGAAATGATTGCATATATTTCTCAGTATCTACTCATAATGTTTTGTTTACTGAGGTCGTTTTATTGTAACATGTAACATTTTCTTTTCACAATCCATTTATATCCTAAAGAAGTAAATAAAAAAAGTGTGCAATTTTCTGCTCAAATACTAGCGTTACAGCATACCAACATTCTCCAGGATAGGCAACTGTATTTTGGCTATGACATACAAAACAGAGAATAAAGAACTGACTAGAAAAGCGTTGTCATGTATTGTTAAAGGTTTGCTTTGTGGAACTAGGCCTCTCAGATTCAAAAATGAGATTTAACTTAAAGACCTAGTTTTGTTTGTGCTCAGGAAAAATATGCTATAATACATCTAAAAACATTTGACTGTACATGATCTATTGTTTTTGGTTACAGTATTGCAAAATGTTGCAGTATAAAAACATACAAACACTGCCATAGATAATAAAATGAAACTGTGATTTTGCTTTCGGCTAAAACAGTATTTTGGATATTTTTGAGTGACAGTAGTGCTCAGGAGATGGGGAATTCCATCAATTGCAAGTCATAATACATGGGCTACATTTTGAGGTAATTAAGATGATACATTGAGAACTATGAGCTTCAACCCAAATGCTTCAAAATTTGCCCAAATATTATGGTCTAAAACATAAGCAACAACAACAACAAAAAAATAATATCTCAAGGGTCTGATGTGCAAAATGTGCTAATGTCTTGATCGTCCTCCTTCAAAAGCATGGTGCTCCTCGTGTGCTGAAATAGAAGCAAACAGAACAATTACTCACATTTTATGGCGTTACTGTCAGTCCCTGTAAAAACCATGAAACCATTGTTAACGCTCAAAATGAAATACTCACGTTTGTAAAACACTGCTTTGAAGGGTATTTGTGGCAAGAGCTCATTGATTCTTCCTAAGATTTTTGACTCAGTGGCACACAAAGCATTTCCATTCCACACCTGAAACACATCTTCTCTGTCTCGTACACTGACACTGACGCCAACTACTTCATCATCTGCAAGAACAGCACCAGAAAATGACATTAATGCATTTCAGACAATATTTATAGTATTGTGTAACTAATACAGCAATCCCATTTTAATTTTAAAAAAATGCAATGATTATTTGCCTTGAACCAAAGCCAATGAAGCTTTGCATAACTCAATCAGGACATTTACCTGAGGCACAAAAATCACTGAACTGTTCTCCAATCGTAGCCAATAGCAACTCCTTCCACACAACAGACTGTGGATATAAGGACAAGTTTGTGAAATTGCAAATAATTGACACGAAAATAGTTCATAAGAAATACTTTAATTGATAATGTCACTTACGGTGCACTCTTTTGGCACTTTCATTTTCCAAACACCGCCTTTAGCGTTGCTTTCTTCTTCCCTGTATGCAAAGTAGCAGGCAACGTTACACGATGCAGTTTCAAAAAGCTTTGAGTATAATGAACACATACAGCACATGCAAATTTAACTCACCAGAGGGGCTTTCTTTCACCTCTCATCAGATGATAGCTACATCTCAGTGGCAAGCTGGAGACGCCAGGTATGTTGTTGTAAACTCTCCAGAAGTTCTAGTCCAATGCCAAGGTGAAGAGAGGAAACAGGTAAATTTTATTGAACCACTTAACTGGCACAGCGAGACGCTTTGTCTTGTAAAGATTTGTTATATCGTAAAAAAAAAAAAAAAAATCACAGCCCATTGTCTTTTCTTCACTGCTCTTATCCACACACACACACACACACAACAAATCACATATGAATCCTTATCCAACACAGCTGTGGTTGGGGTGTCATTATGGGGCATTAGAAGTCTGTAACCTCCTGTCACCAATAACATGAAAAAAACCTGGCATGCTAATTAAGTCATTAGTTACTACAAAGATGAACTTGTTAATTAGCAGGTGTTTCTACAGTATGTCAACAAACCTGTTTTGACACATATTCAGGAGCTATTTCTACCTTAAAATTACAACACATGATGACATAATGTCACACGTCATGCTGGCAGAGCTTTTGGAAAACAATACAGTAACACCAACATATGTTCAAAACAGTCTCATTGCAGTGTTAAATGTGGTTTGACCTGTACACGCTGCATGCCGTGATGTTACTATACTACTAGAACTTAATTCTGCATACAGTATTTACTTTAAACGTGTCTCCCGATGAGAGTCTTCATTAAAGCTTCTGACACTGCGAGTCTGGCTGTGGTTTTGGTGCATTCGGGAGAAAGAGAAACTCCCAACAGTTCAGAAGAGACAAAACCTAATATTGATTTGAGTGTAAATTAAGAAACTTGCTACAAAAATGTGCCTCAACTCAACTCCTTGAGTGGCAGAAAAGTAACAACAGAGATTAATCCTCTTGTAAGCTCTTATTGGGTTGCTGCCAATGTACCAACACTGTGTCTGATGGAGCTGTGTCCTTATATCACGACTGTAGAGCATCTTACCTGGACGGTCTCCACCGTGTAGATTTTCTTCAGGTTTGACTCACATTCAGCTGCTGTTGTCCCTGGTAGAGATCTGACAGAAAAAATAGTACCCAGATGGACATTTAATTAAATTCCATTTACATGATGTCTTCCTTTAAAAATAAAAAAAATACAGGCTTGTAAAAATCTCAGGCCCTCTGACTTGACTTGTTCTAGATGCATTTTTGTGGTGCTTCGTTACTCAGACATGTTTCAGTGAGCTCCCCTCCAAGCAGACAGGATGGAGGGGGGGGGGTCGGATGACAAATAACACAGTAAACAGTAAACAACACTGACCCCATTTGAGCACAGCACCCTCTGATTTGTACATACTGTGGATGATGAGGCTTGTGAAACTGTCACATGTGGTCAACTCTGTGTGTGTGATCACTGCATAGCATTAATTCTGAAACCACTGGTAGAATAATAAAGTTAATGTGTGAGCGGGGCCTTTTTTTTTGCCACGATGACAAGTTTGAGCCACATATGTTTTAATGTAACAAAAAAAAGACGGCGGCAACAGACACACCAAGAGTGATTCAACAAGTTTCTTTTTAACAATAAAAACAATAAGAAAAACGATTAAATACTTAGAATATATTAAAACTGTCTGAAATCAGATCCAGGAAGTATATTTAGCTGGAGAATTTGTCTCTTATAATTACACCATTTTGTTTATTTTAAGATCCCACCACCAAGCAGAGGACTTGCTATGTAGGTCAGAGAGAAAAGAAGTTGGCAGAGAAGCTGCATCAAGCCATTAACCAGCGGTTTTTGCTGTCATGTTATGTTTATGTGATTTATAAGACTATTAATCTCTACACCGCTGTTAAACATACATTTTTTGTTATCTAGGTTGCAATTACCCACTTTCCCTAGGCCTGATAAAGTCGTCACCTCCTTTCTTTGTTCTCATTGTTTTTAAAAGGTCAGCTACAAAGAGTTAACCTACATGACAGTGGTTGAAAAATTATACAGGAGGGAAAATAACTCACCTATCAAGCCAGAAAGTCCACGGAGAATGCAAAGGCAGTGTGTCGATTTCTTTATTACTTGAAATGCCTCCCAAATCTCTGTCTCTGATGTGAATGTTGTGCTCAAGCAGACCCGGCGGGCTTGCTGATGTGCTCAGCTGTAATGTGGCAGCTACCGGGACTGCCATTGCTTCCTCTGAAAACCGAATGGCTCCGTTAAATAAAAACAAAACAAGCACTTGTCCGGTGCAGATGTTTCAACCAGAGCTCGTTTGGTTATATGTTTTGATATATAGGTCTGTTAGGTCAAATTAACCCCCGATCAGCTGCTGACTCATAGGTCGCTTCACCGGTTTGCGCCGTCACAACAACAGAAAAAAACAAAAAAACGATGACGCCCGCTGACAGCCTGCAGCACCTACAGCTCACTAGACACCGATACGTTTTCCACGTCTATCCACACATACTTTCACTGAAAATATACACACATATATATATATACACACACACGCAATATAAAACATACAATACTCCAGCTCTTGCTAATTACTCAATCGGCTCTGTGTGTGTGCATCCAGATTCAAAGGCTTTGTTGATGTCAGGCTAACTGGAACGCGTCTTCCGCAAAGCGTGCCTACGTCACTGCGGACATGCGCGTTCCTCGCTGCCACCAGCTTTGTTGAGTTGCTACCTGCTACTGCTAACTAGCTAAGTGTTTCCTGCCTGTGACTGGACACAGCTATGGACATCGACGCGTTATTGGAGGCACTTCAAGGCAATTTATTTTTATTTATTTTTTACAGTTATCCAAAATAAGCGATTTATTAGTAGTGAGGGGGATTTTTTTTCTTTACATTTGTTTAGTTGCACTCACCAAAAATCTCTGGTGACTGCTAACTACGTTACCGTAACTTAGCTTACCAACAACGACTAGCGTTTAGTAGAGGCACTCATGGGGCTCTCTGTTTCTGTTTCTGCCTGGCCTAGCTAGTTTAATGTTTCTATCTGTAAGCAAGTAGTTTGTCTTATCTAACCCTTATTGATACTTATCGATAATCTAAACAGCTAGCCTGGTAACGTGAACGTCATAATAAATGTGCTACTAACTTTTATGAGAAGTTTCCATGTAACCTCTGCTTATTTGAAATTGGTGTTAGGGTATTTTATGGTGTGACGATTCGCTTGTTTTCTTCCCCTTTCAGTGTATTTTTTACTTGGCACAGCCGATAATTAACACTTAACAGTCAGTTAATCATGACCAGTGTACAATTGGTGCGCCAGAAGTAACCTGGAAATTAAATGGGATTTAACCTTTGACCAGAATAATTTACATAATGACCACATTATTCTTTGATGGTCATATGCTTCTGGGTTAGTTTGAAAACTTTTAGGTTTAGATCATGGCAGGTACAAACATTGTTTGCTAATGTTATGGTCAGATTTAGGAGATATTTGGATTAACGTGATATACTTAAATATTGCTTTATTTTTTATTTCATGTGTCTTTTACAGATTTTGAGAAGAAAGGGAAAAAAGACGCCAGTCCTGTTCTAGAGCAGTTCCTGTGCCATGTTGCCAAGACAGGGCAGGCAATGTGAGTAGTTACTGCAAAGTTTCACACTCTTAAGCGCCCATAAGTTTTCTGTGTTTTTGTATTAAAAAAAGAAAAAGTGATCCAAGACTTTCAAGATCATTCTTTTGTGCTTGACATACAGAGTTGCATTTCCAATATCTTCCAGGATCTCATGGTCACAGTTCAAAGCGTACTTCATGTTTAAATTGGAGAAAATCATGGATGATTTCCAGGCTTCAACACCTGAACAGAGAGGACTACATAATCCTAATGTAGAGTATATTCCCTTCGAAGAGATGAAGAAAAGGATCTTAAAAATAGTGGATGGTTACAACGGGTAAGTGAATCTGCTTGATCAACATTTGCAGTTCATAGGAATGATCCCTATTGTAAATTGCAAATATATTCTCCCTCACAACCTCATATACAAAAATGTAATTATATATAGCAGTTCAGTCATCTGTCCATGCTTGTTATCAATTAAACCAAAAAAAAAGAGACATGTACGTGTACTTAAAGGAAATCTTTTATATTTTAAATACATTAGAATCAATCTGAAATCAGATCTGGCACATTGTGTGTTGTTATTCATTAATTTCTGCTATCAAACAAGTTGTCGTATTGCATTCAAGATTTTGTTAAATGCATTCAAAACCGAGCTACAGTATCAATCAAGTTAGTCAACTTGATCTGTTGCATGTTACTCTCCAAAAAAACATTTGCATAACTTAACATGTAGTGAAATGACATGATTTGGAAATGATTAACTCTTTCACACCTCCAGTCAACATTTATTGTACAGCTGGAAGCAACAAAACAAATAAGAAACATTTGCTATTTTCCTTGGTGCTTCAGTTAACTTAGTAATGAACTTAGTATTTTAACATTTTAACATTGAAACATAAACCAATGAAAACATTTTGGCAAAAAAGAATGGTTAATCATTAATATCATAGCTTGTGGCCAGCTGAAACTAGGGTTGTGTGTCCAGGTTGATACGTTTTTTGCTCATTCAGCTCCAGTGCTGCCAGGTTTGGCATGGTGTCAGACAAACTGTTGATGCTGGCCATGAGACTGCTGTGTGTGACTGATCCTAAATATATCTCTTGGTAACTTTTTTCCAGAATCCCATTCACCATCCAGCGCCTATGTGAACTGCTTACAGACCCCAAGCGAAACTATACAGGAACAGAAAAGTTTCTCAGGGGTGTGGAGAAGGTGAGCACTGCACTGCACTGCACTGCACTAGTTTGAGCAAATGTCATCATGCTGTATAACTGAGATACTATATTCAAGATAAACCTTAATAATGATTATTGCATTAAATGTAGTGTCTGGATTTTAAATTCTGATACACATAACTGTTTATGTATTGCAGAATGTAATGGTGGTCAGCTGTGTGTACCCCACCTCAGAGTAAGTACCTCAGCTGTTACACTTATGTTCCCTTGCTCTGCTGGTTTGCAGTATTTCTTACATTGACAGCTCCCTTTTAATCTGCTTATTCAGTTACAATTAACAGCCAGTTGTTTTTGTGCCTTTCTACTTCTTTCGAAGGAAAAATGGGGCATCCAGTGTAAACAGAATGAATGGAGTGATGTTTCCTGGTAACTCTTCTCTATATTCAGACAGGTGGGAGCCACATACTTGTCAGTGATTGACTTCCACAAATCTAAAATTGCCTCATACACCAGCAAGTGGGAAGTTAAATTGATTTAGAGCCAAATAACCAACAAAACAGCCAGGGTATAATAATCCCCTGTCAGATTGGGTCTTAGTACTTATGCTGGTTTTGTGATTTGGCGGGCATAACGAGCATTCATTTTCTGTTTTTGCAGTCGAAACGTAAATGGACCAGGCACACCAAAACCATTCTACAGACCTAAGCTGTCATTGTCAACTTCACTGTCGACCAACGGGCTCTCTGACTGTACAGTTAGCAAAGAGCCAGAGCCAGAGCCAACCACAGAGGAAGAGGATGAGCACCATATCAGGTAATTAAAAGAAGTTTGGTACATATGAGACACTATTGACATATTCTGCAGCAGCAACTTGGCTGAAGGGGTTTAGGGTGAGATACCAAATGTCTTATTTAATTTAATTTTTTATTTTGAGTATGTTGTATACTTATTTTTTGTTTAAAATGTAGGGACACTAATAATAGCTGCCAAGTCTAGACATTTCCTGCATAAGCTGACCTTCTCAAGACCTCATCTTTAAAAGAAAAACATCGGTAAAACAACTGCACATCGCTTTGATCTCACATAGACTGTCTAGTTTGATGAACCGATCCCCTGCATTTCTGTCATTATTGCAGTGATTCCTCACTATCAGACGGTGAAATTTCACCAAACAGCGGGATAAAGAACAAACATCCCGAGGAGGAGGAGGAAGAGGAGGAGGACTCTGATGCTGACAAGCACGAAGTTAAGAGGCTCAAGTTTGACGAAAAGAAGGAAGATGAAACGGAAAGTGAAGAAAAGGAGCCATCTTGTTGTGAAGGGTCAGAGAGCGTGTCAGAGACACCGGAGGCTTCAAAAGACTCTTGTGGTCAAGAGTACAAGAGTGGAACACCTTGTGACACACCCACCATTTCAGAGGATCATGGTAAGAATTTACTCATCCTTACTTAGGCTGATGTAAACTTTTTTGTTGAAGTGTTGCAGTACACTGTGGAAATGTATGTCAAAAGTGTTTGTACCCATTCTGAAAGGCCAAACTTGACTGTGGGATGAAAAATGCCTGCCATTGTAGCCTCCTCCAGGCTGCAGGTTACTGCGTCCAGATTCTTTGTCTGTTGTCGCACTTTTAGTCAATAGTTTCATACTCATAATGGATTAAATGACTATCTCTAATGTGTAAGGGTTGTCATTCAAGAGTTTGTATCGTACTGTGCAGCTAAAGTCAAAATTATTTCCCTCATACTGTCATTTCAAAAACACTCAATTTCTCATTCACTTTCAAAAGCTTCCAAATAAAGATGGCCTTGAATTAAAGCCTGTTTGTTAATCAGAATGTAATGGTGAAATGTCCACTTTGCTTCTCAGAGCCCAGCAGCACACATACGGAAACTTGTGAAAAGGAAGTAGTGTCACCTGAGAAGGAGGATGCCCACAGTCCAAAAAATGACAGTACTTTGGACCAACCTGAGCAGCCCGCTCCATCAGAGAAGAGCACAAGCGTTGAGCAGGACAGTGGGGAGAGCAGCAGCAGCAGCAGCAGTGATGGAGAGGGCCAACCCAGCGACAAGCAGGTCCCCTCTTCATCTAGTAATTCACCTGACTTGTCAACAGAGGGCGATGCTGATAATTCAAACAGCACAGAGACTGCAATTGAGCCTGGGGAACATGACTAACTTGAAACCCAGCCTGCCAACAGACTGTTTTTTAACACTGTATGATACCACACCAAGGGTATATCTGTAGCACTGTGGACCTCTAAACTTCAGGACCAGGAGCGATGTGGACCTTGAAGTTCCTCATTGAAGGATCTTTTTGTCTCTCTGAGTTTCTACTGCTAAAGCCCACACATTGCCTGGTCTTTTAAACTGGAAGGAAATGATTTACAGGAGATTATGGAGACTCTGCTTTTTTTCACTGTTGACTAAAAGTTTTTTCTAATCTTTTTTTCCCCAATTTTTATATCTGAGCATTATGATTTAACCTTGATAACTGATGTATTAAATAACATCATTAGTCATTTGGCATGTATTTCCAAAAACATACATTTGACAGCTTGAGTTGTTGTTTTGGCCTGAGCATAGTTGTTTTGACTATCTTTCTAATGAATGTGTCCCTCTCCGGGTGAATGAGGACACCTGCCATTAAGAATGAAAAGCAACACTTCACAGACATCTTGTTTGCTTTTTCTATGAAGCACATAACACAAAACTTAATTCTTATTAACATTATCTTGCACTTGTTAGCATTGACTCCTTGAAGGATGTGGAAAATGTCACCGTTCTGCTTTGTCACTGTATGAAGCCAATATAACACAACACAAAGTTGCCAACAGTAACCAGTTTGGCTGGATAGAGTATTGGTTTGGCTTAAATGAAGCCATGTCTGCATCAAAATCTGTCAGCATAACACAAGGTACTTTTACACTTTCTGTATGTCATACCTTAGCTGTACAACGGTCTCTTTTGATAGCTAGGATTTTTACAGTACATATCTGTAAATCAGTTTTTGTAGACTTGTAATACATGTACAATGCCTTCGTAAAACTGATAATCGCTGGAAAATGAATGCTTGAGCCTGTATCATAGTATTCATGGAAAGCAATAAATGCTAAAATTTGAAGTGCGGTATGTTTTAATCAATCTGTTGTTCTTTGTTGTTGCTAATCCAGTTGTGTTTCATACCTGCAGAACAATGGGAGGCAGTGAGCTGAATGAGTGTTTGAGCTGTGACTGTTATAATAGCAACATAGATGGTTGAATTGTTGGCCCAGAATTTTAGTCCAGAGTGAAATGTATTTTAAATTTGGTCTGTTCCCCAAAAAAGTCATCTAAGTTCACGTCTTACACTAAATTCATGACAGTAAATCTCTAAAACTAATGACCAAATTTCTGTCTTTAACTGGGCTTTTTAATGTGGTGGAAATTTGGTAAGTGGGCCAAAGGAAAGACTTGTATTTGAGTAATCCTGTTCTTAGTATTGTAGTATTGTGTATATATATCATTTACTGAACACTGACACTAGTGAAAGTTACTTGGCCCAGTTCTTACAATACAAGCCAGTCATGGATACTGAAATGCCAAGTCTTAATTAAACCCCTCTGGGTACTGGGTACAGGAGAGCAACTTGAGCAATTTGAATCCTTAGAAGGAAAATTTGAAATGTTTCTTATGTAAGAAATGAAGGTGTGAATCATTTTAATCATATGAGGATAACATCCAGTGACTCCTCTGATGGCCTTGACACTTCTCAACTAAGATTAACGCTTACCCTGTTGTCAGCACATATCGAGGGCCTGGGATAGGTAGTGGGCCATGCCAATCATTCACCTGTAAACAATAGCTACCTCTAACAGTGACGTGTTATTTCACTGAAAATATGTATTTTCAAATGACCACAAACTACTATATTACCTGACACTTAAATAAAGCCGAATTAAGGCTTTTAACATTTTTAATTTCCCGATTATAATTGCCCTCTTGACACCTAAGGTATAATTTAATGTCCAAAATTCGTGAATGTGGCAACAACACATTTATTATAGGCTTCAGCAAGACTGAGGTAGGTGTCTACATAGTAAACAGGTTGGGAGTTAATAACCATAACCCCGAAGGTCAGAGCTTATAGGGATAACTGAAGACTCGGCCTGTGTGACTCATCAGACTCGTCAGGGGCTTCCCACACTGGGAAAGACTACTTTAAGGAGTATGGCTGTGATTCAATATTGCACTTCCTTAAAGTAGGAGGACTTAAAAGAGAGATTGTAAAAGAATTGTCAAAATGTAAGGAGCAAAGCCGCAGACATTCTGATTTTAAGTACCTAGCATGGGTCAAACTCTTTCTGAATATGGGTCAAACTCATTTCCTATGGTGACTAATTGCCCCAGGATGAGATAACCTGAATGACATCACCGGTTATTGCTCAGACATGAGTTTCATCCAAGCCGACGCTTTCCACTGGTTGAGTAGTACTCCCTATACTGAACTTTCTATGTAAAAACAGTTGTCATGCAGACATGTACTGTATGTACTTTAACTGTACTATATCAAACAGTATGCTTACATCATTAGATAACATCTTAATTGTGTGCTAGCCTTTATCATCTGTAATCTGGATGAGGCTTGACTACACTATGTTTGACCTCATGTCTGATATTATCCTTCTATCAATTTTTTTTTTTTTTTTATCTCTATCACATAGAATACACTGTACAAATTAGTCTAATTAAGTAGATATCTTTTAATATTATAGTCTATAAGTGCCTCTTTTAGTCACTATAATTCCACCACAGCTCAACAGGGAAACTGTCGAAGTTTTTGTGCCTTTCCACTGTCGAAGGAAAAACAAAGAGGGAATGAATTTTATGGTAAAAAGACAATGTGACATATCTACTTGACATGACAAACTAAGACTGCTGAAGTATGAAGATAAACCTCTGAATGCATTTTTACACAAAATGACTGTGTGAATACTTTGAATTTTGGCCCCATCACCCAGAGCACATTAGAAGGTGATCTTTTAATAGCCAGTATGAACAGGAGGAATGATTACAGCAAGGAAAACCTCTTTCATTGATCATTTGGGTAGCTGACTGTTGTTTCAAGACAGCATTAAAGAGTCGAACATATCTTTTAATTAATGTTTCCACCAAGTTGACATATAGTAGATGTACAGTGCTTCTGTATTTTAGGAGAGGTAGAGGGAGGAGCACTAGGCAATCCTTTCATGAACTAATTGATTTTGACAAGTGTCCATTTTAAATCCCTTATCTCGATCCATAACAGCCTGTACCTCATCCTCACTTTCAGAAGGGATTTGCCACAATAGAGAGCCTAATAACAATTCAGCTTGTATATGGACTTTCATTTCATTTTCTTCTTCAATCTTTGCTGATTTTCCAAAAACATTGTTGTGGGAATTGTCTACATCACTGAGGACTAACATTTATGAATTTTGTAATATAAAGCGTAAAAGGAGTTAAGTAGGTCAAACAGGTCTGTGTAATGTAAGTGACACTCTCAGTCTTTAAGGTGTTGGAGAATATATTTCCACAATGGGTCAGCGCCTGAGCGAGGACAGTGACCCAGATAAGGAAATCGATGTCGCCGAGCTGCAGGAATGGTACAAAAAATTTGTTGTGGAATGTCCAAGCGGGACGCTCTTCATGCACGAGTTCAAGAGCTTTTTCGGTGTCACCGATAACAAGGAGGCTGCAGATTACATTGAAAACATGTTTCGGGCCTTTGACAAGAATGGGGTAAGTATCAAAGTTCTATTGTGTGGAAGTATGTGCTTTGTACATAGTCATTGGTGTCATATTAATATTGACACTGCACAAAGTAAAGATTGCTGATTGGAAGCATTTGCTACAAAAGTTAATGCCCACGACTTGACACCTTAATATTTTGGATTGCTGTGTTGAGTAAGCAGGCATTTAACATTTTAATTGTTTTTCTGCATTTACATAGGACAACACCATTGATTTCCTGGAGTATGTGGCAGCTTTGAACTTAGTCTTGAGGGGTAAACTGGAACACAAGCTTAAATGGACATTCAAGATGTATGACAAAGATGGAAGTGGATGCATTGATAAAACAGAGCTGAAAGAAATTGTGGAGGTAATGTATAATATTTTACAGAAACCATTAGGTACAGCTTATCAGTGTAATGTAATCAACTCAAATCAAAGTAATCAACTGTAATAAAATTGGGTCAGATTGAGATTTATCCTTTCCTGTCATTTTCAGTCTATTTATCGACTGAAGAAAGCTTGCCATGGAGAGTTGGATGAAGAGTGCAATCTGCTGACCCCAGACCAAGTGGTTGACCGGATATTTGAGCTTGTTGATGAAAATGGAGATGGTGAGTGTTTTTAACAGTTTTTCTGACATCTTAAAATGCTTTGTGTGTGATTTAAAAGCTCTGTATGAGGCTGCTGTAATGGTTTTGTGGCGTGTTAATGTAGAAGTGTGGTGAAGTTCATTGTTCCTTGTCATCAAAACTGCAAATTCAGGAGGAGAAATGTATAGGGAAACATGCCCTTTGTATCTAAATGATGCTGTGTCAGAGAATAACCTTAGCTACTCATCGCCACTCAGGGGAGCTCTCGCTGGATGAGTTCATAGATGGAGCCCGGAGGGATAAGTGGGTGATGAAAATGCTGCAAATGGACGTCAACCCCGGGGACTGGATCAACGAGAGAAGACGCAGTGCTGACTTCTAACGCTGTAGCACGGACTGTCAATCTGTCACATACACACAGCCTTAGTATATTACCAATCCTGTTGGGATTTTGTATCCCTTGCAGTTTATATATATATATATATATATATGTAAAAAAAAAACTAAAAAAAACAAGAACACCACAGTCATGCTGGCATTGTACTGTATGCTGCCGTATAAGATTTATATGCAAGTTTAGTCCACACCAATGTTATATTTTGCTTGTAAAGGGGCTTTCTATTAATTCCATTCATTTTAGTTTATGTTACACATTTAGTTGAGCTATTGAGGAATTAAACAGTAGAACTGACTTCATCTAATGGCACCTCTGATCTTGTATATCTGTTTATGTGTCTGTACTTTATAGATGCTTCAGGCTTAATTTACTGCATAACATACTGTATTTTCATTGTTTTGTTTTGTGTTATTGAATAAACACACAAAAACCCCTATCCAACCACATACGTGTTTTCACTTATTTACAGTATTTAGATCTCTTCTCAGGACTGTTTGGGTGTGCACGGACTAAGACTCACTGATTTTCACATTTTTCTCAAGAAGTACATATATCATTTTTATGGGTATACTGATTTTGGTGCCCTCATGTACAGTTATTCCTCTCATAGCATAACCCAGTTTTAACCTGAAAAGAGATCTAATAAACTAGAATAAATCAAATAAAACACTTGTGAATATTTGCAGTGTCTTTAAACACAATAACTAGAATATATAAGTACAGTATATACAGACTTTACACTGACTGCCTTGTTTTATAGTCATTGTTTATATACATTATACAAGCTGTGTAAAGATGACTGAATGTTATTCACATACTTAATCAAAGCAGCTAATAAGATAGATTCAAGATATTTATTGGGCTTATAATTCATTACACCTGATCAAATCATACATAAGACAGCCAATATGATCATCTTATACACATGTTGATGATGTAGATAAACACACAAAGTAAATACAGACCTGGCAAAGAAAAGGCATAGCTGGTTGTAGTCCTGTCATAGCTGGGAGCTGAGGCTGCAGTCTGATCAGAGAAGGGATGGATGGAGGTCTGCAGTGAAGGAGGATGACCAGAAGAGTCTGGACAAACACTGGAGGGACAGAAGTCATGACAGCTTAATGTGATACAATGAACATAAGTGGTCTGTTTATGATCCAACAGCAGTAAAAGTTTTATTCCAAACCATGCTACACCGATGTGCTGAAGGACTGAAGATGACCAGTTCAAGGAGATACAGGAGCTTTTAGCAGGTTAAATGTAAAACATAGGCAAGCAAAATAAACATTACTTAACATTTTACACAAAATAACATTGGACTATGAAATAAACACAAGTGCATATTTACTTGACAAGCAGCATCAGGTCCAGTGATCCAGATCTCCTGATGATGCCGCAGAGTTATAGATGTATCCATTCACTGTGATCACAGAGAAGCTTTTGGTTCAGATCAGGCTGGGTGTCTGGTGACTGGAAAGAAATGCACAACCCAGTGAGATTACTGGCACTCATCACTACAGATCTGCTGTGGAAATAGCATAATGCTGAACTGAAACTATGTTGTCAGTGTGCTATCCTCATCCTGGAGCCATCAGAGCTGGAGGATTAGAGGCCTGAGTGAAGGCCACTGCTGAGGGTCAGAGGTGATGATGAGAAAGCTGAGCGGGTATCTGCTGCTTCTGTAGCTCCAGCTGCTGCTACTTCATCCTGCTGTCTGTGACTCTGCTTTTGCCAAGAAAATATATAATCACAGATATAAAACACATTAAGAAAACAAGTATTTTTTTGTTTTCTGTTGATGATGTGATTTTATATTTTATTACTCTAAATATGAAAAGAAAATCAAACGATGTTAAAATTTCTGCTTATCCCTTTTGACCAGGAAAAAGAAAAACTGCTCAAATTTCAATTTAGTTTAATCGTTTGTACTTTAAAACGAATATCAAGTAACTTGAGTGACTTGTTTTTTGTTTTTCAATACTCGTTCCTTAAAAGAAAATTGAATGACCAAAAGATACATGGACCTTAGTGCAGAGTGTGCATGTGTAATCCAAAAAAAAAGAAAAACTAACTAACTTTTAAGTCTTGTGTCAGCATCAGATTCCAGATGAGTTTCTGAGAACTCAGACAATAAGGAACAGAATTCACACAGAAATAATTTATATAACTCACACTTCAAATAGTACAGAGCAACATTATCATTTATTTATGGAGTTACGACATGTCAAAGTCCCTTCCAGATGTCAAATAATCTCCCTTTTTGTGCACACCCTTGTCTGGTGTATCTGTCAAAGCCTGACGTGGCTTTGCCTTTCTGAATCAGTTTATCTGCCCGAGTACACCAGATACAATACAGTGGTTTACTATGAGAGGCCCCGTGAGAAATAATTCATACTTGGTCTCACACAGAGCATCATAATCTCACATATACACTACTATACTCATACACAAACACTACTATACTCTCTCACAAACGCTACTATACTCATACACAAACACTACTATACTCTCTCACAAACGCTACTATACTCATACACAAACACCATTATACTCTCTCACACATACTTCTATAATCTGACACATACATGTAAGAGGGGTATGTGTTGTGAGATAGTATAGTAGTGTTTATGAGAGTATAGTCGGGAATCTGAGAGAGTATAGTAGTACATCTTAGAGAGTGTAGTAGTTTTTGTGAGAGTATAGTAGTACATGTGAGAGAGTAGTGTTTGTGTATGAGTATAGTAGTGTGTGAGAGAGTATAGTAGTGTGTGTGTGTGTGTGTGTGTGTGTGTGTGTGTGTGTGTGTGTGTGTGTGTGTGTGTTTGTGTGTGTGTGTGTGTGTGTGTGTGTGTGTGTGTGTGTGTGTGTGTGTGTGTGTGTGTGTGTGTGTGTGTATGAGTATAGTAGTGTTTGTGTATAAGTATAGTCAGGCCAGCTGACAGTCTTGCCTGGGCCCAGGAAGAGATAATCTTAGATGGGCCCCCACGCACCCGGATTTCTCATTTTCCCTTGCTCTTCCTCTCATCTTCTCTCCTCTGCTCTTCCTCTCCTCTCCTCAGTGTTGGGGAAGCTACTTTGCAAGCATACCTTGTAAAACTACATGTAGTTCAGCCTGACAGTAGTTTGAACAAACTACCCCTGGAGAAATGTAGTTTGTAAAACTACAGCTAAAAAAAGTAGCTTTAGCAACTACTTAAACTCATTATACTCATTTAACTCAGCGTTGAATAAATCAACATGTGGTCTATATGAAACTAAATATAATAGCCTACAAAAACTTCACATGCCAGCAGAAATATGCCTCTCAACTCAGTTTTATTTTTTTAAAGAAAAAAAGCTGACACGTTGGTCAACATACTGTAGGTTCACCATAGACATGTTGGGTAATATAAAGAGAAAATGAAAATCCTACCCCAATACCCACATGTAAATCAGAAATGTAAAGCAGTCTACAAAAAATGTAATAAAAAACCCAAAGAGGCAGACATATCCTAGATCGGTGTGTCTTGAACAACAATGTTGGCATGTCATGACATGATTCATGCCTTTTTTAAATTTTTTTTATTTAAAATAACATTTATATTATATAGGTCTTTTTTTTATAAAAAATATTTCATGTGCAGGTGGTCGAGTGGTTAGAGCACATGCCATATACGCTGCTAAATAAAGGCGTCCATGCCAACAAAAATATTTCATGTTATTGACCAAAATTGTAGTTTGTAAATTGAGTAGTTAAACTACAAAAAATGACCCAAAAAGTAGTTGAAATACTTGATGCAGCACAACATATGAATGTAGTTTAACTACCAGCAAGTTACAGCAAATTGTAGTTAAGCTATGTAGTTCAACTACATGTAGTTTAAGTCTAACCAACACTGCCTCTCCTCTGCTCTTCCTACTCCTACTCTATCAGACTCGGTCATTTTAGTGGGCCATAGTGCAGGATCGCTGAAATACTTGGGTAAAGTTAGAAAGAGATTGGCAGATTCGAACTTCAGCTATCAATAGCTCACAAACGAAACATTGTTAAAACATAAAAAATGTCTCTTTCCTATCGTAGTAAGGTAGACTATTGACTACAAACTCATTTTCGCCAAAACGAGTCGTCCTCCAGGCTGCAGGAAATATATTGCTCTCTATGCACTGCGGGCGGAGAGGCGAGCGCTTAGGGACCGTCTACAAAGTGCAGTACCAAAGCGAAAAATATTCAATATCTCCACTTTTATTCACTGTAGTCTCACCAAATTCACTCCACACACCAACAGTCACCTGATAATCACACTACAACAGTTATTTTTACAAAATGTGCTTGTGTATAATACTTCAATATCATCACTGTCATGTGCTGTCGTTCCATTGATTTCCCTTCAATAGCTTCAATATTATACACAGTAGTCTTCACTATATTCACTCCACACAACAAGGGTCACCTGATAATCAAACTACAACAGTTATTTCAGAAAAAAAATCTTTTTGCATATTTTTGGGGAATTTTATTGTGAAAAATCGTCAATAGCGTTAATATTATACACTGTATACTCACCAAAATCATGCTACACAACAAGGGTCACCTGATAATCATACCACAACAGTTATTTCAGAAAATTTTGTTTTTGTTTATTTTTGGGTAATTTTATTGTGAAAAATCGTCAATAGTTTTAATATTATACACTGTATACCCCATCCTGAGGAGGGCGGAAAGGGCGCAGCTCAAGAGATTGGTTGGCGTGGGACTCAGACCAGACCTTAGGATGGAATGCAGGATTAGGGCGCAGCAGCACTCCAGCATTCCCAGATAAGAAGCGGCAGCACTCTTCATGCACGGAAAGGGCATGTAGCTCACCCACCCTTTTTGTCGACACAATAGCCAACAAGAATGTAGTCTTGAGCGAAAGCCATTTCAGCTCAACCGTTTCCAGAGGCTCGAACGGCCCATGCCGCAAGGCTGACAAAACCATCTCCAAATCCCATGGGGGGACACCCGGCCTCCTGGGAGAGGGAGCAACCCTACAAGCCCCCCTAAAGAACTAAGCAATAAGGTCACAACAACCCTGTGCCAGTTTACGAGGCCCAACATGGGCCGCCTTTATGGCTGCCACCGTCCTCCTCAACGTCGAGGGAGACTTGCCTGCCTCTAACAGCTCCTGAAGGAACTGAAGGATACCAGGGGCCATGCAGGAGAGGGGATCCACGTGTCGTGAGGCACACCATGATTGAAACACCCCCCAACGATAGGAATAAGCAACCCTGGTCAAGGGAGCCCGTGCCCCCTGCAAAGTACCCACTACAGACTGGGGGAATCCCAAGGCTAGAAATTCGGCCCTCTCAGGGGCCATGCCCAAAGCCTGAGGCCCTGGGGAAAAGGATGAAAAAGAGTTCCCTCGGCCTGGGACGGGAGGTCCCGGCGAATGGGTAGCTCCCACGGTTGTCCCTGAAGAAGGGGCGGAATCTCGGCAAACCAAATCATCTAGGGACAATTGGGGGCCACCAGGATGAGGCTGGACTCTCTGTAGGAGTTGGTGCAGGAGGAGGAACGGAGGGAAGGCATACAGGAGGCCCAGTGGCCACTGATGTGCCATCGCATCCGTCTCTAAGGGAGGATTGTCCCTCCCCATGGAGAAAAAGAGGGGACAATGAGTGTTCTCCCTGGATGCAAAAAGATCTGCTCCACTCCACTCCCATATTGCCCGAGCCAATCTGCACAGGCGAGGGGAACCTAGGCCCCCTTGCCTGTTGATAAATGCCGCCGCTACTGTACTGTCTGTTCTCACCAGCACATGGCGGTCCTGTAGCAATGGCAGGAAGTGCAGAAGAGCCAAATGGATAGCCTGCAGCTCCAAAACATTTATGTGCTGCGCTAACCAGGGTCCGTGCCAAAGGCCGCTGATGCCCTTGCCTTCGTGGACAGCCCCCCAGCCTACCAGGGATGCATCTGATGACACCACCTGGCGACGCAACACAAGCCCCAGTACTGTCCCACGTGCCAAGTTGGTCGGCCGCCGCCACCAACGGAGAGCCACACACAGTCTGCGCATCACCAATACGCTGGCCTGCAGATTCCTCTGTGGGCAAAATCCAAGGTCTAGGAGGCAGCGCTGCACTGGGCGCATGTTCAGAAGAGCCAGGGGTATGACATGCACTGTGGCTGCCATTAACCCCAAGAGGCGGAGACATAGCCAGGTCACCCTGGCCCCAAGCCGGAACTGGGACAAGCAAGCCCTGAGGGCGGCCTGTCTCACAGGAGTCAAGTAAAGAGTCCCTGCCCTGGCATCCAAACACATGCCTAAGAACTCCGTGGACTGTGATGGCTGGAGCCTGCTCTTCTTCCTGTTGAGGTGCAGGCCTAGGTACTCTAAGTGCTGCTGGAGACGAGCCACATCTCTGCGGCACTGCCCCTCCGAGCGAGCACACATGTTGGCTGGCCTCCAAAAGGACCCGTAGATCACTGGAAGCAGCAGAACCTAATTGAGGTGGTCTTGGCTGTGGGGCTGGTCCCGGCCCCGCCGGATCATACCAGACATCTCTTGTGTGACCGGCAAACCGGTGTCACAAGCCGCCACGCTTTCACCAGCCCGGGTAGCAAAGACAGTCGCAGCAATCCAGAGAGGGGCCCGTAGACCAGCTCTCCCAAACTCAAAGTAAGTGGATATTGTGCACACAAGCCGTCTAAACCCCCCCCCCCCCCCCCCCCACATAGAATGGAGAGATAGTCTTGACAAGATATAGAACATGTGTTAGAATATATATTAATAATTTTTCCTCAAGCTATTTTTTTATATTCAAAGTCAAATGTTATCCACCAATAAGAAAATGTAATAGACCTCAGGAGAACACCAATGCCCATGTTGCAAATATTTAAATCACTCCAGTTCTGAAAAAAAAAAGTTTATTGTTTCAGACATGACTGTCAATACTGTAAAAGGAGCTCACACCTGAGTCAGAGTCATTTGAAAAGCTTAAAAAATGGTTAGATTGCCATTACCTATCAAATAATGAAAAACTATGTACAGATGTTTCAGTTGTGCAAATGTAGCATGATTTTGGTGAGTATACAGTGTATAATATTAACGCTATTGATGATTTTTCACAATAAAATTCCCCAAAAATATGCAAAAAGTTTTTTTTCTGAAATGACTGTTGTAGTATGATTATCAGGTGACCCTTGTTGTGTATCATGATTTTGGTCATCCTACAGTGTATAATATTAACGCTATTGACGATATTTCAAAATAAAATTCCCCAAAAATATGCAATTTTTTTTCCCTGAAATAACTGTTGTAGTATGATTATCAGGTGACCATTGTTGTGTAGCATGATTTTGGTGAGTAAACAGTGTATAATATTAACGCTATTGACGATTTTTCACAATAAAATTCCCCAAAAATATGCAAAAAGATTCTTTTTTCTGAAATGACTGTAGTAGTATGATTATCAGGTGACCCTTGTTGTGTATCATGATTTTGGTCATCCTACAGTGTATAATATTAACGCTATTGACGATTTTTCACAATAAAATTCCCCAAAAATATGCAAACCTTTTTTTTTTTCCCTGAAATCACTGTTGTAGTATGATTATCAGGTGACCATTGTTGTGTAGCATGATTTTGGTGAGTATACAGTGTATAATATTAACGCAATTGACGATATTTCAAAATAAAATTCCCCAAAAATATTACATTTTTTTTCCCCCCTGAAATAACTGTTGTAGTATGATTATCAGGTGACCATTGTTGTGTAGCATGATTTTGGTGAGTATACAGTGTATAATATTAACGCCTATTGACGATTTTTCACAATAAAATTCCCCAAAAATATGCAAAAAGATATTTTTTTCTGAAATGACTGTTGTAGTATGATTATCAGGTGACCCTTGTTGTGTATCATGATTTTGGTCATCCTACAGTGTATAGTATTAACGTTATTGACGATTTTTCACAATAAAATTCCCCAAAAATATGCAAAAAGTTTTTTTTTTTAAATGACTGTTGTAGTATGATTATCAGGTGACCCTTGTTGTGTATCATGATTTTGGTCATCCTACAGTGTACAATATTAACGCTATTGATGATATTTCACAATTAAATTCCCCAAAAATATGCAAACCTTTTTTTTCCCCTGAAATCACTGTTGTAGTATGATTATCAGGTGACCATTGTTGTGTAGCATGATTTTGGTGAGTATACAGTGTATAATATTAACGCTATTGACGATATTTCAAAATAAAATTCCCCAAAAATATGAAATTTTTTTCCCCCCTGAAATAACTGTTGTAGTATGATTATCAGGTGACCATTGTTGTGTAGCATGATTTTGGCGAGTATACAGTGTATAATATTAACGCTATTGACGATTTTTCACAATAAAATTCCACAAAAATATGCAAAAAGATATTTTTTTCAGAAATGACTGTTGTAGTATGATTATCGGGTGACCCTTGTTTTGTATCATGATTTTGGTCATCCTACAGTGTATAATATTAACGCTATTGATGATTTTTCACAATAACATTCCCCAAAAATATGCAAACTTTTTTCCCCCCTGAAATCACTGTTGTAGTATGATTATCAGGTGACCATTGTTGTGTAGCATGATTTTGGTGAGTATACAGTGTATAATATTAACGCTATTGACGATTTTTCACAATAAAATTCCACAAAAATATGCAAAAAGATATTTTTTTCTGAAATGACTGTTGTAGTATGATTATCAGGTGACCCTTGTTGTGTATCATGATTTTGGTCATCCTACAGTGTATAATATTAACGCTATTGATGATTTTTCACAATAAAATTCCCCAAAAATGTGCAAACTTTTTTTCCCCCTGAAATCACTGTTGTAGTATGATTATCAGGTGACCATTGTTGTGTAGCATGATTTTGGTGAGTATACAGTGTATAATATTAAAGCTATTGACGATTTCTCACAATTAAATTCCCCAAAAATATGACAAAAGATTTATTTTTTTAATGAAATGACTGTTGTAGTATGATTATCAGGTGACCATTGTTGTGTAGCATGATTTTGGTGAGTAAACAGTGTATAATATTAACGCTATTGACGATTTTTCACATTAAAATTCCCCAAAAATATGTAAAAAGGTTTTTTTCAGAAATGACTGTTGTAGTATGATTATCAGGTGACCCTTGTTGTGTATCATAATTTTGGTGAGTATAGAGTGTATAATATTAACGCTATTGATGATTTTTCACAATAAAATTCCCCAAAAATATGCAAAAAGTTTTTTTTCTGAAATGACTGTTGTAGTATGATTATCAGATGACCATTGTTGTGTAGCATGATTTTGGTGAGTATACAGTGTATAATATTAACTCTATTGACGATTTTTCACAATTAAATTCCACAAAAATATGCAAAAAGATATTTTTTTCTGAAATGACTGTTGTAGTATGATTATCAGGTGACCCTTGTTGTGTATCATGATTTTGGTCATCCTACAGTGTATAATATTAACGCTATTGACGATTTTTCACAATAAAATTCCCCAAAAATATGCAAAAAGTTTTTTTTCTGAAATGACTGTTGCAGTATGATTATCAGGTGACCCTTGTTGTGTATCATAATTTTGGTCATCTTACAGTGTATAATATTAACGCTATTGACGATATTTCAAAATAAAATTCCCCAAAAATATACAATTTTTTTCCCCCCTGAAATAACTGTTGTAGTATGATTATCAGGTGACCATTGCTGTGTAGCATGATTTTGGTGAGTATACAGTGTATAATATTAACGCTATTGACGATTTTTCACAATAAAATTCCCCAAAAATATGCAAAAAGTTTTTTTCTGAAATGACTGTTGTAGTATGATTATCAGGAGACCCTTGTTGTGTATCATGATTTTGGTCATCCTACAGTGTATAATATTAACGCTATTGACAATTTTTCACAATAAAATTCCCCAAAAATATGCAAACTTTTTTTCCCCCTGAAATGACTGTTGTAGTATGATTATCAGGTGACCATTGTTGTGTAGCATGATTTTGGTGAGTATACAGTGTATAATATTAACGCTATTGACGATTTTTCACATTAAAATTCCCCAAAAATATGTAAAAAGGTTTTTTTCAGAAATGACTGTTGTAGTATGATTATCAGGTGACCCTTGTTGTGTATCATAATTTTGGTGAGTATAGAGTGTATAATATTAACGCTATTGATGATTTTTCACAATAAAATTCCCCAAAAATATGCAAAAAGTTTTTTTACTGAAATGACTGTTGTAGTATGATTATCAGATGACCATTGTTGTGTAGCATGATTTTGGTGAGTATACAGTGTATAATATTAACTCTATTGACGATTTTTCACAATTAAATTCCACAAAAATATGCAAAAAGATATTTTTTTCTGAAATGACTGTTGTAGTATGATTATCAGGTGACCCTTGTTGTGTATCATGATTTTGGTCATCTTACAGTGTATAATATTAACGCTATTGACGATATTTCAAAATAAAATTCCCCAAAAATATACAATTTTTTTTCCCCCTGAAATAACTGTTGTAGTATGATTATCAGGTGACCATTGCTGTGTAGCATGATTTTGGTGAGTATACAGTGTATAATATTAACGCTATTGACGATTTTTCACAATAAAATTCCCCAAAAATATGCAAAAAATTTTTTTCTGAAATGACTGTTGTAGTATGATTATCAGGAGACCCTTGTTGTGTATCATGATTTTGGTCATCCTACAGTGTATAATATTAACGCTATTGACGATTTTTCACAATAAAATTCCCCAAAAATATGCAAACTTTTTTTCCCCCTGAAATGACTGTTGTAGTATGATTATCAGGTGACCATTGTTGTGTAGCATGATTTTGGTGAGTAAACAGTGTATAATATTAACGCTATTGACGATTTTTCACATTAAAATTCCTCAAAAATATGTAAAAAGGTTTTTTTCAGAAATGACTGTTGTAGTATGATTATCAGGTGACCCTTGTTGTGTATCATAATTTTGGTGAGTATAGAGTGTATAATATTAACGCTATTGATGATTTTTCACAATAACATTCCCCAAAAATATGCAAACTTTTTTCCCCCCTGAAATCACTGTTGTAGTATGATAATCAGGTGACCCTTGTTGTGTATCATGATTTTGGTCATCCTACAGTGTATAATATTAACGCTATTGACGATTTTTCACAATAAAATTCCCCAAAAATATTCAAAAAGTTTTTTTTCTGAAATGACTGTTGTAGTATGATTATCAGGTGACCCTTGTTGTGTATCATGATTTTGGTCATCCTACAGTGTATAATATTAACGCTATTGACGATATTTCAAACTAAAATTCCCCAAAAATATGCAAAAAGTTTTTTTTCTGAAATGACTGTTGTAGTATGATTATCAGGTGACCCTTGTTGTGTATAATAATTTTGGTCATTCTACAGTGTATAATATTAACGCTATTGACGATATTTCAAAATAAAATTCCCCAAAAATATACAAACTTTTTTTCCCCCTGAAATCACTGTTGTAGTATGATTATCAGGTGACCCTTGTTGTGTAGCATGATTTTGGTGAGTATACAGTGTATAATATTAACGCTATTGACGATTTTTCACAATAAAATTCCACAAAAATATGCAAAAAGATATTTTTTTCTGAAATGACTGTTGTAGTATGATTATCAGGTGACCCTTGTTGTGTATCATGATTTTGGTCATCCTACAGTGTATAATATTAACGCTATTGATGATTTTTCACAATAAC